>NC_069501.1:763236459-763903959 GCF_027579735.1 Bombina bombina
AGAGACAGAGGGGGGAGAGAGAGAGAGAGACACACAGAGGGGAGAGAGAGAGACTGAAGGGAGAGAGAGAGACAGAGGGGAGAGAGAGAGACAGAGGGGAGAGAGACAGAGGAGAGAGAGAGAGAGAGGATAGAGAGAGAGACAGAGGAGAGAGAGACACACAGAGGAGAGAGAGAGAGAGAGAGAGAGAGACAGAGGAGAGAGAGAGAGAGAGGGGAGAGAGAGACAGAGGGGAGAGAGAGAGACAGAGGAGAGAGAGAGAGACAAAGGGGAGAGAGAGAGACAGAGGGGAGAGAGAGAGACAGAGGGGAGAGAGAGAGACAGAGGAGAGAGAGAGAGAGAGAGAGAGACAAAGGGGAGAGAGAGAGACAGAGGGGAGAGATAGAGACAGAGGGGAGAGATAGAGACAGAGGGGAGAGATAGAGACAGAGGGGAGAGAGAGATAGAGAGACAGAGGGGAGAGAGAGATAGACAGAGGGGAGAGAGAGACACAGAGGGGAGGGAGAGAGAGAGAGACAGACAGAGGGGGAGGGAGAGAGAGAGACAGACTGAGGGGAGGGGGAGAGAGAGAGAGAGAGACAGATAGAGAGGAGGGAGAGAGACATAGGGGAGAGAGAGAGACTCACACTCACAGCAGCAAGCACCAATGAAAGCCACATGCACAGTGACAGCTCTGTCAAAAGTGAGCATAAATTAGCACTTAGCAGACGTGCTAAAGAAAGCCCATTTCCCAGCCTGTCCCCTCATCATGTTACTCCTTTCCACAGTCTTTATCTCTTTCACTTCTCTGACCAAAAAATATAGAAATCCTATTGCTCCTTGGAACAGCTCCCTCCCTTATCCACAATCAATCGTTATAGCCAACATTTTAATATACATGCATTTTTGACCCCATAGTTTGTACAGTTATGTACACCCTCTAAAATCAAGCAAGTTGTCAGTTACTAATATATTGTTCATTCATACAGCAAAGACAATTAAATTATTCCTTAAGATGTCACTGCTGGCCTGGGCTTGCAGTTATTTATCTTTTTCGGCATCCATCATTGCATGATGGCATTGCTATGCATGCAATGATAGATGCCAAAAAAGATAATAACTGCAAGCCCAGCAGTCACATCTTATGGAATAATGTAGTTGTCTTTGCTGTTGTACTTGTCACTAACTTGTCATGACTCCTGAATCCATTCCACCGGGTCCACCCACGTGGCACTGGCTCCGCACCACTGTCCTGGCATCCTCCTCCTGAGTCTCCTCTCCTCCAGCACATGAGCACACTAAGCAGCAAGCACAGTCCTCCAGGACTCACGACTGAGCAGGGAGTGAGAGAGCAGCACATGCACCGGGCACTGAAGGGAGGGCAGGGCAGCACGTCCACGCACAGTAGTTGCTCTTCTAGCAGCAGCTCCCTCCAGTACTACTGAGTCTTCAGTCTTCCCACCAGTCTGACTGTGTCGGCGGCGGTGCGAGAGACGTCACATGACCCCCAGCAGCCCAACAGCAGGCACGCCTCCCCACAGTGCTGCTGTTTGGCTCAAAAATCTAGCTCATCATGGAGGCGGTTTTGAGAACCGCCTCCATTAGAGCTTGTATGCGGGCTGGGCGAGTCACCAGTGGGTGGCGCAGCTGTCAATGTGCTATAGATCCATGTTGTGCAATTAATGGAGGGCAGTGGACCGGATCACTGCCTCCTAATTGCGCAACATGGTGAATTTGGCAGCGCAAGCGCAGAGTATACACAGTACAGTGACTGTGGCTGAGTAATCGCCATCGGGGGTGGGGGGGGTTACCCTTGGGGCGGGGTGGGCGTGGCCAAAATATAATAAAATAAAAAACACATTTTTTTTAATAAATAATATTTTAAATATTTTTTTCCCTGATTGGACAGGGGAGGCACTGCCTCCCCTGCCTCCTATTACTGCACGTCACTGATATATATATATATATATATATATATATATATATATATATACACACAGTATATATATATACTAGATTTAATCTATATACAAATTATTAAAATTATTTACCTTATTCAAAAGGATTATTGGTGCAGACCCTCAAAATAACTTTTAACCTTTAAAAAAAAAAAGAGAATAATGAAAGAGGTATGATTAAACCTTTTTCCTAAAGTAAGGGAAATCAACACTCTTTTATTATTAAACCATAAGTACTTATATTGTTCATATACATGCATCTCCCAGACACAAATGAATTCCCATGTGAAATTGGAACCAATTATATCTATACATCTAAGTACATCTATGTGCTTATTGAAACCATTTACTTAAACACTAAACATATAAGTGCAATACTAAACATGTCTCTTTAAGACCTTATAGCATATTTAGATAGGCACATATCGTTCATTGCTAATACCAGATCATTAATCACAGTTATTAAGCAAGTTTAGTTCATCATCCAAAAAGATAACATATAAAAAGTATTTTGGGATTGTCCATCCTGTGTGTTTTAACAAACCATAGCAGTTATATTCAAACTCACAGCTCCCTTAAATGCTTTATCATTTATCAGAGCTGTTTAAACATACTCTGGCATGTTGCTTCCAATGGGCTGATACAGACTTTGCTTGTAGCTTTACAGACTACAGCCAGTGACCGCAGTTTACAACTGCTCTTAAGGTTCAGCTGCACCTGCTAACCTTTCCCCTCTTACCGGATCTGGAGAAATCGTTAGCAGTTACTAAGATCATCAGTAGCTTAGATCTCCAAAAAGCTCTGCTCTCATAATAAACAGTCTCCCTGCTTCTCACACATGCAGGTCTTTCAAGAGTGCTCTTAGGTCTGATGTCACCGCCCTCTGCTCACTGCAACCAGGGGTAGTGTTTCCAAGCAGGCATGCAAATGCAGTCCGGGGGAGTTTCAATAGCAATTCAAAGCCCACTTTTCCTTTTGCTTTTAAGGCTAGTTTAGCATGTGGGAGCTGCCTTTCTTTGCTCCTGTATAGGATGATGCTGTATTTTAAAGTGCCATTCAAATAGCATATAAGGTCTCATCAAACCAACGCCATGTTCGTTTCACCCCTTTGAAATCATCAAGCCGGGCCTCGTGTTGCTAGACACCTGTGTGCCTACCTTTATACAACTTAAGCCCAACCCTCAGGCATCACCTTCTCTCTCTTAAAGGGACATTTACTAACAATATATTTACACATTTAAACATTAAGTAGCAATTATTAGCCTAATCCTACTCCTCAATACCCCATGAGGTAGGCATTGAAGCGATAAAATCCTTTTTATTTACCAGAGACAGAAAGCTTGATAAACACACTGACTTTGTAATCCTACTATTGAAATTTATTCTTGAAAATAGCGTTTTTTTCTTTTGATAATAAAATATATAGGCAGATCAGAGGTACTGCTATGGGGGCAGTTTGCACCCCAACTTATGCCAGTCTCCATTTAGGAGCATGGGAAATGTGCAATGTATATGAGGCACATAGCAGCATTTTTTATCAGCATTTTTTGTTGTGGGTCAGATATGTGAACAATATCCTGGTACTCTGGAATGGTCCAGAAGTACTAAGAAAGGTTTCCTTTAAGTCTCCTGTGGAATCAACAGTAATAGTTCAAATAGGTTTGTACACCTTTAAGTAATTCCTAATTTGTATGTAGCTAGCAATAAACACCCAAGAATCATTGCTTTTAATCAGAGTGAATAAAGTGAGCTTTAATATACTTAATGGAGAGTTAAACACTATGTCACAGGGTAGTTTAAGCAACTCCCCATTAAGCTTAATGAGGAATATATTCTCAACTACCTTTAACTATAAAAAGTCTGAGGAAAGCGTAGCTGAAGCAAGATTCTCTTAGGAAGGAAAATCATGAAATAGGACCTGGAACCCACTAACAGTTCAGGATAGAAACCTGTTAGTGAATGAAATTACCAAGCAATATGCAATGATAGGAGAAGCCTTAAATACAGGTTGCTGAGAGCTGATTGAGTAGAATTAAAGGTATATACACAGCAGCAGACTGTCTAGGAAATCCTTAAAGGGGAACACACACATATATACAAGAAACTGTGACAGTCTCTGACCTGAACAATAACAAAGGAAATATTTTTCTGACTTTAAAAACAAGCCTAACAGATTTGCCATTTTTATATATAAGAATCAGGAAGGAGGGAGGAGGGATTATGACTGAAAAGTATAGAAAACAAACAGCAACAAACAGTATTCTGGAGGTCTCAAGTTCACATCCACCAGCATTAATAAAGGACATTCCTGTAGGCCAGTTCCTAAGACTTAGAAGAAATTGTTCCTCTACCAAGATTTGATAAGCATGCAATAAGTATGAAAGACAGGTTTCATACAAGAGGTTATTCAAAAAATGTATAAATAAAGCTCTGATTAGAGCAAAAAAATACAAGCAGAGATGACCTGCTGTATAATGAAAAGGTAAAAGTATAAGGTTTATCACTGCATATAATAAAAAATGGGAAGAGTTGAGAGGCATACTAAAAAAGAATTTGCACATGTTGCAGTTAGATGAAAAAGTTGGGAAAATAGTGGGAGAATATCCCCTATTAACAGTGAGGAAAGCCCCAAGTAAGAAGCAGGTTCACAAGAAGCCCCTCGTTGTCAGATTGGCTTAGAAAAGACAGAGGAGTCAAAGGAAGCCACCCCTGTGGTAAATGTGTGTACTGTCCCTTTATGGAAAGGAGTAAAACATTCCAGGGTTATGGGCACAACGTTTTTGATATAAGATTATTTATGAATTGTGATTCAACAGGGGTAATCTATCTGTTGCACTGCTCCTGTCCCAGATTCTATATTGGAAAAACAAAAAGGCTTCTGAAGGACAGAATACAGGAACATCGAGATGATGTAACAAGTAAAAGGGATACAAATGTTGCAAAACACTTTGCCTCTTTTCATAACCGTGAAACAACAAGCCTAAAGTTTGCAGCTATTGATAAAGGTGATCCCCATGGTAATGTTGATACAATTCTGTTACAAAAAGAGGCAAGGTAGATTTATAGGTTAAGAACAAGACGCCCACTGGACCTGAATGATAAAATGGACTGCCAGCTGTGTGTAATGATTTAGAAAATAAATGTCTATGTTAAAAATCTATTTCTTAAATAGATGTAAACTAAAACCTATTTGCATATAACTGTAAGAAGTAAGGCTAAATTATTATTAGTGTATTGATTTATATTGATGTGATGAGAAGTGGAGTATGTCCATATGCCTTTCAGAACCAAGTAGAATCAGGCTAATAATTGCTACTTAATGTTTAAATGTGTAAATATATTGTTTGTAAATGTCCCTTTAAGAGAGGGAAGGTGATGCCTGGGGGTTGGGCTTAAGTTGTATAAAGGAAGGCACACAGGTGTCTAGCAACACAGCCCTGATGAGTCCCCTGCTTGATGATTTCAAAGGGGTGAAACGTGCATGGCATTGGTTTGCTGAGACCTTATGCTATTTGAATGGCACTTTAAAATACAGCATCATCCTATACAGGAGCAAAGGAAGACAGCCCCCACATTCTAAAATAGCCTTAAAAGCAAAAGGAAAATTGGGCTTTGAATTTCTGTTTGGAAACACTACACCTGGTTGCAGTAAGCAGAGGGCGGTGACATCAGACCTAAGAGCACGCTGGAAAGACCTGCATGTGTGAGAAGCAGGGAGACTGTTTATTATGAGAGCAGAGCTGTTTGGAGATCTAAGCTAATGATGATCTGAGTAACTGCTAACGATTTCTAGAGATCCAGTAAGAGGAAAAAGGTTAGCAGGTGCAGCTTGACCTTAAGAGCTCAATACAGTTTGAATATAACTGCTATGGTTTGTTAAAATACACAGGATGGACAATCCCAAAATACTTTTTATATGTTTATCTTTTTCGTTGATGAACTAAACTTGCTTAAGAACTGTGATTAATAATCTGGTATTAGCAATGGACGAGTCTATAAGGTCTTAAAGGGACAGTAAACCTTAAAAATAATGTTATATAATTCTGCACATAGTGCAGAATTATATAACATTATTTAGGTGCTATAGCCATAAAAGCATTTTTTACCCGTTTAATTTGCTAAAATACGGCGCTTTTACAGACCCGCTCTCTGCTCTCTGCTGAGCGGGTCTGTTATTTTTAGTCAGCGCATCGGGCCAGCTGTATAGTCACAGCCCGGCCCGACCGCGCCATAAGACTAAGTGCAGCTCGCTCCTGTGACAGAATTATATAACATTATTTTTAAGGTTTACTGTCCCTTTAAAGGGACATGTTTAGTATTGCATTTATATGTTTAGTGTTTAAGTAAATGGTTTCAATAAGCACATAGATGTACTTAGATGTATAGATATATTTGGTTCCAATTTCACATGGGAATTCATTTGTGTCTCGGCGATGCATGTATATGAACAATAAAAGTACTTATGGTTTAATACTAATACTTTTTTAAAGGTTAAATATATATATATATATATATATATATATATATATATATATATATACATTTATAGATAGATAGAGATGTTCTAATGTTGATATATATCAGTATACGTTTGCAGATTTATTGAGGCCAAGGGACATGGTACCAAGCTCTCTAATGCCTGTCTCAATGACTACACCACAGAGCAACCGCTCCTCACCACCACTACCTCTGACTCTGCTCCAGATTCAGGGGGAGGAGATGCCAGGGGCATCTTCAGATGTCCCTGATACAGAAGGTAATTTAACTTAACAACAGCATGTTGTCATTATTTAACTGAAAAGAGAGAGTTTGAAAAATGGTATTTCATGATGTAGTTTAATCAGAGGTGTATTATGGACTAGGCAAACAAGTTTGGTGCCTAGGGCATCTTTCATTCCTGCTTTTTCAAAGAAAGATACCAAGAGAACTAAGAACATTTGATAATAGGAGTAAATTAGAAAGTTGCTTAAAATTGCATGCTCTATCTGAATTATAGAAGAAAACATTTAGTTTAAGTATTCATTTAAGTGCAGATCAGATCTCTACTCTGAGATCTTTTTACACTCTGCTCTAATTTTCTGTGAGACCATTTAGACATCTCCTCTTGATAGGAACTTCTTGTGTACATCATATGGTAGACAATTATTTGTAAACCTTAAAAGATTGCTAAAGGTTTTTTTTCTCCCTTTGTTGTAATCTACATTCTGTCCTGGACCACCATCCATTTTCCTGGGTACTTTGGTATCCATGTCAATGTTTTCTTAACCATAAGCTTCTTTTTTTTTCTCTCCTCGTGCTACTTATTTTAAAACAATTCATGGTACAAACATCACAAGAACTATTAATAAAAAATAAAGAATAGTTTACAGTAATGCAGTTCAGGATTACAGTATTAGTACACTTCCATAAAGCTTCGGACAGGAGCAATTAAGATTTAATAGCGATGTAACAAGTTGAAATAAGAAAGTGATATGAAACAGGTGAGGCACTCGTGTAGTCATAGTATATAAGGAGCCTCCAAAAAAGGCCTATTTCTTCAAAAGCAAGAATGGGTCTAGGCTCGCCAATCTGCCAACAGATGCATCAGCAAAAAATCCAACACTTTAAGAACAACATTCCCCAAAGACAAATCGGTAGGATTTTGGGCATGTCACCTTTTGCAGTGCACAATATCATTAAAAGATTCAAGGAATCCTGTCAAATCTCGGTGCGTAAAGGGCAAGGCAGAAAACCACTTCTGAATGCGCATGATCCCCGATCCCTCAGTCACGATTTATGAAGCAGCGGATGCTGCTTCTGACCCACCCTGCTTCAGGTCCACCTGAAGCATAAGTTAAGAGGCAGCAGTCATAAGACCTCTGCTCCTTAACTTGTCCGCCACCTTTGAGGCGGAGGAGAGCAATCAGCCCGATCGGATACGATCAGGTTGATTGACACCCCCTGTTAGCGGTCAATTGGCTGTGAATGTGCAGGGGGTGGCATTGCACAAGCATTTCACGAGAAATGTTTGTGCAATGATAAATACAGATATCGTATGCAGTCGGCGTTTATCGATGTGCGGTGGACATGATCCGCTACAGTGGATCATGTCCACTTGCACAATAATAAATCGGCCCCATGTCTCAAAAACTGTCATGAGTCTGTAATGGATATCCTGACATGGGCTTGAGAATAATTTGGTAAACCTTTGTCAGTACACACAATTCGCTAGACAACTAAAAAATGATATTGTGCTTAACTATCTGTGCCTGTATTTTGTTATATTGTATATATGTTCCTAGTACTAATGCTGCCTTCCAATTTTACAAAAAGTTGATATCTATAAATAGCAATTCACAAAGTTGATACTTATAAATAGAAATTAATACTTACAGCCAAAAAATTAATGATAAAAACAAATAAAAAGCGGTAAATGCTTCAGAATGTGCCGCTAATGCAGAACTGTCTAGTTTTAACACAGTAATATTGATACCTTAGTGTTCTGCTACACACTTAAAACAGAGGTCTGCAATAGTTTAAATGCAGGTATACTGATACATCAATAATATCGCCACTGAAGAAAAATGTCCAAGTTCACCTGTAGGTGATAAAAATTGCCAAAATAGTAGTCTGTTGGGGTAATGAATTTCAAAGTACCCTTGCAGTTAGGAACAGTACCTTTAAAAGTATCCTAATGTCTGTTGACAACTTGTTTGCTGGTATAAGCAAAAACCACTTTTCCCCGTGTGCAGGGCTGGTCTCTCCCGGTGCTGCTTCAAATCAGTCAAAAGGATCCTTGTTTGACTTGTTGCATAGCCAAATGTAAAAGAAAAGAAAAAGAAGCGCACCCAGGGTACAATTCAAGTGAAGATTTATTAACATAAAATACACGCAACTTACAATGTTGCACTTACTAGATTAAAAACAATAATGAGCCTGTAAGCTTTGATTATCCTTGTGTGCGCTGCAACAGGAGTTGACAAAAGGTTCCTACATGCCGGCCCAGGTAGCTGCAAGTCGTCCGGACTGCCCTCTGCCGATACCACAATAGTCGTCCACAAAGGAAAAACAGGAGCAGTGTCCTTTTCCTCGACGCGTTTACCCCGAACCACGGTCGGGCTTTATCAAGAGGTAAATAAGTACACACAATTCGCTGCTGCATCCACAGATGCAAGTTAAGGCTTTAGTATGCAAAGAAGAAGCCATACATCAATACTGTCCAGAAGCACTGCCGTCGTCTCTGGGCTCGGTCTCATCTGAGATGGACAATAGCATAGTGGAATCATGTTTTGTGGCCCGAGTCAAAATTTCAAATACGTTTTGGAAAAAACAACCATCATGTTCTCTGGGATAAAAGAGGACCATCCAAGCTGTTATCAGCATTAGGTCCAAAAGCCATCGCCTGTCATGGTATGGGGGTGTGTCAGTGCCCTTGGCATGGGTACCTTGTACATCTGTGAGGGCACCATTAATGCAGAAAGATATGTATATATTTTGGAGCAACATATACTGCCATCCAGATGTCGTCTTTTCTAGTAACGTCCCTGCATTTTCAGGCAGGACAATGTAAAACCACATTCTGCCCAGATTACAAGCGCATAAGCAGAGAGTGGGGGTGCTTGCATGGCCTGGCTACAGTCCTGACCTGTCTCCAATTGAGAATGTGTGCCACATTATGAAGCGCAAAATACGGCAACGAAGGCCCTGTACAGTTGCGCAGGTGAAGACATGCATAATGGATGAATAGGGGAAAATTCTGCTTGTTAAACTTAACCAACTGGTGTCTTCAGTGCTCAAATGCTTAATAACTTAGGCAAGTGGGCCTGGGACACACGCTGGCAGGCAGGCAACTGCTATTAGATTACACTAGCAGACTGATGTTTCACAGTCAAAAAAGTTTTTTTTTACAAAATGTACACTAATGTTACACCAGATATGAGTGGTGGCAATGGGCAAGTGGGCACAGTATACGCTGTGAGCCTGGCACACACGCTGGCAGACAGGCAACTGCAATTAGATTACACAGGAAAAAAAAGCAGCCCTAAAAAGGGCTTTTTGGGGTGCTGTCCTTACAGCAGAGATCAGATGAGTCCTTCAGGACTGTAGTGGACACTGAATACACTAGCCTAGCTATCAATTTCCCTATAAAATCAGCAGCAGCTACACTATCCCTCCTCTCACTAAGAATGCAGGATCAGAATGAATCTAAAATGGCTGCTGTCCATGAGCTGGGAGGGTCTGGGAGGGAGTGTCTGCTGCTGATTGGCTGAAATCTGTCTGCAGACTGTGAGATACAGGGTCAAAGTTTACTCAATGATGACGAATAGGGGGCAAATCGAACATCGCATATGTTCGCCCGCCGCGGCGAACGCGAACAAGCTATGTTCGCCGGGAACTATTTGCCGGCGAACTATTCGCAACATCACTATTAGTAAGTATTATTAAAAGAAAAGGTGATGTTACACAGTGGTAAACAGTCAGCTGTCCCAACTTTTTTGGCGTTTGTTGCAATCGATTTTCAAAGAGTGTATATTTTCAAAAATACATTAAATTCACAAAGTAAAACATCAAATAATGTGTTAATAATTGGCTAGATTATGAGTTGTGTGTTAGGCTGAAAAAGCAGCGTTAACAGGTCCTAACGCTGCTTTTTCCCTACGGCTGCTATTACAAGTCTTGCAGGTTTAGGGGCACCGCACACTTCTTTGGCCTTACCGCAAAATGACTTACGTAAACTTTGTAAAGTCTTTTTTCTAAGGGACTTCCATAGTGCTGATATTATGAGTCTGTCCTGGGAGGCAAAAAAGTGAACAGTACACACTCTACCTCCAAGATCCCTAACGCATTTAAAAGTCTGTAGTTAAGAGTTTTATGGTACAACGCCGTAACATAAAACTCATAACTAAAGTGCTAAAAAGTACACTAACACCCATAAACTACCTATTAACCCCTAAACCGCGGCCCTCCCGCTTCGCAAACACTAAAATAAAATTTGTAACCCCTAATCTGCAGCTCCGGACATCGCCACAACTATAGTAAACATATTAACCCCTAAACCGCCGCACTCCCGCCTCGCAGACACTAGTTAAATATTATTAACCCCTAATCTGCCATCCCTAACATCGCCTCCACCTACCTACATTTATTAACTTATACACTAATATTAGAAAGAGAGAAAGAATCGCACCAAAATAAGATGCAATTCAAAGACCAGGATATCGAGCAAAACAATAGATTATTAATGAGATACCATAATTAGTCAAAAAATGAGTGCAATTTATTAGAACATACTTCCATATGATACAAAAAACATCAAATAGTAAATGTTTCTGTAAAACATGAAATAAGAAATGCAAAAGCAAAATACAGAAAACAAACTAACACACACACAAGGGACAGACAAACAATTCACATGGGCCCCACTTGCAGCTCTGAGCTAAACCTAAGCCAGCAAAAACATCAAAAGATTGAAATAACAGAATGTTCAAGGTGAAAACTCCATCTGTATAATGATGAAATGAGTATGAGTATGACAAAACAGCAAACCCATGCAGTGTATAGAGATGGATGAGTTATGATGATGACAAAATCAGTATGTTATTTCAATAATGTAGATGATATATGGATGAACCAGTTAAACAGTTGATGATGATGATAGTAGATGATCAAATGACTTAGGTGAAGTTGCAGGCATGCAGTACAATACAGCAACCAGTATATCTAGCACATAATGGTGGGGAAGTGTAGGGGATGTAACAAATAAAAGTTCATAACAGGGGCGAGTATATTGCAAATCGATATAATCCAATGCGGATATAAGGCAGTTCATATATCACTCAGAGCCCCTGATACTGATCACACATGCAATCCTCCAGATATTACTTACGACTGCACCACACTAACAACCACCAACTCTCTGACTGGCAGAGGTAACGAATGAGTCCCACTGGTATATGCTGTTCCACATCAGTGTAGTGGGGGAATCCCACAGACCAAAAGCGCTGCTCACCGGAAAATTTAAACTAATTACTCCTAATCTAATAGCCCTATCAAAATAAACCCCCCCCCAAAATAAACTATCAATAGCCCTTAAAGGGGCCTTTTGCAGGGCATTGCCCAAAAGAAATCAGCTCTTTTACCTGTAAAAAAAATTACAAACAACCCCCCCAACAGTAAAACCCATCACCCACACAACCAACCCCCCAAATAAAATACTATTTAAAACAACCTAAGCTTTCCATTGCCCTGAAAAGGGCATTTGGATGGGCATTGCCCTTAAAAGGGCAGTTAGCTCTTTTGCAGCCCAAACCCTAATCTAAATAATAAAACCCACCCAATACACCCTTTAAAAAACCTAACACTAACCCCCTGAAGATCGACTTACTGTTCTGAAGACCGGACATCCATCCTCAAGGAAGCGGCAGATACATCCATCCTCAAGGAAGCAGCAGAAGTCTTCATCCAACTGGGCTGAAATCCTCAACGAAGCCTGGAGAAGTCTTCATCCAAGCCAGGCGAAGTGGTCCTCCAGACGGGCAGAAGTCTTCATCCAGACGGCATCTTCTATCTTCATCCATCCAATGCGGAGCGGGTCCATCTTCAAGATATCCGATGCGGAGCATCCTCTTCAAACAAAGTCTTCTTACTGTATGACAGTTCCTTTAAGTGACGTCATCCAAGATGGCGTCCCTTATATTCCGATTGGCCGATAGAATTCTATCAGCCAATCGGAATTAATGTAGAAAAAATCCTATTGGCTGATGCAATCAGCCAATAGGATTGAAGTTCAATCCTATTGGCTGATCCAATCAGCCAATAGGATTGAGCTTGCATTTTATTGGCTGATTGGAACAGCCAATAGAATGCAAGCTCAATCCTATTGGCTAATTGGATCAGCCAATAGGATTGAAGTTCAATCCTATTGGCTGATCCAATCAGCCAATAGGATTTTTTCTACCTTTATTTCAATTGGCTGATAGAATTCTATCAGCCAATCAGAATCTAATTGTCAGGGTTTTTCCCCTGATCTGTTTGCCATGTGCTGTTGGCAGCCATTTTACTCACCTCTCTTCCTTACTCTGGTGCATACTGTGTGATGCTGCTCATTTCCTGCACTTCCTTTTATAGCCAGACTGGTGTACATCATCCGTGTGAGACAGGATGCAGTCTCAGAATTGTGATGTCATCACTTATTATTTAAAGGGCCTTTATTCGGTATGCTTTGCCCTTGCTTTGTCTCAGACCTGTTTGTGAGAGCTCCTGTGTATTACCTGGCTGTCTGACGTCCCTCCTGGTTCCTGATCCTCTGCTGTTCTCCTTGTTCCTGATTCCGGTTCGTCTGACTATTTGCTTTGGCTTCTGACTCGGCTTGTCTGACTACGAGTTCTGATTTTGATTTCTGGCTTGTTTTTTGACTTGTGGACTTTTTTATTATTTTTTTGCTATTAATAAAGGTGTGATTATTTTCTGCACTTCTTGTCTCAGTCTGATTCCTGGCATCCTGACACTAAGGGATGCCATCTTTGATGACGTCACTTAAAGGAACCATCATTCAGTAAGAAGACTTCGTTTGAAGAGGATGCTCCGCATCGGATGTCTTGAAGATGGACCCGCTCCACATCGGATGGATGAAGACTTCTGCTCATCTGGAGGACAACTTCACCCGGTTTGGATGAAGACTTCTCCCGACTTCGTTGAGGGCTTCGGCCTGGTTGGATGAAGACTTCTGCTGCTTCCTTGAGGATGGATGTCCGGTCTTCAGAACAGTAAGTTGATCTTCAGGGGGTTAATGTTAGGTTTTTTAAAGGGTGTATTGGGTGGGTTTTATTTTTTAGATTAGGGTTTGGGCCGCAAAAGATCTAACTGCCCTTTTAAGGGCAATGCCCATCCAAATGCCCTTTCCAGGGCAATGGGGAGCTTAGGTTGTTTTAGATAGTATTTTATTTGGGGGGTTGGTTGTGTGGGTGGTGGGTTTTACTATTGGGGGGGGTGTTTTTATTTTATTTTTACAGGTAAAAGAGCTGATTTCTTTGGGGAAATGCCCTGCAAAAGACCCTTTTAAGGGCTATTGATAGTTTAGTTTAGGCTAGGTTTTTTTTTATTTTGATAGGGCTATTAGATTAGTTGTAATTAGTTTAAATATATTGTAATTGGTTTATTATTTTCTGTAATTTAGTGGGTTTTTTTGTACTTTAGTTAATTTAATTTATTTAATTGTCTTAAATTTAGTTAATTTATTTAATTGTAGGGTTAGGTTAGGAGTTAATGTAACTTAGGTTAGGTTTTATTTTACAGGTACTTTTTTTTTTTTTTTTATCATTATATTGATTTTACTAAATCTAGAGCTTAAACATGAAATCATAAACATGTGGGTCATGGCACCAAAACATGAAGCAGCACTGTATTAACATGCATAATTATGTTTTTTTTTTTTTTTTAAATATTTTTATTGAGGTATATTTAAAGGCATACATCAATCATAAAAAAAATATGTTTTTGCATCACATGTCACATACAGCAAGGTTTCAATGTTACAGGGATGGTGAAATAAACAGAAAAGATATGTAACAACTTTTTAGCAAACAAACAATATCAACAGCATTTTACAGGATGTGACATAAGAACAATATACAGTATGCATCCAGAATAAACAGGCATAATAAAGAGAAACCTCATAGTTTCCTGAATTTCTCAAAAATACTTATAGAAAAGTTGCATGGGAAGATGTAGGTGAATAAACTATAATAAGTATAAGTAATAATATGTTGTGGCCCAGAATGATACAGCAAGGATTATCACCGTATGTGGCTTACAATGGGGAGAATTAAAACCACTTAAATTTTGGGCACTAAAGCTATGAATAACTGTTGCTGTGAAAAGGTGCGGCATAGACAAGAAAAGCCGCAAAGTTGGTCCTCCTGAACAAGGAGGCACATTATGTAAAGGGGGGGGGGGTGGTCATATAGATGTATTAAGCTACATGTAATGGAAGTGCTATCTCTATATGAAATCATGATGATTGGGCATAGTTTAATTTGGAAAAAAAGGAGGGGTACTAAAGGAGGCAATGGAGGCAATATGAGGCCGTCTATTTATATAAGACTGTGGATAGGGAAATATACTCCTAACAAGGGAAGACTATGAAAATGGGTTAAATATTGGATTAGAGATTTATATAGCATAGTGTAACCCCCAAAGCCTGGGATATTAATAAAGAGATGTGTCATACTTCTCTATGTGCTTATTATGTGTTGGGAGATTCTAAAGTGTGGAAGTGTCGTGGGACCAGCCCACATTAGTCACATGAGTGTTACCTCATTTTCTAGCAACGTTCCAGCAATCAATAGTAGGCGCAACCTAGAAGTGATAAGTAATGTGAAATATGACTGATGCTAAGTAAAAAAGTTAACCATAGTTATCAGTACAGAACGAACCAACAGCCACGAATAAGATCAATAACATCAAGGAGCACGACGGTCTTGACAGACCATCAAATAGAATATAATACAACTATACATAACAGTTAAAATATTGTAGAATAAAGTATTGCTTGGACAGACATGAGCAACAAACGGTATTAAGATAGCTACAGTACTAGCGTTCTAAGCAGAACTAGAAATATAAGTAAATAAGACAACATAGAGTAAGCCAACCCTTAGGCTAATGATGTAGATGGTAGTGAGAAAATGTACAATCTATAATGAAAATCATACCCTCTAATAAGGGGGGAAAGTGCAGTATATTACCAGGGGAACCACAGAAGTAACTACTGGAGAATAGTGAAAATTTGACCAAGGTTCCCTCTATGGCTCCTAATATAAACTAAAACGCTTGCTTTATTTAGCTTCACACTGCACTATGACAGCATACTGTATAGCTGCCGATCTAAATTTATCTAAAAACTTTTATCCCCAAAAAAATAGTTATAACTTTGGTACTATACCACAGTGGAAAGCTGTTAAGGTAACTACCAATTACAGATAACAAACAAGTTATATATTTGCTGGTAAGAAAAGTATTATAAAGCTCTAGCAGTTAAAATAAAGGACCTGCAGTCACGGGACAAATAAAGTCAGGCCGAGTCCAACCTCTGTAAAGAACCTAACTCCAACTATGCTAACCCCCTAATAAAAGGAGATTATACAATGATCCAGCGATTGGGCATGTGCCCTATACCCAACCGCAGTGGAATTTATCCAACTAGAGATTGTAAAGGTCCTAACCATAAGCTATTCTTGTCCCTATCATATCCAATCCTGTGAACACATAAGAGGGTTAGCTATGCTTATGAGGGAACTCATGAGGCTGATGGTCCAATAGAGCTATACAATAAAGCAGGAAATATTGTGTCAACAGCATGTATCTTACCAATAAAAAAATTTACATGCATAGGGATGTTTGTCAAACAGGTTAAGGAAATATCAGGGCTATTATAGGAAAATCTAGCAGTGAAGTTCCAACAGAATTACATAAGTGAACTAACTTATACCCAAGGACAACTTAAGGGCTCAGAAAAATGCTATATATGATCTAATAATGTAAATAAATTGTAAATAAACAACATCCTTGCAGCACACTAAACATCAAGAGTGCAAGGTGATCAGCTTGTGTTAGGCTGCAAGCCTATAACAATTTTGTGAAAAAAAGGATTTTTGAGGGTAAAAACTGCAGTAAGAGCCCATAAATAAACTGGAGTATTAATGAGCCCCATGTCTTCTATAGTTAACCCTTCTCATAGTAAGTTAAGGTCATTAAGAGGCACACTGTCAGTTTTTCGCTCTGCCTATGTTGTTGTAGTAGCGGACTGGCTTTTTTCCATACACACAGCTCAAAGTGCCACAGATTAGGAGCCACTATCCATTTGGAGAGGATCCACTCTGAGGGGGTTTCTCCCGTGTCCAATATAAGTATGTCCTTAAGCAGGGCAAATTTAGATGGTAAGTCCGCAGGTCCGGCTACCCATTCTGCATGCTGATCACTTATATAAAAGGGCTCAGTGGTAATATCAGCAGCGTCTGCAATCATAACATGTGAGGATGTGGACTGGGACGTGCCATTCAGCTCAAATGACAGTAAGTCGACACATACCTCATGTTCCACGCTGTCATCCAGCAAGCGAGTATACACCTCTGCCCCCGCAATACAATTAGGCCAAGCCTGTAAATGTTGAGCTCCTTTCCGTTCCGTTCCGCGGAGGGCCAGAGTATCATGCGAGAGTGTGGGATCAGCAGTGCAATTGAGAATATCTATGCTAGGTCGCTCATCTACAAGAGGTGCCTGAGTCGAATGAAGTGGTTCGCTTGCGGTAATCTGAGGTTCACTAGACCTGTTCTGTGAGAGCTTGTATGCCAATATATGTTGGTGGTTCTTTTCAAGAGGTAGATTACCATTAGTTGGTGAAAACGCCAGAGTCAACTCACGCTCCAATCTCTGGAAGTGAGTAAGTAGCAGGTGTTGTACGCTTATCTCCCAGTTAAAAGTCATGCCCCTTATCCTCCACGTGGGAGAGAAGACGGTAATCCCTAGAAGGCCTGATTTTTAAACAGCCCAATGTCCAGTTGTTTTCTCCTCTTTATAGCTTTTGTTTAATGCCTCAGGGGTCCTCGTCCTCCTCTCTGGGATTAGGGATATCCTTGAGATATATTAGTGATGGGCTGACAGTCAAATTGAATAAAATTGTAAGTAATATCAGCAGAGCTGAAGGAAAGTGCGACCGTACAGATCCCAGGCTAGCTCCGCCCCCCCTTTTGTATTTATTTTAGCTAGGTAGTTATTAAATAGTTAATAACTATTTAATAACTATTCTACCTACTTAAAATAAATACAAACTTGCCTGTAAAATAAAAATAAACCCTAAGATAGCTACAATGTAACTATTAGTTATATTGTAGCTAGCTTACTGCTAGATTACGAGTCTTGCATTAGCCTTAAAAAGCAGCATTGAGAGGTCCCAACGCTGCTTTTTAATGCCCGCTGGTATTACGAGTCTGACAGGAATAAGTGTACCGCTCACTTTTCTTCCGCAACTCGAGCTTACCGCAAATCCCCTTACGTCAATTGTGTATCCTATCTTTTTAATGGGATTTGCCTAACGACGGTATTACAAGTCTTGGAAGAAGTGAGCGGTAGACCCTCTCCTGTCAAGACTCCTACTGCATTTAAAAGTACGTAGTTAAGAGTTTTATGGGCTAACGTCGGAACATAAAGCTCTTAATTAAAGTGCTAAAAAGTACACTAAAACCCATAAACTACCTATTAACCCCTAAACCGAGGCCCCCCGCACATCTCAAACACTTAAATTATTTAACCCCTAATCTGCCGACCGGACATCGCCGCCACTTTAATAAATATATTAACCCCTAAACTGCCGCACTCCCACCTCGCAAACACTAGTTACATTTTATTAACCCCTAATCTGCCATCCCTAACATCGTCGACACCTATCTACATTTATTAACACCTTATCTGCTGCCCCCAACGTCGCCGCTACTATATTAAATTTAAGTCTAACCCTAAGTCTAACCCTAACCCTAGCACCCTCTAACTTAAATATCATTTAAAATAATCTAAATAAAATTACTACAATTAAATAAATTATTCCAATTTAAAACTAAATACTTACCTGTAAAATAAACCCTAAGCTAGCTACAATATAACTAATAGTTACATTGTAGCTAGCTTAGGGTTTATATTTATTTTACAGGCAAGTTTGTATTTATTTTAACTAGGTACAATAGTTATTAAATAGTTATTAACTATTTAATAACTTCCTAGTTAAAATAAAGACGAATATACATGTAAAATAAATCCTAACCAAAGTTACAATTACACCTAACACTACACTATCATTAAACTAATTACCTAAACTACCTACAAGTAATTACAATTAAATTAAATAAACTAAATTCCGAACAAAAAAAACTACTAAATTACAGAAAAAAAAAGAATTACAAGAATTTTAAACTAATTACACCTAATCTAATCCCCCTAATAAAATAAAAAGCCCCCCAAAATAAAAAAACTCCCTACCCTATACTAAATTACAAATAGCCCTTAAAAGGGCCTTTTGCAGGGCATTGCCCCAAAGTAATCAGCTCTTTCACCTGTATAAAAAATACAATACCCCCCCCCAACATTAAAACCCACCACCCACACACCCAACCCTACTCTAAAACGCACCCAACCACCCCTTAAAAAAACCTAACACTACCCCCCTGAAGATCTCCTTACGTTGAGCCGTCTTCACCCAGCCGGGCACAAGTGGTTCTCCAGAGGGGCAGAAGTCTTCATCCAATCTGTGCAAAAGAGGTCCTCCAAGCAGCAGAAGTCTTCATCCAGGCGGCATCTTCTATTATCATCCATCCGGAGCAGAGCCATCCTCTTCAAATGAAGTCCAAGCGAAGAATTAAGGCTCCTTTAAATGACGTCATCCAAGATGGCGTCCCTTGAATTCCGACTGGCTGATAGTATTCTATCAGCCAATCGGAATTAAGGTAGGAAAAATCCTATTGGCTGATCCAATCAGCCAATAGGATTGAGCTTGCATTCTATTGGCTGATTGGAACAGCCAATAGAATGCGAGCTCAATCCTATTGGCTGATCCAATCAGCCAATAGGATTGAACTTCAATCCTATTGGCTGATCCAATCAGCCAATAGGATTTTTCCTACCTTAATTCCGATTGGCTGATAGAATCCTATCAGCCAATCGGAATTCAAGGGACGCCATCTTGGATGATGTCATTTAAAGGAACCTTCATTCTTTGCTTGGACTTTGTTTGAAGAAGATGGCTCTGCGTCGGCTGGATTGAAGATGGACCCGTTCCGCTCCGGATGGTCGAAGATGGAAGATGCCGCCTGGATGATAAAAATGTATTTGTGATAAA
Organism: Bombina bombina; assembly: GCF_027579735.1. NCBI lineage: Eukaryota > Metazoa > Chordata > Amphibia > Anura > Bombinatoridae > Bombina > Bombina bombina. The sequence continues at coordinate 763,256,260 of NC_069501.1, forward strand.
TCCACCACAATGGAATAGTCAACTTCAATGTTAATTCTGGAGGGTACAAATGTCAAACCATCCACATTCACACAAACCCCAAGCACCATACAGATCCGCTAAATTGAGCAAACCAGATATATAAACACACACACCAAATAATACATAGATCATGTGAAAAAATTACAAAAGAAAGTTCAAAATGTAAACACCCCCTGGCGTCCCAAGGGGGTGATAGAACAGCACCACCTGCAGAGTAAAAAATGCAGAGTAAAAAAACATCAAGTCTCTCAGCCTGGTTAATCAAAAGAGATCTCCTAGGGATGAAACCAGTCCTGTCAAGCAATGTGATCATAAAAGTCTTTGTAATAAACTTATATAGTAATTTTTCACACTTGCGCAAGTGAATGTATATGTCTTTTGAAGAATGAATACAAGTTACAACAGTTGCTGCTTTTTGAAAAGAATAAACCATGTGTAAATTGTATGTAAATGTATACACTAATGGTGGGCTGCTGAATCTCAATCCTTCATATATAGACAGTATAATTCTTCTTAGAATCTTGAAATTCAATCATTCAAAGCAGACCATTCAATAATGACAACCCTCTTCAAGCCGTGTATACTTCATATATTATTTCCAATATAAAACACAGTTTTTGCATCAATGTATAAAAGCACTTGCAACATTTGCCACATTTGTAGTTTGTTCAAACTTTCTCATAACCGTTGTTTCATATATGTCTCAGAGTTAAGTTGCTGCGTCTGTACCATAATGCAATAATGTTTGAATCTCAACCGGCTATGACATATAGGGGGTCTATTCAGATAGTTAACCAACCTCACACCATTATACTTCACTCACAGTGCATATAGTGCCTCTGGCGATCTGATGTAATGAGCACTTCAGCTTTGTAATATCGCTTCCAGCTAGTAACAATGTTACCTGATACTCCGGTGCCGCTATAAGACTTCGATGCCACTGTGAGACTTTTCCACGTCAAATGTGGAAATGGTAAATCTTCAGACCACTTCGGTCTCTTACCCCATTATCATTGTCATACCGGGATACAAGTGAAAAAGGCAAGCACTTGACTCTGACACTGAATACCAGCGTCTCAAACCTCCTTTGGATGAACTGGAGTATTAGGTAACATTGTTACTAGCTGGAAGCGATATTACAAAGCTGAAGTGCTCATTACATCAGATCGCCAGAGGCAATATATGCACTGTGAGTGAAGTATAATGGTGTGAGGTTGGTTTACTATCTGAATAGACCCCCTATATGTCATAGCCGGTTGAGATTCGAACATTATTGCATTATGGTACAGACGCAGCAACTTAACTCTGAGACATATATGAAACAACGGTTATGAGAAAGTTTGAACAAACTACAAATGTGGCAAATGTTGCAAGTGCTTTTATACATTGATGCAAAGACTGCGTTTTATATTGGAAATAATATATGAAGTATACACCGCTTAAAGAGGGTTGTCATTATTGAATGGTCTGCTTTGAATGATTGAATTTCAAGATTCTAAGAAGAATTATACTGTCTATATGTGAAGGATTGAGATTCAGCAGCCCACCATTAGTGTATACATTTATATACAATTTACACGTGGTTTATTCTTTTCAAAAAGCAGCAACTGTTGTAACTTGTATTCGTTCTTCAAAGGACATATTCAGTTACTTGCGCAAGTGTGAAAAATTACTATATAAGTTTATTACAAAGACTTTTATGATCACATTGCTTGACAGGACTGGTTTCATCCCTAGGAGATCTCTTTTGATTAACCAGGCTGAGAGACTTAATATTTTTTTACTCTGCATTCTTTACTCTGCAGGTGGTGCTGTTCTATCACCCCCTTGGGACGCCGGTGGGGGTGTTTAAATTTTGAACTTTCTTTTGTAATTTTTTCACATGATCTATGTATGATTTGGTGTATGTGTTTATATCTGGTTTGCTCAATTTAGCGGATCTGTATGGTGGTTAGGGTTTGTGTGAATGTGGATGGTTTGACATTTGTACCCTCCAGAATTAACATTGAAGTTGACTATTCCACTGTGGTGGATTTATCACAAATAAATTCTTATTACTAAGACTCATTTGCTGGGATTCATTTTTGTGATATATATATATATATATATATATATATATATATATATATATATATATATATATATATATATATATATATATATATATAAAAATTACACTTTTCTGTGGGAAGAACATTGGAATGTGAAATATTAATAACTTTTGATGGTTAAGTGTGCAAGAAACAAGTGTTAAGTTTTTTATTCTGTGCTCTCCATAGAAGTTAAGTTAACGTGGTTTGGATATTGTAACTACTTTGGATAACATGCATTGGGTTTTGCTCACATGCAAACTTTTTACTATCAACTTGTTATATGCGTGTTACCCGACGTGCACAAATAGCTTACTCCTAGCAAAATTTACGCTTGAGCAGGAGCGTTAAATACCTCTCCCCTTGTAATCTAGCCCATAGTCATCCAAAGAGTCCTCAAATACAGGTGAAGAAAATGTATTTTATTCTACCAAGAAGTAACAATGTCCCAGATTACGAGTTTTGCATTAGAGGCTGTGCGGTGCTAACAAGCAGTTTTCCCTCACTGCTCACTTACCTGCAGCGCTGGTATTATGAGTTTTCAGAAACCCGTTGCTAAAAGACAAGATGTGAGCATTGAGCAAAATTTTGCTCATTACCGCACTCCAATACCAGCGCTGCTTAAGTCAGCGGTGAGCTGGTGTAACGTGCTTGTGCACGATTTCCCCATAGGAATCAACGGGGAGAGCCGGCTGAAAAAAAGTCTAACACCTGCAAAAAAGCAGCGTAAAACTCCTTAACGCAGCCCCATTGATTCCTATGGGGAAACAAAAGTTATGTTTACACCTAACACCCTAACATGAACCTTGAGTCTAAACACCCCTAATCTTACACTTATTAACCCCTAATCTGCTGCCCCCGACATCGCAGACACCTAAATTATAATTATTAACCCCTAATCTGCCACTCCGGACACCGTCGCCACCTACATTATACTTATTAACCCCTAATCTGCTGCCCCAACATCGCCGACACCTACATTATATTTATTAACCCCTACTCTGCCCCCCCAATGTCGCCACCACCTACCTACACTTATTAACCCCTAATCTGCCGCCCCCAACGTCGTCGCCACTATATTAAAGTTATTAACCCCTAAACCTAAGTCTAACCCTAAACCTAACACCCCCTAACTTAAATATAATTTAAATAAATTTAAATAAAAAATCCTATCAAATTATTCCTATTTAAAACTAAATACTTACCTGTAAAATAAACCCTAAGCTAGCTACAATATAACTAATAGTTACATTGTATCTAGCTTAGGGTTTATTTTTTTTTTACAGTCAAGTTTGTATTTATTTTAACTAGGTAGAATAGTTATTAAATAGTTATTAACTATTTAATAGCTACCTAGCTAATATAAATACAAAAGTACCTGTAAAGTAAAACCTAACTTAAGTTACAATTACACCTAACACTACACTATAATTAAATAAATTAACTAAATTAAATACAATTAAATAAATTACATACAATTACCTAAATTAAATTAGCTAAAGTACAACCCCCCCACTAAATTACAGAAAATAATAAACAAATTACAGAAATTTACAAAGCCCCCCCCCAAAAAAATAAAAAAACAATCCTAAACTAAACTAAAAATAGCCCTTAAAAGGGCCTTTTGCAGGGCATTGCCCCAAAGTAATCAGCTCTTTTACCTGTAAAAAACAAACAAACAACCCCCCAACAGTAAAACCCACCACCCACACAACCAACCCCCCAAATAAAATACTAGCTAAAAAAACATAAGCTCCCCATTGCCCTGAAAAGGGCATTTGTATGGGCATTGCCCTTAAAAGGGCAGTTAGCTCTTTTGCAAGCCCAAACCCCTAATCTAAAAAATAAACCCAACCAATACACCCTTAACAAAACCTAACACTAACCTCCTAACCCCCTGAAGTTCGACTTACCGGGAGATGTCTTCATCCAAGCCAGGCGAAGTGATCCTCCAGACGGGCAGAAATCTTCATCCAAGCCGGGCAGAAGTTGTCCTCCAGACAGGCAGAAGTCTTCATCCAGACGTCATCTTCTATCTTCATCCATCTGGCGCGGAGCGGGTCCATCTTCAAGACATCCGGCGTGGAGGATCCTCTTCATCCGACGACTAACACAGAATGAAGGTACCTTTAAGTAAAGTCATCCAAGATGGCGTCCCTTAGATTCCGATTGGCTGATAGAATTCTTTCTAATTCAAAACTAATAATCTAGCCATATGTATCCTTAAGAAAGAAAGCAGAAATAGACTCTCATAGTGTAACAATATAAGAGGCTTTAAGGAATTCCTTCACAAAAGCTGGTTGGTAATACTCACATTTAAGAGATCAACTATAGCTCAGAGTATAAAGTTTTTTGTAAGTAATGAGGTTGTCACAGGTGAAATGTGTCAGGACTGTGGATCACATTTCTAAGTTGTGGCTCTCTTTATTATAGTAGTACATAATGCCCATATATTTTGTAACCATTCACTTCTTGGTGCATAGAACAAATTAATCTGGCAAGGGGACCATCATCACAAAATGCCTTCAAAGCCTATGTGACATAAACATCAGGCATTCAGTAAACATGATATGTATCTCTCTCTCTCTCTCTCTCTCTCTCTCTCTCTCTCTCTCTTATATATATATATATATATATATATATATATATATATATATATATATATATATATATATATATATATTTCTGGCTCTGACAGACCTGTATCTTCTTTTTTTAAGAGGCTCCTCTGTCCTCCACTTATTACCTGTATTAATGGCACCTGTTTGAACTTGTTATCAGTAAAAAAAGACACCTGTCCACAACCTCAAACAGTCACACTCCAAACTCCACTATGGTGAAGACCAAAGAGCTGTTGAAGGACACCAGAAACAAAATTGTAGACCTGCACCAGGCTGGGAAGACTGAATCTGCAATAGGCAAGCAGCTTGGTGTAAAGAAATCAACTGTGAGAGCAATAATTAGAAAATGGAAGACATACAAGACCACTGATAATCTCCCTCGATCTGGGGCTCCACGCAAGATCTCACCCCTTGGGGTCAAAATTATCACAAGAACGGTGAGCAAACATCCCAGAACCACACAGGGGGACCTAGTGAATGACTTGCAGAAAGCTGGGACCAATGTAACAAAGGCTACCATCAGTAACACACTATGCCACCAGGGACTCAGATCCTGCAGTGCCAGACATGTCCCCCTGCTTAAGCCAGTACATGTCCAGGCCCATCTGAAGTATGCTAGAGAGCATTTGGATGATCCAGAAGTGGATTGGGAGAATGTCATATGGTCAGATGAAACCACAGTAGAACTGTTTGGTAGAAACACAACTTGTCGTGTTCGGAGGAGAGAGAATGCTGAGTTGCAACCAAAGAACACCATACCTACTGTGAAGCATGGGGGTGGCAACATCATGCTTTGGAGCTGTTTCTCTGCAAAGAGAACAGGATGACTAATCTGTGTACATGAAATAATGAATGGGGCCATGTATTGTGAGATTTTGAATGCAAACCTCCCTCCATCAGCAAGGACATTGAAGATTAAACGTGTCTGGGTCTTTCAGCATGACAATGATCCCAAACACACCGCCCGGGCAATGAAGGAGTGGCTTCGTAAGAAGCATTTGAAGGTCCTGGAGTGGCCTAGCCAGTCTCCAGATCTCAACCCCATAGAAAACCTTTGGAGGGAGTTGAAAGTCCATGTTGTCCAGTGACAGCCCCAAAACATCACTCCTCTAGAGGAGATCTGCATGCAGGAATGGGCCAACATACCAGCAACAGTGTGTGACAACCTTGTGAAGACTTACAGAAAAAGTTTGACCTCTGTCATTGCCAACAAAGGATATATAACAAAGTTTTGAGATGAACTTTTGATATTGACCAAATACTTATTTTCCACCATAATTTGCAAATAAATTCTTTCCAAATCAGACAATGTGATTGTCTGGATTTGTTTCCACATTTTGTCTCTCATAGTTGAGGTATACCTATGATGAAAATTACAGGCCTCTCTCATCTTCTTAAGTGGGAGAACTTGCACAATTGGTGGCTGACTAAATACTCTTTTTTGCCCCACTGTGTGTATATATATATATATATATATATATATATATATATATATATATATATATATATATATATATATATATATACTGTATATCTCACTGCTTCCATAGGGAAAACATTCACAAAGGTATCATAGTCTCACAATTATATTGGTAAATAGGAACACACCAGAGCATATACTATTAATACCTGTTTATAAAAAGCCAAAAGGCCCATGTTCTAATGCACAAATTGAAACGGTTCCCTAATTGGGAACCTGTCTGCCAATCTTTGCAATGAACAGACAATGGAGGCTGTATGCCTGCTGGTCGTATTTTCTATTGCACAAATATTTGGCTTGTGCAGTATGCTGCCCCCTGGTCTGATATGAGAGCAGGGCCTGCCAATCACCACAAACAAGCAAGTTCTGTGTGATGTATCTCCACAACTTCAGAGGTTGCTGGAGGTAAGCAACCTGAAATGTAAGGGCTCCAAAGCAGCATTTACTGCTTAGTAAAAAGAGCCCCATGTATTTGGGGAGTATTCTTGTTAATTATTTGTAATTTTTATCCTTTGCTACTGCATTTGCAGTCATATTTATGATGCCTCTTAATTTACTAGCATATATTTTGATACTGTATTTTTATTAGGATTAGTATTGTGTTTCTCTCTCTTCCCCCCTCTTGCCTTCCCTCCCCTTGTTGTTATTTATAATTAACTGACCACTAGAAACAATATTTAAGTTAAGATATAACAAATCTCAATGCAAATGTGTTGGACTGGCATTTAGTTCTTTCCTAGTTTTAGTGCATTCCCAACTTTTTTTTTTCCATTGTTGCCTGTTTTTCTAAGCAAGAGTTCTCTCCACCTTCAAGAAAATGTTGTAAAATATACTTGTAATTCATTTACAATTTTTCATTCTTTATTCTCTTGATGCATTATTTTTCTTCCTCCAGTTCCTCTGGCAATAAACTATTTTTGAGCTCTTTCTCTTTATAGGATCAGATCAAGTAAAGTGCTTAGAGTTAAAGGGACATTAAACCCAAAAATGTCTTTCATGATTCAGATAGAGAATACAATTTTTAAAAAGTTTCCAATTTACTTCTATTATCAAATTTGTTTTGTTCTCATGATATTCTTTGTTGAAGAGATACCTAGGTAGGTAGCATGCATGTGCCTGAAGCACTACATGACAGGAAATAGTGCTGCCATCTAGGGCTCCTGCTAATGTATAACGTTGTTGCAAAACTGCGGCCATATAGTGCTGCAGACACGTGCACGCTCATAAGCTTACTTTACTGCTATTCAAATAAGGATAACAAGAAAATTTGGTAATAGAAGTAAATTAGAAAGTTGTTTAAAATGTTATGTTCTATCTAAATCATGAAAGAAAAAAATTGGGTCTTATGTTCCTTTAATGGAGAATTTGTAGTGATATAATTAGGTCAGCCACTGGGGATATTTGAAGTTGGGGAAGGTCTCTACAGGGGTAAATTGTGCAGGATGATCTAGTAAGCCATTTGGGATACATGTATTTATGAGGTTGAAGTTATGGTTAATTGTGGTGGAGTTAATGAGGCCAATTTATCAAAGGTCTGTCGGACCTGATCCGACAGTCCGGATCAGGTCCGACAGACATCGCTGAATGCAGAGAGCAATACACTCTCAGTATTCAGCATTGCCCCAGCAGCTCTTGTGAGCTGCTGGTGCAACACCGCCCCCTGCAGACTCTTGTCTAGTCGGCCGCCAGCAGGGGGGTGTACTCGATCGGGTTGAATTTCTGTCCACCTCATCAGAGCAGACGGAAAGGTTATGGAGCAGCGGTCTGTAGACCGCTGCTCCATAACTTGCGTTTCTGGTGAGTCTTCAGACTCGCCAGAAACACGGGCCCTCAAGCTCCATTTGAAGCTTGATAAATTGGCCTCAATAATGAGTCTACTAGTAGAGTTCTCTGTTGTGGGAGAGGGTCACCATTTATACATAAGTGCATTAAGTGGTCAGTATAGTTATTTTTATGTGCAGTAGGGGAGGTTGGGATTATGGTCATTTGCGGTGGGTGGCATTGAGACAGCATGGTTAGTTTTCTTTAGGCGTGGGATCAGAAGAGGATAAACTATTGGAGAGGCTAACTAAATGAAGATGATCAAGTGATATTTATATTCATTTGCACACTGATTTTTTTATCTACTTAAAACAGTTGTATGATAAACTTATCCTGTATATAACCTACATATTTTTCTCTCTCCTTGTGCTGCTTATTTAAAAAAAAAAAAATCCTGGTACAAACATCACATATACTATTAATAAAAATAGAAAATAGTGATATGTGTAACCACTATGCACCAAATTTATATTCTCATCCAAAGAATCCTTAACTACAGGGGAAAAAACGTATTTGATTGTACCATTAAATAAACAGTCTAGTGAAAATTAAATTTTTATGATTTATATAGGGCCTGCAATTTAAAAAACTTTCCAATTGACTTTTATCATCAGATTTGCTTTGTTCTCTTGGTATACTTTGTTGAAAGCTAAACCTAGGTAAACTCACATGCTAATTTCTAAGCCCTTGAAGGTTTTTCACAGCTAGAGAGTGCTAATTCATGTGTGCCATATAGATAACATTGTGCTCAATCCAGTGGAGCATTGATTGGCTAAAATGCAAGTCTGTTCAAAGAATCTGTAATGCTCACTCCGTCTGTAACAAGCTTACAACTGTTCACGACCTGTTTGTTTCCAATGCTTTCAACCTCTTAGCTATTACTGAAACCTGGCTATCTTCCTCTGACACTGCTTCCATTGCTGCTCTCACACACTGTGGTCTTCACTTTTGCCACACACCTAGGCCAGGTGAGAGACACGGTGGCGGTGTTGGCATCTTACTCTCCCCCTCCTGTTCCTATCAGTACCTATCCCCATTTCCATCTCTCTCCTTTTCTTCCTTTGAAGTCCACTGCATTCGCCTGTTCCCCCCTCTCTCTCTCAGAGTGGCAGTTATCTATCGCACCCCTGGACCAACTTCCCAATTCCTTGACAACTTTGCTGCCTGGCTTCCTTACTTTCTCTCCACAAATACACCTGCTCTAATCCTAGGGGACTTCAACATCCCCATTGACAACCCATCTGCCCCTGCTGCCTCTAAACTTCTCTCACTCACTAACTCCTTCGGCCTCTCACAATCCACCCTATTTCCTACCCACCCCGATGGACACTCAATTGATCTGGTATTCTCCTATCTCTGCTCTCTCTCTAATGTTGCATGTCGCCCATTTCCCATCTCAGACCACCATCTGCTCACCTTTAATCCTAATATAGATACTAAACCTACTTCCCCCTCTCGCCCCTGCACCAGCAGAAATCTGCACACTGTGGACGCTCCCCAACTCGCCAATCTTATTCAATTACGCTTCCTCAACACTTCCACAATATCCTGCCCTGACCTTGCTATAACCCACTATAACAATACTCTCTCTGCTGCACTTGACACTCTCGCTCCACCTCAACCTCGCAAAGCCCCATGTCGTCAGCTCCAACCCTGGCACTCCCAACAAACTCGTCACCTACAAAAATGCTCCCGCACTGCTGAGCGTGTCTGGAGGAAATCCCACTCTGAACATGATTTTATGCACTATAAGTTCATTCTCTACTCTTACACCTCTTAAACCTACTTCTCCTCTCTTATATCCACTCACTCCTCAAACCCTAAAAGACTCTTCTCTATTTTCAACTCTCTTCTCTACCCACCTGCACCACCCCCCTCATCTGCATTCAGTGCTCAAGACCTCGCTGACTATTTTCGCAATAAAACACTTGCAATCCGAGGAAACATCCCAACACAAACCTGCAATCTCCCAACTCCGCTCCCAGTCACCCCCTCTGCCACTCTCTGCACCCTCGTCCCAACCACTGAGAGTGAAGTGGCTTCCCTTTTGTCTTCCTCACACCTCACTACCTGCCCACTTGACCCTATTCCTTCACATCTAATCCCTCCTCTGTCTACCACCCTCACTCCGGCTCTTACTCACATATTTAACCTATCCCGGCTCATTCCCTGCCTCTTTCAAACATGCGAAGGTCACCCCCATCCTCAAAAAACCCTCCCTCGACCCTAACTCCCCTGCAAACTACCGTCCCATATCACTGCTCCCACTAACTTCAAAACTTCTTGAAAAACTAGTTTTCAATCGCCTAACCCACTTCCTGTCCTCAAACTCATTGCTCGACCCCCTGCAATCTGGCTTCCGTCCCCAACACTCAACTGAAACTGCCCTCACCAAGGTTACTAATGATCTCCTTTCTGCTAAAAACAAAGGCTACTACTCTATACTCATCTTACTTGACCTATCTGCTGCCTTTGACACTGTTGACCATCCCCTTCTCCTACGGTCTCTCAGTTCTCTTGGTCTCTGTGACACTGTCCTCTCCTGGATTCACTCTTATCTCTCTAACAGATCCTTCTCAGTCTCTTTTGCTGGTGACTCCTCCTCTCTATTGTCCATGTCTGTTGGAGTACCTCAAGGCTCTGTCCTGGGTCCTCTATTCTTCTCTATCTACACTTCTTCACTGGGTAAACTTATCAACAGCTATGGCTTCAGCTATCACCTATATGCTGATGATACCCAGATCTACCTTTCCACCCCTGCACTCTCTCCTTCTGTCAACTCTCACATCAGCAACTGCGTATCTGGCATTTCCTCCTGGATGGCCTCTCACCACCTAAAAATAAATATGTCCAAGACTGAACTACTTCTAATTCCCCCCTCTAGCTCCACTCCAGTCTCTAATTTTTCTATCACTGTTGGCGGCACCACTATCTCCCCCTCACCCCAAGTCCGCTGCCTCAGAGTCACGCTTGACTCAAATATGTCCTTCATTCCCCACATCCAACTGCTCTCTTCATCCTGCCGCAACCACCTACGCAATATCTCCAAAATGTGCCTGTTTCTGAGTGCTGAAACTACCAAACAGCTCATCCACTCCCTGGTAATTTCCTGACTTGACTACTGTAACAACTTACTAACTGGCCTCCCTCTCTCCCGCCTCTCTCCCCTACAATCCATCCTAAATGCATCTGCCAGACTAATCCACCTCTCTCGACGCTCTGTTTCTGCTGCACCTCTCTGTGAGTCCCTTCACTGGCTCCCAATTCACAACAGAGTTAAATTCAAAATTCTCACCCTTACCTACAAAGCCCTCACCAATGCTGCCCCACCCTACCTGTCCTCACTCATCAACAAATATACTCCTGCCTGTCCCCTAAGATCCAACAACGACCTGCTTCTTGCATCCTCTACCATCACCTCCTCTCATTCTAGACTACAGGACTTCTCTCGTGCGGCACCAACCCTCTGGAACGCACTTCCTCGAGATGTCAGACTTGCCCCTAACCTCTCCTCCTTTAAACGTTCCCTAAAGACCTTTCTGTTCAGGGAAGCTTATCACCCGACTTATTAACAAACTAACTTCAATTAACTAACAGTTGCCCTCCATCTCCTCACTAATATCATTCTCACCTCTGCAGTCCCCACCTCCTGTTTCCAATCCTCCTACCCATCTAGATTGTAAGTTCCCACGGGAACAGGGCCATCAATTTTGTGTCTTATCGTATTGTTTCTCCTCTGTACTGTTATCCTTGTACTCATGGGCAGCGCTGCAGAATCTGTCGGTGCTTTATAAATAAAGAATAATAATAATAATAAAGAACTAACATAATAGTCAGTCTGCGGAGGTTTAGATACAAGGTAATCACAGAGGTAAAAACTGTATTAATATAATAATGCTGGTTATGCAAAACTGGGGAGTGGGTAATAAAGGGATTATCTATTTTTTAAACAATAAGTTAACAATGTAGCCTTAAGCATGGAAGCAGAAACCAGCTGCACATATATGCCTCTTTTCATTGGCTTACTGATATGTTCAGCTAGCTCCAAGTAGTGCATTGCTGCTCCTATCAAGGGAATGATGAAACATAAATAATAGAAGTAATTTGGAAAGTTGTTTAAAATTGCTTGCTCTATCTGAATCATGACAGAATTATTTTGGATTTTTTGGATATTTTGGATATTTTGGATATTTTGGATACAATGTTGTAGCGGCTAATTCAGTGAAGACGATCAAATGATCTTTTTATTCATTTGCCCACTGATTTTTATCTACTTATTCCAGTTGTATGATAACTAAAATATGTTGTGCAAATACTTTATGCCTAGATTTAGAGTTCTGCGGTAGCCGTCAAAAGCAGCGTTAAGGGCTCCTAACGCTGCTTTTTACCGCCCGCTGGTATTTAGATTCAGCCAGGAAAGGGTCTAACGCTCACTTCCAAGAGGCAACTTTTCCATACCGCAGATCCCCTTACGTCAATTGCGTATCCTATCTTTTCAATGGGATCTTCCTAACGCCGGTATTTAGAGTCTTGGCTGAAGTGAGCATTAGACCCTCTGCCGACAAGACTCCAGCCGCAGAAAAAAGTCAGTAGTTAAGAGCTTTCTGGGCTAATGCCGGTTCATAAAAATCTTAACTACTGTGCTCTAAAGTACAATAACACCCATAAACTACCTATGTACCCCTAAACCGAGGCCCCCCCACCTCGCAGCCACTATAATAAATTTTTTTAACCCCTAATCTGCCGACCGCACATCGCCGCCACCTACATTATACCTATGTACCCCTAATATGCTGCCCCTAACATTGCCGACACCTACATAATATTTATTAACCCCTAATCTGCCCCCCAACGTCGCCGCTAACTTACCTACACTTATTAACCCCTAATCTGCCGACCGGATCTCACCGCCACTCAAATAAATGTATTAACCCCTAAACCGCCGCACTCCCGCCTTGCAAACCCTATAATAAATAGTATTAACCCCTAATCTGCCCTCCCTAACATCGCCGCCATCTAACTTCAAGTATTAACCCCTAATCTGCCGACCGGACCTTGCCGCTACTATAATAAATGTATTAACCCCTAAAGCTAAGTCTAACCCTAACCCTAACACTCCCCTAAGTTAAATATAATTTTATTCTAACAAAATAAATTAACTCTTATTAAATAAAATATTCCTATTTAAAGCAAAATACTTACCTGTAAAATAATTATATTGTAGCTATTTTAGGATTTATATTTATTTTACAGGCAACTTTGTATTTATTTTAAACTAGGTACAATAGCTATTAAATAGTTATTTACTATTTAATAGCTACCTAGTTAAAATAATTACAAAATTACCTGTAAAATAAATCCTAACCTAAGTTACAATTAAACCTAAAACTACACTATCTATTGGCTGATCGGAACAGCCAATAGAATGCGAGCTCAATCTGATTGTTCCTACCTTAATTCTGATTGGCTGATAGAATCCTATCAGCCAATCGGAATTCGAGGGACGCCATCTTGGATGACGTCACTTAAAGGAACCTTCATTCGTCGGGTAGTCATCGTTGAAGAAGGATGTTCCGCACCGGAGGTCTTGAAGATGGAGCCGCTCCTTGTCGGATGGATGAAGATAGAAGATGTCGCTTGGATGAAGATGTCTGCCGGTCCGGATGTCCTCTTCTGGCCGGATAGGATGAAGACTTCTGCCGCTCTGGATGTCTTCTTTTGGTCCATCGGTGCCCGGCTGGGTGAACGCGGCTCAAGTTAGGTCTTCAGGGGGGTAGTGTTAGGTTTATTTAAGGGGGGGTTTGAGTTAGAGTAGGGGTATTTGGGTGGTGGGTTGTAATGTTGGGGGGTGGTATTGTGGGTTTTTTTTTTTACAGGCAAAAGAGCTGATTTCTTTGCGGCATGCCCCGAAAAAAGCCCTTTTAAGGGCTGGTAAGGTAATAGAGCTGTTAACTTTTTTAATTTATATTAAGGTAGGGATTTTTTTTATTTTGGGGGGCTTTGTTATTTTATTAGGGGGCTTAGAGTAGGTGTAATTAGCTTAAAAGTCTTGTATTTTTTTATTTTTTGTAATTTAGTGTTTGTTTTTTTGTAATTTAGTTTAATTTATTTAATTGTATGTAATTGTAGTTAATTTATTTAATTAATTTATTGATAGTGTAGTGTTAGGTTTAATTGTAACTTAGGTTAGGATTTATTTTACAGTTAATTTTGTAATTATTTTAACTAGGTAGCTATTAAATAGTAAATAACTATTTAATAGCTATTGTACCTAGTTAAAATAAATACAAAGTTGCCTGTAAAATAAATATAAATCCTAAAATAGCTACAATATAATTATTCGTTATATTTTAGCTATATTAGGGTTTATTTTACAGGTAAGTATTTAGCTTTAAAAAGGAATACTTTATTTAATAAGAGTTAATTTATTTTGATAGAATAAAATTATTATTAGACTTAGCTTTAGGGGTTAATACATTTATTATAGTAGGGGCGAGGTCCGGTCGGCAGATTAGGGGTTAATACTTGAAGTTAGGTGGTGGCGATGTTAGGGAGGGCAGATTAGGGGTTAATACTATTTATTATATGGTTTGCGAGGCGGAAGTGCGGCGGTTTAGGGGTTAAAATATTTATTAGAGTGGTGGCGAGGTCCGGTCAGCAGATTAGGGTTTAATAAGTGTAGGTAAGGTAGCAGCGACGTTGGGGGGGCAGATTAGGGGTTAATAAACATAATATAGGGGTCGGTGATTTTAGGGGCAGCAGATTAGGGGTACATAGGTATAATTTAGGTTGCGGCGGTGTCCGGAGCGGCAGATTAGGGGTTAATAGTGTACTGCAAGGGTCAGTGATAGCAGGGGCGGCAGATTAGGGGTTAATAACTGTAAGGTTAGGGGTGTTTAGACTCGGGGTTCATGTTAGGGTGTTAGGTGCAGACTTAGAAACTGTTTCCCCATAGGAAACAATGGGGCTGCGTTAGGAGCTGAACGCTGCTTTTTTGCAGGTGTTAAGTTTTTTTTCAGCCCAAACTGCCCCATTGTTTCCTATGGGGGAATCGTGCACGAGCACGTTTTTCCAGCTAGCCGCTACCGTAAGCAATGCTGGTATTGAGAATTGAAGTGGCGATTAATATGCCTGTACACTCCCTTTTTGGAGCCTAACGCAGCCCTTCAGAGAACTCTAAATACCAGCGTTGTTTAGAAGCAGCGGTAGAAAAAAAACACGCGTAGCTAACGCAGCCCTTTGGCCGCAAAACTCTAAATCTAGGTGTTAGTTTGTTGCAAGAATAGAGCTAAACTTGTACATTGTGCACTGCTGCACATAAGAAAAACAGCCATAGGATATTGCCACTATTACTTCTTGCAGCTCCCATAGAAAATAATAGCTGTCATTCAGGTAGATTACGAGTTATGCACGCTAGAGGGTTTTTAACGAACGCAACAAAAGTTACGTTATTTCACCCTCTATAGCGCAGCCATTACAAGTTTTGAAACAGCTAGCTTGTGCGTGCGATATGGTTGCGTTGAGCTCCATACCGCACAAAATACAAGCTCTGTTTTGACGTGCTCGTGCACGCTTCCCCCATTGACATCAATGGGGAGAGAGCGTCAGAAAAAAACCTAACACCTGCGATCTCAGAATGAAAAGCTACGTAATGCAGCCCCATTGATGTCTATGGGGAAAAAAAGTAACGTTTAAACCTCACACCCTAACATAAACCCCTAGTCTAAACATCCCTAATTTGCTGCTCCCGACGTCACCGACACCTACATAAACTTATTAACCCATAATCTGCCGCTCCCGATATCGCTGCCACTATACAGTACTAAAGTTATTAACCCCCTTTTCCCTCGCACCCCAACATCGCCAACACTAAAATAAATCTATTAACAACTATTCTGCCACTCCCCGACATCACCGCCACTAAATAAAGCTATTAACCCCTAAACCTCTGGCATCCCACATCACTACCACTAAATAAACCTATTAACCTCTAAACTGCTAGCCCCCCACATCGCAACAACCTAAATTAAACTATTAACCCCTAAACCTAACCCTAACCCTAAACCTAACCCTAACACCCCCTAACTTTAACATACTTAAAATAGAGATAGATTAAAGTTACAATTATTAACTAAATAATACTTATTTAAAACCAAATAAATACTTACCTGTGAAATATAACCTAAGCTAGCTACAATATAACTAATAGTTATAGTGTAGCTAGCTTAGGTTTTATTTTTATTTCACAGGTAAGTTTGTATTTATTTTAACTAGGTAGACTAGTTAGTAAATAGTTATTAACATTTTACTAACTATCTAGTTAAAATAAATACAAACTTACCTGTGAAATTAAACCTAAGCTGCCTTACACTAAAACCTTACATTACAAAATATAAAAAAACCTAACATTACAAAAAATAAAAAACACTAAAATTGTTAAAAGGCTTTTGTGGGCCCTTCAAAAGGTCTTTTGTAGAGAATTAAAGATAACAGTTCTTTTCCTGCAAAAGAAAAATAAACACCCCCCTAACAGTATACAATCCCCCACCCCCCAAACCCACAAAATAAAAATAAAGTAAAACCTAATCTACCCATTGCCCTGAAAAGGGCATTTGTATTAGCCAATAGAATTTCAGTAGCTCTCATCCTATTGACTGATTTGAACAGCCAATAGGATTTTAGCAGCCCTAATTCCTATTGGCTGATTCAAAATGTTCAGCAAATAGGAATGCAATGGTACACCCAGCATAAAAGGAGTACCTTGCATTTTAATCCTCAGTGTGCAGCGGATGATCACATGAAGAGGACCTCCACGTCGGATAGATGGACCTATGCCTGGGCCTCCACCTTGGACCTCCTCCCGGACTTCGGCCTGGACCTCCGCCTCCGCGCATCGCCGCTCGGCCTGTACAGGGATGAAGAAGATGCCGGTCCTGCGATGGATGAAGATGGAGCTGTCTGGATGAAGTTGCCGCCTGGATGAAGATGGAGCCGCCGGGATGAAGATCCTTCAAGCGGGACTTCAACAACTCTGAGTATCTAAAGAGAGGTTAGTGTTAGGTTTTTAAGGTTTTTTTGTTTTGGGGTGGGTTTTATTTTTAGATTAGGGTGGGCACTCTTAAAAGAGCTGAATGCCCTTATAAGGCCAGCAAAAGAGCTGAATGCCCTTTTCAGGGCAATGCCCATACAAATTTAGGGCAATGGGTAGATTAGGTTTTTTAGATAGTTTTTTATTTTGTGGGCTTGGGGGGTGGGGGTTTGTAATGTTAGTGGGTCTTTGTATTTTTTTTTACAGGTAAAAGAGCTGTTTAACTTAGGGCAATGCCCTACAACAGGCCCATTTAAGGGCTATTGGTAATTTATTGTAGGTTAGGGTTTTTTTTATTTCGGGTGGGCTTTTTTATTTTTATAGGGCTATTAGATTAGGTCTAATTCTTTTCTATTTTTGATAATTTCGTTTGTTATTTTTCGTAACTTAGTGTTTGTTATTTTTTGTAATTTAGTATTTTTTTATTTTTTGTAATTAGATACTTTGTAATTTTTTATAGTAGTGTTAGGATTTTTTTAAGGTGTATTTTAGTTTTCTTTAATTGGTAGTTAGTTTAATTTTAGTTTAATAGTTATATTAGTTTAATTATTGGTTTAAACTTAGTTTTTTTATTTGATAGGTAAGTTGTAATTTAATTTAAGATAGGGAAATTGTAATTTTAATATAAAGTTAGGGGGGGGCGTTTAAATTAGTTTATTGCGATGTAGGGGGCTTTAGGTTTAGGGGTTAATAGTTTAATTTAGTATATTTCGTTGTGGTGGGGCTTGTGATTTAGGGGTTAATAGGTTTATTATAGTGGTGGCGGTGTAAGGGTTAATAACTTTAGTATAGTGGGGGAGATGTGGGCGGAAGGCAGATTAGGGTTTAATAATATTTAAATAGTGTTTGCAAAGCGGAAGGGTGGCGGTTTAGGAGTTAATAACTTTATTATAGTGGTGACGATGTCGAGGAGTGACAGAATAGGAGTTAATACATTTTATTAGTGGCGGTTATGTCGGGAGTGGCAGATTAGTGGTTAATACATTTAATATAGTGTTTGCTATGCGGGAGGGCATCAGTTTAGGGGTTAATAGGTAGTTTATGGGTGTTAGTGTACTTTGTAACAGTTTAGTTATGTGTTTTATGTAACAGTTTTGTTGCGTATAACTCATAACTACTGCTTTCAGATGGCATTACGGATCTTGTCGATATAGGGTGTAGCGCAAGCTTTTTAGCTTCAACGCAAAACTTGTAATGACTGCGCTATGGAAGTCCCATGCAAAAACGTTATTTTTACGTGTGCGGAACTGACGTTACAAGCTAAAAGGCATGCTGTACCGCTATACCGACAAGATTTGTAATGGCTGCGTTGCTGTTTTAACGCTGAAATTACCATTGTTTCAGTGTTAAAACATGAACGCAAAACTTGTTATCTAGGGGATTATTACTTGGAAGCTGTTGAAGTCCTTAAAAAACTCAGCTTTCGAATTACATGACTTTATCTCTCACAAGCTACACCTGATGCGCAAGTTCCAAAGTTTTGCCATTATCAAAAGTAGGTATCATAGGATCTACGCCTTGATCATCTTGAAAAGCCTTTCAGTTATTCGAGGCACCTGACATTGTCATGGAATTGCTTAATTGTGCTATTGTGTCACTGTAAATAAAGCTCATAGTCAGGAAATAAAGTCGATTTAACACTAAACTGAATCACCATGTCTGAAAGGGCCATGGATTAAAAATATTTAAATTTAAATTATTTTCCGATTTTTTCCTCATCTATTTGTAACATAACTATATTAAAGAGCATTTCAAAGTGAATTCCATGTCCAGTCAAGTCATTTATAAAGGAAACTCTGACCATTATAGCTAATTTTGACATTCCTGCATAAAATAAACTTATGAATATTTTTATTCTCAGCCATTTGTGCATGAACAAGCTGTGTCGCTATTAATCAACTTTCGTTGCAAATGATCTCTGAAGCTCTACCGCATTATTCACTCTTCTTTTTTTTATAGGAAAATCTCAATTTTGTCTTTTTTTTTTAAACTTATACATTTCAAAATATTAAAGTAAAATCTTTTGGGTTTAGGTACAAAGCAAGCAATATAAGTTAAAAGAAAAAAAAAAAACACTTTTACTGGTATTTGCTCAAATGCTGTTCTGCAGGACCTTTTTTTTTTTCATTTTTGCTTTTTGAACCATGAACAAATGTCATGACTACTAAAGAAAGGAAGCTTATGCATCTTCAGTGTGCCAGCAGCTGTGAAGACAATTTTATGCTGCCATTTCCAATAAGTATAAAAAAAACAGTCACAGCGCACAAATGAAAACTTGTGACAGAATGAAAACGTACTGTTAGCCACAGGGGATGTGAAGACCAAAGAATGTTGAAAAATCTCTTCTATTACCGATCAGCTTTGGTGAACATTAAATGTCACAGGAATCATTTTAAAAAGAATCACAGCTGGAATTTTTTATTTTAGGAAAAATAAATTAATGAATTACGCATGTTTTATTCCCTTTGAAAAGCATACATACTTACCAGTTTTGTGTAAGTTGCGTACCAATCCAATTCAAGGCAATAGACTTTCAAATGAAAGAAAAAGACATAGGAAAGGTCAAACATTTCTCTATTACATATTTCCCTTCAGGTAGATGACGAGTTATGCGCGCTATAGGGAATTTAAAAGTTGCATTATTTAACCCTCTATAGCGCAGCCATTATAAGTTTTGAAACAGCTGGCTTGTGCGTGCGATATGGTGGTTTTAAGCTCCATACCGCACAAAATACAAGAGCTGTTTTGACGTGCTCGTCCACGCTTTCCCCATAGACATCAATTGAGAGAAGGTGTCAGAAAAAATCCTAACACCTGCGATCGTGGAATGAAAAGCTCCGTAACGCAGCCCTATTGATGTCTATGGGGGAAAAAAAGATACGTTTAAACCTAACACCCTAACATAAACCCCAAGTCTAAACACCCCTAATCTGCTGTCCCCAACATCACCGCCACCTACATAATGTTATTAACCCCTAATCTGCTGCTCCTGATATCGCTGCCACCGAAATAAATCGATTAACCCCTAATCTGCTGCTCGCGATATCACCGCCACTATACTAAAGTTATTAACTCCTATTTCCCTGCACCCCAACATCGCCCACACTATAATAAATCTATTAACCCCTATTCCGCCACTCCCCAACATCACCGCAACTAAATAAAGCTATTAACCCCCATATCTCTGGCCTCCCACATCACTACCACTAAATAAACCTTTTAACCCCTAAACCGCCAGCCCCCCACATCGCAACAACCTAAATTAAACTATTTTAACCCCTAAACCTAACCCTAACGTAACCCTAACACCCCCTAACTTTAACATAATTAAAATAGAGCTAAATTAAAGTTACAATTATTAACTAAATAATACCTATTTAAAAATAAATACAAACTTACCTGTGAAATAAAACCTAAGCTAGCTACAATATAACTAATAGTTATATTGCAGCTAGCTTAGGTTTTATTTTTATTTCATAGGTAAGTTTGTATTTATTTTAACTTGGTAGATTCAGGGTCTTCAAATGACCTTATGTGCTCCAAACCCCTATCTTTTAGGGGTCTCTTAGTTTTTCGGATGTACTGTTTTGAGCATCCCCTGCAGGTCAATAAGTATATTACGTGTGGTTGCAACCCTGAATCCGATACCCCCATAACCAAAACATTTTAGGGAGTTTCATAACTCTGACTCTACTCTGTTAACTGTGCAAGGAATTGATCATGTTCCCATCTGGAGAAGAGGGGGTAATAGAGAGAATAAGATACATTTTAGAGAAGTATTCTGTTTTTTTTTTTACCCTGAATACATCTATTCCCTATGGTCTCCACTTTAGAAAGGATACTGATTTATATTTCTGAAACAATTTCTGGATTAGTTCATAGACTTTGAAATCCTAGATAAAATCGTATGCAGGATAGATATATATTTAAACTATATTGTGAGAATATTTGAGAGTACAATTGCGAGTAACGGTATGTAAGCTATTTTGTAACATATCTGTAACTAATTAATATATGATGGAAATATTTGTAGCATTAATGTATGACTATGGACTTTTTTGTTTCCTCAAAATTTACTATATAGCATAGAATGAATTAAACATGTACTGTAACTTTATGAGTAAATGTGAATATAAGCCGTGGGAAGCTGGTGCTACTATAAGCAGTGAACAAGTGCGTCTAGCACGAAACATGTCTGCCTAGGAGCATGGCTTCACTTTATATGCTGGATATCTATGCAGTATTTATGGCTGCTAACCATATGTTTTTAACAAAGTTGGAATACATTTTGGATTTTACATATTGACGGGTGAGGCTTGTGCTTTAAACTACTTTTTGTATATATATATACTGTGTGTATATATATATATATATATATATATATATATATATATGTGTGTGTGTGTGTGTGTGTGTGTGTATGGCAAAATATGTGTATGTGTGTATATATATATATACGGTGGGGCAAAACGTATTTAGTCAGCCACCAATTGTGCAAGTTCTCCCTCTTAAGAAGATGAGAGAGGCCTGTAATTTTCATCATAGGTATACCTCAATTATGAGAGACAAAATGTGGAAACAAATCCAGACAATCACATTGTCTGATTTGGAAAGAATTTATTTGCATATTATGGTGGAAAATAAGTATTTGGTCACCTACAGACAAGCAAGATTTCTGGCTCTCACAGACCTGTATCTTCTTCTTTAAGAGGCTCCTCTGTCTTCCACTAATTAACTGTATTAATGGCACCTGTTTGAACTTGTTATCAGTATAAAAGACACCTGTCCACAGCCTCAAACAGTCACACTCCAAACTCCACTATGGTGAAGACCAAAGAGCTGTCGAAGGACACCAGAAACAAAATTGTTGACCTGTACCAGGCTGGGAAGACTGAATTTGCAATAGGCAATCAGCTTGGTGTGAAGAAATCAACTGTGGGAGCAATAATTAGAAAATGGAAGACATATAAGACCACTGATAATCTCCCTTGATCTGGGGCTCCACGCAAGATCTCACCCCGTAGGGTCAAAATGATCACAAGAACGGTGAGCAAACATCCCAGAACCACACGGGGGGACCTAGTGAATGACCTGCAAAGAGCTGGGACCAACGTAACAAAGGCTACCATCAGTAACACACTACGCCGCCAGGGACTCAGATCCTGCAGTGCAGACGTGTCCCCCTGCTTAAGCCAGTACATGTCCGGGCCCGTATGAAGTATGCTAGAGAGCATTTGGATGATCCAGTAGCAGATTGGGAGAATGTCATATGGTCAGATGAAAACAAAGTAGAACTGTTTCGTAGAAACACAACTCGTGGTGTTTGGAGGAGAGAGAATGCTGAGTTGCAAACAAAGAACACAATACCTACTGTGAAGCATGGGGGTGGCAACATCATGCTTTGGAGCTGTTTCTCTGCAAAGTGAACAGGACGACTAATCCTTGTACATGAAAGAATGAATGGGGCCATGTATCGTGAGATTTTGAGTGCAAACCTCCTTCCATCAGCAAGGGCATTGCAGATGAAACGTGGCTGGGTCTTTCAGCATGACAATGATCCCAAACACACCACCCGAGCAATGAAGGAGTGGCTTCGTAAGAAGAATTTCAAGGTCCTGGAGTGGCCTAGCCAGTCTCCAGATCTCAACCCCATAGAAAACCTTTGGAGGGAGTTGAAAGTCCATGTTGCCCAGCGATAGCCCCAAAACATCACTGCTCTAGAGGAGATTTGCATGCAGGAATGGGCCAACATACCAGCAACAGTGTGTGAAGACCTTGTGAAGACTTACAGAAAACGTTTGACCTCTGTCATTGCCAACAAAGGATATATAACAATGTATTGAGATGAACTTTTGATATTGACCAAATACTTATTTTCCACCATAATTTGCATATAAATTATTTCCAAATCAGACAATGTGATTGTCTGGATTTGTGTCCACATTTTATCTCTCATAGTTGAGGTATACCTATGATGAAAATTACAGGCCTCTCCCATCTTCTTAAGTGGGAGAGCTTGCACAATTGGTGGCTGACTAAATACTTTTTTGCCCACTGTATGTCTATATTTATATGTAGAGTGGGTCTGCTGTATTGATTATCTGTTAAAGTAAGATTGTCTGTTTAAGTATAGCAGTTAGCTAAACAAGTTAATTTTTAAATTGTTTGCTTTGCAAGGGTTGTTTTTTTAAAAAAACCATAATTTATGTAAGAACTTACCTGATAAATGTCTTTCCTGTTGGGAAGAGTCCATGAGCTAGTGACATTTGGGATATACAATCATACCAGGAGGGGCAAAGTTTACAAAACCTCAAAATGCCTATACATACACCCCTCACCACACCCACAATTCAGTTTAATGAATAGCCAAGAAGTGGGGTGATAGAAAAAGGAGTAAAAAGCATCAAAAAAAGGAACTGGAAATAATTGTGCTTTATACAAAAATAATAACCACCATAAAAAGGGTGGGTTTAATGAACTCTTGCCAATATAAAAGAAATTCATTTATCAGGTAAGTTCTTACATAAATTATGTTTTCTTTCATGTAATTGGCAAGAGTCCATGATCTAGTGACATATGGGATAGCAATACCCAAGATGTGTAACTCCACAGAAGAGTCACTAGAGAGGGAGGGATAAAAATAAAAACAGCCGTTTCCCACTGAAACAACTTAAATCCACACCCAAAAGAATAAGTTTTTCTCATAAATGCAAAGAAAAAACTTAAACCATAAGCAGAGGAATCAAACTGAAACAGCGGCCTGAAGAACTTTTCTACCAAAAACTGCTTCTGAAGAGGCAAATACATCAAAACAGTAGAATTTAGTAAATGTACCCGACTCCAAATAAGCCTGATGAATCAAAAGCTTTAACCAAGATGCCAAGGAAATGGCAGAAGCTTTCTGACCTTTCCTAGAACCAGAAAAGACAACAAATAGACTAGAAGTCTTCCTGAAATCTTTAGTAGCTTCCACATAATATTTCAGAGCTCTTACATCTAGAGAATGTAAGGATCTCTCCAAAGAATTCTTAGGATTAGGACACAAAGAGGGGACAACAATTTCCCTATTAATGTTGTTAGAATTCACAACCTTAGGTAGAAATTTAAATGAAGTCCACAAAACTGCCTTATCCTGATGGAAAATCAGAAAAGGAGATTCACAAGAAAGAGCAGATAATTCAGAAACTCTTCTAGCAGAAGAGATAGCCAAAAGGAACAACACTTTCCAAGAAAGAAGTTTAATATCCAAGGAATGCATAGGCTCAAAAGGAGGAGCCTGTAAAGCCTTTAAAACCAAATTTAGACTCCAAGGAGGAGAAATGGATTTAATGACAGGCTTGATACGGAGCAAAGCCTGTACAGAACAGTGAATATCAGGAAGCTTATCAATCTTTCTTTGAAACAAAACAGAAAGAGCAGACAGTTGTCCCTTCAAGGAACTTGCAGACAAACCTTTATCCAAACCATCCTGAAGAAGCTGTAAAATTCTAGGAATTCTAAAAGAATGCCAGGAGAATTTATGAGAAGAACACCATGAAATATAAGTCTTCCAGACTCAATACTAAATGTTCCTAGAGACATATTTATGAGCCTGTAACATAGTATCAATCATTGAGTCGGAGAAACCTCTATGACTAAGCACTAAGCGTTCAATTTCCATACCTTCAAATTTAATGATTTGAGATTGTGATGGAAAAACGGGATTTGAGACAGAAGGTCTGGTCTTAAAGGAAGTGGCCAAGGTTGGCAACTGGACATTTGGACAAGATCCACATACTAGAACCTGTGAGGCCATGCTGGTGCTACCAGAAACACAAACGATCGCTCCATAATGATCTTGGAGATCACTCTTGGAAGAAGAACTAGAGGCAGGAAGATATAAGCAGGTTGGTAAAACCAAGGAACTGCTAACGCATCCACTGACGCCGCCTGAAGATCCTTGGACCTGGACAGGTACCTGGAAAGTTTCTTGTTTAGATTTGAAGCCATCAGATCTATTTCTGGAAGACCCCACATCTGAACAATCTGAAAAAACACATCCGGATGATGTGACCACTCCCCCAGATGTAAAGTCTGATGGCTTAAATAATCCGCTTCCCAATTGTCTACACCTGGGATATGTACCGCAGAAATTTGAAAAGAGATGGATTCTGCCCAAGAAAGTATCCAAGATACTTCTTTCATAGCTAGGGAACTGTGAGTCCCAACCTGATGATTGACATATGCCACAGTTGTGATATTGTCTGTCTGAAAACAAATGAGGCCAAACCTGAAGAGTCCTGAAAATAGCACAGAGTTCTAAAATATTGATTGGTAACCTCGCCTCTTGAGATTTCCAAACCCCTTGTGCTGTCATAGATCCCAGACAGCTCC
The DNA here is from genome assembly GCF_027579735.1 of Bombina bombina. Taxonomy (NCBI): domain Eukaryota; kingdom Metazoa; phylum Chordata; class Amphibia; order Anura; family Bombinatoridae; genus Bombina; species Bombina bombina. The sequence goes on from NC_069501.1 coordinate 763,281,754, forward strand.
CCAATCTGAAAGACTTGCATCTGTTGTGATCACAGTCCAGGTTGGACGAACAAAAGAGGCCCCTTAAACTATACAATGGTGATCTAACCACCAAGTCAGAGAGAGTCAAACATTGGGATTTAAGGATATTAATTGTGATACCTTTTTATAATCCCTGCACCATTGATTCAGCAAACAAAGCTGGAGAGGTCCCATATGAAAATGAGCAAAGGGGATCGCGTCTGATGCTGCAGTCATGAGACAGAGTCATGGACACTGGATCTATCTGGAAACCTAAAAAGGTGACCCTTGTCTGAGGAATCAAGGAACTCTTTGATAAATTGATCCTCCAACCATGTCTTTGAAGAAACAACACTAGTTGATTTGTGTGAGATTCGGCAGAATGTAAAGACTGAGATAGTACCAAGATATCGTCCAAATAAGGAAACACCGCAATACCCTATTCTCTGATTACAGAGAGTAGGGCACCGAGAACCTTTGAAAAAATCCTTGGAGCTGTCACTAGGCCAAATGGAAGAGCGACAAATTGGTAATGCTTGTCTAGAAAAGAGAATATCAGAAACCGATAGTGGTCTGGATGAATCGGAATATGAAGATATGCATCCTGTAAGTCTATCATGGACATATAATAACCTTGCTGAACAAAAGGCAGAATAGTCCTTATAGTCACCATTTTGAAAGTTGGCACTTTTACAAAACGATTTAAAATTTTCAGATCCAGAACTGGCCTGAATTAATTTTCTTTCTTTGGGACAATGAACAGATTTGAATAAAACCCCAGACCCTGTTCCTGGGACAGAACTGGTATGATTACCCCTGAAAGATCTAGATCTGAAACACACTTCAGAAAAGCTTGAGCCTCACTGGGACATGTGAGAGAAAAAATCTTCTCACAGGAGGTCTTACTCTGAATCCTATTCGATACCCTTGAGAGACAATACTCTGAATCCAATGATTTTAGACAGAATCTCCCGAAATGTTTTGGAAAAATTTTAATCTGCCCCCCACCAGCTGAGCTGGAATGAGAACTGCAACCTTCATGCAGACTTGGAGGCTGGCTTTGGTTTCTTAAACGGCTTGGATTTATTCCAACTTGAAGAAGGTTTCCAATTGGAACCAGTTTCTTTGGGGGAAGGATTGCCTTTCTGTTCCTTATTCTGTCGAAAAGAACGAAAACTATTAGATGCTTTCGATTTACCTTTAGATCTCTTATCCTGAGTTAAAAAAACTCCCTTCCCCCAGTGACAGTTGAAATAATCAAATCCAACTGAGAGCAACACAAATTGTTACCTTGGAAAGAAAGAGATAGTAATCTAGACTTAGATACCATGTCAGCAACTCAGCATTCCAATATTTGAGCCACAAAGCTCTTCTAGCTAAAATAGCTAAATACATAGATCTAACATCAATTTTGCTCATATCAAAAATTGCATCACAGATAAAATGATTAGCATGTTGAAGCAAGCGAACAATGCTAGGCAAATGAGGGTCTCTTTCCTGTTGCGCTAAGCTTTCAAACCAAAAAGTTGATGCAGCTGCAACATCAGCCATAGAAATGGCAGGCCTGAGAAGATAGCCAGAATATAAATAAGCTTTCCTTAGTTAAAATTCAAGTTTCCTATCTAAAGGGTCCTTACAGGAAGTACTATCTTCCATAGGGATAGTAGTACATTTAGCAAGAGTAGAAATAGCTCCATCAACTTTGGGGATTTTTTCCCAAAATTCAAATCTAACTGCTGGTAAAGGATACAACTTTTTGAATCTCGAAGAAGGAATAAAAGAAGTACCAGGCCTATTCCATTCCTTTGAAATCATATCAAAATAGCACCAGGAACTGGAAAAATCTCTGGAGTAACCACAGGAGGTTTATAAACAGAATTTAAATGTTTACTAGTTTTATTATCAAGAGGACTAGTTTCCTCAATATCCAAATTAATCAACACCTCTTTAAACAAGGAACGAATATACTCCATCTTAAAGAGAGAAGAAGATTTGTCAGTGTCAATATCTGAGCTAGGATCTTCTAAATCAGATAGATCCTCATCATAGGAGGATAATTCAGTATGTTGTCGGTCATTTGAAATTTCATCAACTCTATGAGAAGTTTTAAAAGACCTTTTAAGTTTATTAGAAGGCGGAACAGCAGATAAAGCCTTCTGAATCGCATCAGCAATAAAATCTTTTATATTCACAGGGATATAATTTACATTAGATGTTGAAGGAACAACAGGCATTGTACTAGTACTGATGGATACATTCTCTGCATGTGAAAGCTTATCATGACAACTATTACATACCACAGCTGGAGATATAATCTCTGCTAACTTACAACAGATAAACTTATCAATGGTAGAACTGTTATCAGGCAGCAGGAATCCAACAGTGGCTTCTGAGACAGGATTAGATTGAGACATCTTGCGAATGTAAGAGAAAAAACAACATATAAAGCAAAATTATCAATTTCCTTATACGGCAGTTTCAGGAATGGGAAAAAAATGCAAACAGTCCTCTGAGCATAGAAAAAGGCAAGGAGCATATAGGATGTGGGGTTTAAATAAATAATTTATTTGGCGCCAAGTATGACGCTGTAAGGTTGATACAGGTTAGTATTGAAATACGTCACCTATCTCCTTCTTCCTTAATTATTCTGGTCACAGCTGCAAACCTGCAAATATTTATATGTACCACTGACTGTTAAGGCAACTATTATCTTAGATAGAGGCCTGTTTAGTGAGTGGAGTTGATAGTGTGAAGATTCTATCTGTAATAGTATTTCTATTACAAGTACTTGATAAGTGAGATCAGATATAGTTGTGAGAATAACTGTTATGCTTGTAAGATAAGTGCAGTTCCGGAAGATACGTGGTGAGACTCTAAATATAGCTTTTAGGTATTGAGGAGTGGAGTACCTGTATTCCTCCTTCAGCGTGAGCTGTTAGAACTGATGCAACACAGTTGGAAGTCTCTGTGGGTACAAGCGAAAGCTGTGAGAGCGGACAGCTGCTCCGATGATGCAGCGTGTATCTGGGCATTTCAGACGGCCTTCAGGTTGAGTGACAGGTGACGTCACGTTTCTCTGCTGCCGCTGCTGAGCAGCGGTTTATCTGAAACAAATGCTTATAAGTAGAGCGTTAAATACCTGGCTTCACACCAATGACTTTCCGAAAACAGGATTCCCTTTTGTGTGGAAATGATATGTCTTTTGGATTATTATTTTTAGGAAGCTCCGGTTAGGTAGGTGGTGCAGGATAAGGAAAAATGAATCAAACGTTGCAGTAAGTAAAGATTCAGCCTAGAATCAGCAAGTTGTAATCCAATATTTGGCAGGGTTGTCAAAAGGTGAAAATCTCTTAACGAGAAAAGGCAATACAGAAATTTCTGTGAGGACAGCAGCTTAGGATAGTCTGACTTGATAGCACAAACTCAAAATTACTAAGCACTAGGAACAGGGCGTAGTCAGGATATAAAGGTAAGGTGGGAGGGGTTACCAAGGTAGGCAGGTATCCAGAGGAATACCTGACAGACGCACAACGCAAAATTGAATTTTTTGGTGCTAACAACATCCGGAAATGACGCAACTCACATCATGGCAGATGCAACCTTGTGCAAGGAAATCTGGCTTCAACTAAGACACCGGAAATGATGAATTTGCGTCACCGAACGTACCTTTGCGCCAACAAAATTCTCGCGCCAAGAATGACACAATAAATATCTGCATTTTGTGACCTCGTGAGCCTAATTTTACCTTCGAAAATTAATGAAAAAGCAGTCAAATTGAAGAAAAGACTATACCCCGGTAAGAAAAAATAACATCCTTAATATATTTTCCAAATTTTGAAACTGATAGTCTGCAAAAGGAAAAATACATAAACCTGACTCATGGCAAATATAAGTATAATACATATATTTAGAACTTTAAATAAATAAAGTGCCAAACCATAGCTGAGAGTGTCTTAAGTAATAAAAACATACTTACCGAAAGACACCCATCCACATATAGCAGATAGCCAAACCAGTACTGAAACAGTAACAGTAGAGGTAATGGAATATGAGAGTATATCGTCAATCTGAAAAGGGAGGTAGGAGATTAATCTCCACGACTGATAACAGAGAACCTTTGACAAGATTTCCTGTGAGGAAAACCATAAAATCAATAGGCGATACTCTTTTCACATCCCTCTGACATTCACTGTACTCTGAGAGGAATTGGCCTTCAAAAGGCTGAGAAGCGCATATCTCAGAAGAAAATCAAGCACAAACTTACTTCACTAACTCCATAGGGAGGCAAAGTTTGTAAAACAGAATTGTAGGTGTGGTGAGGGGTGTATTTATAGGCATTTTGAGGTTTGGGAAACTTTGCCCCTCCTGGTAGGATTGTATATCCCATATGTAACTAGAACGACTATTGCCAATTACATGAAAGAAAAGAAAAATAACTTTTTATTTCTACCATTCCAATTTTTTTTTCTTTTTTTTTTCTTTCGTTTCCTGTGTGGGTAATTAGGGGTGGGGTTATTTTCACCTGTGTGTGCTTGCAAGCATATACATTTAGCACAGTAACTATTTGAGCCTTCTCTGAGTGGGTCTGCTGTATTGATTATCTGTTAAAGTAAGATTGTCTAAGTATAGCAGTTAACTAACCATCGGCTAGATTACAAGTTTTGCATTAGGGTAAAAAAGCAGCGTTAAGAGGTCCTAACGCTGCTTTTTTACGCCCGCTGATATTACGAGTCTTGAAGGTTTAGGGTCACCGCACACTTTTTTGGCCTTACCGCAAAACGACTTATGTAAACTTCGTAAAGTCTTTTTTCTATGGGACCTCCATAGCACCGGTATAACGAGTCTGTCCTGGGAGGCCAAAAAGTGAGCGGTACACCCTACCCCGTCAAGAGTCCTAACGCATTTAAAAGTCAGTAGTTTTATGGTACAACGCCGTAACATAAAACTCATAACTAAAGTGCTAAAAAGTACACTAACACCCATAAACTACCTATTAACCCCTAAACCGAGGCCCTCCCGCATCGCTAACGCTATAATAAAATTATTAACCCCTAATCTGCAGTTTCGGACATAACCGCAACTATAATAAACATATTAACCCCAACCACCGCACTCCCGCCTCACAAACATTAGTTAAATATTATTAACCCCTAATCTGCCATCCCTAACATCGCCGCCACCTATCTACATTTATTAACCCCTAATCTGCTGCCCCTAACGTCACCGCCACCCCTAAACCTAAGTCTAACCCTAACACCCCCTAACTTAAATATAATTTAAATAAATCTAAATAAAAATTAATATTATTACCTAAATATTTCCTATTTAAAACTAAATACTTACCTATAAAATAAACCCTAAGCTAGCTACAATATAACTAATAGTTACATTGTAGCTATTTTAGGCCTAGATTTGGAGTTTGGCGGAAGAAGGGCTGTTAACGCTCCGCGGGCTTTTTTCTGGCCGCACCATAAATTTAACTCTGGTATCGAGAGTTCAAACAAATGCTGCGTTAGGCTCCAAAAAAGGAGCGTAGAGCATTTTTACCGCAAATGCAACTCTCGATACCAGAGTTGCTTACGGACGCGGCCAGCCTCAAAAACGTGCTCGTGCACGATATCCCCATAGAAAACAATGGGGCAGTTTGAGCTGAAAAAAACCTAACACCTGCAAAAAAGCAGCGTTCAGCTCCTAACGCAGCCCCATTGTTTCCTATGGGGAAACACTTCCTACGTCTGCACCTAACACTCTAACATGTACCCCGAGTCTAAACACCCCTAACCTTACACTTATTAACCCTTAATCTGCCGCCCCCGCTATCGCTGACCCCTGCATATTATTATTAACCCCTAATCTGCCGCTCCGTAAACCGCCGCAAGCTACGTTATCCCTATGTACACCTAATCTGCTGCCCCTAACACCGCCGACCCCTAGATTATATTTCTTAACCCCTAATCTGCCCCCCTCAACGTCGCCGACACCTGCCTACACTTATTAACCCCTAATCTGCCGAGCGGACCTGAGCGCTACTATAATAAAGTTATTAACCCCTAATCCGCCTCACTAACCCTATCATAAATAGTATTAACCCCTAATCTGCCCTCCCTAACATCGCCGACACCTACCTTCAATTATTAACCCCTAATCTGACGACCGGAGCTCATCGCTACTATAATAAATGGATTAACCCCTAAAGCTAAGTCTAACCCTAACACTAACACCCCCCTAACTTAAATATAATTTAAATCTAACGAAATTAATTAACTCTTATTAAATAAATTATTCCTATTTAAAGCTAAATACTTACCTGTAAAATAAATCCTAATATAGCTACAATATAAATTATAATTAAATTATAGCTATTTTAGGATTAATATTTATTTTACAGGCAACTTTGTAATTATTTTAACCAGGTACAATAGCTATTAAATAGTTAAGAACTATTTAATAGTTACCTAGTTAAAATAATAACAAATTTACCTGTAAAATAAATCCTAACCTAAGTTATAATTAAACCTAACACTACCCTATCAATAAATTAATTAAATAAACTACCTACAATTAACCTAACACTACACTATCAATAAATAAATTAAATACAATTGCTACAAATAACTACAATTACATAAACTAACTAAAGTACAAAAAATAAAAAAGAACTAAGTTACAAAAAATAAAAAATATTTACAAACATAAGAAAAATATTACAACAATTTTAAACTAATTACACCTACTCTAAGCCCCCTAATAAAATAACAAAGCCCCCCAAAATAAAAAATGCCCTACCCTATTCTAAATTAAAAAAGTTAAAAGCTCTTTTACCTTACCAGCCCTGAACAGGGCCCTTTGCGGGGCATGCCCCAAGAATTTCAGCTCTTTTGCCTGTAAAAAAAACACATACAATACCTCCCCCCAACATTACAACCCACCACCCACATACCCCTAATCTAACCCAAACCCCCCTTAAATAAACCTAACACTAAGCCCCTGAAGATCTTCCTACCTTGTCTTCACCATCCAGGTTCACCGATCCGTCCTGAAGAGCTCCTCCGATGTCCTGATCCAAGCCCAAGCGGGGGGCTGAAGAGGTCCATGATCCGGTCAAAGTCTTCATCCAAGCGGGGCAGAAGAGGATCTTCCATCCAATTGAAGTCTTCATCCATGCGGCATCTTCTATGGTCTTCCATCCGGAGCGAAGCGGCAGGATCCTGAAGACCTCCAGCGCGGAACATCCATCCGGCCCGACGACTGAACGACGAATGACGGTTCCTTTAAGGGACGTCATCCAAGATGGCGTCCCTCGAATTCCGATTGGCTGATAGGATTCTATCAGCCAATCGGAATTAAGGTAGGAATATTCTGATTGGCTGATGGAATCAGCCAATCAGAATCAAGTTCAATCCGATCCGATTCCAATAAGGAGATAGGGGAGAAGCTCCGCTTCCTTTTCTTCTTTCTCCCCTCTAAGGTGTTTGATAGCTATTGTTGGCCCTTACGGCCTATACCCTGATCGGAACAGCCAATAGAATGCAAGCTCAATCTGATTGGCTGATCGGATCAGCCAATCGGATTGAACTTGATTCTGATTGGCTGATTCCATCAGCCAATCAGAATATTCCTACCTTAATTCCGATTGGCTGATAGAATCCTATCAGCCAATCGGAATTCGATGGATGACGTCATTTAAAGGAACCGTCATTCGTCGTTCAGTCGTCGGCCAGGATGGATGTTCCGCGGTGGAGGTCTTCAGGATGCTGCCGCTTCGCTCCGGATGGATGCCGCTTGGATGAAGACTTCAATCGGATGGAAGAACTCTTCTGCCCCGCTTGGATGAAGACTTCAGCCGGATCATGGACCTCTTCAGCCCCCCGCTTGGGCTTGGATCAGGACATCGGAGGAGCTCTTCTGGACCGATCGGTGAACCTGGATGGTGAAGACAAGGTAGGAAGATCTTCAGGGGCTTAGTGTTAGGTTTATTTAAGGGGGGTTTGGGTTAGATTAGGGGTATGTGGGTGGTGGGTTGTAATGTTGGGGGGGGGGTATTGTATGTGTTTTTTTTACAGGCAAAAGAGCTGAAATTCTTGGGGCATGCCCCGCAAAGGGCCCTGTTCAGGGCTGGTAAGGTAAAAGAGCTTTTAACTTTTTTAATTTAGAATAGGGTAGGGCATTTTTTATTTTGGGGGGCTTTGTTATTTTATTAGGGGGCTTAGAGTAGGTGTAATTAGTTTAAAATTGTTGTAATAATTTTCTTATGTTTGTAAATATTTTTTTATTTTTTGTAACTTAGTTCTTTTTTATTTTTTGTACTTTAGTTAGTTTATGTAATTGTAGTTATTTGTAGCAATTGTATTTAATTTATTTATTGATAGTGTAGTGTTAGGTTAATTGTAGGTAATTGTAGGTAGTTTATTTAATTAATTTATTGATAGGGTAGTGTTAGGTTTAATTATAACTTAGGTTAGGATTTATTTTACAGGTAAATTTGTTATTATTTTAACTAGGTAACTATTAAATAGTTCTTAACTATTTAATAGCTATTGTACCTGGTTAAAATAATTACAAAGTTGCCTGTAAAATAAATATTAATCCTAAAATAGCTATAATTTAATTATAATTTATATTGTAGCTATATTAGGATTTATTTTACAGGTAAGTATTTAGCTTTAAATAGGAATAATTTATTTAATAAGAGTTAATTAATTTCGTTAGATTTAAATTATATTTAAGTTAGGGGGGTGTTAGTGTTAGGGTTAGACTTAGCTTTAGGGGTTAATCCATTTATTATAGTAGCGATGAGCTCCGGTCGTCAGATTAGGGGTTAATAATTGAAGGTAGGTGTCGGCGATGTTAGGGAGGGCAGATTAGGGGTTAATACTATTTATGATAGGGTTAGTGAGGCGGATTAGGGGTTAATAACTTTATTATAGTAGCGCTCAGGTCCGCTCGGCAGATTAGGGGTTAATAAGTGTAGGCAGGTGTCGGCGACATTGAGGGGGGCAGATTAGGGGTTAATAAATATAATATAGGGGTCGGCGGTGTTAGGGGCAGCAGATTAGGGGTACATAAGGATAACGTAGGTGGCGGCGCTTTGCGGTCGGCAGATTAGGGGTTAATTATTGTAAGTAGCTGGCGGCGACGTTGTGGGGGGCAGGTTAGGGGTTAATAAATATAATACAGGGGTCGGCGGGGTTAGGGGCAGCAGATTAGGGGTACATAAGTATAACGTAGGTGGCGGTCGGCAGATTATGGGTTAAAAAATTTTAATCGAGTGGCGGCGATGTGGGGGGACCTCGGTTTAGGGGTACATAGGTAGTTTATGGGTGTTAGTGTACTTTAGGGTACAGTAGTTAAGAGCTTTATGAACCGGCGTTAGCCCAGAAAGCTCTTAACTCCTGCTATTTTCAGGCGGCTGGAGTTTTGTCGTTAGAGCTCTAACGCTCACTTCAGAAACGACTCTAAATACCGGCGTTAGAAAGATCCCATTGAAAAGATAGGATACGCAATTGACGTAAGGGGATCTGTGGTATGGAAAAGTCGCGGCTGAAAAGTGAGCGTTAGACCCTTTAATCACTGACTCCAAATACCGGCGGTAGCCTAAAACCAGCGTTAGGAGCCTCTAACGCTGGTTTTCACGGCTACCGCCGAACTCTAAATCTAGCCGTTAGGGTTTATTTTTATTTTACAGGCAAGTTTGTATTTATTTTAACTAGTTAGAATAGTTATTAAATAGTTATTAACTAATTAATAACTACCTAGCTAAAATAAATACAAAGTACCTGTAAAATAAAACCTAACCTATGTTACAATAACACCTAACCTAACCCTACAATTAAATAAATTAACTAAATTAAAAACAATTAAATAAATTAAATTAAATTAGCTAAAGTACAAAAAACCCCACCAAATTACAGAAAATAATAAACAAATTACAAGATCTTTAAACTAATTGCACATAATCTAATAGCCCTATCAAAATAAAAAAGACCCCCCAAATAAAAAAACACTAGCCTAAACTAAACTATCAATAGCCCTTAAAAGGGCCTTTTGTGGGGCATTGCCCCAAAGAAATCAGCTCTTTTACCTGTAAAAAAAATACAAACAACCACCCCAACAGTAAAACCCACACAACCAATCCCCCAAATAAAATACTATCTAAAAAAACTAAGCTCCCCATTGCCCTGAAAAGGGCATTTGGATGGGCATTGCCCTTAAAAGGGCAGTTAGCTCTATTGTAGGCCCAAACCCTAACCTAAAAATAAAACCCACCCAATGCACCCTTAAAAAAACCTAACACTAACCCCCTGAAGATCGACTTACAGTTCTGAAGACCGGACATCCATCCTCGAAGAAGTGGCAGAAGTCTTCATCCAAACCGGGCCAAATTCCTCAACAAAGCCAGGAGAAGTCTTCATCCAAGCCGGGTGAAGTGGTCCTCCAGACGGTTAGAAATCTTCATCCAGACAGCATCTTCTATCTTCATCCATCCGACACGGAGCTGGTACATCTTCAAGACATCCGACGCGGAGCATCCTCTTCTGCCGACGACTAAAGATGAATGAAGATGGCGTCCCTTAGATTCCGATTGGCTGATAGAATTCTATCAGCCAATCGGAATTAAGGTAGAAAAAATCCTATTGGCTGATACAATCAGCCAATAGGATTGAAGTTCAATCCTATTGGCTGATTGTATCAACCAATAGGATTGAGCTCGCATTCTATTGGCTGTGTTAGGTGGCGGCGATGTTAGGGGCGGCAGATTAGGGGTTAATAATATTTAACTAATGTTTTCGAGGTGGGAGTGTTACAGTTTAGGGGTTAATATGTTTATTATAGTGGCGGTGACGTTGGGGGTGGCAGATTAGGGGTTAATAAGTGTAGTTAGGGTGCGGTGACATTGGGGGAGGGAGATTAGGGGTTAATAAATATAATGTAGGTGTCGGCGATGTTGGGGGCAGCAGATTAGGGGTTCATAAGTATAATGTAGGTGGCGGCGGTGTCCGGTTCGGCAGATTAGGTGTTTAATAAGAATAATGTAGGTGTTGGCGATGTCGGGGGCAGCAGATTAGGGGTTAATAAGTGTAAGATTAGGGGTGTTTAGACTCGGGGTTCATGTTAGGGTGTTAGGTGTAAACATAAAATGTATTTCCCCATAGCAATCAATGGGGCTGCGTTAAGGAGTTTTGCGCTGCTTTTTTGCAGGTGTTAGGCTTTTTTTCTGCCGGCTCTCCCCATTGATTCCTATGGAGAAATCATGCACAAGCACGTTCGACCTGCTCACCGCTGACTTAAGCCGCGCTGGTATTGAAGTGCGGTAAGGAGCTAAATTTTGCTCAATGCTCACTTCTTGCCTTTTAATGTCGGGTTTGTAAAAACCTGTAATACCAGCGCTGCAGGTAAGTGAGCGGTGAGAGAAAACTGCTCGTTAGGACCACAGAGCTCATAACGAAAAACTTATAATCTAGCCGCAAGGTAGTTAGGCAAACAAGGATTTGGAGTAACCAAAGGGAAATAAAATTATTTAATATTTTTATGTTAAACCTTTTTGTAAGTATGTGTGAGAATCTCATTAAGTGTACAGCTTGCCACATGTTTGCATCACTGGAGCAGCCGCTTTAGGGATTATATGTTTGTGGCAAGTGTGAGCATATTGTCTCTTCGTATTGGAGTTCTGGAGAAACGTATTTTAAGTGTCTGAATTTAATGCAGTGTTGCAAGGGAAATGGATTGGACTGAGCTGGTTGTTAATGGTTCTAGCAGTGGCAATGGGGAGGATTCAGATGAGGAGATTCCAGGATGTAGCTAGGTCACAGTTAGAGCGCAAAGTAAAGCGGAAGAGGCAGGCCAGTTCTGAGCTGGTAAACCCCAACAGATTTGCCAGATTAAGTGAAGATGTTAGGGACATCAGTTCAGGGGTGGCCGTGTCAGAGAAGGCTGTGCTGCCTAGTATATTGAACAGTCCTTTAGTCATGGAAGAGGAGCATACTATGATGGGCAGTCCTTCAGACATGGTAGAGGGGCATACTATAGTTAAAAGTCCTTCAGTCATGGAAGAGGGGCATACAAGTCAGGGCCTGAGGCAGATGTTGGTGGTAGGAGACTCTATTATTAGGAAGGTGGATAGACAGTTTGCTGTCTTCCAGGGGCTCATGTTAGGCATATTGTGGAGCATATTGATAGATGTGGGTCTGATTCTGCAGTCATGGTACATATTGGTACTAATGAAGGAATCAGCGGGAGATGGAGAGTCCTACAAAATGACTTCAGGGAGTCGGGTAGCAAGCTTAAAACGAATACCTCCAAAGTAATATTTTCGGAGATATTACCAGCGCCGTGTGCTAACTCAGTAAGGCAGATGGATCTAAGGTCTGTTAATTCATAGTTAAATGCATGGTGTAAAAATGAGGGGTTTGACTTTTTAGAGCACTAGGCTGACTTTTCACTTAGTTGCAGAAGAGGACTATGATGTTGTCAGTATAACTGGGATGATTCACGTGACTGGGCAGTTAACTTAGAGGGGTATGCTTTATTTAGGAGGGACAGGAATAATAAAAGGGGTGGAGGAATCTGCATGTATGTTAAACCTAACCTTAAACCTACAATAAGGGAAGATACATATGATACAAGTGACAATATAGCGACCCTGTGGGTTGAAATAAAGAGTGGGGGGGGGGGGAATCCTAAAAAAATATTACTAGGAACATACTAAAATCCCCCAAACATTAGTGACCCGGAGGAAATTCAACTACTAATCCAAATAGCTGCTAATAACAGTGCTGTAATTATGGGAGATTTTAACTACCCTGATATAAGCTGGGCCAATGAGACTAGTAATTCAGCTAAGGCGGATAGATTTATAAATGTTCTCAGGGATAACTTCTTGTCACAATTAATAGAGAAGCCAACTAGGAGTAAAGCTATATTGGATTTAGTGCTATCAAACAATGCAGATATAATATCAAACATAAAAGTCAAAGAACATTTGGGTAACAGTGATCATAACATGGTCACATTTGAAATCTCTTTTCATATGCAGTGTCTTAAAGGTTTAACTAAGACTTTTAACATTAAGAAAGCAAAATTCAACGATTTAAGGAAATCATTAAATAATATAAATTGGGACAATTTATTCTCTAATAAAAATACAGAGGATAAATGGATAATATTTAAAACTTTGTTAAAGTACACATACCAACAAATACCATATGGCTATAAAAATCAAAATCAAAAATCAAAGCCAATGTGGCTAAATAAAAATGTGTTAAAGGGACACTCAAGTCAAAATTAAACTTTCTTTATTCAGATATAGCATGCAATTTTAAACAACTTTCCAATTTACTTCCATTAACAAAATGTGCACAGTCTTTTTATATTTAAAGTTTTTGAGTCACCAGCTCCTACTGAGCATGTGCAAAATAAACGTGTATGCATTTGTGATTGGCTGATGGCTGTCACATGGTACTGTATGCGTTTGTGATTGGCTGATGGCTGTTACATGGTACAGGGGGAGTTGAAATAAACATAACTTTTAAAATTGTCTGAAAAAAATCTACTACTCATTTGAAGTTTAAACTAAGTGCTATTCCAAGTCTAACCCTAAAAGGTTCTTTAAGTACATAAATAGCAAAAAATCTAATAAGGACAATATAGGTACATTAAAATGTGTGGAGGGTAGCATGATAAATAATGACAGGGAGAAGGCTGAGGTACTAAACCAGTTTTTTTCTTCAGTATACACAAGAGAGGAACCATTGGATGATACTTTAGAACATGCCAGTCCATACCATTAACTGGGTTATGTTTAGAGGATATCAGGAAAAAACTGGATAATATTAAGGTAAATAAAACTCCAGGCCCAGATGGAATACACCTAAGGGTGTTAAGGGAACTTAGCACTGTTATAGACAAACCTCTACTCTTAATTTTTCAAGACTCATTATCCTCAGGCATGGTACCCCAGGATTGGCGTAAAGCTGATGTGGTGTCACTCTTCAAAAAGGGAAGCAGGGAGGATCCATGAAGCTATAGACCAGTTAGTCTGACATCAATAGTGGGGAAGATATTTAAAGGGATTATAAGGGATTATATTGATGAGTATATTCGTGTAAACAAGATTATGAGTTCTAATCAGCATGGTTTTATGAGAAATAGATCATGTCAAACTACACACACTTCCGTCTGAGGATGGAGCCTAGTAAGACGCACAAAGCCGGCGTCTCGAGTGCTCCATCTGCACATAGGCCCATCTCGACTATCCACGGCTGTTGGTCTGCCAAAACTACAAGCACCCCTGGCTATGACAGTGACTGAGTTGGAGGAAGCACCCTTCATACAGCCACTGTTTGGATTGCAGAAAGTTAAGCAGCCACACTGACTCATTAGCTAGAGTCAACCGAGGTACGAGTAGCCGTACAACGTATTAGTCTATACCTTGCTCCCAGGATACCCGGTGGTTGGAGAATAGGTGAGGCAGCCAACCCTGCCTGTCAACAATCCCGGGATAGGAGACCTTTTTTAAAGAGGTACGGATGGTTTCCCTTGATGATGCCTACTCTTCCTGTTTATTGGACAGCCACATCTGACACCCTCCCAGAACCCCAGGGACAGTGAGAGACTCAATGAAAAGACTGTTGAGGTTTTATGGCTCTTGTCCTGGGGTAGGAGGAAAAGTACAGGCCAGAATTTTACAAAGTACTTACGCCCCCCACAAAGGTTGGCGATTGCAGCTGGAAGTAACCCCTAACAATATGACTGAAAAGGCAGACTGACCGGCGGGGATATAATAATCCACCAAAAACGGAAAAAGAAAAGATAAGTTACCCCCCTTAGTTCTCTTGATCCTTGTTTGTTTTGGGCACTTACAAGCCTTGGCCCTAATATATGCAAGTGACTACTAGTATCTATATATGTTTAGTCTGGATAAAGTAGATATAAGGCAAGAAGGGCTATAAGGGAAAAAGAGAAAGAAACATTTTTTGGACCAGTCTATATTTGTGTCAATAACATTCAGACTTGCCTATATAGATAAACTACAAGCAAGTAGATATTAACAATTATAAGCTGAGTGAACATTGCTTATTTGAACTTGATGTGTTTCCACTTAAGATATCGAGGAACTCTTTGGAATATTGGTCTCAATGTGAAGCTACTCCTTGGTTTGCATTACAAACATATTGAGATCCTTTTTTGGTATACGCTAGAAATCTTTCTTGAACTTGCTCTCCAGGAGGGCTATGGCCCAAGGTCTTTCAGTATATATTTATAAATATATGTCTCATTTATAGATAGCTCTGTGCTGTATTGTATGTTTGGGTAATCCCTGTAAAGGGTGGATTAAATACTAGGCTAAGCATAGACCATTATAAGCCTTAAGCAATCTTTAGCCTCTAGATATTTTGATATTTCTTGAGGAGATTTCTGCAGCAAAAGGGCTGGTTATTTGTATATACAATGATTATAGTTAAAGATAAACTAGCATACTATATTAATCCCAAACTAGTCTTATGATGATATAAGACGTGTATTAACTATATAGAAACAAGACCATCTGAGCAAATCCTGCAAGCAACATCCATAATGTTTTGTTGATGAATATGATATTATTGCGGAAGACCCCTATGTAAACTCTCTTCTCTTTGGTACTATCTTGGCTTTGCATAAGAGCACCCAAGTATTGGCAAATTACAGAGTAAAAGCTATTCTAGTATATACTTCCTCAACGATATATGAAAATATTCCAGGGGTAGATTGATACACTTACACAGTACTTAGATACGATTGTTGCAATGTAAAGAAAATCAATGATAGTTACTGTTACGTATGAGTGAGAAATTATAGTTTCTGCGTAACAGGAAATTTATCAATCCCAATTTAATCTCACAAAGATATTAGGAGTAATTAGATATATATTCCCATTCACATACACAGCCTCACATAGATGACAGGCAATAAGTAGAAATTAATTTTGCACTTTCACTAGCTCTTTCTTTAGCATTATCTAGTTCACAGAGACACATAGGCCTATAGAGCCGTACTTTGAGCATCTTCACTATAAATACATCTTTTATACAAGGGATCCGTTTTCTTGACCAGACTATCACACTTTTTTGACAGTGGATACTGTTCACACTGTTCGCACTGCACTTTTTTATGGATACATTTCTAGGGATTGGTAAAAGTGATATAGGCACAATGCGACAGAATGGCGAGGACTAGCATAAGCAGTACTGAGCTAGGAACTGTGGATTCCTTACCCAGCCCTAACACTGTCATTGATACCAACAACCTGATAAAGCAAATCTCTGACATCTTTCTGCCACAATTTGAAGGAGTTATAACAGAGCTAATGACCCTAACAAGTGAACTAAAACAAGTGTCTAGTAGACTAGGAGAAATAGAAAATAGAATTTCTGATTTAGATGACCTACAGTATTCCCAACAAACTGTATTAAATGCACAGACCAAGACAATAGAAGTTTTGCAATCACTTCTAGACAATTTAGAGGACAGGTCAAGGAGAAATAACCTGACAATAGTGGGACTTCCAGAGACCCCTGAATTTACTGATTTTATGAAATTTGCTACACATTTGCTACCACAAATTCTTGACATACCCCAACCCAGTTCAGAGATTGTAGTAGAAAGGGTACACAGGCTGGGAACTAATACTAGAAAGGATAATTCTATAAATCTAAAAGACCAGTTTTAATAAAATTCTTAAATTTCCAGGATAAACAAAAAATTCTATCCTATTATAGGAAAAAAGCCTCTGTGGAAATAAATAAAGAACGTATATTATTATTTCAAGATTTCTCTGCGGAGACACTAACCAAAAGGAGAATTATGGCCCCTTGGTGTACGCAGCTTTTAAACACAGGCTATCAAACTGCACTGATTTATCCCACAAAAATCAAAATCTATCGAGATAATAATATAATTGTCTTAAACAAGGTAGAGGAGGTCAAGCAATTCATGGAGAATACCAAATCATAGCAGAAAAAATGTATAGACAAAATAGTAGAATGTTTAGAATGTTAATATCACCTCAAATATGTACCTCAAAAATTAGATTTTCGATGGTATCACAATATAAAGATATAGAGGGAAGATATTTGATTCTAGAAATAGAGGTTAATGAGACCCGCTATACACTATGTAATCTATATGCAACAAATGAATGTCAGACAGAATTTTGGGACAAGTTATATGCCAAACTAATCAATCTGAGATACCCAGCTGATTATTGGGGGTGATTTTAATAGTGTATTTACACCCCAGCTGGATAGACTTAAAACTAGGATATCATATAGGTCCAAGAAAGAAGCTAAGATTTTAGCCTCCTTTTCAAAAGGCCTTAAACTAAGAGATATATGGAGAATAAAACATCCAAATCATATCACACCCTTTCAAGAATAGATATGTTCTTGATGAGTGAAAGGCTATTACACCTAGAAATCAATACAGATATTCAGAGCATAATTCTTTCAGACCATGCAATTATCTCAGTATCTATGCAGCTGGGGTATAAAAGGGAGAGCCAATGTGGGAAATTCTTCTTCCCCTCTTTTTTGTATTCTAGTACTAATTTCAGAAATTGGATGACACAAAAATGGAGGGAGTATGCCTCCTTGAATAAAGAATATCTGTCTAAAACGGAAATATTTTGGGAGGCAGCTGTCAGGATACTATCCCTTTAAGGATACATGCATTCTGCTCATTGGTTCATTCTCCTTTAAAAGTGTAATCTGAACACCTGTTGTTGCTTGATTATTGATTCAAAATACTGAGTTACTCCAAGCCAAGCAGACGTATCTGAGGACTGCTAACTTGAAGACAAATCACCTACTTCGTTTTACCAGCTTGTTGCTGTTACTCTTGCTGGGACTTATATTGTTACATCAGGATTACTTCCTTAATATTACTTAATTTGTTGCAAGCTATCTCGGAGAAACTATTTTGCCATCAGTAGTTATCCGCTGCAGATTCTCCTTCATTCACGCTGCTTCAGTGACGACACAGTCAGCTGATTCGCTTAAGCATGAGTTTCAACGTATGACTCTGCAGGAGCTGTCCGTATCAACAGATCACCATCGCAGCTGCTCTCTCCTCTGCTGACAAGCACCTCTCACCAACGCTGCACTCTTCTCTTCTGACAAGCCGCCTGCACACACTGGATCTCATCGGAGTCCCACTTACCAGGTTTTTACTTGCACATGAGTAAGATTGCTTGAACTCAGTTATAATTGTGATGTGCTTATTTAAAACTACCTGTCCGTATTCTTGAAGTGGATAAGACTTTACTTTTCAAGCTTCATTGCAACACTTAAAGCTGTATTAACAAGCTGCATTTACATTCGCAACTAACTCATCCATTCCTCATAACTAACACTACTTATTGATGAACTCTAGTCAGTGACCAAACAAGCTAATTTGTAACTTGTATTAATATCTATTATATGATATTTCTAAAAATCATCAGTTACTTTATTCTTGCAATTTGGTTATCTTTCCACTATTTGCAATATACTTCTAAAGAAACTCAATTTATATGAAATGCTTAACATCTGAACATCCTCACTTAAGAGTCATATGTGCTGGAGATACAGACAATTAAAGCAACAATAACACTCTTTTATGAGTTAAGTAATAAGAAATTAATCTACTTTATTCAGTACATGATAGCAGCGAAGGCTTATCTTAGAGGGGAGATAAAGGCATATATGGTTAAAAGGAAAAGAAGGTCTAGACTGAGGGAACTACAGTTGACAAATCAACTTAAAATAAATTTATAATATATATAGATAACCCAAACAGAGATAACTGGGATAGCTACCAAAAGGCTAAAACAGAGAGGGAGATCTTCCTAGCTCAACATCAGACCCAAGAGGAGTTTAAAAACAAAGCAATCTTTGGTAGTTTCTCCCCAAAAACAGCTAGAATGTTATCTAATATATCTAAAAGTATGAAGAAGAATAACTACATTGGTACAATTGTTTCTGAGGGCATTAAAAACAATATTCCGAAAGATATAAATAGTCAATTTCAAATATTCTTCCAAAAATTATATTCACCAGTTGAAATTAATAAGAAGGCGAAAGATTGTTTCTGGAATAATCTCAAAGTACCGAAAATATCTACAGATCAATTAGCATTAATTAATGAAGAGATTACTGTAGAAGAAACAGTAAAGGCAATTAAGGATTCAGCCATGGGTAAAGCACAAGGGCCCGATCAACCACCGGCTGAAATCTGCAAAATGCTCTCAGATACAGTTGCCCCTACTATGACCAATATATTTAATCTATATTTTTTACATCAATATAAACCCTCTAAATGCTTCAAAGCATCAAATATCACACTCATTCTTAAGAAGGATAAGGATCCAAATTCAATGGACTCATATAGGCCTATCTCATTACTCAACAATAATTACAAAATCCTAGCAAATATAATAGCAACCCGACTAAAAAAGGTTATAGGAGACATAATACATCCAGACCAAACTGGTTTTATACCGGGTAGAACAGTTAAAAAAAATATAAGAAAGGCAATGGTTTTAATTGAATTTGCACTGGCATTGTCACGCTCGGCCACTGGGAAGCTACAGCTGTCCTCTCTGTGTGCTTGATTGACAGGTAGTCTGAGCCGCCTCTTCCTGATGATGTCACTACCAGGCTTTTTATTCCAGGCTTCCTGTTTCCTCAGTGCCCATTTGTTTGTTTCTCTTTGTGGCTCCTGTGAGGACTTCGCTGTGGAATCTCTCTAACTGCCAAACTCTGCAAAGACTGACTATCCTGGGTTAATCCTCTAACTTCCTGATAACCTGTTGCCGAACATTGCAAGTACTATTTATTCTGTGAATCTCTCAATCTGCAGGTTTACCTGTTGCCAAAACTCTGCAAATACTGGTAATTCAATGTAAACCTTCAAACTGCTGGATATCCGGTTGCCAAACATTGCAAAGACTGTCTATTCTGTGAAACTCTCGCACTGCATGTTTACCTGTTGCCAAAACTCTCTAAATACTGGTAATTCAGTGTAAACCTTCAAACTGCTTGATATCCTGTTGCCAAACATTGCAAAGACTGTCTATTCTGTGAAACTCTCAAACTGCATGACAACCTGTTGCCAATCCTTGCAAGTACTGATTAATCTGTATTAACCCTCAAACTACCTGTTATCCTGTTATCTAACTCTGCATGTACTGCCTATTCAGTATAAACCTACAAACTGCCTGATAACCTGTTGCCAAACTCTTCAAGGACTGACTACACAGTATTAACCCTCAAACTGCCTGATAACAAGTTACCTACTCCTTCATTATTAACTGTTTCTTGTTTACCCTTCCTCTGTCTGAGTATAAGTGACTATCCCTGCTCTCCTGATTCTGTGGAAGACTTTTCCTGTAACCAGTTCCTTACTCAGAAGTCTATTTGGCTGATATCTTGAATTACTTTGGACTCAGGCTAACCCTGCTCCATATCGTGAGTACATTGTTTTTTAGAGGTTGTCGTGGGGTCACGTCCTGGATTAAACTCAGAGTGCAAGGGTGTTGTTTAAGTTCGCCCTAGCATTTGGGTCTTCTTCTGGACTTTTCCTAACCTGACATGCATCACATAGGACAGAGTCAGGACCAAAACAAAACTTTGCTTTGTTAACGATAGACGCAGAAAAGGCCTTTGACTCTGTCCTATGGGATCATTTTCTTACAAGCCTAAATAATTTTGGTTTCTCAGGTCACCTCTATAATTATATATCTTTACTTTATCAGAACCCTGTCTCTTACCTCAGTATAAATAATGTTCTCTCTCCAGCTATAATGCTATGTAAAAGAACAAGACAGGGGTGTCCATTATCTCCGCTCCTATTCAATATAGCTATTGAACCTTTAGTGGTAAAAAGTTGTGTTGAATTAGAGGGTATACAGATGAAACAACATACATCTATACTGTCATTATATGCAGATGATATTTTATTCTATATAAGGAACTCAGGTAAAAACATCCCAATTCTCTTGAATATTATAGCGGATTTTGGCAAGTTTGCTGGGTATAAAATTAACCTCTCAAAGTCTGAGATTCTGTGGTTAATCAAAAACAATTAAATGTAGTCTAATAAGTTAGGGGGTGCCCTTAAATATATTATGATAGAAATCAAAAAAGTATGTGTCAGATAACAATTCACATGTGACAAATCTAAGTTAATTGTAAAAAATAATAATAAAATAATATAATAAAGGCAGAAAATCAACAAAAAAGAGTTGAAAATCGTATAGTATAGTCTCCTATATGTGTACAAAAATGGAGATACAAATCACAAATAATATATCACCAAATGCTCTAATTCACAATATACAGTAGAATAGTAGTTCTCTTGACATATATGTGGCGTTGATGGAGGCAGCAATCTGTAAGGGATCCGGCCTAGATCCAAGGACCATTATCTATAAATAGAAAAAGAGACAGATGCGCCACATGGCCCAGTATTGTTTGGTCCAGCGATATATAATAAGACTGTGTGAAATTACACTCACATGTATTATAGCACTCCAACTAGTGCAATAGAAGCATGCTGGAATCTATAACAGTCACCCAGAAAACCGACCTCTTGGTGAAGATAGGAAATCTGTAGTATGGATTACAAAAGACACAAAGGTGCCTATATGGCCTAGTACAGTTGGAACCAGGGGAGATGCAATTCAATATGGTATAATATGCACTCACATTTGTTGTAGCATCTCCTGTGATGCTAGTAAGGCAGGATGGGATCAATATAGTCACCCAACAAAAGTGCTGTGCAAAAGTCTGTTGGGTGACTATATTGATCCCATCCTGCCTTACTAGCATCACAGGAGATGCTACAACAAATGTGAGTGCATATTATACCATATTGAATTGCATCACCCCTGGTGCCAACTGTACTAGGCCATATAGGCACCTTTGTGTCTTTTGTAATCCATACTACAGATTTCCTATCTTCACCAAGAGGTCGGTCTGCTGGGTGACTGTTATAGATCCCAGCCTGCTTCTATTATACTAGTTGGAGTGCTATAATACATGTGAGTGTAATTTCACACAGTCTTATTATATATTGCTGGACCAAACAATATTGGGCCATGTGGCGCATCTGTCTCTTTTTCTATTTATAAAAACAATTAAATACCTGGGAATAAATCTTTCTAGAAATCCAGAAGAATGGTATGATGCTAACTAAATCCCTATGTGGAAAAAGTGCCTCTCTGATATAAAGAGATGGAGTAAATTGCCTTTGACGCTTTCAGCAAGAATAGCCTTAATAAAAATGCAAACATTTCCAAAAAATGTATTTCTACTACAGAACTTCCCTTCCTTCCTACGAAAGGTGAAAATACAAAAATTTAATTCTAGTTGCTCTCGCTTTTTTTTGGCTCCAATAAAACCGCATATATTTCTACAGGGAGTGCAGAATTATTAGGCAAGTTGTATTTTTGAGGATTAATTTTATTATTGAACAACAACCATGTTCTCAATGAACCCCAAAAACTCATTAATATCAAAGCTGAATATTTTTGGAAGTAGTTTTTAGTTTGTTTTTAGTTTTAGCTATTTTAGGGGGATATCTGTGTGTGTAGGTGACTATTACTGTGCATAATTATTAGGCAACTTAACAAAAAACAAATATATACCCATTTCAATTATTTATTTTTTACCAGTGAAACCAATATAACATCTCAACATTCACAAATATACATTTCTGATATTCAAAAACAAAACAAAAACAAATCAGTGACCAATATAGCCACCTTTCTTTGCAAGGACACTCAAAAGCCTGCCATCCATGGATTCTGTCAGTGTTTTGATCTGTTCAACATCAACATTGCGTGCAGCAGCAACCACAGCCTCCCAGACACTGTTCAGAGAGGTGTACTGTTTTCCCTCCTTGTAAATCTCACATTTGATGATGGACCACAGGTTCTCAATGGGGTTCAGATCAGGTGAACAAGGAGGCCATGTCATTAGATTTTCTTCTTTTATACCCTTTCTTGCCAGCCACGCTGTGGAGTACTTGGACACGTGTGATGGAGCATTGTCCTGCATGAAAATCATGTTTTTCTTGAAGGATGCAGACTTCTTCCTGTACCACTGCTTGAAGAAGGTGTCTTCCAGAAACTGGCAGTAGGACTGGGAGTTGAGCTTGACTCCATCCTCAACCCGAAAAGGCCCCACAATCTTTGATGATACCAGCCCAAACCAGTACTCCACCTCCACCTTGCTGGCGTCTGAGTCGGACTGGAGCTCTCTGCCCTTTACCAATCCAGCCACGGGCCCATCCATCTGGCCCATCAAGACTCACTCTCATTTCATCAGTCCATAAAACCTTAGAAAAATCAGTCTTGAGATATATCTTGGCCCAGTCTTGACGTTTCAGCTTGTGTGTCTTGTTCAGTGGTGGTCGTCTTTCAGCCTTTCTTACCTTGGCCATGTCTCTGAGTATTGCACACTTTGTGCTTTTGGGCACTCCAGTGATGTTGCAGCTCTGAAATATGGCCAAACTGGTGGCAAGTGGCATCTTGGCAGCTGCACGCTTGACTTTTCTCAGTTCATGGGCAGTTATTTTGCGCCTTGGGTTTTCCACACGCTTCTTGCGACCCTGTTGACTATTTTGAATGAAACGCTTGATTGTTCGATGATCACGCTTCAGAAGCTTTGCAATTTTAAGACTGCTGCATCCCTCTGCAAGATATCTCACTATTTTTGACTTTTCTGAGCCTGTCAAGTCCTTCTTTTGACCCATTTTGCCAAAGGAAAGGAAGTTGCCTAATAATTATGCACACCTGATATAGGGTGTTGATGTCATTAGACCACACCCCTTCTCATTACAGAGATGCATATCACCTAATATGCTTAATTGGTAGTAGGCTTTCGAGCCTATACAGCTTGGAGTAAGACAACATGCATAAAGAGGATGATGTGGTCAAAATACTCATTTGCCTAATAATTCTGCACTCCCTGTATATCAAGATTAATGCATCCTAAAGATATGGGGGGGGGGGGTTCACATTCCCTAATATTAAAAATTACAACTTAGCATGTATGGCTAAAATCACATTGGACTGGTTGACAGAAGCCAACTATGTCACAAATTATGATATAGAGGAAGCTATAATTGCTCCTTATTCCCTTAAGGCACTTCTACATACAGATCAATTAAAAATGCCCAGGAATGTACTTTAAAGTATACAATACATAACATAATTCTAGCATGGAATAAGATATGCAATCTCTTGGAGGTGAAACACTCTCTTTTCAAATATCTACCTATTAGTGGAAACCCAGATTTTAGAAGTGGATATACATCAACTTCTTTCAAAAAATGGTCGTACAATAATCTGAAATTACTAATTCAGTTAATGGATCCAATAACCAAACATATTAGAACTTTCGACTCCCTATCTAAAGAATTCAATCTAGATAACAGATCCTTCTTTGTCTACCTCCAAATTAGACACTTTTTCTACAATCAGAAACCTTTGGAAGGAGATGCATGGTCATTGGGTCCACTGGATACAATCATTAGTAGATTTTCCTCAGGTAACCACTCTCTATCATATATTTACAGAATCTTAGTGCTTAAAGAGGCAGAACTTAAAGTAAATAATCTCATTCTCCTATGGAAGCGGGATATCCCTGGAATTAATCTAGATCTTTTCCAAAAGAGTTTTGATAGAGTAAGAAAGTATTCTTCTAATATGTCAATAAGAGAGTCACACCTTAAACTTCCGAATAGAGCATACCTGAAGCCTAAGAGAATGAGTAAATGGAAGGGTGACATGGCTTGCCATAGATGTAAATTTACATCAGCGGACCTATACCATGTTTTTTATGTCTGCCCTAAAATTCTTAAACTCTGGAAGCAGGTAGAATTTTGGCTGAATAGATTTTTGCCATCTAGGATATCCCTTGAGCCTATGCATATTTTCTTTTTGGCACATGAAAAGATACAGAATAAGTCGCTGATCAATACTGCAATATTATTAACTAGACAGATGATATTAAGACTTTTATTGCTACACAAAAACAATGGCACCACTAGGGCTTTTTCCCTCTTATTTGCTATTTGATAAACTTTAATGTTTATTGTTCAGTAAAGTTGTACTTATATAGGGAATGGTGCTAATGTATAAAAATAATATTATAATATTACTCTATGTTTGGATACACAAACTATGTATAGCAGAATGATTATAATACTTTATTGAGGACTGATATACATGTACCCAAGGCGGCTTATTACATAGTCCTCTTTATAAGGTGAAACAAGTGTTAGAGAGCACTATAGTGCTAGTGTCGATTTTAATTTGTGTGTGTTACCCTTATTTTAAGTAAATTCACAATAAAGGTTATATTTTAACATATTCCAACCAGAAGAAATTGCCTTACAGTCTAGGCTAAGAGTGCTTACAAGTGCATACTTACAGGATATATCTACACCTCTGTGTAAAGATTCTTCCGAGTTTTCAGTAAGATGATATTAAGAGCTTGGAAGGATAAGAAGGCCCCCAGCATAGCCTCTTTTGTACATAATATAATATATCAAAAGGTTTTGGATCAGAATGATCCATTAATCTTTGAAGAAATAAAATTAAAAAATGACATGGTAAAATGGGATAAAGTAATTCTAGATCAACCTAGAGAAGTCCAATTGCAGCTCCTAGGGCATTTTCGTAAGTCACCAGCCTGTTTACAATTATTACTATCAGATAACTACCTTATGCTCTGGAGACAGCACCTCTGCTGGGGGGTGGGGGGGGGAGCAGGAAGAAAATGCATTAATTTACTTATTTATTTATTTATCTATCTATTTATTTATTTATTTATTTTGTTTTTACTTTTTTTTGTTCATTCAAAGAGATATATACAGCTAGATTAGTGCTGGTACAGAAAGATGCTGTTTGTTTTTATTTTTGGAGCTACAAACCATGGTGATAATTATCATTAATCAACCTGTTTTTCTTGTCATAAGTTGCATTCTCAAATTTGATTCTAATTTCATATATGCTCCAGGTGATATCAATTATTGGTATCTGTAAAATCTTATGTAATTGTTGTCTTTCTTTTTAAAAAATTTTGCACGCCTTTTTTCTTTTTTGTATTTTCTTTCTTTTTTTGAATCCCAATAAAAATTACGTTTAAAAAAAAAAAGATCATGTCAAACTAATCTAATTAGATTCTACGAGGAAGTAAGTAAAAATATAGATAAAGGGGAATCAGTTGATGTGATATACTTAGATTTTGCAAAGGCATTTGATACAGTGCCACATGATAGATTAATGCACACAATTAAGGGACTGGGAATAGCTTAAAATGTTAGCTCATGGATAAATAACTGGATAAAAGATAGGGAGCAACGAGTAGTAGTAAATGGATCATACTCAGATTGGACAAATGTAATTAGTGAAGTCCCCCAGGGATCAGTACTGGGCCCTGTTCTTTTTAATATTTTTATAAATGACTTGGAGCAAGGATTACATAGTGACATCTCTATTTTTGCAGATGATACTAAGTTAAGTAAGTTCATTAGGTCAGAGCAGGATGAACTTTCATTACGAAGGGATCTGCAAAAATTAGAAGTATGGGCAGGTAAATGGAAAATGAGATTTAATATGGCAAAATGCAAGGTTCTACATTTTGGAAGCAAAAATAAGCAGGCAACGTATTTTTTAAATGGGACAAGACTTAGCCAAACAGAGGAGGAAAGGGATTTGTGAGTAGTAATAGATACCAAGCTAAAGATGGGTGCACAATGCAGAGCAGAGGCTTCAAAGGCTAATAAGATACTATCATGTATTAAAAGAGGCATTGATTCAAGGGAGGAAAGCATAATTATGTCACTATATAAAGACCTGGTATGACCACACTTTGAGTATGGAGTGTAGTTCTGGGGACCAATCGCAAAAAAAGATATTGCAGAGCTAGAAAAAGTTCAGAGAAGGGCCACAAAACTAATAAGGGTATTGGAGAATTTAACCTATGAGGAGAGGCTAGCCAAACTGTGTCTGTTTTCTTTAGAAAAAAGGGGCTTGAGAGGTGACATGATATATTCAAGGCCCATATACAGAGATGGCAGAAGCTCTGTTTATTCCAAGAAAATTGTTTCTGACAAGAGGTCACAATTTAAGGTTGGAGGAAAGGAGATTTAATCTCCTGCAAATTAGGATATAGAGGAAGCTATAATTGCTCCTTATTCCCTTAAGGCCCTTCTACATACAGATCGATTAAAAAAATGCCCGGGAATGTATTTTAAAGTATACAATACATAACATAATTCTAGCATGGAACAAGATATGCAATCTCTTGGAGGTGAAACACTCTCTTTCCAAATATCTACCTATTAGAGGAAACCCAGATTTTAGAAGTGGATGTACATCAACCGCTTTCAAAAAATGGTCGTACAATAATCTGAAATTACTAATTCAGTTAATGGATCCAATAACCAAACATATTAGAACTTTCGACTCCCTATCTAAAGAGTTCAATCTAGATAATAGATCCTTCTTTGCCTACCTCGAAATTAGAATCTTTTTCTACAATCAGAAACCTTTGGAAGGAGATGCATGGTCGTTGGGTCCACTGGATACAATCATTAGTAGATTTTCCTCAGGTAACCACTCTCTATCATATATTTACAGAATCTTAGTGCTTAAAGAGGCAGAACTTAAAGTAAATAATCTCTCCTATGGAAGCGGGATATCCCTGGAATTAATCTTGATCTTTTCCAAAAGAGCTTTGATAGAGTAAGAAGTATTCTTCTAATATGGCAATAAGAGAGTCACACCTTAAACTTCTGAATAGAGCATACCTGACACCTAAGAGAATGAGTAAATGGAAGGGTGACATGGCTTGCCATAGATGTAAATTTCCATCAGCGGACCTATACCATGTTTTTTATGTCTGCCCTAAAATTCTTAAACTCTGGAAGCAGGTAGAATTTTGCCTGAATAGATTTTTGCCATCTAGGATATCCCTTGAGCCTATGCATATTTTCTTTTTGGCACATGAAAAGATACAGAATAAGTCGCTGATCAATACTGCAATATTATTAACTAGACAGATGATATTAAGGAAGGATAAGAAGGCCCCCAGCATAGAGTCTTTTGTACATAATATAATATATCAAATGGTTTTGGATCAGAATGATCCATTAATCTTTGAAGAAATAAAATTAAAAAATGACATGGTAAAATGGGATAAAGTAATTCTAGATTCTATGGCTATAAATTGGAATAGACCCCTTAAAAATTAGCCTTTGCCATGTTGGTAAAATTGGAACTTCAGGGTAGGCATGGATTCTTTAAATAAATTTAGCTCCTGGGGTTAGCAAGTACACAGGGCTGGATTTACAGCCCAGGTGCCTGTAGGCACCAACATCTGAAGGGCCCCATTCTCATCTTTGTGCCGGCAAACTTAACTAAGATGGCCACTGGGAGTGAAGTAACAGCACTGTGTAACCTTAACAAAGGTTGTGCATACAGCTGGATGCTGTAATTTTACTGCCTTGCAGCCATATTAGTTATAGTCGCCAGCAGACCGGTTTTTATAATAGGCAGAGACAGACATCCCTCTATAGAGGGCACTTGTATACGCACATGCCTATTCTGCCTTATTATAAATCTGGCCTTGCATATAAAGTTACTTTTTGAGAGATGGATTAGTTGAGTAAGGGGTTTGTGGTTACGGAGAGGATTAAACATTTGGTTGCCTGCAATGAATGGTGAAGTGTTTCAACACTTCTGTCTCAACACTTGTATTGTTCACCGAATAGTCAGCTTATTACACTATGAAATGAAAACCAGCCTTTGAGACAAACCATTTCCCCAATATGTATTTTCCCAATGTCTATGAAGAGCAGATAGTTATTACACTATGCTGTCTTTTGTATATATTGCATGATTTATACAGAATAAGTTGAATGCATTTGTTTTAAACAAATGTATTTAGAATTAATACAACAGCATCAGTTGTTAAGTTCCTACTAATGTTGATTTGGCTGATAATGCCAACACCCACAGCTCTATTGATGAAGAGATGCCCATCATTGCAAGCCTGACAAAACATTTATAAAACACATTTTAAAAAGCCCATTTTAAATGAAAAAAGAAAGACAATGATCACAATACACATTTAAATAATTACAGAGTAATATGAGAGTAAAAAACTAAAACAAATAATGTTTAAGAAAGTAGACAAAAAAATGTACTTCAGCTGTAGCACACTTAGCGTTGATGGAAAGTAGAATGAAAAATTACACAAGTAAATTGCTCAAATCATAAGCACATCAAGGTGGAGATGATTGATTACTCTGTGTGTCCCTGTATATGTCATTTTAAGGTTTATAAACACTGTCTTCTGACATTTTGACATTACATGCCTTAAATGGCTTTTTGAAAAAAATGATAAACTATGTTGCCCGTTGCTGGTAAAATGAATCAATCACTTTATGAACTTAGACTTCAATTTACGGTGTCAGAATATAAATGTAAAACTAATGACATATCTTAGTGAACATTTTTAATATAGCTGACTAACTGAACCTTATAAAATACAAAAATACTAATTTCAACTCCCTAGAGGCTCAGTGAGCATTTAACAATTAATTCTTGGAATAAATTGTTGGAATCTTTTAGCAAACCGCATTATTGACTAATAAAGAATCACAAACCAGTACTCATGCTAATTGCATCGACTTCATAACTGAATGCTTTAAATTAGTGCCAAATGGAATAACAACTTGCACCATTATTTATTTAATTTTTACTTCAAAATGTGCTTTAGTTGATGTAGTATAACAAAACACACTATTATATTGTAATTTATTTCCTTAAATAATATTGGAGAATTAAATAGGAAATCAAATAATACAAATGTAAGTTTTAATATTACATTCTAAAGCAAAAATGACAAACTCTAATTTGTTAGAGCGTGTCATTTTTGCCGTAGTGAGGTTAGATTTAGTGGCCGTTAAACATAAAGTTAACATGTTAACACATTGATGTTAACAAGATCATACTCAGCTATTTTTTTTTTATCAGAAGCACTTTTTTCATTATCGATTTGGTGAACAATTGATCACAAACCAAATTACAACAGCTACCTTCTAATCTAAAGTTAAAAAATATATATATATAAATTTTACGTTAATAAAAATTAACCATATCCATAACTCAACAAACACAGATGTCTACTATACTGATAATGGTCTTTTTCAACATGTGATGTAAATGCTAAACTCACAAAATAGCCACTTTGTTTGCCAATGATAGTAATCCTTTGATTTTTGGGTTGCAAACTTGGAATATTATGATGTTTTCAGGAGGTAGCAATTCCAAGCTTGAGGGATATTAATGGAGGGTTTTTTGGATTGCATTCACTGGGAAAAACACACTGAAAATATTGTCTGACATTGTGAAATAATTATCAGAAGAAAATAATAGCACAAATGTTATCAAACTCTAAGGTATCTAGCCTTTTGGCATTAGAATTCCCTTTAACAATGACCCCCAAACTCAAGCCATCAGAATTCATGTAAAACAAAAACTTGGGTTCTCTAAATGTTTTCAGATTCAAAACTAGTCCATTAATTTGAAAGCCCCTCAATAACCCTCTTTTCAAATTAATTTGTGGTATTATTGTACTCTTTAAACATTGCATGGGAACAATTCAATATTGACATTCAAATTCATAAGAAAGCACTTTTCGAACGTTGTATGGTTTAAGCAGTTTTTTTCTGCAGTCTTAACCTCTTATTTTAGCTTGTTTTAAATATATCTTGTATTCAGATTTTGTTTTTAATATTAACATTTTTTTGTGCATGCTCAGCTCACGTATTATGAAAACACAATTTTTACTTGTTTAACTACTTTGCTGTTGAGCCATTTTTACACCCCGTTTCTGGAGATGTTTTTAGTTGTTTGGCCCTCAATTTTAATAAAAAACTTTTTTTGTCAGACCTAGCTTTTTTAGAAAACAACTTTAGTTTGTAGAAATATCATAATAAAAAAAAATAGATTTACGGAAGCTGTAATTATTTTAAACCTAAACTTTGTTGTCCCACATTTATTATTTGTTCACTATATATATATATATATATATATATATATATATATATATATATATATATATATATATATATATATATATCTCAAAGATTTACCATAAGAAGAGGGGCAGGATACATCATGATAAATGTTCTTTTAAACAGATAGGGAATGAAGCACTCTTTTGAAAATTAAAATTTCTGAATGTGTGTCTGTAGGTCTAAATACTAAATGGATAGAGTAGAAACTCACATCATACAATAGATGGTTTACATAAAAAAGTGAAAGTAGTGAAACACAATAGAATATACAAAAGCAAATATAAACACACAAGAATAAGCAAGGTCACATGACTAGCAGAGGCCCATATATATCAATACATCAGTAGCAAGTTAACAATAGGATACAACAAAGCCACTACACCCCAGCTGCACACAGAGCTTCCTTGTTAAAGACCAGGTAGGAAAGACCTTGGCAGTAAGTTTAATAGGGATCTAAGTGGAACGTGCTATCCTTAAAATTATAGACTCAGGCTAGTGCAGGATGAAGGCAGAGTGCTCATACATATAGAGCCAGAAGCATAAGAAAGCTTAGAATACATCAAGCATTAATAGGCAAATACACATGCTGTTAGTTGCAGACAAGGCACAATAAAGTTGTAAGCAAAATTCTCAATGTAAAAAGGTTACATTCATGGAATTAGCAACCCTCCACAGTGGGGGATATGAGAGTCATTGGATAATCACAGTCAGGAGAAAGAGTGCCATACTCGTGATTCAAAGTGCTTCATCCGAGTGGAGACTGCAACACTTATCTGTCTTCACTGTCTGCGGTAGCCAGATAGAATCTCAAGCAATAGATCAGCTCCTCCAGTACCTCAAAAGTCCTGTATGCCAAAGAACTCCGCCAAACATAAGTGGCATGCAGGAAAAGTAAAATCCGATGTGCAGGGCGTGGTCATGTGTCACTAACGACCAATATCCTACACGCCTTTAACCCCCTACATCACTGGAAAATGGGGCTTCCTCAGGGCTAGTTGATTCATCTCTGTCTGGAGAATTGCTCTTTTCATAAAGTCACAGGTGACACATTTCCCACATGGAAAATTACCTATGGGAAGATGACTTGTTAACCAATTGCCTTTAGAGGGAGTGGGGATAAACTGACTTCTGACTAGTTTGTCACATAGATTTGGAGCCCTTTTTTCACTTAGATTAGGGTATTCGCCTACTTCATTTGCTATGTTGGTATCACTTGTCAGGATAGGCCATTGTTTTTTGAGATCACAATTTAGACTGTTCCAATGACAGTTATAGTTGGTTATTAATCTAATAGGGGATTTTTTGACCTCCTTCTTGTTAAAAAGGAGGTCATCTCTGTTCTCTCTTCTAGACTTAACCCTAGCTCTGAAAGTACTATGCATAGAGTGTCCTCTGGCCAGAAATCTTTCTTGCATTTTTTTAGCATATTTATCATATCTCTCTTTGGAAGAGCAGTTGCAGCGGAGCCGTAGAAATTGACCTTTTGAAATTCCCTTTATCATATGAGTGGGATGGTGGCTTGATGCCATTTCCTTCCTATAATTCTCTGTAACAAGAACATTTTTTTTTCCTTTATTATTTTTACATCTATAAAAGAAATTACAGAAGGAATAGATTGTAGGGTCAAATGTATGTTGGAGTCATTGTTGTTGAGTTCATGGACAAAAGTATGCAGAAGATCTAAGATACCTTCCCAATTTAGAAGGATATCGTCCACATGTCTAAGCCAGAAGTGAACATTTTCATTGAGTAGATGGATTTGATACACAATGTCCATTTCCCAGGTAGGGGCACATGCTTACCCCATCGCTGTCCCTCTTAATTGTTTGAAGATTTTTTCCATCAAACATGAAAACATTGTTCTCTAGGATGAAATGCAGTAGCTTGATGACAAATTTTGTGTGTCCATCAAACATCTGTCCTCTACTTGACAAAAACTCTTCACAAGCTTTTATGCCTATCTCATGTGGGATAGAAGAGTAAAGGCTGTCCACATCATAAGATACTAGGAAAGCTTTTTCAGAGATAGGCATACCATCTATTTTCCTTAGTAGATCAGAAGTATCCAAAATGAAGGATGGGAGAGTGGTAAGAAAGGGGCCACAAGAAATAATCCACATAATTGCCTATGTTTTCTGAAAGGCTCCCTATGCCAGCTATGATAGGGCGACCTGGTGGGTTGTTGAGACTCTTATGCACCTTTGGAATGCAATCAAATATTGGCATTACTAGATATTCAACAAATATGTATTTTAATTCTGTGAATGTTATAATGCCCTTCCCTTTAGCATCATTAAGGAACTTGAACAATTCAGATTTCAAAGTTGGAATACGATTATCAAGCAATTTTTTGGACTTTGTCAAGGAGTTGCCTTTTGACTTTAATAGTATACATAGTTTGATCCCAGAGAACACCATTTCCTCCCTTATTTGCCGGCTTAATTACCACATTAGGGGCATTGATGAGTTCATTTAGAGCTCTTCTTTCTTTCATGGACAGATTGTCATTTACAATGCCTATGTGGGACTGTCAGGGTGCCAGGAATCAGACTGAGACGAGAAGTGCAAAAATAATCACACCTTTATTAATAGCAAAAAAATAATAAAAAGTCCACAAGTCAAATAACAAGCCAGGAGTCAAAACCAGAGCTGGTAGTCAGACGAGCCGAGTCAGGAGCCAAAGCGAATAGTCAGCAACAAGGAAAACAGCAGAGTCAGGAACAAGCCAGGGATCAGGAACCAGGAAGGATGTCAGGCAGCCAGGTAATACACAGGAACTCTTACAAACAGGTCTGAGACAACGCAAAGACAAAGCATACTGAACAGAGGCCCTTTAAATAATAAGTGATGACATCACAATTCTGAGACTGCATCCTGTCTCACGCGGATGATGCACACTAGTCTGGCCATAAAAGGAAGTGCAGGAAATGAGCAGCATCACCCACAATGCACCATAGTCAGGAAGAGAGGTGATTAAAATGGCTGCCAGCAGCACATGGCAGACAAAACAGGGAAAAAACCCTGACAGGGACAAACTATGAACATTCTTTTCTACCATTTTCACAAAAAGGTTAACAGCTGGACAGGTAGATAGCTGGTGCATAAAGGTAGACCTCTTTTTAAAATTAGATGTAGCCCTAAATATCACTTGACTACGAGAATTATTGGTAGGGTCATCGTCATCAGAGCCTGAAATTGGTACAGTGATTCAAAATCTTGCAGTGCCAGTCTGTCTTCAGTTGAAAGATTTAGGTCATTGACTATATTTTTTTACTTTTTTTTTAAACATTTGGAATAATACCACAAATATAGCAAATTTATGCAAAACTTTAAGCATCTCAAATTTATCACGACCCCTTGTGGGGCAAAAAGAAAGACCTTTTTTGAGTATGTTCATATGTACCACATTCAATTTAAATGAAGACAGATTAATCACCTGAAGATCACCACTGGGAGTATCTCATAATCTCTGCGACCTATCCGTCCCCGTGGATGGTTGCTCTGAGGTCTCTCCTGACTCTGACTGTAATCCCTGTATCTTGTCTGGTGGTAAGGGTAACGTCTCCCTCCGGAGGCAGTATTTGTCCCTATTCCTTCTTTTCCTGCCCCCACTCCTTCTTGTGAAGTTCCCTGGCCCATATGTGCCTCGTTTTTTTGAAAAGTGTGAGTCTTGTTCAACATCTGAGGTATCAGTTCCAGATTCATAAGACCCCCATATAGGACGATATGAATATACTTGTTTTTTCCTGTAGTCTTCCTGTTCTCTCAACAATGCCCTTTGCGCAATTTAATTTCTGATTGTAGTCTTGCTACCTGTTCTTTAATGTCACTATTCACTTTAGCAAAGTTAGTATTTCCTTCGAAACCATTAACTAGTTTAGTATTTCATTCTGCTTCTAGTTTAGTTTTTTTTCTAGTCTTTCTAGTCTATATATATATATATATATATATATATATATATATATATATATGTCCAATATAAATAACTGCACTCTCAGGTCTTTCGTGAATTTGAGAACAGCAAAGTCTCTTTTTTATTGTAACGTTTTCAAGGAACAAATCCCCGTCATTAGCATAACAAAAGTGTCAAATACAGCTTATATTTATACCAACATATAAATTGCATCAATTAAAAATACCTGTGTACCTCTAGTGCCCCAGAATAAACCGCCAAACACTCGTGTATGGAGCGCAATTTGCGTTCCAGTGGTTTGCAACCGGAAGTGTCTCATATCACATGACTTCCGGTCTATAATATTTTACATTATCCGTGTATATTATATTCGATTCTCAGATCGCAATCTTTTTTAAGTGTGAAATGTGTATAATAAAGTTTTTATATCCCTGTGACTTTCTTCAAGTGTTGTAGCTAGCCTAATGTTCAGTCTCTTATCTCTCATCGAAAGCTTTTGTTTTAGACTTATTACGTATATGCTGCTACTTTATCTCTGCATTAACTTATCAATCTATGATGTGCATAGTGTATATTGTGAATATTTGTGGGTTATTGCTTTGTGCATAATAGTATGGCCTCCTATACAAACGCATGTACCGGCTATTTTATGACCACTTGTTTATCTGGGTTGTCTTGGTATCCCTGTTACGCCATATATGAGGAGTCTGAGATCTTCCACTCCCCGCTTTATATTAAGGCATAGTATTTACTGTCTGTTATACCGGTTACCTATTGTTGTCCCATGTCCTGAAAGTTACCAAACTATATCTTGCATAAATTGTTACTGTCCCCACTGTGTACATATTTGTTTCTACTGCACATCGAGTAATTATCACAAGTCAATCTTGATCAAATTGTTCTAATTACTGTTCATATGTGCCCAGAGATAAAATCAAAAATAACTTTAAACACAATGCTAAATATTTACATATATGCTATCTGCATACAACTATTAAATCAAATTTTGCTATCTGTACTTTATATATAGAGATACCATCTTGGTAATGGTTAATTATCACCATTTTCTGTATGTTCGGTAGTTTTTATGATCCTTGTATATTTTTCAAAAGTTAACTCATGTGAGGGTTCACCAGAATTTTCACATCTAAGGGTTAGCTTTTCTTCTAGACTCCTGTGTATCAGATCTTTGTTACTTTGCACTCCATTCATGTATTACTTAGGCTGTGTTTTATTTCGTACCTTCCTTCTTATATTTGGATAGTGTCCATGTTTGTAGTTTCTTTCTTTTCATGTTGGCTACTGTCTGTGTAGGTTTTGGGAGGGGGTGTATGTTGGTAGCTTGCCTGGTATGTGTCTTATCCAATGAGTAGTGGAAGTCACTATCATGTCTCCCCTTACTCATATCATCGGAGTATGACCGGGGCACTACCCCCCATGGGGCCTGTGTCCCTATCCCCCCGTGATGTGGTGCACAGTACCATAATGGCGTACCCTAGTTTGTATCTCCTACCTATATCAGTGCCTTGAAGTCTGGTGCCGAGTTAAGCCCCCCTGGATGTATCGTTCCTAATCTGTACATCCATTCAGCCTCTCTCCTGAGTAGGGCTTTATTGCGATCTCCTCCTCTTTCCAGCTGGGGGATATGATCAATTAAGATGTATCTTATGCTGGATACCTGATGTTGTCTTTGTGCACAGTGTCTAGCTACAGGTTGGTCAGACTCCCCTGTATCAAGTGCCACTCGTATTGCCCGCCTATGGTTGGCCATCCTTTCACGTAATGTGCCACTGGTCTTTCCAATGTAGAACCGGGCACATGGGCAAAAGAGTAGGTAGATTACATGTGTTGTGTTACATGATAAGGAATGCTTGATGTGGTACACTTGATTGGTGTGTGGATGATGGAATGTTTTGGTGGTTATCAGGCCGTTACACATGGTACAGCCTAAGCATCTGTATGAGCCTTTAATGTTGATCTTTTCTTTGTTCAGGTAACATCTTTTAGGATCTGTTTTTACCAGGAGATCTCTTAGATTGGTGCCCCTCCGGTAGGCAATCATAGGTGTAAGGTTGTGTGCAAATCTTAATTTGGGATCTGATTGTACCACTGGCCAATGTCTTCTTAGGATGTTGCCAGCCTCAGTGGTGTTAGGTGAAAATGTAGTCGCCATTATGAGCCTATTTGATGGTTCTGTTATATTTTCTTTGTATATAAGAGTCTCTTGTGTATGCAGTAGTACTTCTTGTAGAATCTCATCTATTGTACTTTTTTTGTACCCCCGTTGTATGAATTTGTCCCTCATATATTGAAGTTGGGAGACCCCTGTAGCTTTACTAGTGTTGTTACGTATTACTCGTATCATTTGTGATTTAATGATTCCTTTGAGTAGAGCTGGTGGGTGGCAGCTATTTGCACATAGAATGGAGTTCCTATCGGTAGGTTTGTGATAAAGTGTGGTACCCAATGTTTCATTTTGAATGTAAACATTAAGGTCCAAAAAATGTATTTCAGTTTCACTATATGTGATTTTGAACCACACCGGTGTGGCTGTGTTGTTCATATGTTCAAACCATTCAAGTAATGTGTGTTGTCCCCCCCCTCCAGATAAGAAAGACATCATCTATGTATCTTACATAGAATATTATAGATATTATGTCCTTGTTCCAAAGGAATGTTTTTTCAAAGTCAGACATATAAATGTTGGCATACGATGGGGCCATATTAGACCCCATCGCCGTGCCTGATGTCTGTAGGTAGTACTGGGTCTTGAAACAAAAGTAGTTATGTGTGAGGCAAAATTGCATTAATGTCATGAGGTATTCAATCGGGGTTCCCTCATATTCTGTGTCTTCAATGAGGTGTTTCCTAACCGCTATTAATCCTTTATCATGAGGGATGATGGTGTAGAGACTGTTGACATCCAGGGTTACCAGGATGTCCCCAGTCTTCACAGCAACATCCTTCAGTTTGCGTATGAGATCATTTGTGTCAGCGATATAAGAAGTGATTTTTTTCACTGTTGGTGGCAGCAAAATATCTAGAAGTTGTGCCACTGGCTGTGTCATAGATTGTACCGCCGACACAATTAGTGGCCCTGGTGGTCGTTCCATGGTTTTATGAATTTTGGGCGTGGTGTATAGTATGGGGACCCTTGGATATTCAGTTGTACAGAATTCATATAGTTGTTCATTAAGGTATCCTTGTTCGTATCCTAATTTTAGGATTTGGTCCAATTATTTTTGTATCTGCCTGTGGGGTCCCTTGATAGTGTGGTTTATGTATCAAAATCACCTAACTGTTGCAGGATGTCCTCTCGATAGTCTGTATAGTCCAAAAGGACAATAGCCCCGCCCTTATCTGCGGGGCGGATGACTAGTGAGTGATCATCCTGCAAGGTTTTGATTGCTTGTCTTTCTTCTTGTGTTAGGTTATGTGTCCATTTTTTGTTGACCCTTTCAAGTTCTAGATCTTGTGTTATAAGTCTTATATAAGTCTTAGTAGAAGCGCTATTGTTGTGTGGTTCAAATGTGCTTGTCTTCTTACATTTATCTATTGGGTTCATACTTATTTCTCGTGAGGGACTGTCTTGGAAGAATTCTTTAATTTTTAGAACTCTATTATGTTTGTACATGTCTATTTTGAGTTCTAATTCTGGAGTTTTATGACTAGGGACAAATGTTAGGCCTTTGTTGAGGACTTGTTTTTCTGCTGGTGTGAGCATATGTTTGCTAGGATTGACTATTATGTCCTCCTTCTGCTGCAGCGTGATGGCCTGTAACTTCCTCCCCGCCCTCCTGATATGCGGCCTATGTCGCCTCCTCCTCCCCGTGATCTGGTGATCACTCCTAAAAAATGATCTGGAGTGGAGTGTCCCCTCTGTGCATATATGTCCCCATGTGTTATTTGAGGAGTATATGTTCCTGGTGACATAGGGTTCATGTGTGAGGTGCTGGTGTCTGTTTCAGATGACTCTGCCCCACTTGTGTCGATTTTTGCAAATTGTACTCATCTAGGTCTATAAGTTCTCCTGTTTCTACCTTCTGTGTTGTTAGTTAACCATTTATACACTCTTCCATGCGTATAGTCTGCATTTACAGAGTCAAGTTTTCTGTTTTTGAACACTATAAGATCAGTTCTATATTTTTCTATCTGTTGGTTCAATTTAAGTAACCAGTTTTCCTGTTGGTCTAGTGTGAGTGTGGTATTGTGTGTCTCCTCAAAGGTTGTAATTTCTATTTTTACCTTTACTAGTATGTTTGTAACCTCCTCAATTACTAGGAGCACAAAATCTAAAGAACACTTATTTAAAAAGTGACACCACTTTCTCCTGAATTCAGGGTTATCACGCCCTATGGTAGGGATGTTTTTAACCCTGAATCCCCTAGGGATGTGGCTCAATATGTAGTATTCTGATAGATAACTACCGTGTAACATAAGGTCTATTTCACGTTTTTTAAGTTTCAGTAGGTTGTGATATAAATTTATAGGGGTCTCACCGGTACTTCTGTCGATGGGGGCAAACAGAATCCTTGCTACATCATCTTGCGTGTAAGTCACCGTGCCTATCTGTGCCACCAAGGCATGTTCTCCCGGGGTTTCTTCTGTTTGCACTGTTGTATTTCCTGATGGTGGTAGTGCTGATATTGGGGGAAAGATAGGATCCATGTTAGATATGCAATTTGTGCAAATCAGTTCAAGTACAGAAGTGCTTATTGGCTCAAATGGCTCTACAATTCACTGATGGTTTCATGAATGTCCAATATATAAAGATGTTTGTCAGTCAGCAGTAGCAAAAAAGATAGATACAAATTTCTGGATGGTCAACAGTCCGGTGGTGGGGGTATCACTGTGTATGTCAAAATACAATACCATCCCTTTATCACAGGATATACCCTCCCAAGGTCGCCTGCCTGGGTGCAGTAATGTCACAGATATCTCCAATATAAATAACTGCACTCTCAGGTCTTTCGTGAATTTGAGAACAGCAAAGTCTCTTTTTTATTGTAACGTTTTCAAGGAACAAGTCCCCGTCATCAGCATAACAAAAGTGTCAAATACAGCTTATATTTATACCAACATATAAATTGCATCAATGAAAAATACCTGTGTACCTCTAGTGCCCCAGAATAAACCGCCAAACACTCGTGTATGGAGCGCAATTTGCGTTCCAGTGGTTTGCAACCGGAAGTGTCTCATATCACATGACTTCCAGTCTATAATATTATACATTATCCGTGTATATTATATTCGATTCTCAGATCGCAATCTTTTTTAAGTGTGAAATGTGTATAATAAAGTTTTTATATCCCTGTGACTTTCTTCAAGTGTTGTAGCTAGCCTAATGTTCAGTCTCTTATCTCTCATCGAAAGCTTTTGTTTTAGACTTATTACGTATATGCTGCTACTTTATCTCTGCATTAACTTATCAATCTATGATGTGCATAGTGTATATTGTGAATATTTGTGGGTTATTGCTTTGTGCAATCAGGAGAGAGGCTGAATGGATGTACAGATTAGGAACGATACATCCAGGGGGGCTTAACTCGGCACCAGACTTCAAGGCACTGATATAGGTAGGAGATACAAACTAGGGTACGCCATTATGGTACTGTGCACCACATCACTGGGGGATAGGGACACAGGCCCCATGGGGGGTAGTGCCCCGGTCATACTCCGATGATATGAGTAAGGGGAGACATGATAGTGACTTCCACTACTCATTGGATAAGACACATACCAGGCAAGTTACCAACATACAACCCCTCCCAAAACCTACACAGACAGTAGCCAACATGAAAAGAAAGAAACTACAAACATGAACACTATCCAAATATAAGAAGGAAGGTACGAAATAAAACACAGCCTAAGTAATACATGAATGGAGTGCAAAGTAACAAAGATCTGATACACAGGAGTCTAGAAGAAAAGCTAACCCTTAGATGTGAAAATTCTGGTGAACCCTCACATGAGTTAACTTTTGAAAAATATACAAGGATCATAAAAACTACCGAACATACAGAAAATGGTGATAATTAACCATTACCAAGATGGTATCTCTATATATAAAGTACAGATAGCAAAATTTGATTTCATAGTTGTATGCAGATAGCAAATATGTAAATATTTAGCATTGTGTTTAAAGTTATTTTTGATTTTATCTCTGGGCACATATGAACAGTAATTAGAACAATTTGATCAAGATTGACTTGTGATAATTACTCGATGTGCAGTAGAAACAAATATGTACACAGTGGGGACAGTAACAATTTATGCAAGATATAGTTTGGTAACTTTCAGGACATGGGACAACAATAGGTAACCGGTATAACAGACAGTAAATACTATGCCTTAATATAAAGCGGGGAGTGGAAGATCTCAGACTCCTCATATATGGCGTAACAGGGATACCAAGACAACCCAGATAAAC
This sequence comes from Bombina bombina, assembly GCF_027579735.1. Lineage (NCBI taxonomy): Eukaryota > Metazoa > Chordata > Amphibia > Anura > Bombinatoridae > Bombina > Bombina bombina. Next base: position 763,323,207 of record NC_069501.1, read on the forward strand.
AAGTGGTCATAAAACAGCCGGTACATGCGTTTGTATAGGAGGCCATACTATTATGCACAAAGCAATAACCCACAAATATTCACAATATACACTATGCACATCATAGATTGATAAGTTAATGCAGAGATAAAGTAGCAGCATATACGTAATAAGTCTAAAACAAAAGCTTTCGATGAGAGATAAGAGACTGAACATTAGGCTAGCTACAACACTTGAAGAAAGTCACAGGGATATAAAAACTTTATTATACACATTTCACACTTAAAAAAGATTGCGATCTGAGAATCGAATATAATATACACGGATAATGTAAAATATTATAGACCGGAAGTCATGTGATATGAGACACTTCCGGTTGCAAACCACTGGAACGCAAATTGCGCTCCATACACGAGTGTTTGGCGGTTTATTCTGGGGCACTAGAGGTACATAGGTATTTTTCATTGATGCAATTTATATGTTGGTATAAATATAAGCTGTATTTGACACTTTTGTTATGCTGATGACGGGGACTTGTTCCTTGAAAACGTTACAATAAAAAAGAGACTTTGCTGTTCTCAAATTCACGAAAGACCTGAGAGTGTAGTTATTTATATTGGAGATATCTGTGACATTACTGCACCCAGGCAGGCGACCTTGGGAGGGTATATCCTGTGATAAAGGGACGGCATTATTTATATATATATATATATATATATATATTTATATATATATATATATATATATATATATATATATATATATGAATATCTATTTATAAATACATAGAACATATTTCCCTACATGAAGAGCATTGGAATGTGAAATATCTACATTAAATACATAGTTTAATACTTTATTAAATATTAATATTGCACATATATGGTGTTACATGTTTTCAGCTACTTAACTGCAAATGGCTTCAACGCATTTATATATATATATATATATATATATATATATATATATACAGTATATATATATATCTATGTATTTGTGTATATATGTTTGTAAATACATTTATTGACATATAAATACATAAATGCATATATATATATATATATATATATATATATATATACAGTATATATATATATACAAAAAAACACAAGAGTTAGATAGACTCGAAACGTTGCTGATTTGTCTTCATGTCACTGTAAATAAAGATCATACCTTGATGAATTGGTGGTGTTGACGTCTCCTCTTTGGATTTCTTGATATATACAGTATATATATATATATATATATATATATATATATATATATATATATATATATATATATATATATATATATACATAGACATGTATATGTATGCATTTTTATGTTAAAGCCCTTTGCACACCAGAGACCTCATATCTTTGAGCCTTAATAACTTTTTATAGCAATTTTTTTTTTTAAATCATTTTTATTAGATAGTGGTGTTATGAGTGTAACTGTACTTTTAAATGTATTTTTGATGTATCTTTTTCCACTTTTTTGTCTTGCGTAAGACTTAACCAGAGCTGTGAAGTCGCAATATCAAAATGTGCATTATATTTAATTGTTCTCGAGCGACTGCATTTACTTTCAATGCACACTAGTTCCAATGCCCACAAAGAGCTGTGATAAACCCCTTTTTCACTTGCGTGCAACTGTTAATGTGTCACTCATAATCTATCCATCAGCAAATACTCTAGGTATGTTATTGCCATTTTTTGGCAATCACCTACTAATGACAGTGGTATAAGACAATACATTAGAAACAGGAGGTTCTACTCTGTGTTTTCATACCACTCTAAGTTCATATCACACTTTGCTTTATGGGTACCACCTCCCACTTATCAAACACTGCACAGGTGTGTCCTTGCCGTATTACCATGGTGATCACCTGAAATTTAAAGGAGGGTTTGACCCATCATTTAATAGAAGACAATTGCCCATTTCACATGATGGGTCACATTCCCCTTTCAGATACAGGTGATTTTCCTAAAGTGGCAATAACTGCAGATGCACTTAAACATACTGGATGGTGTCTCTAACAAAGCTCCTATTGCCTCCTTGTTTGTGCTAGAGGAACAAGTGACCCCCTCATATGAAAGGGTAGACACCCATCCTTTCTATAAGAAGCGTCACTTGCTCCTCTAACACAATCAGTGAGGTAGATGTCTCCGTACTGATAAACAGCACTTTTAAGTGCAGGTTATTGCTGATTTAAGTCTGATTAACTGTATCTTACAGGGGCATGTAATCCCTCATTTGAAAGGGCAGATGCCCCTCTTTTTATGTCAAGTGTCTATTGTGCCTGTAAAATGAAGGGGATCACTGAAATTTTTTAATAATCTAAAAACGTAGGAACAGCACTTAAAATAGAGTTTAACCTGTGGGAGGTGGTTTCTAAAAAAGCACATATCCTCCCACCGCCCCCCCCCCCCATTGTTTGTGCTAGAGGGACAAGAGACCACTCAATTGAAATGGCAGACTCACCTATATGAAATGGGCAGTTACTTGCTCCTCTAACACAAAAGGGGGGGGGGGGCAAGATTGGGGTTCTGTTTGAGGTCCCACCCTTTTATATTAAACATCTTTTGTTTCTGTAAAAGGCAGGTGATCACCGAAAAATGACAATAACATAAAAAAGCAGGGAGTAAAATCATCAGGACACAGCACACAGAGGTTTAGCATCTGCGAATCCGCTGTGTCCTGATGATTTTATGCTTTGAATACTAATAAATGGATATTTTAACTCTTTTGGTTCTCTCTTGAATCTATTTTTCCAAAAGCTGTGTTTGCTGATAATTTCTTACGTGAATTATTTTCCAGTGGGTGTGTAGGAGAGCCCCTTCAGCTGCAGCTTTCAGCCTGGTGTCAGCAGGATGAAGCCGACACCTTAACTAGGTTAAACGCATACCATGGAGTGAGTCTGGTGTTTGGTCTGCAAGGCGGATAGCCGTAATATATTTACCTCCTGTATACAGTGGAGGATTCAATGGGGGACACCTTTCCTGCTCGTTGTCAGTGGATGGACCTTGCTGTGACAACCAATACTCATGGTTGTTAAAGATCTGGTTAGCCGTTTGCCTAGTACTATTATTTTGGGATTATACAATTGGGAGTATATGCTCCATTTTCTCTGTACACAATTTGAATTTATCAGCATTGTGGATATATTGCTGGCATTGTGCACTTGCTACTACAGCAATACTGTGATGGACCCCAGCTCCCCTGACTGGGTAGCTCCGCCAAAAGGGTCCTGCTTCCTCCCTGCCAACTGCAACTGTGTAGCTGCCAAGTGATTGTAGCCCACCTCTGACGGATACCGGCTACCCCAACTGGGTAGCTCCGCCAGAAAGATCCTTCCTATACCTGGAACAGGCCGCTATTTAGCAAAGAAAGTGATTATAGCAGAGCCCACCCAAATAACTAGACAGACTAGCATTCAGGTGAAGCAAGAAGTACACTTTATTGAGGAAACACACCCTGCTTATATAAACACACCAAGGTCTTATCTTACTCTCAAATCTCCCACTGCTGGGGAGAGAGACCGGCTGTCTTTTCTCCCTGGAAATGGTTTTGTCACTGGGGAGAGAGGTCTGCTACCTCCTCTCCCTATAAGGGCTTCTGCAACTGGGGAGAGAGGTCTGCTACCTCCTCTCCCTTGAAGGGGTTCTGCTGCTGGTGAGGGACACTGGCTGTCTCCACTCCCTGGAAGGGGTTCTGTCGCTGGGGAGGGAGACTGGCTGTCTCTGCTTCCTGGAAGGGGTTCTGCCACTGGGGAGGGAGACCGGCTATCTCCGCTCCCTGGAAGGGGTTTGGTCGCTGGGGAAGGCTCTGCCGCTGGGGAAGGCTCTGCCACTGGGGAGAGTGGCCGACTGCCTCTTCTCCCTAGAGCTGCTGCTGGGGAGAGAGACCAACTGTCTCCTCGCCTGGGAAGGGGTTCTGTTGCTGGGGCAGGACGATGACTACCTATGCTCCCGGGTGATGGATCTGCCACTGGGGAAAGAGACCGACTGTCTCCTATCCCTGTACCTGGCTCTGCTGCTGGGGAGAGAGAGAGCCTGACTGTCTCCTCTCCCGGGAAGGGGCTCTGTTGCTGGGGAGGGAGGACAACTACCTCTGCTCCCGGGGGACGGCTCTGCTGCTGGGGAAAGAGACTGACTGTCTCCTCTCCCTGTACCTGGCTCCTCCACTGGAGAGAGAGACCAACTGTCTCCTCTCCCTGTACCTGGCTCTGCTGCTGGGGAGAGAGACCGACTGTCTCCTTTCCCGGGAAGGGGTTCTGTTGCTGGTGAGGGAGGACAACTACCTCCGCTCCCGGGGGACAGCTCTGCCGCTGGGGAGAGAGACCGACTGTCTCCTCTCCCTTTACCTGGCTCTGCCGACTGGGTAGCTTTGCCAAAAGTGTCATGCTTCCTCCCTGTCAACTGCAGCTGTGTGGCCACCAAGTGATTGTAGTCCACCTCTGATGGATACCGGCTACCCCAACTCTGCCAGAAGGATCCTTCCTATACCTGGAAAAGGCCACTATGTAGTGAAGAAAGTGATTATAGCATTGCCCACCCAAATAACTAGACAGACTAGCATTCAGGTGAAACAAGATGTACACTTTATTGAGGAAACACACCCTGTTTATATGAACACACCAAGGTCTTATCTTATTCCCAAATTGAGAGGAAACAATGGCACTACTCAGATTAATGGTATATATTGAACGTTCCCCTTATGATTTACCAAAGAAATGAGTACACCTAATATCAGTATACTCCAGTGTTTATAATCTGATAGGGGTTGGTGCTTGTACCTACTGGCTAACTTAACAAAGAATCAGTAAGGAACTGACAAAAGGGTACAAATATAGCACTCTAAGAACGTTTTAATATAGCATGATAGAAATTAATGTATTAAAAGATAACTTTTATTAGATCAAATTAAAAACACTTGTAAATCCCTTGTTTTTAATTTGATCTAATAAAAGTTATCTTTTAATACATCAATTTCAATCATGTTATATTAAAACGTTCTTAGAGTGCTATATTTGTACCCTTTTGTCAGTTCCTTACTGATTCTTTGTTAACTTATTCCCAAATCTCCCACCATTCCTGCCCCTCCAGACAGGCTGGCACCTGCCATAGCAGCCACAGTCCCACAGAGTCCCAAGACACAGAGGTGGTGGTTTCGGGGTAATCTCAGGGGAGCAGCGGCACTTCCAGGGTGTCATTTGGAAGCTCTCGGTCCCCAGATGCCACAGTCCAAAAAGCGGGATTCATTACTGGGGACAGGAATTACAGCCCAGTAAAGATAGGGGGGGTAGGGGTGTCCAAAACCCCTGGTTCTTAAAGAAGCTCCCCTCCGGAAATTCCCCCATCTCTTGTCCTCCCTAGGGGCTAGTAATCCCCAAAAGAGCAGAGCTCTGGGGCAAAGGGCCGCAGGAGCGACCAGGGGTAAAGTTAGCGGGTGTCCATTGTGATGCGGCCGACTGCGAGTTCCAGGAGCCCAGCCAGCCGGAGAGGGGTTAGGCAGGTATCCGGTACGGTGCAGCCAGCCAGCAGTTCCAGGAGCCCGGCCAGCCTAGAAGGGTGTTCCCAGTCACAGATCAGCTCTTTACTGATCAAGTATACACAGCAAAAACAACATATAGCAAGAGTCAGTGAGATCCTGTAAGCCATTAAATGACCAAATCTCTGTAGAAAGGAGTCATCCAGGCAGAAGGGCGGGTGGGGGTAGCCTTGGTGGTCTGGAATCCGTGACAAATACAGAGTCTGGTTACTGTTCAGCTATTTGTCATTTTTTTTTATGTATCATGTATACCACATTTGCAGGTATATTCATGTATACTAATTGATTGCCATGTTGATATCTAACTTTATGTCAGTATATGCTCTAAGTAAAACTACATATTTCCCCTGTCTGTTCTCCTGGAGACACTATCTGCCTCTGTCACCTAAGCCCCCTTCATGATTTTAACGACACCGCCTCCTCTCCCTGCATTCAGACCTCTGTAACACTTTCTTTCCTTTTAACCATCCTGTGTTTTAAGATATAATCTGTAGGGGCGGAGCCTACAGATGTTGCAGCAGGACATGTGTATAAAGAATTCCTGGACTCAATCACCCTTTTTAGAATTATTTTCTACAATTTACCTACTTTTTTTTATAATATTCTACGCTGCAAAACCTTGCATGACTGGTGAGGAGTCTGGGAGTACTAAGCATAAAATTGACCTACCTATGTTCCTCAGCTAACTCCACAGCGACCAGCCACGAGGTTGGGAGGCCTTACTTGAAAGTCTTATTATCTGTATTGTTAGGGCTGCCACACATATACCCCCCCCAGGTCCCTGGGTTACCTAACCAGTTTGGTTATAACTGGACACTTCAAAAACTTATCACCATCATTAAACTATAGCGACATTGGCATCAGCTTATAGAGCTGGTAACATGGAGGAACTCTCTCTACGGGAACTTACAGACTTGCTAAATTTCTATCAAAGGGCATTCATGGAGCCCCGGTCTGACGCTTTCAAATCTAAGCTGTTGGAGGTGGATTCTACACATGTTCAGAAAGATCGCAGTTGTGACACAGCTTTGAGGACCAGTTGTCGACTGTTTTCGCCCACGGCCGACAACACAGGACTTGAGGTGGGTTCTAAGACATGATGGGTTGAGGAGGAGATCGCCTTGGTGATCTTTTGGGACTGGGGAAAGTATTGTCCCACCTACTAATAAATCTTGGGCAACCAAGTCGAATTTGGGAAAGGAGAGTGCTGAGACGATACCCCCAGCAACTGGTGCTTCAGAATACTCAGGCACCATTTAACAATCGACGCCGCAGATACTTACCTGCGCAGATCAATATATAATCGAACTGGAGGGGTCACATGAGGAAAATAGTGTCAGTATTCCCATGGGGAGCGACATGGGATCAGATGATGAAGTTCTGACGGCAGCAAACAGGCATTGCAACCGCTAACAACCCCCTTGCAGAAGTTGGCATTTAACTGCTCGCACAGAAACAGTGGTAAATATGAGCCACCATGGTGGGATCTATGGCTGAGTTCCAGAATGCTGGTATGCATAGCTTACACTGGACGATTGAGAGGCCCTTTTTGACCCAGGAGGCTAGTTCTACTATTTTCCTTTCTGATATACATGGGGCGTATAAGATTCTAACAGACTTGAACTGTCTAAGGCTCTGCTCTGTTTCATTTCTGCCCACATTGGGTGTTCACTTTGCGCTATGAATATTAAGCCATTGACATCAGTTGTGAAAATTTTAATTTATGACTTATTTGCAACATGCCTAGTTTTAGCTTGTACTCACTAGTTGTTCTATGTTGTATTATCCCTCTATAAGTGTGTATATAATGAGCCATATGCTTATTTAGGTACCCCTGAAATGTTATTTATGCAGTTACATATATATCCACTTACTAGTTGCTTACTTCACTCCTACTAGGGAACTGTCATATTCTAGGGAGGTAAATAGCATCTACCCCACACATAACCCTAACAACATGGAATTTAATTTGCTTAGTGCCTAATTGCATTTTATTCTCTAGACTATTACTGCTGTGTAGAGACACCTCCCGGCTCTTTATTGGTAGCTTGAGTATACATTATTAGTCAATATAACAGGAACTACATACTTGACTTTCATTATTATGGCACAAACCCATGCTCCATATATCTTCCTAAATATTATACTTAAAGGTCCAAAAATAAACTACACGCCCCACTATTTCCATCTCACACCATGTTGCCCTAGGTGATATGATACCTCTCATGTCGAGCTGATAGTCCAAGTTACTATATTTTGTTGTCATATTCTTACAGTTGATGGGGATTTTAGCCATATATTCTTATTGGTGTTTTGTTTACCTTAATTTACCCTCCTATTAAATACCCAGTTGCCCCATTTGAGGTCCAAAAGTGGCCTCATCTGTTTTGGAGGAGATGTAAAATGAGGGTTTGAGATTGATATTTTTTATATGTTCAATACAGGTACTATTTAGGCAGACAAATATCCCTATCTGTTGCATTGTAGTGCATATTTACTGATATTATTATTAGGAATGCCATTTCACTGTCATTGAACTCACAGTCTTTATGATTCTTATTTGTTGTGCCTGTATGTATTTGTTGCCTTTTCACTCAATAAAAAAAAAATAAAAAAAAAAAAGATCTAATCTGTAAATTCCATTAAATTGGTCAGTATTCCTTGAGAAAGGAAGGAATTCTTTTGGAAAGCTTGTCTACTCATAAATGTATAGTTATAGTCCAATATATATTTATATTTAAATTTTAAATTATTTTCTTCTAAGGGAAGACAAAGGTATTTAAAATATTTTTTAACGCATCTTTGTCTTAAGCGAAGTTGGTCTAACGCACCTTCAATAAAGCACTTTAGAAAAAGCCTAAGGAGTTTTAGTAGTCTATGGGCCCAAGAAGTAAGGGCGGTTGCGCTATCTGACCTCCAGATGTTTACTTGTAATACAAGTGCAAGAATATGAGTGCTATTGATTTAACTTGCGCTGTGTTATCTATTATTTATATAAAACATTTTTGCATTTCACTTGTAATCTAGGTCATAGTCTTCATTACACACATCATGAATTTATGTTGTAAATGAAAACAACACTGTATTTGAATATGCTTGGCTGTCATTCTTACTAATACTGAGTTACTTATCTGGCATATTTTACTTTTCTATGGTTGCATTACTTTTGTTTCTGTGGCATCCAATGTTAAAATTACTCTATCAGCCTGCTACCAGTTTCTTGTTGTTTTTTTATTTTTATTTGTTTTCCTGTGTTTAAAAAGATTTTCCTGTTTAACATTTTTCCCACAATGTTTACAAATTCAAACTCATCCCAATTCATAAGAAAACCCAGTTATAACTAATTTATTCAATGCTTATGAAATGCATTCATGCCACAAAATGATTCCCTATTCCTTGGCAGGGTAACACTTCAACATTATTATTTGAACAATCAGAAAACATGTGTCTTGGCTGTTTTTTCAAATTCAACAACTTGGGTCTGTTGAAAACACATTTTGCTTGTTTAGGGTGGCTCTTTTCACTGTTTGCTCGCAGGTTCTTGTGTATGCTCAGTTCACATGTAAGCCAGATTGCTTTGTTTTTTAATGAAAATGCATGTTTGTAATACTATTGTATCCATACTCAGTAGTGTATAGGGAGAACTCCTGCTGCCGTATTAGTAGATAGAAACATTATACAGAAGCATGAAAAAAACAATTATTTCTTAGCACAGGAAAATGTATTTTATTTTAGATGCAACCTTTAGATGTAACTAGGGTTACTTACAGCTTCATCCTTATGTGCACACTAGGCCAAAAAAAACATTCTATATGTGAAATTTTTCTATATGTGCAATTAATCAATAAAACATTTTGCCATCAAATGTTAGTCACTGCTATGCGGTAGAATTTCACAACCACCGATTTTCAGTAATAAAATGAGTTATGAAAAAAAAACTATATGGTATTCTTTGGACACACATGAAACTATTAAGTCATTTGTTACATGTTAGAACCCTTCATATATTTTGCTATCAAACCAAACTTGGCCAGTAGTCTTGTTATCCCGGCATCAAGTGGAGTGATAACGAAAAATCTTTGGGATAGTAGCATTAGGACCCAGGATGGGATAGGTGCAATAAACCAGAAAATGACCAGAAAGGTCAAGGCAGAATCGACAAGCCAGAGGTCAAACCAAACGGGAACAGGAAACAGAATCAGTCCAAAAGCTTAGTCAGGGAAATCCAAGGTCAGAACCAATCGGGCAACAAACAGTGTGGAATCAGCAGGCAGAAGAATGGTCAAAAGGAGGTGCAGGTCACAAGTCAGAATTTGATATCGAAAAATATAGTTCAAGGCACACCCACAAGATACACTCAATGCTAGGGCAATGAGACAGAGAAACTGAATGGCATTTAAAGGAAAAAGTGCCCCAAAGGTGAAGCGATGTGTCACGGGTGATGCGATGAGTCACAGGTGACGCCAGATGGAGCAATCGGGCATCAAAACAGTGTCATGGCAACCTGGAGTCATAACATTACATTAAAGAGACATCTGTAGTTTGAGTATGTTGTAGTATGCAGGTCACTTTTGTGGCCCCTCCTTAAAATTATAGCTCCTTAATTTATTTATAGGGTATTTCATAGAATTTTCCACATAAAGATAAACTTGTATTACGACATTCACAAATGTGGTCAGCCTGTCTAAGTTCCTCCCATGCTCAACAAAATTAAAGCAGACAACAATAGTAAGTAGAAGGCTCAATTATATAAACAAATGAAATAGGAATATTGTATGAAAAAACTCTATGCAATAGAATGGAAACAATATTGAAAAAGTAACAGCTCTTGTTTATTTTTCTCCAAATGGGTACAGCAATCAGACCATCCAGAGGATAGCAGGAATCACAAATAGATGACAGCTTATGGATAGGGCAAAGTCCTAGTTATCTGACCCACTTAATCACAAAGAGTCTAACAATAGAATTGCAGTCCATTTGTTGACACCTGTACCATTTAGTTAGTCAAAAACCTAGATTATGTCAATATTGCACCACAGCTGCCCTTTTATTTTAATGGAAAAGTAAATTCTAATGTTTAAGTACAAAAATATTCTATCATACATAAGGATATATTCTAATCCTATTGATTTTCTCTTACAAAAACCCTATAAAAACTTAAAAGATGAATTTTGTTTGGACAGGATTCAAATAAATGATCTCATTTTATTTGTGCAAAATACATTTCTGGTATAATTTTCAATGCTACACTATAATGAGAGATTAAACAGTTACTCTCTCACACATTTATTTGAAGGAACTAAAACTAACTGGAGGAAAATAAAACATTTTAAAAAACAGCAGACACATGAGAAATATAATTAGCTGTAAAAGTTATTTTGACAGATTAGTAAAAGTTTACTAAATTGCTTAGCAACTGGCAATTACATAATCCAGGGAAAGCCCTGACGTTGTTACAGTCTTTAGATCTATCTGTCTTGCTAATAAATGCTTTATATATTAAACAATATTAAAAAAAAATTAAAAAAGTAATAAATCAACTTTAATGATTGCCACATTATATTCCAATTTAGCCAGGTGTGTTTTGTTTTGTAATAATGAAGTCTAATAAATCCTATATGACCCTCTATTGATAGCATCATAGTGATATCCCTGTTGTTATCAGTAGTGGTGGGTCAGCTTCCTCACTTAAGACACCTATTTGATGAGTAGTTCAAGCATTGCATTAGCTCCAAAGTAATAGTCACTACTATTATATATGGGAGAAGTTAGAACATAATAGCACTGGTGTCTTATGGCTGTTCTTTATATAATTTGGCTACCAAATATGGTTCTGCAAACCCATTTATGACAAAACTTAAAAGTAATTGTAGAACTGAATTTAGTTGGCATACATTTGTTTTTATCTAGACAAAATGCATGTTGCGGAAATCAATTTCCACCACAATTTAACAGATCTGTTCTAATAACAACCACTGCTACCTATACCTAACTATACTTTCCCTTTTCCAATCAATATTATTAACCCTAAACCTGATCTACCCACCACAAATAAAAAATAATAGCTTGCCCACTCCCACAGCTACTAAATAAAACTAAGATGTCCCCAAAGCAAACTGTTCTTGGCTCTAAAAAACATTTACACATTTTTTCATCAGTAATTACATGATACACTTATTATAGCAAAAACCTCCCAATAAATATAGATTCTGCTAAACATTCATGATAAATACTGGTTCCCTCCTATTTATTTCCCTTGACCATTGCAAATAAGTCCTCAACTCCTAAAAATCCAGTTCACTAAAAATAAAAAAAGACCTTACTTAAAAAACTAAACTACATGACCCTTCATGCAAAGAAAGTTGAGGTATTGTCAGCCTCTTCTTAACAGAGTAACAGATTCTCTTTTTCTTTATACTCTCACCATCTTCTTATGTTCTAAGGCTTCCTTCTTTATTTATGAATACAACAAATCCTAATCCTGATTGTTAGCCAGTGTAATCAGTTTAGATTTAGTTATGATAGAACTTGCATACTCACATGAGTGTGCTTAATCTCTAAAATTTAAGGATAACCGGATCTGCATCTGACTACACTGCTTCACAGTTGCTGATACATTAATTCCTGACTATGAGTATTGAAAAAATAAAAAGAGAGAAGCGCTCAACCTGGAAACGAACAATAGCATAATAGCTTGTTCTATGGCTAGTTACCACCCAAGAAGCAGCCTCTTTTTGCTCAACATGTGCCTTTCACAGAGAAAAACTTTCCTGAAGCATATCAGTCTGATCCTGACTTCACAGTACAGTCCAGCCCCGAAATACCAGGCAATCCTTCTCTGAACGAGAGAAACAGCAAAACCCCAGACGTACATTTCGGACTATTGTGGGCCTCGTCAGTGAGGTGCAGCCATATCCCTCTAGGCACACTGAGCAACGGGTCCACATCTGGATTCCCGCATCACACTTAGGGAGACTTCCCAAAATCTCATAATTTGCATAAATAAAAAGAGAGAAGCGCTCAACCTGGAAACGAACAATAGCATAATAGCTTGTTCTATGGCTAGTTACCACCCAAGAAGCAGCCTCTTTTTGCTCAACATGTGCCTTTCACAGAGAAAAACTTTCCTGAAGCATATCAGTCTGATCCTGACTTCACAGTACAGTCCAGCCCCGAAATACCAGGCAATCCTTCTCTGAACGAGAGAAACAGCAAAACCCCAGACGTACATTTCGGACTATTGTGGGCCTCGTCAGTGAGGTGCAGCCATATCCCTCTAGGCACACTGAGCAACGGGTCCACGTCTGGATTCCTGCATCACACTTAGGGAGACTGTGATGAGAGCAGGATGTGATGTCACTAGTATGTGGGCGGGGCTTAGGTCCGGTGTCTGTGTCGCAGTTAGTTTAGTACAATCAACCTGACTAGATGTGTATTGTTATGCTCTGCAATAAAATAGAGTTGTACCATCATTGCTGTGTCCTGCATATGTCCTGCATCTCATGACATGGTGTCAGAAGTTCTGGACTGCGCTTCTGTTCCTGATCGATTGCAATGTTTAAGTTTACCCCACCTGAGCCTTTTGACTTCTCTCAGCCTGCAGCTTGGCCCACATGGCGTCAGCGGTTTCAGCGCTTCAGGATTGCTTCCAAACTGAACAAGGAGAGTGGTGAAGTACAAGTTAATTCTCTTTTATACTCTATGGGGAAAGATGTGGAGCCAGTGTTCAATGCTTTTATTTTCCAAGAAGGGGAAGAATTTAACTTTGATATAGTTATGGATAAACTCAGTGCCCACTTTGTGCCCAAAAGAAATGTGATTCATGAGAGAGCTTGTTTTCACAAACGTAATCAGCGTGTGGGAGAATCTGTGGAGTCATTTGTGCGCAGCCTGTATGAATTAGCTGAATTCTGTGAGTTTGGTGTTGCTAAAGAATAGCAAATCAGAGACAGAATAGTTATTGGAATTGCAGATGCTGAAGTCTCCCTGAAGCTGCAGTTAGAGCCTGATTTAACGTTAGACGGGGCTATTAGGATGGCCCGCCAGAGTGAACTGGTGAAAAAGCAAAGTGCTGATCTGAGGTCTGAGAGTATTGTGGATGAAGTGCAACAGTCTAGAAAAACTGCTAGTGAAAGGCACAGTGTGAGCGGTAGATCTAAAGTACTGGAAAGGCCTAGAAGTGGATGGGCGCAACATGGCCGATGCACACGGTGCTACCGGGCTCATGATCAGAGTGCTATATGCCCGGCCAGAGATAGAAGATGCAGAAAATGCAACAGAATAGGCCATTTTGAAGTGGTGTGTAAAACTGAATACATTAAGGAGATGCAGGTGGACAGTGATCAGGAGGGTCAGGAAGTGTCTTTTGTTGGGTCTGTTGTGGAACGGACAAGCTCAGAGGAAGATTGGAAAGTTACTTTTACTGTAATGGGAGCTAAAGTTGATTTTAAGATTGACACAGGAGCAGATATCACTGTAATGTCTTTTGCTGAATTTATGAAACTGCCTAGACAGCCCCAGCTGGCGAAGGTTACTACAAATGTCCATAGTCCTGGTGGCCGCATTGATTGCGTGGGGAAATTTCTTGCCAGCTGTGAGTACAAGCAAAGGAAGTTTACCATGTGGGTGCATGTGATCCGAGGTCAGTGTGTTAACAGTTTATTGAGCAGAAAAGCAGCCTGTGACTTGGGCCTCGTGGCCAGAGTGAATGAGATTTCCGAAGATATGTTTGGCGAGTTGGGCCTACTGAACTGCAAACCTGTCCGTATAGCACTTAAAAGTGACGCAGTCCCATACAGTATTTCTACTCCTCGTAGAATTCCGTTCCCGCTCATGCCTCAAGTGGAGAAAGAGATCATGCGCATGAAGTCTATGGGGGTTATTGAAGAGGTTGTTGAAGCAACTGATTGGTGTGCCCCCATTGTTCCAGTTGCAAAGAAAAACGGAAAGGTGCGCATCTGTGTGGACCTGAAAAGGTTGAATGAGGCAGTGAAGAGGGAGAGATTTGTGCTGCCGACATTGGAAGATATAGCCCCGAAGTTGGCTGGGGCGAAGTTCTTTTCCACATTAGACGCTTCTAGCGGCTTTTGGCAGTTCCCCCTGGATCCAAAGTGTCGCAAACTGACTACCTTTATTACACCGGTAGGTCGGTTCTGCTTCTGCAGACTCCCCTTTGGGATATCCTCCGCTCCTGAAATCTTTCAAAGGGAAATGAGTTCTCTCCTGTGTGGCCACGTGGGCACAGCGGTCGTCATGGACGACATTCTAGTGTATGGGTCTACAGTGGAGGAGCATGATCAGCGTTTGAGTTGTGTGCTGCAGGCTATCAAAGAGTCTGGGCTGAAGCTGAATAAAGAAAAATGTCATTTTAGGAAAACTGAATTATGCTACTTTGGGCATATCATCAAACGGGGATGGCATCAAGCCAGACCCCGAGAAAATTCGGGCTATTGAACAGATGAAAAGCCCTTCTGATGTACATGAGCTGAGACAGATATTGGGCTTTGTAAATTACGTGGGCAAGTTTCTTCCAGATTTATCTACTGTTTTACACCCTATCACAGAGTTGCTTAAGAAAGATGTTGCCTGGGTCTGGGGACCCTCACAAGAAAAAGTGTTCCTGCATGCCAAGTCCCTGCTGGGGTCTGCCCCAGTGCTGGGGTTCTACGACCCTTCAAAAAAGACTGTGGTTAGTGCTGATGCAAGCAGTTATGGGTTGGGGGCTGCATTTCTGCAGCTGAATGACAACAAACTACAGCCCATCGCCTACTGTTCCCGCACACTGACGGCTGCGGAGTCAAAATACGCTCAAATTGAGAAAGAGTGCATGGCTGCAGTTTAGGCCTGTGAGCGCTTTCAGCGTTATCTAGTGGGTTTGGAGAATGTTGTCTGAAAACTGACCACAAACCGCTAGTCCCTCTAATCAATTCTTATGACATTGACAAAACACCCTTGAGATGCCAGAGACTTTTAATGAGACTGCTCAGGTTCAATGTTCAGGCAGTGCATGTGCCGGGGAAACAGCTGGTTGTGGCAGATACACTATCCAGGCTCCCACTGGCTGCTGCTGAAGAATCCTCCACAGAATCGGATATGAAAGTGTATGTTGATTCAGTTCTGGCCTCTAAGTCCATTTCTTCAAGGAAACTGGAAGAGATAAAGAAAGAGACATATTTGGACACAGATCTGCAAGAAGTTATAAGGTACATAAGAGAAGGCTGGCCCGAGAGCCGGGCAGCCTGGATGTCTTTAAGTGCTTACCAGCCAGAGAGGTCACAGCTCACGGAGCTGGAGGGGTTGGTGCTGTTCCAAGACCGCATTGTAATTCCTGTCAGCATGAGGAAAGAGATGTTAAACAGGATTCATGATGGCCACTTAGGCATTACAAAGTGCAGAGAGAGAGCAGCTACAGCTGTGTGGTGGCCTGGGATCAGCTCCGACATTGCAAATCACGTGTCTAAATGTGCCTTTTGCTGGGAACGCCGGCCTACTCAGAGAAGGGAGCCCTTGATGTCTACTCCGCTGCCTGCGGGGCCGTGGCAGAAAATAGCTGCTGATTTGTGTGAACTGCACGGGAAAAAGTTTCTTGTTGTGATCGACTACTATTCCAGGTATTTGGAAATTGCACCCCTGAATGATATCACAAGTCAGGCCGTTATCATTCGCCTGAAGAGCTTGTTCGCCCGCTGGGGCATTCCAATGGAGCTGGTGAGTGATAATGGTATGCAGTTCGCTTCTACAGAGTTCAGTGCTTTCAGCAGGGAATATGATTTTGTACATTCCACGTCAAGTCCACATTATCCGCAGGCTAACGGAATGGCTGAAAGTGCAGTTCAAACAACAAAATTCATTCTAAAGCAATCTGAGCCGTGCCTAGCCCTCTTGTCATACAGGGCGACGCCCATTCAAGCCACCAGGTTTAGCCCGGCACAGCTGATGCTAGGACGCCAGATTCGCACCACTTTACCCTCAGTGGGTGTCTTCAAGCCGCCTGGCCCTGTTCCTCGGGACAAAGTCCTTAGGAGGGATGAAGAGGCCAAAAAGGGTTATCGTTTCTTCTACGACAGGAGATATTCTGTCAGGCCTTTACAGGAACTGAAAGCGGGCCAAAGTGTCAGAATTAAACTGGATGATGAGAAGAAATGGAAGACGCCTGCTACGGTAGTGGGCCGCTCTCCAGAACCAAGGTCTTACACAGTCCTTACAGAGGGAGGGATGGTTACACACCGTAACCGAAGACATCTTCAGTCTGTACCTGAGAGTCTGGAACCGGATACCTCAGTACCACCGCTGGTGGGATCCCCTGTTCTAAGAGAGGTGCCTTCCCCTCAGCAAGATCACAGCGGGGATATATCTTTGCCTCCAGCAGACTCTTGTTCACCATCTTCTGTATCAGAGGACAGTTCATGCAAAGTTACATCATGCGGAAGAGTGGTGAAACTTCCGGCCCGATACAGGGACTGACTTTAGCTAGAACAGTGACCGGAAGTATGGGCAGAATAATCCCATGGTCACTGTGGACTAGGGTAGTCTACCCCGATGTCCAAGTCAGGATGTAATTTATTTGTTCATGTTTTCTAATCTATCTGTTTTTATAATGTTCAAAACAAAAATGTTGTTGTATACCCTGTTGGTGTACCTTGTTATTTATTATATGCAAATGTATGCTTTGCCTTTGAAAAAGGGGAAGATGTGATGAGAGCAGGATGTGATGTCACTAGTATGTGGGCGGGGCTTAGGTCCGGTGTCTGTGTCGCAGTTAGTTTAGTACAATCAACCTGACTAGATGTGTATTGTTATGCTCTGCAATAAAATAGAGTTGTACCATCATTGCTGTGTCCTGCATATGTCCTGCATCTCATGACAGAGACTTCCCAAAATGTCATAATAATAGACATAATAATAAAAAGAGAGAAGCGCTCAACCTGGAAATGAACAGTAGCATAATAGCTTGTTCTATAGCTAGTTACCACCCAAGAAGCAGCCTCTTTTTGCTCAACATGTGCCTTTCACAGAGAAAAACTTTCCTGAAGCATATCAGTCTGATCCTGACTTCACAGTACAGTCCAGCCCCGAAATACCAGGCAATCCTTCTCTGAACGAGAGAAACAGCAAAACCCCAGACGTACGTTTCGGCCTATTGTGGGCCTCGTCAGTGAGGTGCAGCCATATCCCTCTAGGCACACTGAGCAACGGGTAAACGTCTGGATTCCCGCATCACACTTAGGGAGACTTCCCAAAATGTCATAATTTGCATAAATAAAAAGAAAGACGCGGTCAACCTGGAAACGAACAATAGCATAATAGCTTGTTCTACGGCTAGTTGCTGGTCTGATCTAGTCTGCTTATTAGTGCAACTATTGCCTAGACCTGTCTTTATTTCTAGTCCAAACTATGATTATTGCTTGTTCTGTTTCCACTTTAAGGACTAGATTACTAATGAAGAGGTAGTATTTGCTCTCACTTGCTTTTTAACCCTGCTAGACTGCAAGTATATCAAGTTGAAAGTAAAAAGTTTTTGCTTGCGCGATAACCCGGCACACATAAACAGCCAAACTTTAAATATCGTGACCGCTTTAACATATTCACCCAAAGACTTCAATTGCGTCAAAAACTGTAAAAAATAAACTTACTTGTGTGTAGACTTGATCAGATTTCCTCAAGTGCACTAACCCAACATAAAAATATAAATATTTAATATTCCAATGTTCTTCACATAGAAGAATGTGTTATAATATGTATTATTTTTAGTAAAATATCTATCTATCTATCTATCTATCTATCTATCTATCTAGTACTTTATTAAATATGAAAATTGCGGCCAACTCTGAAGCTGAGCGGCCGTACATCTCTACAGCTCTGATCATGAGATAACTATTTGTAAAACTAACGACCATTTTCGCCTAGAAACCTTAATAATTTTGTGTGCCAGAAAGCCTAGAGGTCTCATATAGCCAGCTTTTTAGAGAGATTCATGCTTGCTGAGCCGTCACAACCTTGAAGTATCTGCGACTGCAGACACATCCCAGGAGCAGCCATCTTGCGGCCTTTGTGGAATCTGGAGTAAGGAACGAGACTAACTAAAGGCTGCAGCTCTACCCTCAAACTAACCACGCTGCTTCACTATGGAGACTCCGGATCGCATTATGAACAAGATATTTTGCTTTCTTGACTACTGCCGATCTGCGTCTGAGCACTCCTCTGTATTAGCTCCACTCCTCTGTATTAGCTCCACGGTAAACTACAGGACAGTCTACAGCGCACACACCTCTATATGATCTTAACACTAAGCCCCTGGGGACAGTGACACCGCATACGCATCGAATGGCCACAGCTGACAAGAGGGTGCTGCTACACAAACCCCACAGGTTGGAACGGACTCTAGATAGAGGAGATCATGCGGCTAAGACAGCGGTGATCCTGCCTTATGAGTTGGGCGGTATATCCCAGCTAAAGCCTCAACTGCCGTGGAATGACTCTCAGGTATGTCGGGTTACCAAGCCTTCTCACACAGCAGAACGACCTGCAGACTATCTAGACGGACCTGCTGACTCCCTAATTATAGCTGACCTGCCTGGAGATAATCTAAGAGATCGGCTGGACAGAGGGGACACCCTTACAAAGAGGTCCTTGCCCAAAGTAGCACCGGCTTTCATTTTGTGGAGTTTCACTCAGTATGTATGGGAAAGGTCTAACTCTGATGTGAATCTGAACTATTATGAAGCGGGATGATCGGCTAGCATGTAGATGAACACTAAGTGGTTTAAAAGCGAGAAGCTTCCCTGCCATTTGCTATTTTTGTTTGCAACCCCTGGTGACTCACTTTTGTCATAAGTAGCCCAGTGTACTTTGGAGCGATTGAGAACGAAGGCGCTACCATATGTTTACTGTTCTAAAGCCCATTATGCCTCACTGACTGCTAACAGATGGTTCATATTATGGACGTTTTGTTATATCGATAAGGCTATATACTACTACTGTTATATCCTTAGTTTATAGTTGCACCTCCATTTATGCTAATGTGCTTAGGATTTGTATACTTTACTTAGCCTGTTTTAGTATGTAGCTTACACGACACTAAGACACTGTTGTAGCTTAACTATTTCATTATTTATCACATTCAGCATTTGTGTTTTGTGGTGTTGTATTTACTCTACCTTTTATTATTTTTACGGAAGCCTTGTTGAGCCTATGTACCATTATATTTGCACCTACCTAGACGCTAATAGAATCTAGATTCACTGTTATTTTTATATGTCTATTCTAGTAGCTATATTATATTTGGACATGGACATACCTATTCCTTTCTCTGTACAAAACCTGATTACAGTCATATAGTCTACTGCTTTTATATAGTCTCATGATATACAGGTGTCCGCTAGTTACTTAGCTCCGGAATTGCAATTTATTTATAGATGTTAGCAGCGACACATCACGCTTCCTGATATTAATGCTGGGAACCCCCATATCCTTCCATAACCCCATCAGCACTTAGTACACCTTAGCCGAAGTAAAACATCTAGCTGTAAATCTGCAACCAGTGATTTCTGAACATCCTTTTGTACCACCTATACTGTCAGCCCTAGTTAGCCTACTCTACACATACAGGGAGTGCATAATTATTAGGCAAGTTGTATTTTTGAGGATTAATTTTATTATTGAACAACAACCATGTTCTCAATGAACCCAAAAAACTCATTAATATCAAAGCTGAATAGTTTTGGAAGTAGTTTTTAGTTTGTTTTTAGTTATAGCTATTTTAGGGGGATAGCTGTGTGTGCAGGTGACTATTACTGTGCATAATTATTAGGCAACTTAACAAAAAACAAATATATACCCATTTCAATTATTTATTTTTACCAGTGAAACCAATATAACATCTCAACATTCACAAATATACATTTCTGACATTCAAAAACAAAACAAAAACAAATCAGTGACCAATATAGCCACCTTTCTTTGCAAGGACACTCAAAAGCCTGCCATCCATGGATTCTGTCAGTGTTTTGATCTGTTCACCATCAACATTGCGTGCAGCAGCAACCACAGCCTCCCAGACACTGTTCAGAGAGGTGTACTGTTTTCCCTCCTTGTAAATCTCACATTTGATGATGGACCACAGGTTCTCAATGGGGTTCAGATCAGGTGAACAAGGAGGCCATGTCATTAGATTTTCTTCTTTTATACCCTTTCTTGCCAGCCACGCTGTGGAGTACTTGGACGCGTGTGATGGAGCATTGTCCTGCATGAAAATCATGTTTTTCTTGAAGGATGCAGACTTCTTCCTGTACCACTGCTTGAAGAAGGTGTCTTCCAGAAACTGGCAGTAGGACTGGGAGTTGAGCTTGACTCCATCCTCAACCCGAAAAGGCCCCACAAGCTCATCTTTGATGATACCAGCCCAAACCAGTACTCCACCTCCACCTTGCTGGCGTCTGAGTCGGACTGGAGCTCTCTGCCCTTTACCAATCCAGCCACAGGCCCATCCATCTGGCCCATCAAGACTCACTCTCATTTCATCAGTCCATAAAACCTTAGAAAAATCAGTCTTGAGATATTTCTTGGCCCAGTCTTGACATTTCAGCTTGTGTGTCTTGTTCAGTGGTGGTCGTCTTTCAGCCTTTCTTACCTTGGCCATGTCTCTGAGTATTGCACACCTTGTGCTTTTGGGCACTCCAGTGATGAAATATGGCCAAACTGGTGGCAAGTGGCATCTTGGCAGCTGCACGCTTGACTTTTCTCAGTTCATGGGCAGTTATTTTGCGCCTTGGTTTTTCCACACGCTTCTTGCGACCCTGTTGACTATTTTTAATGAAACGCTTGATTGTTCGATGATCACGCTTCAGAAGCTTTGCAATTTTAAGAGTGCTGCATCCCTCTGCAAGATATCTCACTATTTTTTACTTTTCTGAGCCTTTCAAGTCCTTCTTTTGACCCATTTTGCCAAAGGAAAGGAAGTTGCCTAATAATTATGCACACCTGATATAGGGTGTTGATGTCATTAGACCACACCCCTTCTCATTACAGAGATGCACATCACCTAATATGCTTAATTGGTAGTAGGCTTTCGAGCCTATACAGCTTGGAGTAAGACAACATGCATAAAGAGGATGATGTGGTCAAAATACTCATTTGCCTAATAATTCTGCACTCCCTGTAGCTTTACTATGTTAGTGCTACTTTCTGTCTTATGCACTCTCACGGTTTTATGAAGGGGCTTTGGAGTACTAACTTCATGCAAAATTCCTGCTAAACACAACTTTAGGAGTCATAGTGTGCTCAGAGAACTGTTGTTTGCCTAAATGTTCTGAGGGCTATCCCTCAAAATAATTCTCTCTTACTGTTTAGAATAGACTCCGGCTGTGGGGTATAGGGCCCGTACCCTACCAGCAGACCCATTAAACCCATATTGAGACTACACTACCCCGTTAAGAGGGAACTCTAGCCCTATGTTACATCTTGAAATTACATATGTGTTGATTCTATTAATCTATATACAGGGATGGCTTAACTAATCCACCAGCACTTCTTGTTCCAAAATAGAAAGTAAGCGCTGGATGTTGTGGAGATAAACACAAAAGCTTTTTCCCACTGAGGTACCATCTCCCGCTTTTAGGAAACTCCAGCCCTTCAGTATTCCTCGTGACTCTGCCTATTATGATTCCATTAGTCTGCACACAGATATAGCACAACAAACTTTTTCCCCTTCCAGTATACAATACCCTGATAAGCTCACTCTCAAGTAAGTCTATCTCTACATTAGTGGAAAGATTCGCCCAGGCTCTTTCTTACCCCTACAATTCATCATGACTATTCTACACCCTTTTCCTCCTCCCCACGTAGAACCTACCACCTCCTCCCCCCACACACCACACCCCCCCCTCTTCACAGGAAGGTTGGCTACAATAACCCTTGTAACTCCTTCCAACTATTCCAGCATATACTCAATTGGCGGTTGTGGACATAGATACCTTGGGGTACATAGCTTTACTTTGAAGCCTGTGATAGACCCTCTGAGGCAGACAGGTCCTGCTTAAATATTGTTATTCTTAGCCTTACTGTATGTCACATCTCAATTAAACTCCATAAGCTATGCCAGCCTTGTTTATAAATTTACCTCCAGTTTACTCCATATTAGTTACTTAATATGCCTTAATACCAACCCTCCCCCCCCCATTATTGCATAATGTGCCTCCTAGTCTAGGAGGACTATTTACACGGTCTGTCTAACTTATACCACAACCTACACTATTTCTTACATTTCACCTCAGTGTTGACACTATATTTCTGATTTAACGTTTCTGTTTATGTATACTTAACAGAATTATATATATAAAATAGAGGTTCTCCATTAGGGGTCCATGAGTGGCCCTGTCAAACCATTGCTAGCCTGCTTTCTATTTTACTATGGCATCTGTGTGGTCTACAAGCGGCCGCTTATTTCTTATAGCAGGTAAAACATTGAAGATAGAGTGTATTGCTCTTTTCTAATGGGTAATTTGTCATTCAACTGTTATGTGTACCTGTACGATTTTGCTTTGGCAGATTGCCCTGTAAAATTTTACTCTCCTTCTTACTATGTATTGACAGTTAATTTTTGTTTGTTTTGAACAGAACCTCAATAAAAATATATTAAAAAAAAAAAAAATATGAAAATTGCATAAATATGCTTTTACATGTTATCATCTAATTGACTGCAAACAGGGTCAGCTCTAAGGGGGGACATTGGGGGGCAATGCCCCCCCCCCCAAATGGAATGCTGTGCCCCATAGGGCAAAAGAAGGGATTTTTTTTTTTTACATTTTAAAAGTGACAGAACATCCAGGGTCCCAAATGTCGCATCAACCATTTGCAGCCACTGGACCCTGGAGATCCGCCACTGGAGGGCCCAGCTAATCTCTTTACTCTCCTCTGTTTACAACCAGATAAAAAAATAAAGTTGCATTTCCCTGCTGGTGCTCTCACAGTTAACCTAGGGCTTGCAATGCCCCTCCTCCTGCTAGCCCACTTACTACAGAGCTGAATTGAGATGATGACATCATCAGACCTCTGCAGGAAGTGCTGGAAGAAGCTAACAGTCAGTGAGAGGGAAGGCAGAAGTAATTTTGTGAAAACACAGCCATATAACCAATGTGTGTGTGTGTGAGTAGTATCCCTTCCCTATTGTGCTTTATATCCTGGCAGCCACAGATAAAGAAGCAAATTGGGAATTCCTTGGTTTCCCCACTGCAGGTCACACAAAACAAGTGTGCATTGTGCCTGCTTTATCTGCAGTGATCAGTGTAAAATGTGTGTCAGATTATAGGTGTTCAAATACACACACTTTATATACTGTTTGTGTGTGTATATATATATATGGATGGATACTTCAAGCAGATGGATATGGATGGATACTTCAAGCAGAATTTCAAGAACTGTAAGTGGATCATCAGGGATTAGTGTTAGGCTTGTTTTTATGGTGGGTTTTATTTTTAGAGTAGGGTCTGGGCAGTATAAGAGCTAAATGCCCTTTTAAGGGCAATGCCCATACAAATGCCCTTTTCAGGGCAATGGGGAGCTTAGGTTATTTTAGATAGGGTCTTTATTTGGAAGGGTTGGTTGTGGGGGTGGTGGGTTTTACTGTTGGGGGTTGTTTGTATTTTTTTTTTTACAGGTAAAAGAGCTGATTTCTTTGGGGCCATTTGTAGTTTAATGTAGGCTAGGGTTTTTTTATTTTGGAAGGCTTTTTTATTTTGATAGGGCTATAAGATTAGGTGTAATTCTTTTTTATTTTTGATAATGTGTTTTTTTTTCCGTAATTTAGTGTTTTTTTATTTTTTGTAACTTAGTAATTTTTAATAAGGTTAAATAGTAGATTTAAATAATGTGAGTAGGGTTAGGGTTTTTTAATATTTAATTTAGTTAATTTAATTGGTAGTTTAATTTAAGCGTAGTATAATAGTTAGGGTTGGTTAATTAATAGTTTAAAAATAGTTTATTTTAATTCTACAGGTAAGTTTAAATTTATTTTAAGATAGGGATATGGTAATTTTAATGTAAAGTTAGCGGGTTGTTAGGTTTAGGGGTTAATAGCTTAATTTAGTTTATGGCGATGTGGGGGCTGGCGGTTTAGGGATTAATAGGTTTAGTTAGTGGCAGTGATGTGGGAGGCCAGAGGTTTAGGGGTTAATACTTTTATTTAGTGGCGCCGGGGTCCGGGAGCGGCGGGATAGGGGTTAATACATTTATTAAGGTGGCTGCGGGGTCGGGGAGTGACGGGATAGGGGTTAATAACATTATGTAGGTGGCATCGATGTCGGGGCTGCAGATTAGGGGTGTTTAGACTCAGGGCTTATGTTAGGGTGTTAGGTGTAAGCGTAACTGGTTTTCTAACATAGAAATCAATGGGATTTCTGGCAGCATCGAACATAAGCTTTCACTGCTTTCAGACTCTAATTGATTCCTATGGCATCTGTGGCCATCAGTGTGGCGGATTGAAAACCAGGTATGCTGTCTGTAGGCTTTGATAACTAGGTCGGATCAAGCTTGCCACAATTACATTGTGGAATTCCAGCGTATTTGCGGTTGACAGCTTGATAGATATCCCCCAGAGGCATACTGACATTAGACTTTAATTTGGTTATTCGAATGGTTCATGGCTCTCTAATTCTAGTGGCTAGCAGTACCGAGCTCCTATATCCACTGACAAACATGTCCTAATTGATATTGTTTAATATCAATACTTTTTTTTCTGACTTTTAAACTATACTAATATTGGAGGCTTTATTTATTTCTATATGATTATTCTCCCTGTAATATAACATTTGTATGCTGTTATAAACCAGTTAGCTATGTTATGATCTGCTTTGTTCCACCTGCTGCCTGTGTCATATCATACGAATCTAAAGATTTCTGACTTATTTCTCTGATATCTTGAAACATTGTAACATGTTAGATACTGGCTACAATATATCCTGGCAAGTTCAAAGGTATGTTGTACACATGGTATACAGATATACTGCTTTAAGATACACAGTGTGATTTTAAACTAGGTTATTTGTATGTTGGTTGATATGGGAACCCATTTTGATGCCTTTTTAACTAGTGGAAGCGGTTTATGGTTTAAATACACTCATTGTACTGTTGTTCAGGTTAGTCTGAGGAAGGGGAGATCATCCTAGAAACATCACCAGAATAAAGAAATACTGAAGTTTGTTTGAAACCCAGCAAGTGCGGTCTGTATACTTTCTATTTATCGCCCCTGCCAGCACCCTGGTTGTTGTCACTTTTGGTTATGGAGAGTGCAGCGCCTAACATTTCTGTATATATATATATATATATATATATATATATATATATATATATATATATATATATATATCAGTTAATATATAAAAAAATCACTATAAATAACAAATACATAAAAAGTTAGATAGTCACTGTTGAACAATAATAAAAATTTATAAATACGTGAAAATATCCCTTTAAATCAAGGATATCACTCCAGATGAGTGCCCAATATTGGATTTCAATGCTCCTGAAAGATATAGAAACTCTTTATGGTGCAGTGTGTTTCAACATTAATTATTTGTGAATTAAAATGGGAACTACTCACATTTTCAATGATATGTGCTTTCTGTATGATTACCAGCTCATACGCCACCTGCTCCAAGCACAGAAGTAGTGATGTTTCAAAAGTGTGACAATTTATTCTAAAGTTTAAAAAACATAAAACAAAGTAACTTTATGTATATACCAAACACCAGTCACCTGAGCGCGTAACAAACCAGCAATACGAGGAAAAGATTCTACTGTATGTAATCCCAAACAGTGCGGCTCTGCAGTAGTCAGCGTGTAGCCATTACGGTGTAAAAGACTTGTTGTGTGGCTCCTCCCCTATTAGTGATGTTTTGGTGTTATCAACTAATAACACGTGATTGGCCACTATAGGAGAGTATATGGAAAATCCTATTTTATACTATTTATATGTATTTTCAACCATCATATTTTGACTATATATACTTAAAGAAACTATTGAATCTTAATTTTTATTCTACATTCCTAAATTATTAGTGTGAATTCAAACACAGTACTATTGTATTTCCTTATCTACCTCTTTAATTAAGTAGGAAATGACTGATCTCAAAATCTTTATTGAGACCTTTTGCAATAATTGAATCCAGTTAAAAAATCCATCACATCTCAGTGTGTCCCAATACTGCCTAGATATTTCCTCCTATCTGATATGAAATTATCTTTTTAATACCCCAACATTTAAGGAGAGATAGATCCCTGTTATGTTATTTACCAAGATGCAAGTTTAAATTATGTTTGTCAAAGCCTCTTTATATATTATATATATGTTCTTCCATTGTTTTCTTGAGAGGACGTGCGGTATGACCAACGTACTGTAAATTACAGGGGCACTGTAAAACATATATTACATTCTTGCTATGACAAGTAATACGTTCTCTAATGTCATTTACTTTCCTGTTACTGTTGATATGAATGGTTTTATATATCTATCATTCTTCTTAAAGGTAGTGCATCCTACACAACTGCATCTGAAAAATACTATTTCCTGTCTATTTAGCCAGTTGCTCTGTGGTTATATTTCTTTTATATAGCTTCTTACTAATCTTTGCTTTAAATTAGGGGCTTTCTTAAAATTTATTTTTTAGAAGCACAAATCCTCCATTCCTTCTGTGCAAATATTTCTCAATCCTCAAAAACAGCTAGATCTCCTCACAAGCAGAAATACGATAACAATTTACACTCAAAGATGATGGCACTACAAAGCTATTCTTTTCCCATCAAAATTAATAATTATTTATTAATATCACAATAAAATATACAATAAAATTGGATGCATCTGTATCATTAATACAAATATCACAATATTTCAATATAAAACATACTTTAGAATGCTAAGATCTTTGTATCCGTGATACTCATATGTTCAAATAGTTTCTCTTTGATATATGAAACAAAGGAATTAGTAATTAACAGTCTTGTGACACACTGCAACAGTGTTCCACATGGTAGTAAAGATACACAGTCTCTTTACTCAATGTAACAGTAACCCAAAGGTCTGTTGATTTTCGATCAATCTGCAACCCTTATTCATCTGTATAATTGTGCTCTATAGGTGTTATATAGATGATCTCTTCCTCATATGGAGAGGAGACTCAGAATTGTTGGAGCTTCTTATAAACAATCTAATTGCAATGCCTTTGGACTGTCATTTACCTTAGAGTGGAGTAAGACGAGGATTAGCTTCATGGATGTAGAAGTAGAGATCATTAACAAGGAGCTAATAATGAGGACTTTCTTTAAAACAACAAATTCCAACAATTATATACATGCACAGAGTTGTCACCTCAATAAATAAAAACAGAATATCCCCAAGGGACAATTCCTTAGGGTAGGGAAGAATTGTACAGGAGTAGAATATTTTGATACTCAGGCAAACGTTATAGCTGAAAGATTTAAGGAGAAGGGTTATGATATGAATTCAGTCAATAAAGATATGAAAGAGATAAGAAAGAAGAAACAGGAAGATTTAATTTATAGAAAATATAAGGACACCATTAGTGGGAATACCAATGATATAACTAAGACAGAGTTGAGAAAAAAGGGATGAAAAAGTGATGATCTAAATGACTCTCTAAGAATACTATTTATTACAGACTATAATGAACAACACAATATGATTAAACAAATTGTTAGGAAACATTTGCACCTTATAAAAAGATACCATAATTGGGGATAAGGTAAGAAATAATCTGAGTTTTATTTTTAGAAAGGCTTGCACCCTGAAGAACAAATTAGCACTGAACGAGTTTAAGACTAAGGTTGATAGAGATCTATATAGAGACAATATAGTGGGGTTTTTTTACATGCATTACATGCAAATCCTGCAAACATAGCAGTAAAAAGAAAGAAATAACTTCTACCAGTAACAATAAAAAAATGTGAAATAAGAGAAATGATTAGATGTACAGATAAGAATATAATTTACAATCTACAGTGTACATGCAATTTGTACTATTTAGGTCAAACGAGCAGGACTTTAAAAGATAGAATAAGAGAACAACTACTCTGTATAGAACATGGTAGATCGGATACAGTATTATCTAAACACTTTTTTTAGAAACACAAGCAAAAAAAACTAAAGAATTATTCTATTGGGGGATAAAGAAAATTACACCTGATAATAGAAACAATAATATAAAAAAAACACTTTTATTAACCCCTTAATGACCGCAGCACTTTTCCATTTTCTGTCCGTTTGGGACCAAGGCTATTTTTACATTTTTGTGGTGTTTGTGTTTAGCTGTAATTTTCCTCTTACTCCTTTACTGTACCCACACATATTATATACCGTTTTTCTCGCCATTAAATGGACTTTCTAAAGATACCAT
Source organism: Bombina bombina (assembly GCF_027579735.1). Classification (NCBI taxonomy): domain Eukaryota; kingdom Metazoa; phylum Chordata; class Amphibia; order Anura; family Bombinatoridae; genus Bombina; species Bombina bombina. Next base: position 763,352,123 of record NC_069501.1, read on the forward strand.
TATTTTCATCATATCTTATAATTTACTATAAAAAAATTATAAAATATGAGGAAAAATTGAAAAAAAAAACACTTTTTCTAACTTTGACCCCCAAAATCTGTTACATTTCTACAACCACCAAAAAACACCCATGCTAAATAGTTTCTAAATTTTGTCCTGAGTTTAGAAATACCCAATGTTTACATGTTCTTTATTTTTTTTGCAAGTTATAGGGCCATAAATACAAGTAGCACTTTGCTATTTCCAAACCATTTTTTTTCAAAATTAGCGCTAGTTACATTAGAACACTAATATCTTTCAGGAATACCTGAATATCCCTTGACATGTATATATATTTTTTTAGTAGACAACCCAAAGTATTGATATAGGCCCATTTTGGTATATTTCATGCCACCATTTCACCGCCAAATGCGATCAAATAAAAAAAATCGTTCACTTTTTCACAAATTTTTTCACAAACTTTAGGTTTCTCACTGAAATTATTTACAAACAGCTTGTTCAATTATGGCACGAATGGTTGTAAATTCTTCTCTGGGATCCCCTTTGTTCAGAAATAGCAGACTTATATGGCTTTGGTGTTGCTTTTTGGTAATTAGAATGCCACTAAATGCCACTGCGCACCACACGTGTATTATGCCCAGCAGTGAAGGGGTTAATTAGGGAGCATGTAGGGAGCTTTTTGGGGTAATTTTAGCTTTAGTTTAGTGTAGTAGACAACCCCAAGTATTGATCTAGGCCCATTTTGGTATATTTCATGCCACCATTTCACCGCCAAATGCGATCAAATTAAAAAAAAACGTAAAATGTTTCACAATTTTAGGTTTCTCACTGAAATCATTTACAAACAGCTTGTGCAGTTATGGCACAAATGGTTGTAAATGCTTCTCTGGGATCCCCTTTGTTCAGAAATAGCAGACATATATGGCTTTGGCGTTGCTTTTTGGTATTTAGAAGGCCGCTAAATGCCGCTGTGCATCACACGTGTATTATGGCTAGCATTGAAGGGGTTAATTAGGTAGCTTGCAAGGTTAATATTAGATTTAGTGTAGAGCTCAGCCTCCCACCTGAAACATCAGACCCCCTGATCCCTCCCAAACAGCTCTCTTCCCTCCCCCACCCCACAATTGTCCCCGCCATCTTAAGTACTGGCAGAAAGTCTGCCAGTACTAAAATAAAAGCTATATATTTTTTTTAATTTTTTTTTAAAAGCATATTTACATATGCTGCTGTGTACGATCCCCCCTTAGCCCCCAACCTCACTGATCCCCCCCAAACAGCTCTATAACCCTCCCACTCTAACTTGATAGGCGCCATCTTGGGTACTGGCAGCTGTCTGCCAGTACCCAGTTTAGAAGAAAAAATGTCTTTATTTTTCATTTTGTAAGCATTTCTGTAGTGTAGCTTCCCCCCACACAAAACCAACCCCCCACCCCTCCACGATCTCTTTTTGTGCTTTTGCACAAACAAGATTAGGCCAATTATTACTTAAAATTTTTTCGGTAGTGTAGCGGTTCCCACCCGCTCCCGCCCCGTGCACGCGCCCGCCCGCCACCCTCCGTGCACGCGCGCGCGTCCGTGCGCGCCCCCGGCGGTGCCGCCCCCGATCCCACCCCCCGTGACTTAACACAGCACACCGATGGCCGCCCACCCGCCTCCCAAGTCGGCTCCCACCCACCAACGATACCGGCCATCGATGTCCGGTGCAGAGAGGGCCACAGAGTGGCTCTCTCTGCATCGGATGGCCATGTATGGTTATTGCAGGATGCCTCCATATCGAGGCATCACTGCAATAACCGGAAAGCAGCTGGAAGCGAGCAGGATCGCTTCCAGCTGCTTTCCACACCGAGGACGTGCAGGGTACGTCCTCAGGCATTAACTGCCTTTTTTTTGAGGACGTACCCTGCACGTCCTCGGTCATTAAGGGGTTAAAAGAAGCAGAATTAATTTACAATCTAGGCGGGGGGATGGAGCCAGCCACCAGACAAGTCGGACACACATAATAGGAGCTCCAGGTCCTAACTTTGATTTTAGGGGTAATTAGTAGCCTTATATGCTGATCAGAAGTCCTGCTGAAGACCCCAATAAGAACAGATTACGACTAAGAGCCTGAGCGATTGCTGAGCTGGGCAGGTTGAGCTGCCTAAGACATAATATTAAGTCTTGTTCTGCGAGCCTTAACAAGCAAGATGGTGGTTGTGGTAGATTGGGAGAAGAAAGTCCTGCGCATTCTTAAGACTTCCCTTCAGCAACTGGAATTGAAGCGGCTCAGTGTGCTCACAGAGCTGACACCTAGCTGCAAGCCAACTACATGGAATGTACAAGAGCAAGGAGTTCGGAGGGACTTTACGTTAGCTGAGCACGCTGAAACACGCATAACCATAATGGAAAACCAGCCCTATCCTGCAGAGGAGCGAAAGCAGATAGTTACAGAGAGAGCGAGATGGCGAGGCACCAGGTATCTATCTTATTTCATGTCCTTGGAAGCTGTCAGCCCTCTGTTTTGAAGCGGAAGTGATTTGGTGATATCGAGGCTTGAATTGCAAGGAGGCCCACTGCAGTGTTCTCCACATACTCTAAGGGAGGATCTATGTATGAATCGAAATACTTGCGTCAGCGAGATAACCCTAGGCCTAGTTGCAGCTAAGATTATGCCGTTACTTACCCTGAAGTCAGACTAGAGAGACTGCCCTGAGGTTACTGAGTGGTTTGACTTTTGCCTTAAGGGCTCTACATCTCCCAGCATATCTTCCACTCCTAATACAAGTTGAAGAGGAATAGGCTAACTGCATCCAGCATATCGGACCTTGCTTCCACACTCCGCTGGCAGAAAGATTCACAAATTGAATCGCTGATTTCAGCTTACCTTCTAATATCCTAAAAAGTATGAAGGCTATTAGCCGGATCCCAAAGGAGTTCTTTCAAGTTGGTGGTGGATTAATTATATGATTCTTTTTTTTCTTCTTTTATAGTTCAATACAGTTGACTCATGGTCACTTACTAGTTAATATTGGGTGGTGTGTACAGTTGTTTATAGACGTTGTTCACCTTAACAGCGACTAAGGCATGCATTAAGACAGAGGGTCCTCTCCTATTATTATGATTCAAATCAATATGTATGTAACTTATATTTACATATACCTATTATATGTTCCTATTTCTTCAAAGTACCTAACCGCTAGATTTAGAGTTCTGCGGCCAAAGGGGTGCGTTAGCTACGCATGCTTTTTTTCCCCGCACCTTTTAAATACCGCTGGTATTTAGAGTTCACAGAAGGGCTGCGTTAAGCTCCAAAAAGGAAGCGTAGAGCATAATTTACCGCCCCTGCAACTCTAAATACTAGCGGTGCTTACAGACGCGACCAGCTTCAAAAACGTGCTCGTGCACGATTCCTCCATAAGAAACAATGGGGCCGTTTGAGCTGAAAAAAACCTAACACCTGCAAAAAAGCAGCGTTCAGCTCCTAACGCAGCCCCATTGTTTCCTATGGGGAAACACTTCCTAAGTCTGCACCTAACACCCTAACATGTACCCCGAGTCTAAACACCCCTAGCCTTACACTTATTAACCCCTAATCTGCCGCCCCCGCTATCGCTGACCCCTGCATATTATTATTAACAACCCCTTATCTGCCGCTTCGTACACCGCCGCAACCTACGTTATCCCTATGTACCCCTAATCTGCTGCCCCTAACACCGCCGACCCCTATATTATTTTTATTAACCCCTAATCTGCCGCCCCCAACTTCGCCACCACCTACCTACAATTATTAACCCCTAATCTGCCGACCGGACCTCACCGCTACTATAATAAAGTTATTAACCCCTAATCCGCCTCACTCCCGACTCAATAACCCTATAATAAATAGTATTAACCCCTAATCTGCCCTCCCTAACATCACCAACACCTAACTTCAAGTATTAACCGCTAATCTGCCGACCCGACCTCACCGCTACTCTAATAAATTTATTAACCCCTAAAGCTAAGTCTAACCCTAACACTAACACCCCCCTAAGTTAAATATAATTTTTATCTAACAAAATAAATTAACTCTTATTAAATAAATTATTCCTATTTAAAGCTAAATACTTACCTGTAAAATAAACCCTAATATAGCTACAATATAAATAATAATTATATTGCAGCTATTTTAGGATATATATTTATTTTACAGGCAACTTTGTATTTATTTTAACCAGGTACAATAGCTATTAAATAGTTAATAACTATTTAATAGCTACCTAGTTAAAATAAATACAAAATTACCTGTAAAATAAATCCTAACCTAAGTTACAATTAAACCTTACACTACACTATCAATAAATTAATTAAATAAAATACCTACAATTATCTACAATTAAACCTAACACTACACTATCAATAAATAACAACTGTCAAATGTATCAAAAGTTGTTTTTGTTTAAGCATTTCCCATTCTTTGTTATCTGCTACATGCATATAACTATATCCCTAGTACTAATATAGCTTATGTGTATCTTACTAATGTTATTGAAAATACGTATGAGATTTTATTTATCTCACTCTTTGAAAGTTTGATACTAGATATTAACTCTTATTTCCTCTGAGAGTCTGCAGTACATTGTTATAACAATTAGTTTAGATATTTTATTTTATGTTTTTTTCAACTTATTTTTATTGATATCCTTTTTTGTCTACCTACGGAGCAATGTTATATTATGTTATTTCATTTTTAACATTTTAGTTTAACTCTTTATTAACTGTGTACTGATATAATTAACTACTTGGTAGCATGGTCATTAAACGTTTATTTTTTCATTCTTACAAGTAATTCACATTGATACAAGATTCATATACATTGATTACTGAGAATCCAATTTTAACTTATGCAGAGCCCATTAAAAAGGTTCTCATTTTGACCAAGCATAAATCAGTTTCTACTGACAGTACTATTCTGTCCCTTTAATTGCAGTACACAGGTGTTCTCATTGTGACGTAGGTACGCAAGCCTTTTTAAGTTGTTTAATGTTTATACAATTTAAGTCCCTGACGAAGTGCCTCCGGGCAGGAAACGCGTCGGACGTTTGCCATTGTTTCAATGTACCCCTGAGTTTGTTTGACACCCTGTTTATGATCTTACAATAAAGACATCACTTTTTACCTGCACATACCCTGCGGCTGCAATTTGTCCCAAAACAAGGTAACTTTCATCGTTTATCAGAGTTCTTTCGTTTGGATGCCGGAGGAGTGGATCCTTACCTTTCATGGGGCGGCCTGAGCAAAAGATCACACAGCGGCAAGAGTGGTGAGATTAACCGGCTTCACCTTAGTTTCAGTTTACATGCTGAAATTTGTGTTTACCTGTACCTTACTTATCACCACACCCGCACGCTGCATGATTCTATCCTCAGTTTGTTACAAGTGATTACTACCACTGACTACATGCTACACTGTTTACGGTTTTCAGAGCACCTGTTACTAGCTACATGATATCTACTCAGTATCAGCTATTGTACACCATTTGCTTGCAATCAGTGGTTTACTTACAAAGTGCAGAGTCTGCATCTGTTTGTGTTTTTGGTTCATATTGAGATCTCCGTGTCTCATTTCAACTCCTAGCAGAGCTGCAGAATCAACATGGCGGAGGCCATACACACCAGTCGCAGGGCTAAATTCAATTCATTATTGCAGGGTGTCAGCTCAGGAGGTGAGACTCCAGAGGACATTTGTTCTGTTTTTGTATCAAGGGAAAAGAAGGAGATCAAAGAATTAAAGCTTTGGTGGGACATCGAGTTTTTGAAATTATACATTAATGAAGGCAAAATACCCAGAGGTTTGCGGATGAAAAAATATCCTGCGTATGCCTCACAACGTTTGGAGTTCATGACTGAATGGAATAATACCTTGAGTGTATGTTCACTCACCTTAATGAAACAGCTACTCAAGGATAAGGAGCTGGAGCATACTAAAACAAGTCAAGAATTAACAGATATTAAAACCGCTTGTGAGCTCTTTACTCATGATCCAAAATATAACGATTACTCTGTACAATTGGATACGACTTTGAAAAAACTTGATGATGAGCTAACGGAGAATAAACTAAAGAAATATCATAGAGACTGTAAGGATTATGAACTCAATACAGTCTATAATTGGACCATAAGCAAATGTAATACTGGGAAGAGAAATAACAACAAAAGAAAGACAACCGACAAGAAGGTCACCTTTTCCAGTTTTGAAACTGATGTTAGTGATGAGAGTCCAAGAGCATCAACTCCTATCAGTGAACAGACCAATGCAAGTGATTTAACAGTTAAACCTAAGAAGGGATCCACTCATAGATCCATAGAAGAGATCACATCGACTGCTCATATCAGCAGTTCACATGGAGCAGCTAATATTCTGGCAAAAAACGATCTAACTATGGAGGCAAGTCCAGTCACTCCGGCGAGATATCCAAGCAGAAGACCTGCAAGAGGAAGGGGTCGAGGTTCAAGGAAATAATAAGAGACACTTCTCACCAGGAAGATCTTAATGTGGTGAATTTATCAAGTATACAACTTAACAACGAAGAACTAAGTATACTATCCAAAGGCTTGGGGTTTGTGCCAAGCAGGGACTTTAACCTTTTCCGCACTCTGATCGATTTAAACAGATTTACCAGAAAGCTTACATTAAAGAGACACTTTGCTATGGCAGAGAGGGTCTCTGCTCAAGAATCTAATGCTGACCCATCATTGAGGGATAATATCGACGAAGAATCTGTGAATGATACAAGTCTAAGTCTTTCTACCACTAATACAGATATGGATGGACTCAATTTTGTTGATCAATGTGAAATCGTTAATTTACTTTCACTTGAGAGTGAGAGTGCACGATCCAATTCACTTAACTTGCATATACCTAAAGTTGCAACTAATGCTAGTAAATGTTTTTACCCTATACAAATGAGAGGTGACTTCATTGAAGTCTTTCAGAGCTTAGTGGAAAGGGACCTTCATGCCCTAGCAGAAGAAACTAATATTAGTCCTAATCAGAAACAGGGTACAAGTAGCAACCTGTCTAAGCATGAAAGAAACACCTTGAGAAAATTACAAGATAATAAAACCCTTGTCATTCAAAACTCCGACAAGGGAGGCTGTATAGTTGTACAAGACAGGGCACAATACACTAGTGAAGCCCATAGACAACTTAGTGATAGTGCCACCTATCGGAAATTAACGTTTAATCCTACAAGACAATTTGTTATTGAATTAAATAACTTTCTTGACATGTCTGTTCAGGAGGGCATTATCACTAAGTTTAAAGCAGATTCCTTAAAAACCCAATTCCCAACCACACCGGTTTTTAAACATCTACCCAAAATTCACAAAAATAGGGAATGTCCTCCTGGTCGCCCTATTATTTCCGGTGTGGGCTCTCTGGGAGAAAAATTGGGGTCTTTTATTGATACGGTTCTTCAGCCGATTGTCCAAATAACCCCAGCATACCTTCGTGATACCAAACATTTGTTGAGGCTCTTAAATTGTTTACATATTACTGAGGAAGACACCTTACTAACTATTGATGTCACATCACTATATTCTTGTATACCCCATAACCTAGGCATAGAGGCCTTAAAAGCCATGTTAAAGATGTACACTACATATGATGACAAGTTCATTGGATTTGTATGTGATGGTGCAAATTTTCTTTTGAATCACAATAACTTCACATTTGAAGGTACACACTATGTTCAAAATCAGGGCACCGCCATGGGTGCAAAATTTGCACCATCATATGCAAATCTATACTTAACCAATTTCGAATTTCAGAAAATATTTCATCATACTAATCCTTTCAGCTCTCAGATAAAGTTCTACCGAAGATTTATTGATGACCTTGTAATAGTATGGAGTGGAGATATAAACTCCATATCTCCATTCTTAGAATATCTCAATGCAAACCACTATAACTTGGGATTTACTCACACTGCATCTAAACACAGTATTCCATTTTTAGATATCACATTAACGTTAGACACTTTGTCTCATTCAGTCCTTACCTCCACATTCAGAAAACCCACATCTGGCAATACAATTCTACGAGCTGACTCTCACCATCCAGTACACCTTAAGATGGCCATTCCCAAGGGACAATATATGCGTCTTAGACGCAACTGTACCAATATTAATACATACAAAGAACAAGCTTCATTTCTTACACAGCGTTTACAAATTAGGGGGTATGACACTAGCTTACTAGAAAAAGTTAGTAAAGAAGTGGAACTTATGCATAGGGACATTCTGTTACAAGATATCCCAAAAAATAAACATCGAGACAAAAAATGCTTTAAATCTCCTATAACTTTTTCAACCCGCTATAGTAGACAATTCAATCGTATTAATAACATCATTAGGAAATATTTGCCTGTCTTAGACAGAGATGCATTGTTACATGATTCGTTACAGAACCAGGGCATTAGGGTTGTCAGCAAAAAAGCCACAACGCTTGGAAATTACCTAGGTAGAGATTTTTCGACAAAAGCTAGTTCCTCCTGGCTCCAGCCGGAAGTTGGATTTTTTAGATGCAGGAAAACTCCTTGTAAAAGCTGTGAGTTTGTAATCCCTGGCAATGAGTTTAGGTCCGCAGCTACCGGCAACTGTTTTGACATTAGGTTTAGACTGAACTGCAATTCTAAGTTTGTGGTTTATTTAATTAGTTGCAATATCTGTCACAAGCAATACGTAGGTAGGACGACGAGGTTTCTGAAGGATAGGATCAGGGAGCATTTACTCTCTATCAAACATGATCCGCCCTCCACTCCAGTAGCCAAACACTTTGCCAGCCACTTTATATCTCTAGGCATTACTGTCAACGATACCAATTTAAAGAGAATGTTCAGTTTTCAAGGCATAGACCACGCCCCTCATGACATTAGAGGGGGAGACAGGTCTGCCACACTAAACAGAAAAGAAGCCTTTTGGATTTTTAATCTATTAACTGGAGCACCAAATGGCATTAACAAAATTACTGATCTCAGATATTTTGTAGATTAAAGGTTGTCTATAATGTTTATTAACATCTCAAACTGTTTACCAAAGAAATACCATCGACAGCTCTTAACCCTTTCACCTATGTCTGTTTACATCTTTCAAAAGTAACATTTGTCCCCTTTGGCTTAAACTAGTTTATTATTACTATTGAGCATTATTTTCATGAGCAAGGAATGGAGACTTTAAAGTGCACCTGTTATATACATTTAGCTTTTTCTTAAGAATTAGTTAGTTTTTCAATTTTTTACTATTTACAGTAATTAGCTTTTTTCAAAGCATAACTTCCACTATTTTTTACACACACAATTTTTCAGAGTGTTTGTTAATAATTGCTCCATCATTTTTATTTAGATTTTTGCCCACCCCTATTCAATACGGGATATTGTCCCCTATATAGGTATTATATGATGCATATAAATAAAGAACAGTAACACAGCATTTGAAAATTGTGATAAGAATTTTTAATCAATTTCATGCTTCGAGAGGGTGAAAACAAAAATAATAAGTATAAATTAACAAGCTCGAACCATTACCATCACATTTAGTTTAGTATCACATTTTACACAACTTCAATCAGAAGTTTATTTTATTTTGTAGTCTATATTTAAAGTTTTAGTATCGTAACACTAGTATTAAAATGTAGATTCATTTAATCACCACTATTAACGATTTTTCACTTCACTTCACCTAAAATCCAAAATTTAACATCACATTTTTCTCTTGAAGTCACATTCCTTGTCCTTTGTGTTCTAATGCTCTAGGTAACTTAACACCGCTGCCAAAGGAGGAATTGACATAATAACAACTGTCAAATGTATCAAAAGTTGTTTTTGTTTAAGCATTTCCCATTCTTTGTTATCTGCTACATGCATATAACTATATCCCTAGTACTAATATAGCTTATGTGTATCTTACTAATGTTATTGAAAATACGTATGAGATTTTATTTATCTCACTCTTTGAAAGTTTGATACTAGATATTAACTCTTATTTCCTCTGAGAGTCTGCAGTACATTGTTATAACAATTAGTTTAGATATTTTATTTTATGTTTTTTTCAACTTATTTTTATTGATATCCTTTTTTGTCTACCTACGGAGCAATGTTATATTATGTTATTTCATTTTTAACATTTTAGTTTAACTCTTTATTAACTGTGTACTGATATAATTAACTACTTGGTAGCATGGTCATTAAACGTTTATTTTTTCATTCTTACAAGTAATTCACATTGATACAAGATTCATATACATTGATTACTGAGAATCCAATTTTAACTTATGCAGAGCCCATTAAAAAGGTTCTCATTTTGACCAAGCATAAATCAGTTTCTACTGACAGTACTATTCTGTCCCTTTAATTGCAGTACACAGGTGTTCTCATTGTGACGTAGGTACGCAAGCCTTTTTAAGTTGTTTAATGTTTATACAATTTAAGTCCCTGACGAAGTGCCTCCGGGCAGGAAACGCGTCGGACGTTTGCCATTGTTTCAATGTACCCCTGAGTTTGTTTGACACCCTGTTTATGATCTTACAATAAAGACATCACTTTTTACCTGCACATACCCTGCGGCTGCAATTTGTCCCAAAACAAGGTAACTTTCATCGTTTATCATTGTATTTATTTTAACCAGGTACAATAGCTATTAAATAGTTAATAACTATTTAATAGCTACCTAGTTAAAATAAATACAAAATTACCTGTAAAATAAATCCTAACCTAAGTTACAATTAAACCTTACACTACACTATCAATAAATTAATTAAATAAAATACCTACAATTATCTACAATTAAACCTAACACTACACTATCAATAAATAAATTAAATACAAATAAATACACTAACTAAAGTACAAAAAATAAAAAAAGAACTAAGTTACAAAAAATAAAAAAAGAACTAAGTTACAAAAAATAAAAAAAATATTTACAAACATTATAAAAATATTACAACAATTTTAAGCTAATTACACCTACTCTAAGCCCCCTAATAAAATAACAAAGCCCCCAAAATAAAAAAATGTCCTACCCTATTTTAAAATAAAAATAGAAAAGCTCTTTTACCTTACCAGCCCTTAAAAGGGCCTTTTGCGGGGCATGCCCCAAAGAATTCTGCTCTTTTGCCTGTAAAAAAAAACATACAATACCCCCCCAACATTACAACCCACCACCCACATACCCCTAATCTAACCCAAACCCCCCTTAAATAAACCTAACACTAAGCCCCTGAAGATCTCCCTACCTTATCTTCACCATGCCGGGTATCACCGATCCATCCAGAAGAGGCTCCGAAATCTTCATCCAAGCCCAAGCGGGGGCTGAAGAGGTCCATCATCGGGCTGAAGTCTTGATCCAAGAGGGCACTGAAGAGATCTATCATCCGGCTGAAGTCTTGATCCAAGCGGGGGCTGAAGAGATCCATCATCCGGCTGAAGTCTTCTATCAAGCGGCATCTTCAATCTTCTTTCTTCCGGATCCATCTTCATCCCGCCGACGCGGAACATCCATCCTGGCCGTCGACTTCCCGACGAATGATGGTTCCTTTAAATGACGTCATCCAAGATGGCGTCCCTCAAATTCCGATTGGCTGATAGGATTCTATCAGCCAATCGGAATTAAGGTAGGAAAATTCTGATTGGCTGATGGAATCAGCCAATCAGATTCAAGTTCAATCCGATTGGCTGATCCAATCAGCCAATCAGATTGAGCTCACATTCTATTGGCTGATCGGAACAGCCAATAGAATGCGAGCTCTATCTGATTGGCTGATTTCATCAGCCACTCAGAATTTTCCTACCTTAGATCCGATTGGCTGATAGAATCCTATCAGCCAATCGGAATTCGAGGGACGCCATCTTGGATGACGTCATTTAAAGGAACCGTCATTTGTCGGGAAGTCGTCGGCCAAGATGGATGTTCCGCGTCGGCGGGATGAAGATGGATCTGGAAGAAAGAAGATTGAAGATGCCGCTTGATAGAAGACTTCAGCTGGATGATGGATCTCTTCAGCCCCGCTTGGATCAAGACTTCAGCCGGATGATGGATCTCTTCATCTAAGTTACAAAAAATAAAAAAAGAACTAAGTTACAAAAAATAAAAAAAATATTTACAAACATTATAAAAATATTACAACAATTTTAAGCTAATTACACCTAATCTAAGCCCCCAAATAAAATATCAAAGCCCCCCAGAATAAAAAAATGCCCTACCCTATTTTAAAATAAAAATAGAAAAGCTCTTTTATCTTACCAGCCCTTAAAAGGGCCTTTTGCGGGGCATGCCCCAAAGAATTCTGCTCTTTTGCCTGTAAAAAAAAACATACAATACCCCCCCAACATTACAACACACCACCCACATACCCCTAATCTAACCCAAACCCCCCTTAAATAAACCTAACACTAAGCCCCTGAAGATCTCCCTACCTTATCTTCACCATGCCGGGTATAACCGATCCATCCAGAAGAGGCTCCGAAATCTTCATCCAAGCCCAAGCGGGGGCTGAAGAGGTCCATCATCGGGCTGAATTCTTGATCCAAGAGGGCGCTGAAGAGATCCATCATCCGGCTGAAGGCTTGATCCAAGCGGGGGCTGAAGAGATCCATCATCCGGCTGAAGTCTTCTATCAAGCGGCATCTTCAATCTTCTTTCTTCCGGATCCATCTTCATCCCGCCGACGCGGAACATCCATCCTGGCCGACGACTTCCCGACGAATGACGGTTCCTTTAAATGACGTCATCCAAGATGGCGTCCCTCGAATTCCGATTGGCTAATAGGATTCTATCAGCCAATCGGAATTAAGGTAGGAAAATTCTGATTGGCTGATGGAATCAGCCAATCAGATTCAAGTTCAATCCGATTGGCTGATCCAATCAGCCAATCAGATTGAGCTCGCATTCTATTGGCTGATCGGAACAGCCAATAGAATGCGAGCTCTATCTGATTGGCTGATTCCATCAGCCACTCAGAATTTTCCTACCTTAGATCCGATTGGCTGATAGAATCCTATCAGCCAATCGGAATTCGAGGGACGCCATATTGGATGACGTCATTTAAAGGAACCGTCATTTGTCGGGAAGTCGTCGGCCAAGATGGATGTTCCGCGTCGGCGGGATGAAGATGGATCTGGAAGAAAGAAGATTGAAGATGCTGCTGGATCAAGACTTCAGCCGGATGATGGATCTCTTCAGTGCCTGCTTGGATCAAGACTTCAGCCCGATGATGGACCTCTTCAGCCCCCGCTTGGGCTTGGATGAAGATTTCAGAGCCTCTTCTGGATGGATCGGTGATACCCGGCATGGTGAAGATAAGGTAGGGAGATCTTCAGGGGCTTAGTGTTAGGTTTATTTAAGGGGGATTTGGGTTAGATTAGGGGTATGTGGGTGGTGGGTTGTAATGTTGGGGGGGTATTGTATGATTTTTTTACAGGCAAAAGAGCAGAATTCTTTGGGTCATGCCCCGCAAAAGGCCCTTTTAAGGGCTGGTAAGGTAAAAGAGCTTTTCTATTTTTATTTTAGGTGTAATTAGCTTAAAATTGTTGTAATATTTTTATAATGTTTGTAAATATTTTTTTATTTTTTGTAACTTAGTTCTTCTTTTATTTTTTGTAACTTAGTTCTTTTTTTATTTTTTGTACTTTAGTTAGTGTATTTATTTGTATTTAATTTATTTATTGATAGTGTAGTGTTAGGTTTAATTGTAGATAATTGTAGGTATTTTATTTAATTAATTTATTGATAGTGTAGTGTTAGGTTTAATTGTAACTTAGGTTAGGATTTATTTTACAGGTCATTTTGTAATTATTTTAACTAGGTAGCTATTTAATAGCTATTGTACCTGGTTAAAATAAATACAAAGTTGCCTGTAAAATAAATATAAATCCTAAAATAGCTACAAAATAATTATAATTTATATTGTAGCTATATTAGGGTTTATTTTACAGGTAAGTATTTAGCTTTAAATAGGAATAATTTATTTAATAAGAAATAATTTATTTTGTTAGATAAAAATTATATTTAACTTAGGGGGGTGTTAGTGTTAGGGTTAGACTTAGCTTTATAGGTTAATACATTTAATAGAGTAGCGGTGAGGTCCGGTCGGCAGATTAGGGGTTAATACTTGAAGTTAGGTGTCGGTGATGTTAGGGAGGGCAGATTACGGATTAATACTATTTATTATAGGGTTATTGAGGCGGGAGTGAGGCGGATTAGGGGTTAATAACTTTATTATAGTAGCGGTGAGGTCCGGTCGGCAGATTAGGGGTTAATAATTGTAGGTAGGTGGCAGCGACGTTGGGGGCAGCGGATTAGGGGTTAATAAATATTATGTAGGGGTCGGCAGTGTTAGGGGCAGCAGATTAGGGGTACATAGGGATAACGTAGGTTGCGGCGGTGTGCGGTCGGCAGATTAGGGGTTAAATTTGTTTATTAGAGTGGTGGCAATGTGGGGGGGGGCCTCGGTTTAGGGGTATATAGGTAGTTTATGGGTGTTAGTGTACTTTAGAGCACAGTAGTTAAGAGCTTTATGAACCGGCATTAGCCCAGAAAGCTCTTAACTCCTGGCTTTTCTCTGCGGCTGGAGTCTTGTCGTTAGAGTTCTAACGCTCACTTCAGCCAAGACTCTAAATACCGGCATTAGAAAGATCCCATTGAAAAGATAGGATTCGCAAATGGCGTAGGGGGATCTGCGGTATGGAAAAGTTGCGGCTGCAAAGTGAGCGTTAGACCCTTTCCTGACTGACTCTAAATACCCCTAACGCTAGTTTTGATGGCTAACACAGAACTCTAAATCTAGGCGTAAGTTAGCACTGTGTGTTTTGCTTTAAAGAATTTAGGGAAAGCAGTATGCCTACTGATGGACAGTGTATTGAGAGGATGTTTTCTAGTTAAATTTTGCTAATATAAATTAGGTTTGGATGGTATTAATATGCAATGTAACTTCAGCCATTATTTTGGGTCTCATTGGGGTTGTGATAACGAAACCCTTGACTTTCACATTTTATTATAGGCTTGTCATCGCGCTGCCAGCAGCTGAGGCAGTGTGATTTCTCTGTTAAGTCAAGGCTTAGTTTCCTAATTATTATAAAAGATACCCACAGGAAAAATAGATATTATCTCTGACAATTGGACCACCAACATATATATAAAACACCACCAGTCTATGTTATAAACTAACTGAAAACCATCTACATAGTAACTACCTAATCTATAAGTTGACATTATACTGCTTTTATTACCTCCCCAAAAGCCCACCTAGCACCCTCATTGAGTGTTGCATATATTCTCAGGGACATAAAACTAGTTTCTAGATTAATGAAAGTATAGCTATCTCAGTGCTTGGTGGCTGTACGTAGTCATATGTTATCTATGCTTGCTTTAAGCATGGGCATAGAGGATGATCCTGTAACACAATTATAATTCAATATAATTATGTTTAAGCCCCCTTTTTGTACTTCATATCCCAGTTATTAATATATAGTTCTGTCAGCTCCCGTATTGTATTACCGTCAACTATATCTCCCCCCCCCCCAACATAGCTTACTGGATAAGCTTAGGAAAATACATCATGCGAAAATCCTATTTTACATTTTCCCAGTTCCCCTTAAATCCCCCCTAAGTCAATGTCAAAGTTTCAAGGGTCCAAAAGTGATCCTTAAATACTTCTTGGGGATAATGTTCTATAAGTTTTCTAGTTGTCGTCAAAGGGGTTTTATGACCATATATATCCCTATTTTTTCATTTATGTGTTTCACCAAAGCGGCTATGGATAACCCCCCCCCCCGATCTTCAATCTAAAATGAGGTTCCAATAGTACTAATTCCTTCGCTTAAATTTTTAACAGCAATTGGAACAATAGGTGTGGATGACTTAAGTTTCTTTACACATTATATATACTTCACTATTTCTCCTACATTTCCAATGTTTGCAATTAGTTTAAGTATGATCTAGACGCACTAGTGCCTATTAGCTTATTTCTTGTTATATAGAAGTCAATGTTCTATATATATTCTACAATTGTGAAAGAACCTGTTTTATATATTTATTCTTTTCAGAACCTCAATACAAATATTTATATACAAGAAAAATGACAGTCTAGGCACTTTACATTCTAAAGGTTTAAATGCTGAAATGGACTTAAATCATTTGGTTATTATTATTGTTATTCTTTATTTATAAAGCACCAACAGATTCCGCAGTGCTGTCCATGGGTACAAGGATAAAAGTACAACAGAGAAACAATACAATAAGACAAAATTTTACAGATAAATACAGGGGGAATTGAGGGCCATATTCCCATGGGAACTTACAATCTAGATGGGTGGGAGGATGGGAAACAGGAGGTGGGGACTGCAAAGGTGAGAAAGATATTAGTGATGAGATAGATGAGGGTAACTTGTTGGGTAAGTGAAGTTAGTTTGTTAATGAGTCGGGTGATAAGCTTCCCTGAACAAAAAGGTCTTTAGGGAACATTTAAAGGAGGAGAGGTTAGGGGAAAGTCTGACAGCTCGAGGAAGTGCATTCCAGAGGGTTGGGGTCGCAAAAGAGAAGTCCTGTAGTGTAGCATGAGAGGAGGTGATGGTAGAGGACACAAGAAGCAGGTCATTGTTGGATCTTAGGGGGCGGGTTGGGGTATATTTGTTGATGAGTGAGGACAGATAGGGTGGGGCAGCATTGGTGAAGGCTTTGTAGGTCAGGGTGTGCATTTTGAATTTAATTCTGCTGTGAATGGGGAGCCAGTGAAGGGACTCACAGAGAGGTGCAGAACAAAGAGGGTGTCCACAGCTCTCCAATGATAAAAGTAATCTTTATTAGGACATATAAGTGCAACGTTTCGAGGTTAACACCTCTTAATCATGATGCATGATTAAGAGGTGTTAACCTCGAAACGTTGCACTTATATGTCCTAATAAAGATTACTTTTATCATTGGAGAGCTGTGGACACCCTCTTTGTTTTGGATATCCTCTTGGTGAAGTGGCAGTTCACCTGTCTACACGGGCACTCCTGTCCTTTGGTGCTGTTCCACCTTTGTTTGTTTGACAGAGAGGTGCAGCAGAAACAGCATGGAGAGAGGTGGATTAGCCTTGCAGATGCATTTAGGATGTATTGAAGGGGAAAGAGGTGGGAGAGAGGGAAGCCAGATAGTAAGTTATTACAGAAGTCAAGTCAGGAAATTACCAGGGAGTGGATTAGCTGTTTAGTAGTTTTAGCACTCAGAAACGGACAGATTTTGGAGATATTGTGTAGGTGGTTGCGGCAGGATGAATTATTTTACATACAAAAAATTAGGGATGATAGGCATTTTAGCACTGATTAATGAAACACACTTTTTTTTTATTATATCTTATTTTTATTATATTTTATTTTATTTTGCTTAATTCTCCTGCCAGTTTTCTTTTGATTTTTGGAGAAATATCTAAGACCCGTTATTATAATATTATAATACAAATGTTTGCAATTATATGTCTCATTTGGACCATCCTATATGAAACTATGCTTGAAATTGCTTAAACTGTTTTAGTAAACTAAACTCTGTAAATGCGTTAACAACAAAACAAACTCCTGTTGAAACTATGAGAATTGTATGTGATATTAAGCTCTTTAAATGCAAAGCAAGGGTTAACAATGACTCACCCGATATATAAGGCTGGTTCTGAAAAATGTCAGATATCTTGATAAAGGCCTAAGGGCTGAAACGCGTAGAAGTTGCTGAAGGAGTTAGTGCTGTGTGTCAGTACACAGTAAAAACCACGGAGCAGTAAGGCTTGATCGATTCAAGATTACTGAGGATTCAGAAATTACCTCCACATAAGCTGCTAGAAAGAGTGTGCACTTATGATAGCCACTAATCCAGCAGTTGTACTAAGTTTCTTGGTAACTATATATATCTTGTGTAGATACTGACAAGAGATTATTATGGTATAATTCCCAGATGCTTGCTACTAGCAAGAATAAGAATCACTGCATGGACACTTTTTGGCTTAATCATTAGTTTGGAAACATTATTCATAATCATTATTGTATTATCCTGGGATTCAAAATCTTTATTTATAAAGCACCAACAGATTCCGCAGTGCTGCCCATGGGTACAAGGATAAAAGTACAACAGAGAAACAATACAATAAGACAAAATTTTACAGATAAATACAGGGGGAATTGAGGGCCATATTCCCATGGGAACTTACAATCTAGATGGGTGGGAGGATGGGAAACAGGAGGTGGGGACTGCAAAGGTGAGAAAGATATTAGTGATGAGATAGATGAGGGTAACTTGTTGGGTAAGTGAAGTTAGTTTGTTAATGAGTCGGTTGATAAGCTTCCCTGAACAAAAAGGTCTTTAGGGAACATTTAAAGGAGGAGAGGTTAGTGGAAAGTCTGACAGCTCGAGGAAGTGCATTCCAGAGGGTTGGGGTCGCAAAAGAGAAGTCCTGTAGTGTAGCATGAGAGGAGGTGATGGTAGAGGACACAAGAAGCAGGTCATTGTTGGATCTTAGGGGGCGGGTTGGGGTATATTTGTTGATGAGTGAGGACAGGTAGGGTGGGGCAGCATTGGTGAAGGCTTTGTAGGTCAGGGTGAGCATTTTGAATTTAATTCTGCTGTGAATGGGGAGCCAGTGAAGGGACTCACAGAGAGGTGCAGAACAAAGAGGGTGTCCACAGCTCTCCAATGATAAAAGTAATCTTTATTAGGACATATAAGTGCAACGTTTCGAGGTTAACACCTCTTAATCATGATGCATGATTAAGAGGTGTTAACCTCGAAACGTTGCACTTATATATCCTAATAAAGATTACTTTTATCATTGGAGAGCTGTGGACACCCTCTTTGTTTTGGATATCCTCTTGGTGAAGTGGCAGTTCACCTGTCTACACGGGCACTCCTGTCCTTTGGTGCTGTTCCACCTTTGTTTGTTTGACAGAGAGGTGCAGCAGAAACAGAGCATGGAGAGAGGTGGATTAGCCTTGCAGATGCATTTAGGATGGATTGAAGGGGAAAGAGGTGGGAGAGAGGGAAGCCAGATAGTAAGTTATTACAGAAGTCAAGTCAGGAAATTACCAGGGAGTGGATTAGCTGTTTAGTAGTTTTAGCACTCAGAAACGGACAGATTTTGGAGATATTGTGTATGTGGTTGCGGCAGGATGAATTATTTTACATACAAAAAATTAGGGATGATAGGCATTTTAGCACTGATTAATGAAACACACTTTTTTTTTTATTATATCTTATTTTTATTATATTTTATTTTATTTTGCTTAATTCTCCTGCCAGTTTTCTTTTGATTTTTGGAGAAACATCTAAGACCCGTTATTATAATATTATAATACAAATGTTTGCAATTATATATCTCATTTGGACCATCCTATATGAAACTATGCTTGAAATTGCTTAAACTGTTTTAGTAAACTAAACTCTGTAAATGCGTTAACAACAAAACAAACTCCTGTTGAAACTATGAGAATTGTATGTGATATTAAGCTCTTTAAATGCAAAGCAAGGGTTAACAATGACTCACCCGATATATAAGGCTGGTTCTGAAAAATGTCAGATATCTTGATAAAGGCCTAAGGGCTGAAACGCGAAGAAGTTGCTGAAGGAGTTAGTGCTGTGTGTCAGTACACAGTAAAAACCACGGAGCAGTAAGGCTTGATCGATTCAAGATTACTGAGGATTCAGAAATTACCTCCACATAAGCTGCTAGAAAGAGTGTGCACTTATGATAGCCACTAATCCAGCAGTTGTACTAAGTTTCTGGGTAACTATATATATCTTGTGTAGATACTGACAAGAGATTATTATGGTATAATTCCCAGATGCTTGCTACTAGCAAGAATAAGAATCACTGCATGGACACTTTTTGGCTTAATCATTAGTTTGGAAACATTATTCATAATCATTATTGTATTATCCTGGGATTCAAAATTGTATAAATGTACCATCATTGGCCAGAACATAGATCCTAGGATTGGTTAGAAATAGTCACGTGATCAAATCTTTGGGCTACTGTTACAGTGAGCAACAAGACTGTGTATCTTTACTACCATTTAGAACACGGTTGCAGTGTGTCACGAGACTGTTGATTACTAATTCCTTTGTTTCATATTTCAGGGAGAGACTATTTGAACATATGAATATCACGGATGCAAAGATCTTAGCATTCTAATGAATGTTTTATTTTGAAATATTGTGATATTTGTATTAATGATACAGATGCATTCGATTGTATTGTATATTTTATTGTGATATTAATAAATAAGAATAATAATAGCTTTGTAACGTGATCCTCTTTGAGTGTAAATTAAAAATTATGTTTGATTTATCTGATATTATTTCTGACAGGCCCCCATCTCATTTTAAGATGATTATTTTTTAATTTCTTTACTTTGTGTATTGTATTCTAAAAAAAATAGTGCCATACTTATTAGTAATTTTCTCTTCTCTACTTTTTGAATGTAACAAGTCATCTCTTTGTATTGTGATCTTGTTTGAACTGTTTCACATAATTTATTTTCATCATAATTCTTCTCTATGAACCTCTGTTTTAATATATTGGCCTGTTATAAATATACTTCTGTACAATTTCTTCTAATTCTACATAGTTGTCCCATAGGTATATTATGTATTCATGTTTTGGATGACAAATGTTAACTTCAATGTAATTATTTACATCAACTTGTTTAAATAAATTCTTTGTTTCCAACTTTCCCTGTTCTACATATATTTCAAGATCCAAAAATTCTATTTTTTCTTTACTCCGTTTTCATGTGCATTCAATATTCCATTCATTATTGTTCAAATAATTAAGGTAGGTTTCTAAATCAGTAACTTCCCCTTTCCAGATAAATATACATTTGTCTATATATCTGCAGTGCAGCACCAAGTTATGCCCCTAGTCATGTCCATCATAAACATGTTGATCTTCCCATGCTGACATAAACACATTGGCATAACTGAGGGCAAACTTAGTGCCCATCACAGTTCCACTCACCTGTAAAAAATAGTAATTTTCAAATCAAAATACATTTGTGTACTAGATAAGTTCTATACCTTCCAACATATATTTTAACTGTTCATTATCTACATTTGTTTCTAAAATTTGTTTTACTGCATTTATTCATTTATATTTCTGTGTATTGGTGTATAATGATGTAACATCTCCAGTTACTAGAATATAATTATCACACCATTATACTGCTTCCAACAAATAAATTACATTGATAGTATCCTTTAAGTATGCTTTTGTTGTTGTTACAAAATACTATACAATTTGGTCAATATAATTCGATAGGTTACTTATCAGCGAACCTATTCCTGACACATTTGGTCTTCCTGGAAGATTATTAAAATCTTTATGTATTTTAGGGAGGATGTAAAAGTTGTTAGTTTTGGGTGTTTTTTATTTAGATACTAATATTCCTATTTTTCTAATTGCCTTTTATAATCACCCATAGGGTTTTGTATTTAATTTTTATATACCCCTTCATTGTTTAGTTGTCTTCAGTCATTCTTACAAAACTATTTCTCATAGTCTCCTTTATCTGCCGGCTTGATTACAATTTGTCTATTTGTCTATAATTCTTCAATTGCCTGTTGTTCATCCTTATTAAGGTTATTTTTTGTAATCTGTCTTAATAGTATTGATAACTCTCTGTATTTTTTTGCAAAAATTTCCATTTACAATTGTATGGGATTAAATGTTGATTTTGGTCTCACATTTGTATGAATATATTTATCTTTAACTATTGCATCCTTTCTATCTGTGGGATTACCTGTAAAACATTTATTTAATGCTAAATTCCTAATGAAGTTCTGTACACCCACATACACATTAAATTAAGTCTTCTTATTTGAGAGAGCAAAATGTAACCCCTTTTTCAAAACTTGGGTCTGTGTTGTTGTCAATTCTACTCTTGGGATGTTGATTTTTTATTTTCTATCTCCTTTTTGTTTCCCTTTTTTCTTTCATTTCTTTTCTCCTTTTTTTGGAAAATATTCCTATCTTTTTCTGTTTTCTTCCTTTTCTCTATCTCTAAAAAAGTAGTTTAACTTTCACTTCTGAGTTTAGGGAAATGTATCTATTATATGTTGGTATTTCATTCTCTTTCTCCCCTGTGTATTCTACCTTCTCTTTTCACTATTTGCCACTCCTGGTTCTGAGGCATTTGAAATTGTATTATTTTGGGATATTTTTGTTGATAATATCTATTTTCATTTCCATGTAATGAGAAACTGGTTTTCATATTTTGTTCTATCTTTTTCTTTCTGTTCTTCATAATATTATCTCCAATAGTCCACATTCTGTCTCTGGGTCCAATATTATTATGACTAAATTTCCTTCTTTCCTCCTTTCCTTTTATTTTTGTGTGGATTTTTCTTAATTTCTTTATTTAGTTTAATACTATAACATCTCTCTCCCCTTGGCAAATAATCATCCTGATAATACTTTTTAATTTAATATCTTTAATATCTTTTTTTAATTGTTATTTGGGTTTATTGGTTTCTTCATAAATTTCAATCAATAGCGTTTTTTCTCTCACTTATAATTAAATTAATACATTTTCTGGTACAATGCTATAAAATCGTATTACACCTACTCATCATCTCTAAATGCTGGCTCCTTTAATATCCTTAACCCCTTGGTTTTATTTTTTCCTTTATATATTACTTAAAACTTTTTACATACATTTTAATACCTTTACAACATTAGTGAATCTAAATCATCATGTCTCTTTCCTTCCTCATTCGTGGTATAAAAAAAGTTTTCCTGTGAAA
The DNA here is from genome assembly GCF_027579735.1 of Bombina bombina. Lineage (NCBI taxonomy): Eukaryota > Metazoa > Chordata > Amphibia > Anura > Bombinatoridae > Bombina > Bombina bombina. The sequence goes on from NC_069501.1 coordinate 763,374,898, forward strand.
GTGACCACTTCCTTCTATTAAATATAAAAATATAAAACAGGGATAGATTACATGTGGATTGCTGATATATCACGTGCCCATTTATAGGAGCACAATAAATAACCAGCCATTACAAGTAGCTGGTTATTGTTACCTCAAGCTCACGGTAGCAATTAGAGCTCCAAAAATGAACCAGAGGTCAAAATGTCCCCCAATTGGTCCGAAATAAAGTGTGTAGTGCCTTTAATAGAATAAAAAATATTAGCTTTTTTTAAAAAATCATAACTGCATAAAGCAGTTTTTAGGGGTTAAATTGAGTGGGTCTGGGATGTTTTAAAAAAAAGAAAAACGGCACTGAAAAGTGCCTTTACATAGTAGTCTATGGAAACTCTGGTAAAACTGCAAACATATATGTATATGCTTATATACATATACTAGTCCTAAAGCCCGTTCACACGGGCCATTTTTTGCAGTACAGCGGTCCCACACCCTTGCTCTCTCTCCCTCCCCCTCTCTTTTGCTCTCTCTCTCCTCCCTCACTTTTGTGCTCTCTTCCCCTCTCTTTTGCGCTCTCTCTCATTCCACCTCTCTTTTGCTCTCTCTACCCCCTCTCTTTGGCTTTCTATCTCCCTCCTCTCTTTTGCTCCCTCTCTCCCCCCTCTCTTTTGCTCTCTTTCCCCTCTCTTTTGCTCCCTCTCTCCCCCTCTCTTTTGCTTTATCTCCCTCCTCTCTTTTGCTCTTTCTCCGCCCTTTCTTTTGCACTCTCTCTCCCCTCTCTTTTGTGCTCTCTCTCCCCCTCTCTTTTGCGCTCTCTCTCTCCCCATCCTCTCTTTTGTGCTCTCTTCTCCCTCTCTTTTGTGCTCTCTCCCCCTCTCCTTTGCACTCTCTCTTCCCTTCTCTTTTGTGCTCTCTCTCCCCATCTCTTTTGCGCTCTCTCCCCCTCTCCTTTGCGCTCTCTCTCTCCCCTCTCTTTTGCACTCTCTCTCTCTCCCCTCTCTCTCTCCCCCTCTCTTTTGCACTCTCTCTCCCCCCTCTGTTTTGTGTTCTCTCTCCCCCCTCTCTTTTGCACTCTCTGTCTTACCCCTCTCTTTTGCTCTGTCTCTATCCCCTCTCTTTTGCTCTCTCTTTCCATCCCTCTCTTTTGCTCTCTCTCCATTCCTCTCTTTTGCTCTTTCTCTCCATCCCTGTCTTTTGTGCTCTCTCTCCTCTCTCTTTTGCGCTCTCTCCCCCCTCTCTTTTGCACTCTCTCTTCCCTTCTCTTTTGCTCTCTCTCTACCCATCTCTTTTGCGCTCTCTCTTACCCCCCTCTCCTTTGTGCTCAATCTCTCCCCCTCTCTTTTGCACTCTCTCTCCCCCTCTCTTTTGCACTCTCTCTCCCCCCTCTGTTTTGTGTTCTCTTTCCCCCCTCTCTTTTGCGCTCTCTGTCTTACCCCTCTCTTTTGCTCTGTCTCTATCCCCTCTCTTTTGCTCTCTCTTTCCATCCCTCTCTTTTGCTCTCTCTCCATCCCTCTCTTTTGCTCTCTCTCGCCCCTCTCTTTTGCTCTCTCTCACCCCTCTCTTTTGCTCTCTCTCACCCCTCTCTTTTGCTCTGTCTCTCTCCCCTCTCTTTTGCTCTCTCTCCCTCCCTCTCTTTTGCTCTATCTCTATCCCCCTCTCTATTGCTCTCTCTCCCCCTCTCTTTTGATTTCTCTCCCCCTTTCTCTCCCCCTCTCTTTTGCTCTCTCTCCCCCTCTCTATTGCTCTCTCTCCCCCCTATTTGGCTTTATCTCCCCCCTCTCTCTCCCCTCTCCCCCTTTCTTTTGCTCTCTCTCTCTTCCCCTCTATTTTGCTCTCTCTCTTTCCCCCTTGTATTTTCTCTCTCCCCCCTCTTTTTCTCTCTCTTTCCTCTATTTTGATCTTTCCCCTCTATTTTGCTCTCTCTTCCTCTACTCTGGCTCTTTCCCCTCTCTTTTGTTCTCTTTTACCCTCTCTTTAGCTCTTTCCCATCTTTTTTGTTTTCTCCCCCTCTCTTTGTATCTCTCTCCCTTCTCTCTTGCGCAAGTGACCATGCACGGCCACGCACCCACCACACCCGGCCACGCCAACTTCTTTTGTGCTCTCTCTCTCCCTCTCTTTTGTGCTCTCTCTCTCTCCCTCCTCTCTTTTGTGCTCTCTCTCTCCCCTCTCTCTTTTGCTCTCTCTCCCCCTCTCTTTTGCGCTCTCTCTCTCCCCCCTCTCTTTTGCCCTCTCTCTCTCTCCCCCTCTCTTTTGCATTCTCTCTCTTCCCCTCTCTCTCTCCCCCTCTCTTTTGCGCTTTCTCTCCCCCTCTGTTTTGTGCTCTCTCTCCCCCCTCTCTTTTGCGCTCTCTCTCTTCCCCCTCTCTTTTGCTCTGTCTCTATCCCCTCTCTCTTGCTCTCTCTCTCCATCCCTCTCTTTTGCTTTCTCTCCATCCCTCTCTTTTGCTCTTTCTCTCCATCCCTTTCTTTTGCTCTCTCTTGCCCCTCTCTTTTGCTCTCTCTCCCCCCCCCCCCTTTCTTTTGCTCTGTCTCTCTCCCCTCTCTTTTGCTCTCTCTCTCCATCCCTCTCTTTTGCTCTATCTCTCTCCCCCTCTCTATTGCTCTCTCCCCCCCTCTCTTTTGCATTTTCTCCCCCTCTCTCTCCCCCTCTCTTTTGCTCTCTCTCCCCCTCTCTATTGCTCTCTCTAACCCCTCTTTTGCTTTCTCTCCCCCCTCTCTCTCCCCCCTCCCACCCCCTTTCTTTTGCTCTCTCTCTTTCCCTCTCTTTTGCTTTCTCTCTTTCCCCCTCATATTTTCTCTCTCCCCTCTCTTTTGCTCTCTCTCTCCCCCCTCTTTTTCTCTCTCTTCCCTCTATTTTGCTTTCTCTTCCCCTACTCTTGCTCTTTCCCCTCTCTTTTGTTCTCTCTTATCCTCTCTTTATCTCTTTCCCTTCTCTTTTGCTTTCTCCCCCTCTCTTTGTATCTCTCTCCCTTCTCTCTTGCGCGAGCGACCACACACGGCCACGCCCCCACCACGTCCGGTCACGCTCACTTCCGACCGCACCATGCCGCAAACAGGAGCAGATCAGGTAGACAGACTCTAAGGTCAGGTGTATTTGACCGTGTGCTGTCTCTACTGCGCATGACAGCTTCGGACAAACACACTTGGCCTTTTATATTGTAGGATATTTATGTGTTAATATTTGTATATACACATATAAACACATAAATATATATGTATATATTCATATACATATATATTTTACATGTTATGCCCATCGCTGCGTGACTTACCCCCATTTGCTGCACTAGGTTCTCAGACGTATCTCACAGCATAAGAAAGAAACTCCCATTGGAGTCTATGGAAGCATGCTCTCATTAACGCAAAGATTCCCTGCAATACAAATGCAAGCTCAACTTGTAATACCAGCACACATTTGCGTGCTGGTATTACTGAGTGGAGTGCAAATATTACACTTGGGTAAGCGCAATTTTGCACTCCACTTGTAATCTGGTCCATAAAAATAAAAAAATCACTATAAATAACAAATACATAAAAATTGAAATAGGGACTGTTAAACAATAATAAAAATCAGTGTGGTAGTAAATATGTGAAAATGTCCCTTTAAGTCAGATGAGCGCAAACTTTTTACTTTAAACTTGTAAAACGCGGGCTCCCGACTAAAACGCGGGCTCCCAACGGATGGAAAAAGACTCCCTCTAACAAAAATTACTCTCGATAAAGAATACTAAATAGTGCTCCACTAGTAATCTAGCCCTAAGTTGTGTAAGATATGAGATGTCTAACTTTTGTTGTTCTGTTCAGATCATCTTAAAATTATATGATTATTGGTTTTGTTACATGCAGAAGAAGTTGAAGAAAAACTGGTTACTATTGTAACATCATATAATTTATGCTTTAAGCACAGATACATTTTGCTAAGCTTTGTAAAATGTGCAGTCGCTGCCAACTGTTCCATATGAAGTGATTGTTTCTGTCACATCGTGTTCCCTCTTGGATTTAATTGGAGTTTCTTTTTGCACAACTACATAATATAGAAACAAAGGAAGACTATTTTTTTATTATCTCTAAGCAATTCTAGGCGTGCCAATCTATTTATTCATTTTGTATGTTGAAGTAGGGTAGATGTATATATTGGAAATAAGAATTTAATCACACACTCAATAAAGTAATTGCACACAGCTTCAGGAATTCTCTCCAGCCAAGCCCAAACTGCAGGCTACAAGAAGCCCTGAAGGTATCTCTGTGGGAACTATTCAGTCTCACAGTAGCAATAATCACAGTCTTATCTTTACAGGATTGAGGATTTTTAATGAGTGTCCATTAACAAAGGGATATTATTGACCAGATTTATCAATCCAGATGTATTCAATTTATAATACTATGAAACACAAGCATAACCTTTAAAAGGGCATACAACAAACATTAGTGTTTATCATGTCTTTCTAAATTTCTGTCTTTTGGATGTTCACTGAGGAAACATCCACACTAAACACAAAGTAGCTGAATTTTGTCCATCTTTCTGTCATGCAACACTCCTGTGCAACACTTTTTTTTTTGCTGTGGCAGTGTCAGGTTATTTCTATTACATAATAGACATTTTTTGTTAGTTGAAGTTGAATGTAATACAAAATTAAAAAATCTTTTTTTTTCCGATGTCAAAATATTTTACCAACTAAGTTTAAAATGCCTTTGTTTATTTATAGTTATCCTGGAAGTCGATGCCATCCTACGTGGAGAATCCTCTTTATACCGTCACCGCCATACACTGAAGTTGAATGCAATGTAGCCATTTCAAAAATTTTTTTTTAGAGATAGGTTTTTTATTTTGAGGGGTTGGTTGGGTGGGGGGGGTTACTTTTAGGGGAGGAGTTAGTAATTTTTTAAGAGCTGTTTAACTTAGGGCAATGCCCTACAAAAGGCCCTTTTAAGGGCTATTGGTAGTTTATTGTAGGTTAGGAGGTGTTTTTTTGGGGGGCTTTTTTATTTTTATAGGGCTATTAGATTAGGTGTAATTGTTTTTATTTTTTATATTTTTGTTATTTTTTGTTATCTTCAAGTTTTTTATTTTTCGTAATTTAGTGTTTATTATTTTTTGTTTAGATTTTTTAAATTTTTTTCGTAGTGTTAGTTTTTTTTAATTTGTAATTTAGATTTTTTAATTGGTAGTTTTTTTTTATTTTATTAGAATAGTTATGTTAGGCTAATTTATAGTTTAAACTTAGTTGTTTTTGGGGCAGAGCTTGGTGAGATGCAGAGCAGACGTGCTGACACAGAGCTCGTGAACAAAAAGCCTTCTAAAGTATTATTTACAGCGTTAATAAGCACACAAATCCCCACAATAACAACAGAGAAGTATCTGAGAGTTCATAGATAGCTTTCCTGGGAAGTATTTTTATTGCAAAAGAGGATCCGGAGCCAGGCCGATCTGAAGTACCGGAGGAGGTGACAGGAAAGTCCGGGGCTTCGGCCTATATCGGCATTTAAGACAACATAAGAACGGATCTTCTGAAAGGACAGTGACATACCAATCCGGTTGTAGCCGGAACGAGAGAGGAGACTTTTCCCAGGCAAACAAATTGCAGAGAGAGGGTAAGACATTTTACTCCTTCATATACCCGATAATATCTACCTCAGGCTGCGGCCTGCACGCAACAGCACAGGGCATTACGATACACACGAACTTTAGCTAACATAAAGATCTTGCAATAAGGACATTATCGGGAAAGAACGATTTATACAGGTATTCTCTCCTGCATAAGGGCTCTCACAGTTAGCGCTGACAGCTTGGAAACATACAAGAGTGTAAAGGGGTCTGCAATGAGGGAGACTTAGCAGGCGGGAAAAGTCGCCATTTTTCAAAACAAGACCTAATGTGAGTGCAACTTTGATTATATATGGACAGTCTCCTTACAAGGCTCCCCATCTCCAAACTCTATACCTGGGCTGTGAAACTCTGTAGCAGCGGCTTGGGAACACTTATAGAGAATTTACAGGAGCCTTTAGGTCACCAGACAAGAGAGACCACTTAACACATCTATTTCACCTCCTTTAAAACACAATGTGATATAGACTGCAGTCTTGACATCTATTTTTCCTGACAACGGATCCACATATACCCTGCAAGTAGAGGGTTATTATAAACATGAGCGCATAACCCTAAAGAGTCCCCATAAATCCTAAGAGTAAGCAAGCACAAGGCATATTGAACACCTAGGTTCCCCACAACGGTAAACCCCAAACAAGAGATACCATCTATCAAACTTCTCAAAATGAAGAATAAATCACAAACAGTAAAAGAATGCCTATCGAGATCTCAATCTAAACAAAAAGGTCTAGATAAAGGTAATTCCCCTGTGGCAACTAGTTCACCAAGACAGAGCGCTGAGAAACCTGGGGAACCTAGAACAGAGGAAACCAACAAAGAGCTTCTATCCCAAATTAAGTCTTTGTTTCAGGAAGAATTTAAAATGGCTCTAGCTGAGATCAAACAAGACCTCAGAGAGATAGGTGGGAGAACTGCTGAACTGGAAGAAAAATTGGACAGTGTGACCGAAGAAATCCCCATCCTCAGAAACTTGATACAAGATAACTCTGCATATGTCCGTAGACTTGAAGAGCAGATTGAAGATCTGGAAAATAGATCACGCAGATCTAACCTAAGAATCCGAAATCTTCCAGAGACTTATAATAATCTAGAGGAAACAGTTACTGAGATATTTGTACAATTAGTTCCAGATATAGAACCAACCATGCTGTTGATGGACAGGGTCCATAGGGCCCTCACAAGACCACAACAAAATGCCACCAGGGATATCATCTTAAAACTACATTATTATCACATTAAAGAACGGATTTTGAAAGCTGCAAGAGACAAAAGATGTATAGAATTTGAAGGACATAATATCCAAATCTACACGGATCTTGCTCCAATAACACTCAGGAAAAGAAGGGATTTGAAACCCATCACTGCTGCTGTTACAAAAGAACATATAAAATACAGATGGAACTTCCCCTTTAAATTAGCCTTTACACACCAGAATGGGAATTACAGCTGCACTACTCTAGAGGAAGGAAAGGCTCTATTAGACCGACTACAAATTCAAAGTGACATTGCTATTACTCCCGCAAGTTTAGTTCCTCCCAGAAAAGCTTTCCAAAAAGAGTGGACCCCAGTCGGGAGGAATGGAAAAGCAAAGAAACAGAAGATTATCCCTAGCAAAGATCTAGAGGAAGAAGATTCTGACGAAGCTACTGACTCACCAACATGAGACCAAGGCTAATATAAGAAACTGCGAGTATCTCAGGACTAAATCTCAAGATGTAAGGTCTATCCCAATGAACTGGGACAAGACCTACATGGTAACATTTTTCTGTGTAAGACTCATTATTACTGGGTTCGTGTTCATGTTGATTTTATTAACCAGTTCTAGGTTAAAATGTTTACAAGTTAAATTCCTTAGGCATAACTAGCTACAGTGAGGTAAAGCCCCCTATCTAGCTCCCCGCTTCCCACAGTTGAGCTTGGCCCCTATGAGGCTCCTACGCTAAAATTTTAGACAAGGGACACTACTGGCCCCTTTCACCCTTAATTACCAACCTACCTCAAAAGGGACCTCAGGGACTTACACCCTTTAACCCTCACTAAAACATTGGATTATACTGTTCAATACCATTTATTGCACAAATAATATATACTCTTAGGATCTATTCAATACCCCCCACCATCCATACCCCTCCTTTGTCTCCCCCCTCCTCCCCCTCCCTTACCCACGCTCATGTTAAGCACTTGGTCAGGTAGATGAGATGTAACACTTATATGATAAGTCATGCATATGTCTTTATCTCCAACATTTATTTGTATTTCATTTTTGTTTCAATTTTGGTCACTAATCTTTAGGTCACTTCTTATTGGTGAGTTGGTTCAGAAAGTTGATGTTGATTTTGTGATGCCTGTAGAAACACTGTATGTTTTGCTAAACCTTTTCTCTATCATTCATGAAGGCGTGATTACAACCCCCCTACAGAAGCTGAGCTCGGCCTGGTCCATGAAACCCCTCCTCCAATTCAGAGAGACCACGATCCTCCCCTCACAGACTCACAGGTACTCTTCTAAAGCAGTCCTCCCCAACACTACAACATGCCCATAAAGATAATATCACATAACGTCAGAGGGTTAAACTCTGACATCAAAAGGAAAAAAGCAATCATAGAATACAAGGCACTGGGGGCCAAGATAATAATGTTACAGGAAACACATTTCACATCAGCTAATACGCCCACATACTGGGATAAGGCATACCCCACGCAATTTCATGCTATAGGCCCGAAAAAAAAATGCGGAGTTTCCATTCTAATTCACTCATCTCTAAATTTCCAAGAAGAATCGGTAATAAGAGACAAAGAGGGTAGATATCTAATAATACAAGGCTCGATACAAAACACCCCACTCCTATTAGTTAACGTATATGCCCCCAATGAATCACAGGCTAACTTTATCTCTAAACTTAGCAAGCACCTAACCCTATGGAAGAGATATAAAACTATAGTAGGAGGTGATTTCAATATCACTATGAATGACAAAATTGACAGATCCTCACAAGCACGCACACCTCACAACACACCTACAAAACCGAGTAGAATCTTATTAGACTTTACATTAGATCACAACTTGATAGATTGCTGGCGAGCCCAGAATAAGGATGCTAGAGACTACACATACTATTCTCCTATGCACTCCTCACAGTCCAGAATAGACTATATCTTAGTAAGTCAAATCTTAGTACCACTACTTAATGACGCGTCAATCACAAATTGCTCCTGGTCCGACCACTCCATAGTGGAAATCACTCTAGCAGGATTGATTAATCCACATAGGACTAAATCTTGGACTCTAAATGCATCCCTGCTTAGGGAATGGCCGGAACTAGAAAAGTTAAAACAGCAAATATCTGAATTTATAACCATTAACAATAACTCCACACAAAACCCCGCCCTTGAATGGGGAGCATTGAAGGCTTACACACGAGGCTTACTCATGGCCGAATCTAGAAGACAAAATAAGATCAGAGAAACTAAAACACTAGAATTAAAAGCAGAAACTAACAGGTTAAGATCACAACTCGGGCTTAATCCCTCCCGATCCTTAGCCAATCAGCTTAAAGCTAAAAATGCAGAGTTAGACTCACTTCTAAACAAAGAGGCAGCTAGATCAATAAAAATAGTGGACACCCAATACTACATCTATGGCAATAAGCCGGACCGAATGCTAGCTAACAAACTGAAAGATATAGTGAAAACCACGACAGTCCCACAGATACAAGCCCCAAACAACAAGACCACCAATGACCCTCAAGACATAGCGAACTTATTCGCAGACTACTATGGTAAACTGTATAACTTATCAATAACACACACAGAGAGAAACAGAGCCCTTGATCTATTATCTTTTCTCGGAGATAGCACTCTACCAACCGTCACCACAGACGAGCTTGACTCCCTAAATAAACCCATAACTCCAGAGGAAATAATACTCAATATAAAGAATCTTAAATGATCCAAAGCCCCAGGACCCAATGGCTATCCTGCCATATTCTACAAAATATTGCATCCTATTTTAGTACCCCAATTAGTTAAAGTTTTTAATGCTCTGATGCAAGGTAAGGAAATCCCCAGAGAAATGTTGATGGCTCGAATCACAGTGATCCCAAAACCAGGTAAAAACAAACAACATTGCCAAAACTACAGGCCCATCTCCCTTATCAATCAGGACATTAAACTATTTACCAAAATCTTAGCAAACCGGTTAAACCCACTTCTTACTAAATTAATCCACCCAGACCAAGTAGGTTTTATTACGCAAAGAGAAGCCCCAGACAACACGAGGAAAATTATCAATTTGATTAATATAGCCACGATTGAAAGAATGCCTTCTCTGTTCCTCTCGTTAGACGCAGAGAAGGCATTCGATAGAATTAACTGGGACTATATGTTTGCGGTTCTAGAAAAAGTAGGCATCACAGGATCATTCTACGATGCCATCAAAACATTATACTCACACCCAACAGCTTATGTCAAATTGTCAGGCTACCAATCGAAACCCATACACGTTAATAATGGAACTAGACAAGGTTGTCCACTTTCCCCGCTTTTATTCGCCTTGAGCATAGAACCATTAGCTATCAAGATAAGAGAAAACCAGGATATTTCTGGTATTCAGGTAGGCCAAACAGAACATAAGATCTCCCTATTTGCTGACGACGTAATCCTGACATTAACTAAACCCTTACTCTCCCTCCCTCCAGTATATAAACTAATACAACAATTTGGATCCCTTTCGGGATATAAAATAAATGACGAGAAATGCGAAGCCCTTGGAGTCGGTATCCCAAACCACACTAAAAAATTAATGGAACTTAACTTTTCATTTAAATGGCCAAAGAAGTCCATTAAATATCTAGGAATCAATCTATCTAATAATATGCACTCTTTATACCAGCTGAACTACCTGCCTATGTTTAAAAACATTAGAGCCCTAATTACAAAATGGATGAAACTCAAAATCTCATTCTATGGAAGAATTATCTCGACTAAGATGTCCTTACTACCTAAGTTGCTCTACTTATTTCGCTCCCTACCCATATCTCTTCCTCTATCAGACCTGCAAAAACTCCAGAAGGACATCTTAAAATTTGTGTGGCAGGGAAAAAGAGCGAGAATCAATAAGAAACTTATGTGTACTACTAAGGGAAATGGGGGGGTAGGTCTCCCAAATCTAATATCTTATTATTATTCGGCCCGCACTGCCCAAACCCTACACTGGTTCAATATCAACAATAATTCACAATGGGTAAATATTGAATCAAGCGTTATGAATACCATTCCATTATCTAACCTCTTGTGGACCCCTGACACCACAACTACCCCCAAAAAATGTGAATATATCACAATCCAACACACCCTACACATCTGGAAAACATTAAACTCCAAATTCCCCCTACTCAATAGGAGATCTATGATCACCCCTTTGATAACTAATAATACCTCTTTTGATAAAACCACTCAACAGAAATGGCGTAATAGAGGACTCTATAGAATTGCAGATATATATAAAGAAGGTAGGTTGATTACATATGAACAATATCAGGCTTTAGATCACGAAGACAAGAATATTTGGTATCACTACCTACAATTAAAATCCAGAGCACAGCAAGTCCTGGGGGGAGAGAGGGTCCCAACAAGCACCACACTAGAGAGGCTCTGCCTAACGGATCATCAAATCAGAGGGGGCATATCCACCTTGTACACACTATTCAACAGCGAATCTCAAGACAGTAAACCACCTATAATGTTAAAATGGGAAAATGACACAGGGAGAACTTGGTCAGTTAAGACGTGGAGGGAGGCCTTAGTTAATGGCTTATCTTTCTCGCAAAACGCGACCCTTAGGGAAAATTTCCTTAAGGTGGCTTTCAGATGGTACTTATTCCCAACTAGATCAGGTAATAGAGGAGACCCATCATCCAAACTCTGCTATAGAGGTTGTGGCGAACCTGGGACATACCCACATATGTGGTGGGAATGTAGAAGCGTTAGGGAAACCTGGAAACATACATCTGCTCTTCTGAGCGATATTTTCCAAAAACCAATAATTTTGTCTATGGAACAGGCCTTACTCCACTTTCCGATCCCTGGAATATCCAAGCATAATAATAAGTTAGCTAGGTGGATATGTACAATTGTTAGACTGGGTATAGCCCAATTTTGGAAAGAAACTCCCCCTAGTTTTGAAATGATAAAACAAAAGATGATATTCCATTTCGATATGGCGAGCTCCACAGCAGAATATCTAGATGATAAAAAACCATTCCTTCAACAATGGGAGCCCTTCATACATTACTATGAAGCCCTGAGGAGGGGGGGGGGGCGGAAGTGGACCGGGCTGAGCAAAGCATTTCAGGAACAACACCACTAACCCCCTTGGGGGAGTAGAGATATCTTCAGAATCTGTTAATTATATTACATGGGAATGTAGAGCTTTTTCAATGTACTGAATGACCTCTAAATGCTGAGATTTGTGACCAATGTTTATTGTTTATTGTATATGTTAAAATTTATGAATAAAAATATTTTCAACATAAACTTAGTTGTTTTTATTTCATAGGTAAAAAGCTTTTATTTATTTTAAGATAGTTATATTGTAATTTTAAATTAAAGTTAGGGGGGTGTTAGGTTTAGGGGTTAATAGTTTAATTTAGTATTTTGAGATGTGGGGGGCCAGGGGTTTAGAGGTTAATAGGTTTAGTATTTACAATGTGGGGGGCTGGAGGTTTAGGTGTTAATAGGTTTAGTTTATTAGTTGTGATGTGGGGGACTGGAGGTTTAGGGGTTAATAATTTATTATAGTGTTTTGTGATGTGGGGGGTGGTTTAGGGGTTAATAGGTTTATTTAGGTGTCAGCAATGTCTGGAAGCAGCGAATTAGGGGTTAATAACTTTTATTAATGTTGGCGATGTGGGGGGCTGCATATTAGGAGTTAATAACTTTTATTAGTGTCGGGGAGCGGCGGATTTGGGGTAAATATCTTTTATTAGTGTCAGCGATGTCGAGAACGGCAGAATAGGAGTGTTTAGACTAGGAGTTTATGTTAGGGTGTTAGGTTGAAAGGTAACTTTCGTTGCTATAGACATCAATGGGGTTGCGTTACGGCGATCTCCATTCCGCAATCGCAGGTGTTAGTTTTTTTTCTAACACTTTCTCCTCATTGATGTCTATGGGGCAAAGTGTGCATGAGCATGTCAAGTCAGCCCTTGGCCTTTGTGCTTAACGCACCATACCGCACATTAACTCGTAATGGCAGCACTATGGAGAGTGCAATAACGCAAATGTTTTGGTGTTATTTTCACACCCTGTTTAGTGCAAAACGTAATCTAGGTGTATGTGAGAAAGAAACAATCCTATTCAAAAGTAAATTTTACATTATAAATTATCATTATATTATTAATTGGAACAATATGTCAAATGTACAAAGGGCATTCACCCATAGAAAGCACAAAATATAGCACAATATCTAATGCAGAGATTTATACAACAATAAGGGAAAGTCAGAGCGAGGTGCTGTGCAACAACCTAAGGCTTTTAAAACTAAAAAAGGCACTAATCACATGCTTTGCCACATCCTTACTTTATGTAATCCTTAATTTGTTGTAAAACACCACTGTGGGGGAGTCCACACCTAAAAAAGGATGCTTCTAGTGCACCTCATAGACATCTGATTCTAAATCAATGGCAACATTTAATGAGCTGCAGAAGGCTCACCTAATCAAAACGGATGATCTAACTGGAGTCATTCTGAAGTAATCGATGACTCCGGACTAGTTATCAGAAGTCATCCTGAAGTATGCCCCCAGGCCAAAATATCTAAATAAGATGACTCTAGAGTCATTTACTGGCTGAACATGCTTGTGAAGTAATCAGTAAGGTAATCTGCTAATCATTGTAAAGTCATTACCCAGGATTTTGTTACCTTAGCTGATGACTTTACAAGCCTGATGATGTCTGATGATGTGCAAATGTCTTCAAAAGTAGTTTAATGATCATCAAATTACACCAGGATGGTCTCTGAAGTAATCCTGTTTGACTTGGGTCAACATTAAGAATTCTGTAGTGAAACCACTGAAGCTGATTTTAATCCAAATATATAAAAAATGTGGATTCACTTGTTAAAACATAGCTTTTATTTACCAATTCATTGGTCTGATAATATAAAAAGAAAAGAGGATAAAAAAAAACTACATGGGCATATAACTGAGAAGAGTTTACCCGTTTCAGCATTATCCTTAAATAGAGCTTAATACCCCAATGTTTCCAACTTTATTTATAAAGTTAAAGAGAGCTGATGGGTAAAGCAAAACACCCTATCACCATATGCACACATTTTAAAGATATTAAAAATATCTATATTAGACATGTGCGTTTTGATTCGTTCTGAATCCAAATTCTGACGAATTTGTTCAATTCGGAGATTCTGATCAATTTGAATTTCCGAATTACGGTAGTACCGAATCTACCGAATAAATCCGAATTAGTTCGGATTTATTCGGTAAATTCGGATGGCCATGGATTACACTAGTAATGTACAGTATATTAGGTTATATCACTCTGCTATGGGTTACACCTAATATACAGTACATAATACTAGTCTAATACACAGCACATCCCAAATAACACATACCAAAATTCCGAATTTCCGAACCGAATCGAACCGAATCCAGCCGAATTTATTCGAATCCAAATGAATCCGAAACGAATCCGAAACAAATTTATTTGAATTTTTCTGAATTCGAATCGATCCGAACCGAAATTTGAAAAAATCCAAATTCATCCGAACCGAAACAAATTTTTCGACCTTGCACATGCACAAGTCTGATCTATATGTATATTCAAGGTATGCTCAAACTCATCATAATACAATTTATATGACCAAATTTATGTAATAATACAGTATTAAAGGTCAAAATTTAAATGTGCATACATGCATTTCAATTTGAAATAGAAGCATTTTTGCTTCCATTAATAAAAAATGCTTCTAGTAAAAGTTACGCACATATCCTATAAGGGCCTGTACATTAGTATTTAAGCTCAGAGAACTGGCAATGGTGTGTATTGCTTTCATGAAGAGATAATTTGTGTCATAGAAGCCACCACTAACTCTGCTATAGGGTATATTGTTTTAATACTGGTGCATGGGCTCTCACAGAATATGTGCGTATGCCACAGAAAAACAGTAATAACTTTTTTTTTAAACAGTAATAACTTTACTTGAATCACAGATGTATATTGCAACAATGCTTCTATTTCACATTGAAATGCACCCATACACATTTAAAATGTAACCTGTCACTTTAATTAAAAAATGTTGTCTATTCAACCTACTTATTTCTTATTGCCAGTAATTGCAGAAAGGACTGGGTCTGGGTACCAGACTCCTCAGCAACCCCAGCTTGAATAGCAACAAAGAATTAATCTAAAGAAAGAGAATAATGGAAATGGTGGTCAGCCAAGTTTTTTTTTACAAACGCTAAATACATTTAGTATATATTTAATAAATAGCTATAGTTGTCAAGAGCACTACAAGTGGATTACTGTATATGTAACAGCTTTGTATTCAACTATCCCCCATGAAAAGGTCATGGAGATTCATTATTTCTTACAGTAATCTACTATTTACACATCTCAATTTCAGAATTACATCATCAGAGTTGCTAATTTTGTTAACCCACAATGTCTTTGAGTTTGAAGGATTTTTCTTTTTAGAGATGTGGGACAGCCATGAGGACAAAGTGTGCCCCCTCCTACTCCAACCTATTTATGGGTTGGTGAGTGTTGTTTCATATCTTTGGAGATACTAATCCCTTTAGGAAGGCCATTATGTTCTTTAACAAGTTCATTGAAGATTTGATTTAAATGTGGCCAGAAAATGATTTTAAGGTGGTGAAGTTTGTCAACTGGCTTAACGACAATGATTATGGATTATAGTTCACTTCTAAAGTTAGTGAGTTTTCCATTATATATTTGAATATTGTTTTGTAGGGATGATCACAACACTTTGTTACATGCCAAGAATTGCCATCCAAAATATGTCTTTCATGCAAAAGCTAAATTAAATCTTGTGAGATAAGGAAACAACTGCCCTGATGACATTTCTTATGATAAGCAAGCTGTAGCCCTAATAGATAGATCAAAAGATCAGCTATAAATAGAAGTGATTCATTCCACAGACACCATCTCACAAGAGGGGAAAACAGAAGCAATATGTTGCCTTTGTTACAGATTATAGTGAGCAATATGATGATATCTGTAAAATCATGGAGAAACATTTCCAATTATTGATTATAGAGTATATATTTTTGTCTGTGGTAAATGGTGTAATAAGATGCTCTCATGGGAGGAACAGAAGTATTGGTAACATGGTATCACCTTAACAATTACAGCTGAGCAGAGAAAATGAAAGTTATTGGTTAACATGTAAAGGGATCATTTAATGTGAAAGTATTGGTTGCAAGGCATGTAACTATGTAGACATTGGTAGTAGTTTTACATCTATGGTCACAAATTCATTTTTTCAAATTAGAGATTGGCTTTACTGTGGGGCCTAGTTATCAAGCCGTCAACCTCAAATACGCTTGAATTCCGCAGCGTATTTGTGTCAAAGCTGATACGCCTTAGTTATCAAAGGCTCGAGACCGGCAAAAGTAGAATTTTGTGACGTAAGCTTCGATCCGCCGGACTCAGTCCGACACAGATCGATTCTTACGTCACTCCAGATGTTCCGCACACAAGTGCGGCACAATCTCACTACTTTTGCTAGTTATCAAAAAACTAGCAGGTACGCTCGGCACTTTTACGGCCCAGCGTACCTGGTTTTCAAAGCGCCAGCCTGGAGGCGGCGGATCCCATAGGAATCAATGGGAGTCTGACCATAGCGAAAGTACAAGTTCGCTGCTGACAGACATCCCATTCATTCCTATGGGAGATGTCTGCACCTAACACCCTAACATGTACCCCGAGTCTAAACACCCCTAATCTGTCCCCCCTACACCGCCGCATCTAAATAAAGTTATTACCCCCTAAACCGCCGCTCCCGGAGCCCACTGCAAGCTACTCTATACATATTAACCCCTAAACCGCCTCCTCCAGGAGCCCACCGCAACTATAATAAATGTATTAACCCCTAAACCACCGCTCCCGGAGCCCACCGCCACCTACATTATACCTATTAACCCCTATCCTGCCCCCCTATACCGCCGCCCTCTATAATAACGTTATTAACCCCTAAACCTAAGTCTAACACTAACCCTAATGCCCCCTTTACTTAAATATTAATTAAATAAATCTAAATAATATTTCTATTATTAACTACATTAATCCTATTTAAAACTAAATGCTTACCTGTAAAATAAACCCTAATGTAGCTACAATATAAATAATAATTATATTGTAGCTATCTTAGGATTTATTTTTATTTTACAGGCAACTTTGTATTTATTTTAACTAGGTACAATAGCTATTAAATAGTTATTAACTATTTAATAGCTTACCTAGCTAAAATAAAGAGAAATTTACCTGTAAAATAAAAACTAACCTAAGTTACAATTCCACCTAACACTACGCTATACTTTAATAAATTATTCCTATTTAAAACTAAATACTTACCTGTAAAATAAACCCTAATATAGCTACAATATAAATAATAATTATATTGTAGCTATCTTAGGATTTATATTTATTTTACAGGTAACTTTGTATTTATTTTAGCTAGTTAGAATAGTTATTAAATAGTTATTAACTATTTAATAACTACCTAGCTAAAAGAAATACAAAATTACCTGTAAAATAAATCCTAACCTAAGTTACAATTAAACCTAATACTACACTATCATTAAATTAATTAAATAAACTACCTACAAATAACTACAATTAAATACAATTACATCAACTAACTAAAGTACAAAAAATAAAAAAGCTAAGTTACAGAAAATAAAAAAATAAGTTACAAACATTTTACAAATATTACAACAATTTTAAGCTACTTACACCTAATCTAAGCCCCCTAATAAAATAACAAACCCCCCCAAAATAAAAAAATGCCCTACCCTATTGTAAATTAAATAAAGTTCAACGCTCGTTTACCTTACCAGCCCTTAAAAGGGCCATTTGTGGGGGCATGCCCCCAAAAGTTCAGCTCTTTTGCCTGTAAATGAAAAATACAACCCCCCCCAACATTAAAACCCACCACCCACATACCCCTAATCTAACCCAAACCCCCCTTACAAAAACCTAACACTAATCCCCTGAAGATCATCCTACCTTGAGTCGTCTTCACTCAGCCGAGCAGCGATGGAACCAAAGTGGACATCCGGACCGGCAGAAGTGATCATCCAAGGGGCGCTGAAGAAATCTTCCATCCGATGAAGTCATCATCCAGGCGGCGCTGAAGAAGTCTTCGATCCGGGCGCTGTCATCTTCCAAGCCGGGTCTTGAATCTTCCTTCCGCCGCCGCAGAACATCCTTCTTCACCGACAGACTACGATGAATGAAGGCTCCTTTAAGGGACGTCATCCAAGATGGCGTCCCCTCAATTCCGATTGGCTGATAGGATTCTATCAGCCAATCAGAATTAAGGTAGGAAAAATCTGATTGGCTGATTCCATCAGCCAATCAGATTCAAGTTCAATCCGATTGGCTGATCCAATCAGCCAATCAGATAGAGCTCACATTCTATTGGCTGATCGGAACAGCCAATAGAATGCAAGCTCAATCTGATTGGCTGATTGGATCAGCCAATCGGATTGAACTTGAATCTGATTGGCTGATGGAATCAGCCAATCAGATTTTTCATACCTTAATTCCGATTGGCTGATAGAATCCTATCAGCCAATCGGAATTGAGGGGACGCCATCTTGGATGACGTCCCTTAAAGGAGCCTTCATTCGTCGTAGTCTGTCGGTGAAGAAGGATGTTCCGCGGCGGCGGAAGGAAGATTCAAGACCCGGCTTGGAAGATGACATCGCCCGGATCGAAGACTTCTTCAGCGCCGCCTGGATGATGACTTCATTGGATGGAAGATTTCTTCAGCGCCCCTTGGATGATCACTTCTGCCGGTCCGGATGTCCACTTGGGTTCCATCGCTGCTCGGCTGAGTGAAGACGACTCAAGGTAGGATGATCTTCAGGGGATTAGTGTTAGGTTTTTGTAAGGGGGGTTTGGGTTAGATTAGGGGTATGTGGGTGGTGGGTTTTAATGTTGGGGGGGGTTGTATTTTTCATTTACAGGCAAAAGAGCTGAACTTTTGGGGGCATGCCTCCACAAATGGCCCTTTTAAGGGCTGGTAAGGTAAACGAGCGTTGAACTTTATTTAATGTAGAATAGGGTAGGGCATTTTTTTTATTTTGGGGGGGTTTGTTATTTTATTAGGGGGCTTAGATTAGGTGTAAGTAGCTTAAAATTGTTGTAATATTTGTAAAATGTTTGTAACTTATTTTTTTATTTTCTGTAACTTAGCTTTTTTTATTTTTTGTACTTTAGTTAGTTGATGTAATTGTATTTAATTGTAGTTATTTGTAGGTAGTTTATTTAATTAATTTAATGATAGTGTAGTATTAGGTTTAATTGTAACTTAGGTTAGGATTTATTTTACAGGTAATTTTGTATTTCTTTTAGCTAGGTAGTTATTAAATAGTTAATAACTATTTAATAACTATTCTAACTAGCTAAAATAAATACAAAGTTACCTGTAAAATAAATATAAATCCTAAGATAGCTACAATATAATTATTATTTATATTGTAGCTATATTAGGCTTTATTTTACAGGTAAGTATTTAGTTTTAAATAGGAATAATTTATTAAAGTATAGTGTAGTGTTAGGTGGAATTGTAACTTAGGTTAGGATTTATTTTACAGGTAAATTTCTCTTTATTTTAGCTAGGTAAGCTATTAAATAGTTAATAACTATTTAATAGCTATTGTACCTAGTTAAAATAAATTGAAAGGTACCTGTAAAATAAAAATAAATCCTAAGATAGCTACAATATAATTATTATTTATATTGTAGCTATATTAGGGTTTATTTTAAAGGTAAGTATTTAGTTTTAAATATGATTAATTTAGTTCATAATATAAATATTATTTAGATTTATTTAATTAATATTTAAGTTAGGGGGGCGTTAGGGTTAGTGTTAGACTTAGGTTTAGGGGTTAATAAATTTATTACAGTGGCGTCGTCGTAGTGGGGGGCAGGATAGGGGTTAATAAATTTATTATAGGTGGCGACGGTGTAGGGGGGCAGGATAGGGGTTAATAGGTTTAATATAGGTTGCGGCGGGTTCAGGGAGTGGCGGTTTAGGGGTTAAACTATTTATTTAGTTGCGGCGAGGTGCGGGATCAGCAGGATAGGGGTTAATAATTTTATTATAGAGGGCGACGGTATAGGGGGGGCAGGATAGGGGTTACTAGGTATATTGTAGGTGGCGGTGGGCTCCGGGAGCAGCGGTTTAGGGGTTAATACATTTATAAGAGTTGCGGCAGGGTCTAGGAGCGGCGGATTAGGGGTTAATACATTTATAAGAGTTGCGGCAGGGTCTAGGAGCGGCGGTTTAGGGGTTAATACATTTATAAGAGTTGCGGCAGGGTCTAGGAGCGGCGGTTTAGGGGTTAATACATTTACAAGAGTTGCGGCAGGGTCTAGGAGAGGCGGTTTAGGGGTTAGTAACTTTATTTAGTTGCGGGAGGCTCCGGGGGCGCCGGTATAGGGATAGAACAGTGTAGTTTAGTGTGGGTGCTTAGTGACAGGCTAGCAATAAAGCTGGGAAAAAGCCGAAGAGCAGCGAGATCGGATGAGTGATAACTGTCACAGTCCGCTGCTCATCGCCCCGCGGCTTTTTGACAGCTTTATTTGATAACTTAGGCGAACGTATTCAAGGTCCGCGGCGGCGAAGGTAGGCGAGCTTAGGCGGATGTATTGGGCCGGCGAAGCCAGAAAAGTAGACGGCTTGATAACTACCCCCCTGTACATCCACTGATTTATTTACTTACATGTAATTTGTATAATCTTCAATATGTAGGACAATATGTAGAGACATCGGGGCCTATTTGTCATATATCTGTCGGACCTGATCTAACAGGGCGGATCAGGTCCGACAAAAATCGCTGAATACGGAGAGCAATACGCTCTCCGTATTCAGCATTGCACCAGCAGCTCCTGTGAGCTGCTGGTGCAACGCCACCCCCTGCAGACTCGCGCCCAATTGGCCGCCAGCAGGGGGTGTCAATCAACCCAACCGTACTCGATCGGGTTGATTTCCGGCGATTCCTGTCCGCCTCAACAGAGCAGGCGGACAGGGTTATGGAGCAGCGGTCTGAAGACTCGCCAGAAACACAGGCCCACAAGCTCCTTACGGAGCTTGATAAATGGGCCCATCAGGTCTAGAATTAGGGATTAATAAAATTGGTACAACAATAATCAAACAATCGTAATAAATGTACTGATATTTTAAAGTGATGGTAAATACGTTTTCTTTTACTTTTTTATATGCGATTGAAACATTGGGGTTTCAAGCTATGTTTATGGCTAATGCCAAACAGGTAAGCTGTTCCCAACCATATGCACATGAAGTGCTTTCTGTCCTGTTTTATTTTATTATTAGACCAATGAAGTGGTGAATAAAAACAAAATTTCAGCAAAACTCAAGCACAGAATGGATGCAAATGTAACCATTTGTGCTAGGGCCATGGTGAAGTTGTTAACTATTATGCTATTATGCTTTTGGACATTCCCAGGCTGAGCAGTTCTCTTTGTATATTTGCATAAGTTAAACTATGCACTGTCTTACTTTTTAAGCTTATAGGGCTATATTACAAGTGGTGCAATAATGATAGCACTTGTGCAATAGCCTGTTTAGTTTTCTTTGTATTTGCTGTATGTAATTTTTTTACAATCCAATAAAAACAATAAAGATAAAAAATAAATAAATAAAGTATTGCAGTATTGATAAGTGCTATTTTTTTTTTTAAAAGCCCTATCCATTGAAGTCTTTGGGGCAGATGCATTAATGCGGTTGCGATATTGGGAGTCCTTATGTTAGCGTGTATAGGTTTTTGCTGACACTCTAACTTTTTGCTCTTAACTTGTGATACGCAAGCTAACATGGCCGTGTTAAAATTTTACTTTAAGTGAAAAATTCTGATGTTACACCACTTGTAATCTAGCCCATAATATCTTTATTTACAGATAATGTGCATATACTTTATTACATTACATGAACAAACCAAGGGATCTTTTCCTATGTAACTATTAACATTGGATATTGGCACATATAAACCAGACATTTATGTGCTTTGTTTGTATCTAAGAAAAAACTTAAACTCTGGTAAAAATTACTTTCAGTATTCTTACTTAGAAAAAAAAAATATTTGCTTCAAGGGACACTAAACACAAATTGTAAACTATATGAATATAAATATTCAAATATAAAAATAATTTTGCAATGAAAACTGCAGCCTTACAAGAATAGATAATGGTGTACAGATGCACACCCAAACCCAAAGGGGGCGCTTCCTACTCACTCTAAACAAAGCTACTAGTAAATATCTTGAACCATGAGCAAACTGAACATAAAGTCCAAATGATCCAAAATGAGGCAGCTCTCTGTCGAGGGACGGTCAAATCCAGGTAAAAAGTGATCTGTAGAGAAAGAACAGAGGCGCCATATTGGCCTAGTACCACCACAGGTAATTGTTGATGCAAGATAACAGGAACTATACTCACAAACGTGTAGCACTGAACAGTGCTAATGAGGCAGGCTGGAACTTTGCAGTAGTCCAGCTCACTCTAACTAGTCAGCAGTAATGTCAGGTCTGAAAACCTTGAGGGAACACTCCTATTGCCTGTATAAAAATATAGAGCAAACAACCATAACCCAGTAAAGTATAGACAAGGGCAAGAAGAAAAAGATTGATTGCACTTACAGGAAGAAAAGCACCTCCAGGTGCAGTATAAGCTGACTGGGGCTTCACAGCCGCCCAGCTGACTTAGATAACTAGCAAACAGCAAGCAGCCACAAAAATATTCCAAAGATCCCAAAAGTGGTGTATCTGTGTAATACACCACATAAGCAAGTGTATGGTTAAAAAAAGATTCTTTATTTAAAAGTGACGCGTTTCTCAGCCTCTTTGGGGCCTATCTATCAAGCTCCATATGGAACTTGAAGCCCCATGTTTCTGGCGAGCCTTCAGACTCACCAGAAACACCAGTTATAAAGCAGCGGTCTAAAGACCTGTCCGCCCCAATTCAACCTGATTGAATACGATCGGGTTTATTGACACCCCTATGCTAGCGGCCAATTGGCCGCGAATCTGCAGGGGACAGCGTTGCACCAGCAGTTCACAAGAGCTGCTGGTGCAATGCTGAATGCGGAGAGCTTATTGCTCTCCGCATTCAGCAAGGTTTGTCGGACATGTTCTGCAATGTCGGATCATGTCCGACAGACCTTTCATAAATAGGCCCCTAAGGGGCTGTTTCTTCAGACTATGATGCAAAAAAAATCAAAATACACTTGCTATATATAAAGGGTAACAAACATTATAGGTCAACCAATTAGTCGGTCACACCTGTATGTATTGACAATTAATTACTTGACATGTTAATGAAGGTAAACAATGACTTCACAAATGAGATATAACATATGTGTGGTTTACAAATTATCAGTTGACATGGTAACAAAAGTAAACAAAGGCTTTATATATACAGATAAATTCAAACTGTACATACACCATATGATATAAAAAGAATGAATAAATATAGAAACATTGCGTTCTATAAGACTCGTCACCCCCACACACACACACACTCCCCCAACATAAATCCTTGTAATATGGCATGTTAGATGCCAAAGCACTAGTACAGACGTTTGCAATTTTGAATCAGACTTCTCCAAATATAAATAACAGTATTTCACTCAATCAAATAGCCATATGAACCCATTGAACCCCTCAGATTGCACCAGTTAGGGCAAAATAGGAAGAAAATATGCATATCAGGCATTGGCTTGTTATACTTGTTCTAAGTTTATAAATCGCTAATAAAATAATAATAAGGCTCCACTCGATATTACAAAATGAAATTAATAAGGATTCTACCTGCCTGTATATGACTTGAATATATTTGTTAAAAAGATCTTCCATAAGAGTGTGGGGTTCATAAGTTATGCAGTCCTCACTAACATGAGAATCCATCAGATCAGTGGTGATAGGTCTCAATTTTTTATTTCTGATTTGTTTGTCTGCAAAGTATTTTTGGAGGGAAAGCTTCCTAATATAGCTGTTAACATCCACAAATACCTCAAAGACATTAAAATGATTTGAGGGCCTAAACGAAAGGCCCCTACCTAAGACTCTGATCTCGTCATCCGATGGTGAGTGTGATGAAAGATTAAAAATACCCTTCCTTAGCCTATCTATTTTTTCCTTTTTGCTGGAGACAGATTTTCCTCTGACTCCTCGCTTCCGAAGGGTCTTTTTTGTTTCTAGGGGAATGAAGGTCCTATTGGGCCTTTCCAGACTGGTGGGTCCTGATGGAAGTGACTCCCCCCTAAAAAACATGGTTGTATAGGTGTGGTGTTAGCATTTGTAATGATCTCATTATCAGTATTTTGTAAAGCTTGGTATCTATTAGGATGTGCAAACGTTTTCTGTATTGTTTGGTCTGTATCTTGAGGTCCCATAGCACTAGTCTGCTGCCCTCTACTTCTGTAATGGTTGAAAGATGATATATTGTTGGCTCTATCAGGGTGTTGATAATTCCCAGAGTGAGAATTGGAATACGGTGTATATTCTTGATACACCCCATTCCTGGATTGATACCGATTAGTGGATGGATGACCAGGGTAATGAATGGCATCGTGTGATATGGGAGTAAAGTATGCCTGATGGTTATAATTAAGAGAATTGTTTCTATTTTGTGCTACTTGCCAACCACCAGTAGAAGGTTGATATTGGTGATTGGTGTAGCTGTTCCTATCACCTACTACTTTCCAGCCCCCATTGTTGACAGGTCTGTTATTACTAATATTATTAGAAAAAGGATTGGAATTAGACAATCTACTTCTACCTGTATACCTGTCCTTTGCAATAATCATCATTATCTCTCTCCATTTTTTTATTTTTGTTTTCAATAATTTGTTGTTGATACTCATTGGCTTTGTCATATGTACTTACTCTCATATTTTCAAATTGTGGGGATGATTTGTGAGCATCTAAATCTTTTTGGAAATTATCAATTTCTACCCCTACTTCATCCACCAGTGATTGTCTATGTATTAGAATACCTATGAGGGTCATGGAACATATATTAAGGGCATTTTCCCATTCCTTAAGTACTTCTTCATTTTTGAAGGAACAATTTTGTAACATCCTAAGCC
Organism: Bombina bombina; assembly: GCF_027579735.1. Lineage (NCBI taxonomy): Eukaryota > Metazoa > Chordata > Amphibia > Anura > Bombinatoridae > Bombina > Bombina bombina. The sequence goes on from NC_069501.1 coordinate 763,399,849, forward strand.
CCCTTATTTGGTTTTTGTATTTCTTGAGAGTGTCCAAATCCCACCAGTGTCTATGTTCAGTCTTCAACAAGGACTCCAACTTGTTAAAGGAAGACTGAAGAGACAAGGGTGGGGTAGGCAATTCAAGATCAGATTGTTCCACAGGTACCCTCCTATTTGCTCATTCAGATGATGATAACATATTGATCAATAAAATAACAACAACAAATTAACACACACACCCCAAAAAACTCCAATATAGTCATCAGAAGCAGCTACCCCTAGTATTGACCTATACAGTGAACAAGAATAGAGAATGGTGTACAGATGCATACCCAAACCCAAAGGGGCACTTCCTACTCACTCTAAACAAAGCTACTAGTAAATAGCATTAACCATGAGCAAACTGAACATAAAGTCCAAATTATACAAAATGAGGCAGCTCTCTGTCGAAGAACGGTCAAATCCTGATATGAAGTGATCTGTAAAGAAAGAAAAGAGGGGCCACAATGGCCTAGAACCACCAAAACAGGTAATCGTTGATGCAAGATAACAGGAATTATACTCACAAACGTGTAGCACCCAATGGTGCTAATGAGGCAGGCTGGAACTTTGCAATAGCCCAGCTCACTCTAACCAACCAGCAGTAATGTCAGGTCTGATAACCTTGAGGGAACACTCCTATTGCCTGTATAAAAATATAGAGCAAACAACCATAGCCCAGTAACGTATAGACAAGGGCAAGAAGAAAAAGATTGATTGCACTTACAGGAAGCAAAGCACCTCCAGGTGCAGTATAAGTGGACTGGGGCTTCACAGCTGCCCAGCTGACTGAGATCACCAGCAAACATCAAGCAGCAACAAAAATATTCCAAATATCCCAAAAGTGGTGTATCTGTGTAATACTGAACAGAAGAAAAAGAAGACACGCTGGAACTTGAAGCAACAACATCTATAGGTTTATTTGGTCAATCCAGAGGTAAACATGTACAGTTCACAGTCAGTGAAGGCCTGACACGTTTCATGCATGCTAACATGCGCTTCATCACATAAGCAAGTGTATGGTTAAAAAAAATATTCTTTATTTAAAAGTGACTCATTTCTCAGCCTCTAAGGGGCTGTTTCACATTTGCACTACTATGCATTTAGAAACACTACCTAAATTCAGTAAGTATTTGATATGTTAGAATATTGCAATGTTTGGTATTTTCACACATTATTTTAACACTTATCTTTCTACAATCGTATTTCCACTTTTTCCATAATTTATTTGTCACTTTTATTTTCATTATTCGCACCCCCTAGATGATATTAACACTATTTTGTTTATGGGTTTGAGTGTGCTTTGACATATATCACCAAGGTTGGACTATATAGCCTACACACCTTAACCGTAAGTCGGTTTTTGTAACGATCATATACAGGATTAGGGTAAGTACGATCTGTGAGATTGAACACATACCACTGTTTGTTGAATAAAATATCATATAGCAAACACTAGGTAGTTCTATGACTCGATTTTGATGTTTAGTTGAGGCTGTTAGAACGATTTGTGGACCTGCCCCCTATCAGATTCTTCTCCTCTATGATTGGTGCATATGCACACACCTCTCTTCACATGGAGGTGGCTATGAGGCGTGGACCATTTGGCTTTTAGTTTTACACAGTGTATGTTGTCTTTGCAAGAATCAGGCTTCTCACAAGTCATATACAGGCAGGTGGAATCCTTACTATTTTAATTTGGATATCGAGTGGAGCCTTATTATTATTTTATTAGCGATTTATAAACTTAGAACAAGTATAACAAACCAACACCTGATATGCATATTTTCTTCCTATTTTGCCCTAACTTGTGTGATCTGAGGGGTTCAATGGGCTCATATGGCTATTTGATTGAGTGCAATACTGTTATTTATATATGGAGATGTCTGATTCAAAATTGCAAACGTCTGTACTAGTGCTTTAGCATCTAACATGCCATGATACAAGGCTTTATGTTGGGTGTGTGTGTGTGTGTGTGTGGGGGGGGGGGTGATGAGTCTTATAGAACGCAATGTTTCTATATTTATTAATTCTTTTTATATGATATGGTGTATGTATAGTTTGAATTTATCTGTATATGTGAAGCCTTTGTTTACTTTTGGTACCATGTAATTTGGTACCATGATAATTTGTAAACCACACATATGTTAGTACTCATTTGTGAGATCATTGTTTACCTTCGTTACCATTTCAATTAATTAATTGGGAATACATACACGTGTGACCGACTAATTGGTTGATCTATCAGAGAATGTTTGTAACCCTTTATATAGCAAGTGTATTTTCATTTTTTTGTATCATAGCCTGAGGAAACAGTTCCTTAGAGGCTGAGAAATGTGTCGCTTTTAAATAAAGAATCTTTTTTTAACCATACACTTGCTTATGTGGTGTATTACACAGATACACCACTTTTGGGATCTTTGGAATATTTTTGTTGCTGCTTGCTGTTTGCTGGTGATCTCAGTCAGCTGGGCAGCTGTGAAGCCCCAGTCCCAGTCCCCAGTGCTTTCCTTCCTGTAAGTGCCATCAATCTTTTCCTTCTTGCCCTTGTCTATATGTTACTGGGCTATGGTTGTTTGCTCTATATTTCTATACAGGCAATAGGAGTGTTCCCTCAAGGTTATCAGACCTGACATTACTGCTGGTTGGTTAGAGTGATCTGGGCTACTGCAAAGTTCCAGCCTGCCTCATTAGCACCATTGGGTGCTACACATTTGTGAGTATAATTCCTGTTATCTTGCATCAACGATTACCTGTTTTGGTTATACTAGGACATTATAGCCCCTCTGTTCTTTCTCTAAAGATCACTTCATACCAGCATTTTACCGTCCTTCGACAGAGAGCTTCCTCATTTTGTATAATTTGGGCTTTATGTTCAGTTTGCTCATGGTTAATGATATTTACTAGTAGCTTTGTTTAGAGTAAATAGGAAGCACCCCTTTGGGTTTGGGTGTGCATCTGTACTCCAGTCTCTATTCTTTTTTAATGTATAGGTCAATACTAGGGGTAGCTGCTTCCGAGTATTATATTGGAGTTTTTTGGGGTGTTGTGTTAATTTGTTGTTTGCTCTAAAAAAATGTTTTATTTTTTTATTGAGGTTGTTCAAATATAAAACAGTAAACAAAAGTTCAGTAGCATATATACATTGGGTATATAAATAATTGTTTTGCAATTACATTCAGGTACACATTATTGGATTACAATATACAAGATTGTGTGTAATCAGAAGAAAAGTACAGTACTATCATTCAAAATAAAACTGAACCTTAATATTGGAACCCCATTTTGTTATTTTTTTGTAAGAAGTAAATGCGTCTCCGGAACTTCAAAAGGCCACTCAAGCACCTCTGCAATCTAAATGATCAAGAGAAGGAGCTCTATTGTTACATATGGTCACTCTTGGACCTTGAATTTTAATTACAACCAGAAACAACATCAACTAGGAATTGTCACATAGACCTATTTTCTATAAACTTTATGGACATATCTATTATTATTAGAGATAAAACTTAGCATGTCTATTAGCTTCATAAACATGTTTATTGACTATTTACATAGGTCATAGGTTTGCTAAACAGGTCTATAGAAGATTACGTCTATTACATGATCCATAGGGTATGTGAGCAAAACTAGTGGTCTGAGACATGCCCATGAGCTTGGACATGGTCTATGTGTTATATGTACATTAAAATGAGAGTCACATCTGCTGTCATTTAAAATTTAGGGTGGTGCAAAAAGAAAAAAGGATATAGATATAACTGGAAGGTGTGAACATGGCTATTGACTAGGTCTTACATAGTCTACTGACTGTGTAAACATAACAATAGAGGATTACATTGACTGACCTTTATATTGTATAGGGGCCAAAGATACAAATAAAGTCTCTGGAAATAGCTACCTTATAAATGAGAATTATAAACCTTTCTTGGTTGTCTCTGGTGCCCTAAATAAAATATTTCAGGTCCTAGCCATAGCATCCCTCAAAGCCAAGAGTTACTTAACCCACTCCTCTCCTGCAGAGCACCATTGAGCGGCAATCGTTCCAGTTCCGGTACACTGAAAACTGCACGGTTGGAGGCCCAGGACATTGTAGTATCAGGGTTAGCATACAGTTTTCTAGGGAGTCTAGACAGTTATGGTGGTATATAAAGTTCCTGACAGAGGATTGACTGCTACTAAGCTGGTGGCACTCCTTGTGAACTGTGTCAAAGCAGCTCTGGTAAGTCACAGTACCCAGAAACCCCATCTCCCACCTAGGAGGGTCGGTCGCATCCCTACCGGTAGCTGGTAGAGCTGATTCCAGGGCATGCCAAAACAGATGGCCATCCAGGGATGAGCTTTGTGCGTCCCCTGTGGGTGATGTTGCCTGATAAGCATAAATGTTTCTGTACTCACTCCATGTAAACTCAGAGGCTTCCGGGCCCCGGCTCCACGAGGCCATGGAGGGGAGGTCAGAGTTAAGCGTGAAGCAGGTCTTGCATTGGGTTTCCCTCCTCTCTACCCATCAAACAATTTTTTGTGAACATGTCTATGTAGGAGATCAGGTAGTTGCAATTTTTCCTGTGCTGTTTCTTGCTGCGTAAGTGTGCTTCCCCATAAATTAGGGTCAGTGTGGAAAAGGCTTGATCAATTTGCAGACATATTTTTTTTCATACTCCTCCAGTAGTATCTTAATAGAAGAGTAAAGCTCCTCCATATTCAGAAAATGCCAGCAGTGTATGTGCAGCTTATATCTAAAACTGCATCACAGCCAGCATCCAGGGATACTAGCTGGGGGGTTTGTAAGGAGGCTAAAGCCTCAAGAAAGTCTACGGAATATTAGGACTGCAAAGTAGTGTAAGATATGGTTCAGTCTATGCAGATTTTTTTTCCCAATCTAGGATCTAGCGGTTTGGACAAACCATAATTCCAAATATCTTGGATTTTTAGAAAAATATCCGTCAGAGTGGAGCAGCTCAAAATATTTCGACCTAAGGTGGCCGCTGCCCGGAAGTTCCCCCCGTTTGCTCTATATTTTTATACAGGCAATAAGAGTGTTCCCTCAAGTTTATCCAAACTGACATTACTGCTGGTTGGATACAGTAAGCTGGACTACTGCAAAGTCCAAGCCTGCCTCATTAGCACCATTGGGTGATACACAAAACTGCAGCCTTATATTGTCAAATTAGTATATTGTTTTATGTTTATTCTTTTCCCTGATTTCCCTGTTCCACAGAACAAAAGAACCCCTGCTATCTAATCTCAAACTTATATTCAGTGCAAACTGGTATAGCCTGCACTCTTGTATTCCCTTAAGGTGGTTTAGCTCTGATTCAACAAAGGAATGATTTTCCTATCATGATTGTTTAAAGCATGTGACACCATAAAAGCTTAGGGAGGGAGAGAAAATTAAACAAAAGCTCGCATAAATTACCTTAAAATATTCACCCAAGTCTCCCTGGGAGAAAGTGAAACAAATACATTTTTTTTTTGTATTTTACAGCAAAAGGCAGCAAAACAAACAATGAATGTATATTGCAATAATGTTTCACTTGCTATAATGAAACATTTTATGCATTGTTAAAATGTCAAGTTTAATGGGTCCTTTAATCTGTTTGTTGCTATGATATTGAAACCTTTAGAACTCAGGTATACTAATGCTCATGGTACTTGACCCGTGAAAGTCTTTATAGGTTTAAGAAGATACTATTTATGAGCTCACATAAATAACTTTTTTTCTAGTAATAACCTTCACTGGGATTTTTCCTTCTGTCATTCATGTAGCAATTGGTTGCTCATTTACCAATCAAGTTATTGATTTGCCTTACAACAGTGTTACATTTTGTAATGACATCATATAAGTAATTATACATTTTGTTCCTCTAAACACAGGAGATATATTCAAAAATGATCTCCCTATGAAAATACATAATTATTGTAGGTAGGCAATACATCATATATGTATGTATATACAAACACAGCTGATAGAGTACACTATTTTCTCTACTTTCTGTTGTGTATTGTCTTGCTTCACTTGCAGAATTCAACTTTTTATTTATATAATCTTTTATTGAGGTTTTGAAAAATAACAACGTATAATATATGTCCAAGTTCAATTACAACACAAAGTATACAGATTACATGATAAGCTTTTGCGTACACACTAACAATGGAGTGCCAATTTTGAGTCTATACACATTTCTGTATCTATGCAATGTAATGTATATGTAAGTAATTGTAATCGTTGTAGAATAGAGCATTATCTAGGGTATGAGACACACTATCAGCGGAGACTATAGATCTGTATACTGCTTTAAATTGTTTATATAATGTTATGTTAAACTTCTGCAAATAAAATAGACAGAAAACAATAACGCCTAGATTTAGAGTTCTGCGTTAGCCGTCAAAAGCAGCGTTAAGGGGTCCTAACGCTGCTTTTTACCGCCCGCTGGTATTTAGAGTAAGCCAGGAAAGGGTCTAACGGTCACTTTCCAGCCGCAACTTTTCCATACCGCAGATCCCCTTACGTCAATTGCGTATCCTATCTTTTCAATGGGATCTTCCTAACGCCGGTATTTAGAGTCTTGGCTGAAGTGAGCATTAGACCCTCTACCAACAAGACTCCAGCCGCAGAAAAAAGTCAGTAGTTAAGATCTTTCTGGGCTAACGCCGGTTCATAAAGCTCTTAACTACTGTGCTCTAAAGTACACTAACACCCATAAACTACCTATGTACCCTAAACCGAGGCCCCCCCACATTGCCACCACTATAATAAAAATTTTAACCCCTAATCTGCCGACCCCACACCGCCGCCACCACCATTATCTCTATGTACCCCTAATCTGCTGCCCCTAACATCGCCGACACCTACATAATATTTATTAACCCCTAATCTCCCCCTCCCCAACATCGCCGCTACCTTACCTACACTTATTAACCCCTATCTGCTGACTGGACCTCTCCGCCACTATAATAAATGTATTAACCCCTAAACCGCTGCACTCCCGCCTCGCAAACCCTATAGTAAATTGTATTAACCCCTAATCTGCCCTCCCTAGCATCGGTGACCCCTAACTTCAAGTATTAACCCCTAATCTGCCGACCGGACCTCGCAGCTACTCTAATAATTGTATTAACCCCTAAAGCTAAGTCTAACCCTAACCCTAATACCCCCTAAGTTAAATATAATTTTTATCTAACGAAATAAATTAAATATTATTAACTAAAGTATTCCTATTTAAAACTAAATACTTACCTGTAAAATAAACCCTAATATAGCTACAATATAACAAATAATAATATTGTAGCTATTTTAGTATTTATATTTATTTTACAGGCAACTTTGTATTTATTTTAACTAGGTACAATAGCTATTAAATAGTTATTAACTATTTGATAGCTACCTAGTTAAAATAATTACAAAATTACCTGTAAAATAAATCCTAACCTAAATTACAATTAATCCTAACACTCAAATCAAAATCAATTAACTAAAAGTTCCTACAATTAAATAAACTAATCTAAATTTCAAAAAAAACAAACACTAAATTACAAGAAATAAAAAAAGATTACAAGAATTTTAAGCTAATTACACCTACTCTAAGCCCCCTAATAAAATAACAAAGCCCCCCAAAATAAAAAAAATTCCCTACCCTAATCTAAATTAAAATAGTTAACAACTCTATTACCTTACCAGCCCTTAAAAGGGCTTTTTGCGGGGCATGTCCCAAGAAATCAGCTCTTTTGCCTGTAAAAAAAAAAATACCACCCCCCAACAATACAACCCACCACCCACATACCCCTACTCTAACCCAAACCCCCCTTAAATAAACCTAACACTACCCCCCTGAAGATCTCCCTACCTTGAATCGTCTTCACTCAGTCGAGCAGCGATGGACCATAAGAAGACATCCAGAGCGGCTGAAGTCTTCATCCTATCCGGGCAGAAGAGGACATCTGGACAGGCAAACATCTTCATCCAAGCGGCATCTTCTATCTTCATCCATCCGACGAGGAGCGGCTCCATCTTCAAGGCCTCCGGCGCGGAACATCCTCTTCTCCCGACGTCTAGACGACGAATGAAGGTTCCTTTAAGTGACGTCATCCAAGATGGTGTCCCTCGAATTCCGATTGGCTGATAGGATTCTATCAGCCAATCGGAATTAAGGTAGGAAAAATCTGATTGGCTGATGGAATCAGCCAATCAGATTCAAGTTCCATCGGATTGGATGATCCAATCAGCCAATCAGATTGAGCTTGCATTCTATTGGCTGATCGGAACAGCCAATAGAATGCAAGCTCAATCTGATTGGCTGATTGGATCGCCGCTACTCTAATAAAGTTTTTTAATACTTGAAGTTAGGTGCTTAGGGAGGGCAGATTAGTGGTTAATACAATTTATTATAGGGTTTGCGAGGCGGGAGTGTGGCGGTTTAGGGGCTAATACATTTATTATAGTGGCGGCGAGGTCCGGTCGGCAGATTAGGGGTTAATAAGTGTAGGTAAGGTAGTGGCGACATTGGGGGGCCAGATTAGGGGTTAATAAATATAATATAGGTGTCGGCGATGTTAGGGGCAGCAGATTAGGGGTACATAGGGATAATGTAGGTTGCGGCAGTGTACGGAGCGGCAGATTAGGGGTTAATAATAAAATGCAGGGGTCAGCGACAGCGGGGGCGGCAGATTAGGGGTTAATAAGTGTAAGGTTAGGGGTGTTTAGACTCGGGGTACATGTTAGGGTGTAAGGTGCAGACTTAGAAAGTGTTTCCCCATAGGAAACAATCGGGCTGTGTTGGGAGCTTAACGCTGCTTTTTTGCATGTGTTTTTTTTCATCCCAAACTGCCCCATTGTTTCCTATGGGGGAATCGTGCACGAGCACGTTTTTCCAGCTAACCGCTACCATAAGCAACGCTGGTATTGAGAGTTGAAGTGGAGGTAAATATGCCTGTTCGCTCCCTTTTTGGAGCCTAACGCAGCCCTTCAGAGAACTCTCAATACCAGCGTTATTTATAAGGTGCGGGGGGAAAAAACATGCGTAGCTATCACACCCCTTTGGCCGCAAAACTCTAAATCTAGCCGTAAGTAAATAAAATGTAATATAGTAGGAAATACAATTGGACATATATGTCTATGACACCTCTATTTTAAATTTTATGAGATATTGTTATAATTTTATTTCTTGTTTGTTTGTTCACTATGGTGAGTGAAACATACAGGATTTCTTATAGCAATTATTATGGAAAATGACAAAAAATATGTATAGTGTTACAGGTTGGTTAACGGAATAAGACTTTTGCTAGGTTAACCTATCTGTATTAATATTTGCCAGCTAGATAGTTTGATCCTACAAACACTGTAGTCTGCAGTAAACTAATTAGGCAGGATTAAAGTTCAAGTTCATGCAACAATACTGTCCAGATATTCAGTGAGATATTGTTCGAAGTAATTACTGTAGCGAATGAAATATAAGGTATCAAGTAATAGTATTGGTAAATATACGACCTGTTAATCAGTCCTGAAAACAGAGGTGTGCAAAGTTAAATGTGAAGCCGCGGAAGGTTGCGGCTTGCAGCGTGGAGCTGTGTGAGAATGCCTCCAGGCGGTAGCTGATGACGTCAGCGGTAAGCAGCCGATACTGGTCTGAGACGAGCTGAAAGTAGAAGCTGCGGTCAGTAGCGAGAGCGAGAGTGCCGCTCTGAGATGCTGGGGTAAATAGGTGGAGCCGGATTGGCTCAGTTTCACACACACTTGGGTGAGAATTGCAGATAATCCAGCATAGAAGAGAGGCAAAGGTGTGTCTTAAATAGGCAGGTGAATTCATTAAAGGGGCAGTGAGCAGAGAAAAAAGGAAGGATCTGACATATCCTCCCCCCCCAAGAACACCCACAGCGAGGGTTCTAAGGACAAGGTCTTTCCGGATTTCTACGGTGGAAAAGTGAAACACACCTGGGGGCCGAAACTGAAGTAGCAGGTTCCCATGAATCTTCAGAATGATCATACCCTTTCCATTGTACTAGATATTCCAAAACACCCCTTCGCCACCTGGAATCAAGAATAGCCTCTATCTCATATTCTAAATCCTGGGAAAGAACATGGGTAACAGAATCCACGGTAAATCTGTCGGAAAGACAGGGTTTAACCAAGGAGACATGGAAAGTCGGGTGTATCTTATATGAGTGAGGCAGTTGTAAAGTGACAGTAGCTGGATTCCTAACGGCAATTATAGGAAAAGGACCTATAAATAGCTTACTCATTTTCTTGGAGGGTGTATGTAAGCGCAAATTCTTAGTTGACAACCAGACTAGTTGTCCAACCTGGTAGACAGGTTGAGGCTTATGCCGCAAGTCATAATAACGTTTATGGGAGGCTTGTGCATGTTTTATGTTGTCTCGAGCAACAGACAAGGTCTGGGAGATGTCATTCACAGTGTCGTTGACTTTAGGACAGGGAGATGGTGCATAAGGGAGGAAGCTGATTCTGGGATGGAGTCCATGGTTGAGAAAGAAAGGGCTAAAGCCAGTTGAAGAATTCTTAGCGTTGTTGTAGGCGAATTCTGCCAGAGCGAGATGGTCAGCCCATTGATCCTGTTGGTTGGAGCAAAAACAGCGGAGGTACTGCTCCAACCACTGATTGGTGCGCTCTGCCTGTCCATTCGTTTGTGGATGATATGAAGTTGTGAGCTTTTGAGTTACTTGTAGAGTATTACATAAATGTCTCCAAAACCGAGAGGTGAATTGTGATCCTCTGTCCGAAAGGAGTACCATAGGCAACCCATGTAATCTAACAACATTCCTAATAAACAAGTCGCAAGTTTGTTGTGCGGTGGGTACTCCTATAGCTGGTATGAAATGTGCCATTTTTGTTAGCAAATCAACTACTACAAGAATGGAGGTGTAGGATGAAGATTTTGGTAGATCGACAATAAAATCCATTGCGAGATGAGTCCAAGGGGTTTCTGGAACTGGATATGGTTGTAGAAGTCCCATCGGAGATTGATGTGATGGTTTACACGTGGCACAAATACCACATTTGGAAATATAGTCTTCTACGGAGGAAAGCATAGTTGGCCACCAGTAATTACGCTTAAGTAGCTCTAGAGTTTTTTGTATGCCTAAATGTCCCGTGAGTGGGGAATCATGGTGGGCTCGTAAAAGAGAAATTCTATACTGAGGTGGTATGTATAGATGTTTACCATGGAAATATAAACCATCTGGATTTCTTTGCAGAAGATGAGTTGGTTTTGTGGAATCCTGATTTTGATCTTTCTGAAACTGAGGATCGTTATGGACGAGTAGACCTAAAAAGTTTGATGAGGGTATAACTGTAGATGGGGTTTCCACATTAAGCGGTCTAGTGTCTCTGCGGGAGAGAGCGTCAGCTTTGCCGTTTCGACTACCAGGTCTGTAGGTGATGAGATAATTGAAACGTGAGAAATAGAGATTCCAGCGAAGTTGTCTGGAGGAGAGAGTCCTACTTTGTTGTAAATATTGTAAATTTTTGTGATCTGTAATAACGATAATAGGGTGTAAAGCTCCCTCTAAGAGATGTCGCCATTGCTCAAATGCAGTTTTGATGGCCAGCAATTCCTTTTCCCCTATGGGGTAATTTCGTTCAGCTGGTAGCATGAGCCTGGAAAGATAGGCGACAGGATGCATCACATCAGTAAGGGATTGTTTCTGTGACAACACTGCCCCCAGAGCATAATCTGACGCATCAACCTCTACAATAAACTGTAAATCTGGGTCTGGGAATTTAAGAATAGGTGCCGTGGTGAAGTCAGTTTTCAACTGTTGGAAGACTCTCTGACAGTCAGATGTCCAGTTAAAAGTGTTTGTGTGTTTTGTTAAGTCAGTAAGTGGTTTAGCAGTCTGGGCGAAATTACGAATAAACTTTCGATAGAAATTCGCAAAACCAAGGAATCTTTGTACTTGTTTGCGATTTTTTGGGGTAGGCCACTGAGTGATAGCATGGATCTTAGAGTCATCCATCTTAATACCAGTGTTCGAGATAATGTAACCCAAGAAAGTGACTTGACTGCAATGAAATTCACACTTTTCTAGTTTAGCGTATAACTTATGTTGACGAAGTCTTGCTAATACTGTTCTCACGTGGGTCACATGTTGTTGTATAGTATCAGAATAGATCAAGATGTCGTCAAGATAAACTACTATAAAGGTGTCCAAGATGTCTTTAAAAATGTCATTTATGAAACATTGGAATGTAGCTGGAGCGTTACATAACCCGAAAGGCATAACGGTATATTCATACAAGCCATAACGAGTTCTGAAAGCTGTTAACCATTCATCTCCAGCTCTCATTCTTATAAGATTGTAAGCACCCCTGAGGTCCAATTTTGTGAAGACTTTGGCAGTGCGCAATCTTTCTATCAATTCAGGGATGAGGGGTAATGGGTAGCGATTTTTCTTAGTACGTTTGTTTAACTCCCTGTAGTCAATAATTGGTCTGAGCGACTGATCTTTGTTTTTAACAAAAAATATACCTGCACCAGCAGGTGAGGTGGAAGGTCTAATAAAACCTTTTGCTAGATTTTCCTGTAGATATAATTTTAGGTGATCTAGTTCGGGTTTAGATAGGGGGTATATGTGACCCACTGGTATTGTGGAGCCAGGTAAGAGGTCTATAGGACAGTCGTAGGTCCTGTGTGGCGGAAGTGTCTGTGCATCAGTCTTGTTAAATACGTCTTGGAAATCAGTATATTCGGATGGCAACTGAGAAGTAGATGAGAGAAGAATGTTATTGAGAGGGAAACAAGTCTGAGAGCAGTAGGGAGACGTTAGGTCTATAGTCAATTTGTGCCAGTCAAAGATAGGTTTATGGATTTGTAACCAAGTAAGACCTAATATAACAGGATATAGAGGACTAGGTATAATGTCAAAGCTGATAGATTCTCTATGTCCTTTGGAGGTGCACATAAGTAAGGGAGTGGTTTCAAGAGTTACTGGACCATAGGATAATGAAGACCCATCAACCAAATTTATAGAAACAGGAGACATTTTTGCTTGTGAGGGTATTTTATTTCTATTTACAAAATCACAATCAATGTAATTTCCTGAAGCGCCTGTATCAATAATCGCATCAATCTTTAAGCAATGTAGATCCCACTGTAAAGTAAAGGACATAGAAATATGTGGTTGTTTTGGTCTGTTTAGTGAAAGGCTAAGAAATGTTGAAGAAGTCTTACCGTTTTTTGTCTTTTTTAAGAGAGGACATGCTGTCAGGTCATGCTCAGGGGCAGCGCAGTACATACACAGACGATGAGTGCGTCTTCTGCCTTTCTCCTCAGGTGATAGAGAACCTCTGATGAATCCAATATCCATTGGAGTCTCATTATCCCTAGAGGGTACTGGTGGAGTATTCTGTCGTTTGTATGAAGTTGGAGTGTTTGCCCTCTCTTGTTTGCGTTCCCTTATACGCCTATCAATTGTAGTGCAATGTGTGAAGAGATCCTCCAAATGCTCTGGTACACCAGTACGGGAGAGCTCATCTTTGATGTCTTCTGAAAGCCCAATCCTGAACTGGTGTCTAAGCGAGGGTTCATTCCATTTTGATTCGATTGCATAGATTTTGAATTGTGATATATAATTTTCTACAGGTTGTCTGCCCTGTCTCAAGGCCCTGAGAGAGGATTCGGCAGATTCCTGTTTAAAAGGATCTTCATATAGTGAGGATAGAGCCTTTAGAAAATCCTGTATAGAGTTTAGAATGGGATTCTGATTTTCAAACAAACTATCCGCCCAAACACGGGGTTCACCCCTTAAATAAGAGATAGTGGTCAACACCTTAATTCTATCAGTGCTATAAGTTCTGGGTTTTAGTTCGAACATCAAAAGACAAGCATTTCTAAATTCCTTAAACATTGCTCTATTACCACTAAACTTGTCAGGAAAAGACACCTGTGGTTCAGGATGTGCTTCTGAATGTGCAGTTTTAGCAGTATACATATCTCTAAGGCAATCTTTGAGCACCTGATTTTCAGTTTGCACTTCTCTGAGAGTTAAATTTACAGAATCCATACGTTGAGTTAAAGTGGCAATTTGGTTTGTAATTTCTGTCATATCCATGGTGCTATACCTGTATTTAGAGGCTGGATTATACTGTTATAATTTTATTTCTTGTTTGTTTGTTCACTATGGTGAGTGAAACATACAGGATTTCTTATAGCAATTATTATGGAAAATGACAAAAAATATGTATAGTGTTACAGGTTGGTTAACGGAATAAGACTTTTGCTAGGTTAACCTATCTGTATTAATATTTGCCAGCTAGATAGTTTGATCCTACAAACACTGTAGTCTGCAGTAAACTAATTAGGCAGGATTAAAGTTCAAGTTCATGCAACAATACTGTCCAGATATTCAGTGAGATATTGTTCGAAGTAATTACTGTAGCGAATGAAATATAAGGTATCAAGTAATAGTATTGGTAAATATACGACCTGTTAATCAGTCCTGAAAACAGAGGTGTGCAAAGTTAAATGTGAAGCCGCGGAAGGTTGCGGCTTGCAGCGTGGAGCTGTGTGAGAATGCCTCCAGGCGGTAGCTGATGACGTCAGCGGTAAGCAGCCGATACTGGTCTGAGACGAGCTGAAAGTAGAAGCTGCGGTCAGTAGCGAGAGCGAGAGTGCCGCTCTGAGATGCTGGGGTAAATAGGTGGAGCCGGATTGGCTCAGTTTCACACATACTTGGGTGAGAATTGCAGATAATCCAGCATAGAAGAGAGGCAAAGGTGTGTCTTAAATAGGCAGGTGAATTCATTAAAGGGGCAGTGAGCAGAGAAAAAAGGAAGGATCTGACAGATATCCCCCATATTACACCGAGGGTCGCTCTTGGGCCCGCCTAATCTATGGGTTTGAAGGTAAGGGGAGTTAGTTTACTGCCATGGTCACTCTTGGACCTTAGTATAAAGAGAAAAAGTGAGCAACTGATATGACATATAATAAGACAGAAAACATTTATATGACACTGATAACACATATAACAACTCTTATGATGGGGAGGGGGTAAGCGGAGCCAGCATTGAAACAGTATTAGCCTAAATGAAGAATAGCAGTCCCTTATGAGTTGCCAAGGCTGAATTTATGTAAGCAGCATAGGACTGTGAAGGGTTATAACAAGTATTGCATACATAGACTAGGAATTACTAACTATACAATCGGCTAGATTTAGAGTTTTGTCGGTAAAGATCCGTGTAGCTAACGCAGCTTTTTTTCCTCCCGCTGCTTCCAAACAACGCTGGTATTGAGAGTTGTCTGAGGGGCTGCGTTAGGCTCAAAAAAGGGTGCATTGAGCCTAACTTAGCTCCTCTTCAACCCTCAATACCAGCTTTGCTTACGGTAGCGGTAAGCTGTCAAAATGTGCTCGTGCATGATTCCCCCATAGAAAACAATGGGGCAGTTTGGTATGAAAAAAACCTAACACCTGCAAAAAAGCAGCGTTAAGCTCCCAACGCAGCTCCATTGTTTCCTATTAGGAAACACTCTCTAAGTCTGCACTTAACACCCTAACATGAACCCCGAGTCTAAACACCCCTAACCTTACACTTTTTAACCCCTAATCTGCCGCCCCCACTATCGCTAGCACCTACATTATATTATTAACCCCTAATCTGCCACTCCGGACACCGCCGCAACCTACATTATACCTATATACCCCTAATCTGCTGCCCCTAACATCGCTGACACCTATATTATATTTATTAACCCCTAATATGTCCCCCCAACATTGCCACTACCTTACCTACACTTATTAACCCCTAATCTGCCGCCCGAACCTCGCCGCTACTCTAATAAAGTTATTAACCCCTAAACCGCCGCACTCCCGCCTCGCAAACCCTATAATAAATAGTATTAACCCCTAATCTGCCCCCCCCCCCCCCAACGTCACCACCACCTAACTTCAAGTATTAACCCCTAATCTGCCGACCGGACCTCGCCATTACTATAATAAATGTATTAACCCCTAAAGCTAAGTCTAACCATAACACCCCCCTAAATTAAATATAATTTTAATCTAATGAAATAAATTAAATCTTATTAACTAAAGTATTCCTATTTAAAACTAAATACAATATAACAAATAATTATATTGTAGCTATTTTAGGATTTATATTTATTTTACAGGCAACTTTGTATTTATTTTAACTAGGTACAATAGCTATTAAATAGTTATTAACTATTTAATAGCTACCTAATTAAAATAATTACAAAATTACCTGTAAAATAAATCCTAACCTAAATTACAATTAATCCTAACAATACACTATCAATAAATTAATTAAATTAATTACATACAATTACATACAATTAAATAAACTAAACTAAATTACAAAAAAACCCCCCACTAAATTACAAAAAATAAAAAAAAGATTACAAGAATATTAGGCTACTTACACCTACTCTAAGCCCCCTAATAAAATAAAAAGCCCCCCAAAATAATAAAGGTCCCTTCCATATTCTAAATTAAAAAGTAACCAGCTCTTTTACCAGCCCTTAAAAGGGCTTTTTGCGGGGCATGCCCCAAAGTAATCAGCTCTATTGCCTGTAAAAAAAAAATACAACCCCCCAACATTAAAACCCACCGCCCACATACCCTACTCTAACCCAAACCCCCCTTAAATAAACCTAACACTACCCCCCTGAAGATTTCCCTACCTTGAGTCGTCTTCACCCAGCCAGGCCGAAGTCTTCATCCGATGGGGCAGAAGAGGACATCCGGACCGGCAGAAGTCTTCATCCTATCCGAGCAGAAGAGGACATCCGGACTGACAGACATCTTCATCCAAGTGGCATCTTCTATCTTCATCCATCCGGAGCGGAGCCATCTTCTTTCAGCCGATGCGGATCCATCCTCTTCAACCGATGCCTACTCGCCGAATGAAGGTTCCTTTAAATGACGTCATCCAAGGTGGCGTCCCTCAAATTCCGATTCGCTGATAGGATTCTATTAGCCAATCGGAATTAAGGTAGGAAAAATCTGATTGGCTGATTGAATCAGCCAATCAGATTCAAGTTCAATCCAATTGATCCAATCAGCCAATCAGATTGAGCTCCCATTCTATTGGCTGTTCAGATCAGCCAATAGAATGCAAGCTCAATCTGATTGGCTGATTGGATCAGCCAATCCGATTGAACTTGAATCTGATTGGCTGATTCAATCAGCCAATCAGATTTTTCCTACCTTAATTCCGATTAGCTGATAGAATCCTATCAGCCAATCAGAATTTGAGGGACGCCATCTTGGATGATGTCACTTAAAGGAACCTTCATTCGTCGTCTAGTCGTCGGGAGAAGAGGATGTTCCGTGCCGGAGGTCTTGAAGATGGAGCCGCTCATCGTTGGATGGATGAAGATAGAAGATGCCGCTTGGATGAAGATGTTTGCCGGTCCGGATGTCCTCTTCTGCCTGGATGAGATGAAGACATCTGCCACTCTGTATGTCTTCTTTTGGTCCATCGCTGCTCGGCTGAGTGAAGACGACTCAAGGTAGAGAGATCTTTAGGGGGGTAGTGTTAGGTTTATTTAAGGGGGGTTTGGGTTAGAGTAGGGGTATGTGGGTGGTGGGTTGTAATGTTGGGGGTTGGTATTGTGTTTTTTTTTACAGGCAAAAGAGCTGATTTCTTTGGGGCATGCCCCGCAAAAAGCCCTTTTAAGGGCTGGTAAGGTAATAGAGCTGTTAACTATTTTAATTTAGATTAGGGTAGGGAATTTTTTTATTTTGGGGGCTTTGTTATTTTATTAGGGAGCTTAGAGTAAGTGTAATAAGCTTAAAATTCTTGTAATCTTTTTTTATTTTTTGTAATTTAGTGGGTTTTTATTTTTGTAATTTAGTTTAGTTTATTTAATTGTAGGTACTTGTAGTTAATTGATTTAATTTATTTATTGATAGTGTAGTGTTAGGTTTAATTGTAACTTAGGTTAGGATTTATTTTACAGGTAATTTTGTAATTATTTTACAAAGTTGCCTGTAAAAAAAATATAAATCCTAAAATAGCTACAATATAATTATTCGTTATATTGTAGCTATATTAGGGTTTATGTTACAGGTAAGTATTTAGTTTTAAATAGGAATACTTTAGTTAATAATATTTAATTTATTTCATTAGATAAAAATTATATTTAACTTAGGGGGGTGTTAGGGTTAGACTTAGCTTTAAGGGTTAATTCATTTATTAGAGTAGCGGCGAGGTCTGGTCGGCAGATTAGGGGTTAATACTTGAAGTTAGGTGGCGGCGACGTTGGGGGGCTGATTAGGGGTTAATACTATTTATTATAGGGTTTGCGAGGGGGGAGTGCGGCGGTTTAGGGGTTAATAACTTTATTAGAGTAGCGGCGAGGTCCGGTCGGCAGATTAGGGGTTAATAAGTGTAGGTAAGGTAGCGGCGACATTGGGGGGGCAGTTTAGGGGTTAATCAATATTATGTAGTTAGGGGCAGCAGATTAGGGGTTTATAGGTATAATGTAGGTGGCTGCGGTGTCCGGTCGGCAGATTAGGGGTTAAAAAATTTTATTAGAGTGGCGGGGGATGTGGGGGGACCTCGGTTTAGTGGTACATAGGTAGTTTATGGGTGTTAGTGTACTTTATAGCACAGTAGTTAAGAGCTTTATAAACCGGCTTTAGCCCATAAAGCTCTTAACTACTGACTTTTTTCTGCGGCTGGAGTCTTGTCGGTAGAAGCTCTACCGCTAACTTCTCCCAAGACTCCAAATACCGGCGTTAGGCAGATACCATTGAAAAGATAGGATACACAATCTGCGTTAGCCTGGAATCGCGGTAGGGAAGTGAGCGTTAGACCCTTTCCTGGCTGACTAAATACCAGCGGGTGGCCAAAAGCAGCGTTAGGACCCCTTAACGCTGCTTTTGACGGCTAACGCAGAACTCTAAATCTAGGCGAATGAATGGTATATTTATTCTAAGTTTCTTGGGTCTGATTTATGCCCTAATGCAGAATTGGGTTAGAAACCAAAGCGCCAAAAGAGGCTGGGTCTGAACTATTGAACTACACCAGTTGACTTGAGGTACAGAATAAAATTACACTTTATTTTCTTACATACATGGATCCATGTTACAAACAAACAGTTAAAATGCACATAAAAACAATATAAAAACAATATAAAATTCACAATTGCAATCCTCTTGCAGGTGACTATTTGGACTAATATGTACTGGTGTCCCAGTAGCCCTATATACGAGTGTGAATGGCCTCTCTTGAATTAAAAAATAATAATGGCTAGTGTAATGTTATCTTGCGTGCTGATATGTGTTCAAAGATGTCTATTTGTAAGTCCAAAAATAAAAATAAAAATAATGCAGATGGTGTGAATTCCTATGTGAAATTAGAATAAAAATTAGAATAAAAATGGATTAGGTGCTACACTCCAATGTTGAAAATGTAAAATTAATACTAAATTCAAATACAGACAATAATTCCAGTACAAAAAATCCTAAATAGATGTTGCCTTAAGCCAAAACAAATATAAATAATGAAATAAAATGTGAAAAAATTGTGTGAAGAAATGTGATTGACACTGATTCAATGTCTTCCAAAAGTGTGATTGATAAAATTATAATTGTCAATAGTTCCAAAGTCTTCCAATGGACAGTGTTATTATCCAAATTGTGTTGTTAAATCCAAACACTCCAAAAAAATAAATGTGTATTGTGCACAAAAAGTCAAACAAAAAAAAAACAAAAAAATCACTGGCCACTGTTAAAAACAAAAATAAAACAGAACAAGGAAATAGTACTCTTGTTAAAAGAAATATTCCTGAAAGAAAAAAGAAAAAGAATGCCTGCTGCCTTAGCAGGACCGGAGGGTAGTGGGGGTGTATCAGGGTTTCCTCAGATGCCCAACTGTCCCCAATGATACCTAAAATGAAAAAAATAAACACACAATAGTGCAGAGCGTAGTACTCAGGTTTACTATATGAAAATGGACTCACCAGTCAACGCGTTTCGGTCTATACTAGACCTTTTTAAAGACTGGATTAATACATTTACAGGTGATCTTTTATACCTGTTTGGTAAATGCAAACCGGAAGTGATTGCATAATACTTCCGGTTTCGTAAAACTGAATGAACTCTTTATTTCTAAATATCTTTGAAATATGACTAGGTAATATCAACTTGTCATGTCCTTATAACCTTCATTACATTTAATTTCATTTATTTTATGCCTTATTTCAGGCAAACTTGAACCGGCTTGTGAATTGTTATTTCCTAAACTCTTCCGGTTTCCTTAATGTATTACTTCCGGTTTACATTATGACCCATTTGGCAAGTTATTACTCAAAACGTATGTGTTTTCAGATTTGACTTAATAAATATAAACATTCACAATATGTACAGACCATGTGTTCAGACCTGTCTCTTCTTGTTGCTATTTGTTAGATCGTAAAGGGACATAGCTTCATCTATGAAAGGAAGTATGTGATCCTTAATCGTAACGGAGTGTCAAGTTATCTAATAGAGAAGTCTAATAAGTGTTTCTCTACGATGGTCATGACTCATTTATATTCGATCAGATTTGTTTTTAAATACCATAATAAGCCCTCTCTATCAACGTATCTGAAGGGGTGTCTAAAAAAGGGTGTGCGCAGGGATTATTATTAGACTCTCCCTATTCTAACAGTCCGGTTTCGATAAAATTAGCAGATAAACTAGTGTAGACTTTTAAAGGAAAACGACATTATGAGCTCACATAGTATTGAACTGCAGCTACATTCTATGTAATTTCATGTCACAGACTTATTGAAAGAATATCGATTCATTTAAGTATGATAGATTATAAGTTGAAAGTAAACTAAATTCATTCAATATGGTAATTGGCCCGTTCATATACCTTCCATTATTAAATAAATAAAGAAGACAGTGAATATTAGAGCACAGAGATCACCTATAAAAATCTGTATAGATAGAAGAAGGTGAGCATAAATAATAGGATTTATACAGCTCCTTCGAACAACTGACATAAATACTGGCCCTGGTGGCTCTACTTTAAAATGGATAGAAAAATTGAGCTACAGGGAGTGCAGAATTATTAGGCAAATGAGTATTTTGACCACATCATCCTCTTTATGCATGTTGTCTTACTCCAAGCTGTATAGGCTCGAAAGCCTACTACCAATTAAGCATATTAGGTGATGTGCATCTCTGTAATGAGAAGGGGTGTGGTCTAATGACATCAACACCCTATATCAGGTGTGCATAATTATTAGGCAACTTCCTTTCCTTTGGCAAAATGGGTCAAAAGAAGGACTTGACAGGTTCAGAAAAGTCAAAAATAGTGAGATATCTTGCAGAGGGATGCAGCACTCTTAAAATTGCAAAGCTTCTAAAGCGTGATCATCGAACAATCAAGCGTTTCATTCAAAATAGTCAACAGGGTCGCAAGAAGCGTGTGGAAAAACCAAGTCGCAAAATAACTGCCCATGAACTGAGAAAAGTCAAGCGTGCAGCTGCCAAGATGCCACTTGCCACCAGTTTGGCCATATTTCAGAGCTACAACATCACTGGAGTGCCCAAAAGCACAAGGTGTGCAATACTCAGAGACATGGCCAAGGTAAGAAAGGCTGAAAGACGACCACCACTGAACAAGACACACAAGCTGAAACGTCAAGACTGGGCCAAGAAATATCTCAAGACTGATTTTTCTAAGTTTTTATGGACTGATGAAATGAGAGGGAGTCTTGATGGGCCAGATGGATGGGCCCGTGGCTGGATTGGTAAAGGGCAGAGAGCTCCAGTCCGACTCAGACGCCAGCAAGGTGGAGGTGGAGTGCTGGTTTGGGCTGGTATCATCAAAGATGAGCTTGTGGGGCCTTTTCGGGTTGAGGATGGAGTCAAGCTCAACTCCCAGTCCTACTGCCAGTTTCTGGAAGACACCTTCTTCAAGCAGTGGTACAGGAAGAAGTCTGCATCCTTCAAGAAAAACATGATTTTCATGCAGGACAATGCTCCATCACACGCGTCCAAGTACTCCACAGCGTGGCTGGCAAGAAAGGGTATAAAAGAAGAAAATCTAATGACATGGCCTCCTTGTTCACCTGATCTGAACCCCATTGAGAACCTGTGGTCCATCATCAAATGTGAGATTTACAAGGAGGGAAAACAGATGTTATATTGGTTTCACTGGTAAAAATAAATAATTGAAATGGGTATATATTTGTTTTTTGTTAAGTTGCCTAATAATTATGCACAGTAATAGTCACCTGCACACACAGATATCCCCCTAAAATAGCTATAACTAAAAACAAACTAAAAACTACTTCCAAAACTATTCAGCTTTGATATTAATGAGTTTTTTGAGTTCATTGAGAACATGGTTGTTGTTCAATAATAAAATTAATCCTCAAAAATACAACTTGCCTAATAATTCTGCACTCCCTGTATACATTGAACTGTAGCATTATTACACACTTATTGAAAGAATATCGATTTATTTAAGTACAATAAATGATCTGTTGAAGGAAAATTAAATTCACTCAATAAGATAATTGTTCTGTTTATATACTCTTCATTGTTAAATATGTCTAGTAAGATGAAGGTAAATATAAAGAATAGGATTTATATAGCTCCTTCGATTAACTGACATACAAACCCCCCTATTTCAAAGTGGATAGAAAAGTTGAGTCATATACCAAAAACGAATCCCCTGAGTTAACATCAGTGATATAAAAACACTGATTAAGTAAGTCAAATTTTACTAACACCAAATTTTACTAACACCGAGTTCACATCGTCTTTTAATAGGCGGATAGCTATTATTGCTACATCATTGGAGGAATGAAAATCGTCTTTAACCAATAAGAACACTGTCCCTGCGCACACCCTTTTTTAGACACCCCTTCAGATACGTTGATAGAGAGGGCTTATTATGGTATTTAAAAACAAATCTGATCGAATATAAATGAGTCATGACCATTGTAGAGAAACACTTATTAGACTTCTCTATTAGATAACTTGACACTCCGTTACGATTAAGGATCACATACTTCCTTTCATAGATGAAGCTATGTCCCTTTACGGTCTAACAAATAGCAACAAGAAGAGACAGGTCTTAACACATGGTCTGTACATATTGTGAATGTTTATATTTATTAAGTCAAATCTGAAAACACATATGTTTTGTGTAATAACTTGCCAAATGGGTCATAATGTAAACCGGAAGTAATACATTAAGGAAACCGGAAGAGTTTAGGAAATAACGATTCACAAGCCGGTTCAAGTTTGCCTGAAATAAGGCATAAAATAAATGAAATTAAATGTAATGAAGGTTATAAGGACATGACAAGTTGATATTACCTAGTCATATTTCAAAGATATTTAGAAATAAAGAGTTCATTCAGTTTTACGAAACCGGAAGTATTATGCAATCACTTCCGGTTTGCATTTACCAAACAGGTATAAAAGATCACCTGTAAATGTATTAATCCAGTCTTGAAAAGGGTCTAGTATAGACCGAAACGCGTTGACTGGTGAGTCCATTTTCATATAGTAAACCTGAGTACTACGCTCTGCACTATTGTGTGTTTATTTTTTTCATTTTTAGGTATCATTGGGGACAGTTGGGCATCTGAGGAAACCCTGATACACCCCCACTACCCTCCGGTCCTGCTAAGGCAGCAGGCATTCTTTTTCTTTTTTCTTTTTTCTTTCAGGAATATTTCTTTTAACAAGAGTACTATTTGCATGTTCTGTTTTATTTTTGTTTTTAACAGTGGCCACTGATTTTTTTTTATTTTTTTTTTACTTTTTGTGCACAATACACATTTATTTTTTTGGAGTGTTTGGATTTAACAACACAATTTGGATAATAACACTGTCCATTGGAAGACTTTGGAACTATTGACAATTATAATTTTATCAATCACACTTTTGGAAGACATTGAATAAGTGTCAATCACATTTCTTCACACAATTTTTTCACATTTTTCACACGAAATTTGTTCACTCAGTTAGAGTATATGATGTTATTTATATTTGTGTTGGCTTAAGGCAACATCTATTTAGGATTTTTTGTACTGGAATTATTGTCTGTATTTGAATTTAGTATTTATTTTACATTTTCAACATTGGAGTGTAGCACCTAATCCATTTTTATTCTAATTTTTATTCTAATTTCACATAGGAATTCACACCATCTGCATTATTTTTATTTTTGGACTTACAAATAGACATCTTTGAACACATATCAGCACGCAAGATAACATTACACTAGCCATTATTATTTTTTAATTCAAGAGAGGCCATTCACACTCGTATATAGGGCTACTGGGTCACCAGTACATATTAGTCCAAATAGTCACCTGCAAGAGGATTGTGATTGTGAATTTTATATTGTTTTTATATTGTTTTTATGTGCATTTTAACTGTTTGTTTGTAACATGGATCCATGTATGTAAGAAAATAAAGTGTAATTTTATTCTGTACCTCAAGTCAACTGGTGTAGTTCAATAGTTCAGACCCAGCCTCTTTTGGTGCTTTGGTTTCTAACCCAATTCTACTTTTCTCTTATTGACTACTAGGAGTCAATCTCCAGAGCCAGGGTCTATTGAGGCAGGCGCTTAGTGTATCCCAACTGTCTTATGCCCTAATGCCTGTGAGATCCATAGAATATAAAGAAAATAAATAAATGTGATCCAGTTCCTCAAGACACGCTCCTAAAATAGGTATATTTCTATAACGGCTTAAGCGCTGTTATAGTGGGACTTAGGATATATTACATGTAGTGACAACATGCTGCCTCGGCCGCAGACAGTCTGTCGTCCACCCAGTATCACCACAATCAATCCCAGAATAATAATTCGTAATAAGACAGGAATCTAGTAGGTGTCATTTGGATATATGCTGTAGAATTGAGTTTGGGGCCTAGGTATGAGCAGGTGTTTATCTAGAGTGGAACCGAGAGCAAAGAGGGGTACAACGTATTGCTTAATAATAAGCTCACTAGCTTTCAGGTGTTATATGATTTGTCTCTGATATAGTATTCGCTTTGTGGGCTGCAATATACAATACACCTATGTACTATCATGCTAATTTAAGAGAGGCAATTGTAGAACTTAACCTGAGCAGGATAATACATATAGGTTTATAAATTAACTATAAGGGGGCATTACCTTAAAGTATGAAAAAATTAATAACAAATTATGGTGAACGGCGTAAAGTATCTGGAACAATGCATGGATTGGACAAATAAGACAAATAACTTTTAAATCCATGCAAATGGGTAGCAATGTTTTGAAGCACATATTAACCTATGCCATAGAGATTCTGGCTCTGCTTTGAATTTAGCGAAAGAAAGTCTCCTCTGACGGTATATAGAGTAGAACAGTCCTGTATATAAAGTTCACACTCGGTCAGATCCATGGTCGTTAGTAATCTACAATCTCCTTCATACTGATATCTCGCCAAGAGTGGAGACCCATTTTGTTGCAGATAAGTACTGAACTCCATAATTCAAAACACCCCTTTTGTCTAGTTTCAAGGCTTTTAAGTCATAGGTTTTTTCTCCGTCGTGCAAAAATCTTTGTAGGATTATACTTTCAGAATTCTTATACCCAGTTGCCTCAGTTCCCTCTGCTGTCTTCTTGCCAGAGGGAACTTTGTGTACATTTGAAAGTATTGTAGGGTTTCTTAGCTGATAGCAATGGCGGAATTAACTCATATAACCGAGTTGCATTTGTAGGTCTTGAAAGTGCTGATCAAGGAATGACTGTATGTTCTGTTCCCATCTCTCAATTAGATCCATTATAGTGGATCTATTTTCCTTCATCTTCAGGATATCCATTATACTGCTGGTATAATAGGCAATGTTGCTGTGATTTGTGGGAAAGTGCTCCTTTGCGTTGTTCCACTCCGCTAGACAAAGGCAGTAGGCCAGTAATGGCGGCTCAGTACTTCACTCAATTAAAGCCGCTTTAGAAAGGAGTGTTGTGTTGTAGCTTCCACTCTTCAGAGTCGTCCAAATGCGCTATCCCTGGGATCACAGGTGCTTGTAGATGAAGTATTCATGTAATAATATAGATTGTTTTATCTGGAATCTCAGTGGAAATAGTTTTACTATAAAAGTGACTGGGAGCTTCTAGTTAACACGTCTATTCTATCCAAAGGCTAGCCCCGCCCCCCCCTGAATTCAATTTTTAAACTTTGCCAAACTGTACTATCTTGGAAAATGCCTGGAACTTTTTTCTGGTCATTATCTATTACAAAGACTATAATATATATATTTACTCTTGAGTGTGGAATCAATCAAATCCTAGTGGATGGATTCTATACTCAGACTTTTAATTTCTGAGATTATTCACTTTAATTGTGTTGTTTTTTTTTGTTTTGTTTGTTTTTTCTTGGTCCTTTGCAAGACTCAAACTTAAGCTCTATGTTTTTTCCTTTTATTTGTCAATATGGTAAATTTAAATAAATACAAAAATAATGATAAAAATAATATTACTTTTAGGCCAGATATTCTGAGTGACTTCTATCCATTAAACAAAAAAAAAGTAAAAACAGAAAACAATACAGTTTAAAAAATAGTTTTTACAAATATCTTTAATAATGTAAAGGGTGGGGATAATCCAGGATCATATCTGTATATACCTGGTAGAAATATATTTTAAAATATATATATTAGTAGTTACAATTACTTAATGAAGTATAGAAAATAATTAATTGGAATTTGTGGTTTTCTATCAGGCTGTTCACTGCACTTTGTACATAGAGATTAACTCCCTTCACACAAAAGAGCTCATTATACTATTTTTAAAATAATGAACTCATTCCTGCAGGTGGGTGAAATAAACTATTTTGATATCATTAACCCATCAAGAAACTTTTAGAAAGAAATGCATTGAGCTAAATTAATTACTACCTTTAGATTGTCTCTTTGTTTGCTACTTTTTTCCATAGCTATAGACCTTTTGTTAATTTTTCCAAGGTATGAATCATTTAATCCACCTCACAGGATGCCTGAATGCTAATAACTTGCTTTGTGTCATTTTTTTATAGTAAGAATTGAATGGAATAGAAAATGATTTGTTATCTAGATAATCATTAAAAAGTTCCTCTCTGTAGCAGTTTATAAAATAGTCATGTGTTCTCAGATGTAGAAAAAAGAAGCTTTTCTCTCTATAAATTAAAAAACTCTTCAAAAAGATTAGTCTGTCTCTCCATTTCTTACAGAATTGGGTTTTGATACTATGAATTGTTCTCAACACACAATTAAACTTTCATTAGCTGAGGGCTTTTAACCTACAAGAACAAAGATGTTACACAGATACTGTATATAAAAATCAAATACTAAGGCCCTTATTCAAAATCAAGCGAGAGATGTGTCAAAGTCCTATTGACAAATTCAAGCCGCTATTCAAAATGAAATGGTCTAAGCGGCTATACTGCAACTCATCAGCTGATGTGTGAAATGTTTCAGGAGAACATACATGCTTACAACATTGCATGCTTCACGCAACCATTGGCCTGCAATTACATTCAAAAAGTGAATATACAAATGCTTGAAATCTCGCAGCAAATCTTTACCATCTACTTGCTGGCAACCAGCATTGTAAGCAATGGAGGAAATACAGCCAGACAGCAGCACAAAATTTTTTAAATGTATATGCAGATTCAATTTATTTATATTATCAAATGTTCTTTGTTCTTTTGGCATCCTTTGTTGAATTGTAAACCTAGGTAGGCTATAGGAGCTAAGGAGTGTGCACTCTATGGCAGTAGTGTTTGTGACAGGATATAACATTGCTACAAGCATTGCTAAAAACACTGGTGTTAGAGTATGAAAGACACAGTCATGCTCTTGAGCTCCTATAAGCCTATCTAGGCTTACTTTTCAACAAAAGATACCAAAAGAACCAAACACATTTGATAATCACCTAGATTACGAGTTTTTGTGTTATATAGTGTGGTACGGCTTTTAACGCTGAAAAATAGCCATTTCGCTGGAATGGCCAGGAACGCATATTACGAGTCTCGGCAGTATAGCTATACTGTAAGCATTTTAGCCTGTAATGCAATGTCCATTCCGCACTCAAAAAAATTACGTTTGAGTGTGGGATTTCCATAGCGCCGGTATTACAAGTTGCGCGTTCAGGCTTAAATGCTTGCGCTACAGCCTATACCGACATGAGCCATACCGCCATCTGAGAGCAGTAGTTATGGATTTTGCGAAACAAAAATGTTTTCACAAAACTCATAACTAAAGTGTTACAAGTACACTAATGCCCATAAACTACCTATTAATCCCTAAATCGCCACCCTTCCACATCGCAAACACTATTTAAAACGTATTAACCCCTAATCTGCCGCCCACCCACATCGCGACTATTAAATAAACCTATTAGCCCCTAATCTGCCACTAACCCACTTTGCCAACACTATTTAAATATATTAACCTTTTAAACTGCCACTCCCCGACATCGCCAACACTATAATAAAGTTATTAACCCATAAACCTCCGGCCTCCCACATCGCCACCACTAAATAAACCTATTAACCCCTAATCCTCCAGCCTCCCACATCGCCGCCACTAAATAAACCTATTAACCCCTAAACCGCCGGCCCCCACATCGCAAAACACTAAATTAAACGATTAACCCATAAACACCTCCCTAACTTAACATTACAATATAACTATATTTAAATAAATAAAATTTACCTGTGAAATAAAAATAAACCTAAGTCTAAACAATAAATTAGCCTAACATTACTATACTAATAAAATTTAAAAAAACTACCAATTAAAAAAATCTAAATGACAAATTTAAAAAAAAACTAACACTACGAAAAAAATAAAAAAATCTAAAATTACAAAAAAAATAAACACTGAAATAAAATACTCTAAGATTACAAAAAATAATAAATGAAATGATCAAAAATAAAAACAATTACACCTAATCTAGTAGATACAAGCAAAAGAAATACACTGCGATCCTCCAAAGTAAGCATACGTGGTTTAATATCCTTATGTAGATTAAAACATCTTGAAAGGCAACAGAGAAGTTAAAATCAAAAAAATAGGCAGAACATTTTCAGGAACTGGTCTGTCCTACATGTTTCGGTCAATTCCTTAATCATGAACATGACCTGTTACCCATCATTCCTGCCTCTTAAACCTGAAGGTGATTTCCTATTGGTTCCTCAGTCTATTGTAATTAACCCCTCGTTGGTCAGCTACTTGTTGCTTTCATGTTTGCTCTACCCCATTAGTTAGTTTAAAAAAGACATTTTTTGAATTGCTAATATATGTAAATAATGCTCATATTGCCATATATGTATATTATCTCCGCTAGTTCAAAGCCTACATATATAATTGAAAATACATAAAGGTTAATGACATTTAGCCCATTAATTATCCTCTTTAACTAGCAAAATATACACGTCTAACATCAAATATCCTGAGGTTTAATTTTTCAGCACTATATATGTGTATATTTTTTATGAGTAGGCAAACACTGCTGTACTGTTCAACAAGGGGACCCTATGATGTCAAAAGAGAAAAAGGGAAAACTACTATCTCTTCCAGAAATTTATCACATCCCCCTCTATATTGAAGCCCTGTGGCCTTCTTGTCTTCATTTTGAAGATCCAAAAGGCTTCACGCAGCATCAGGCGTGCTGCTCTGTCTCCCCCTCTAGGGGGTATTCGTACACATTCTATAACCTGCCATGAGAGCGACGTAACATCGCCCCCATGCACAGAGATAAAGTGTTGTGAGAGGCCTGAGCTGTCTTTATCATGAGAGATATCATTTAGATGCTCTCTGATCCTGGAGCTCACCTCCCTTGTTGTACACACTATATACTGTCCGTTACACTGGGAGCAATCTACCAAGTATACAACAAAAGGGGTTCTACAATTTGTGCAGTTGGACAGATTGAATACCCGATTTGTTGTTGCTGACTGGAAGGTGGACGTCACTCTGCTGTACTGACAGGCTATGCATTTAGAGAAGTGGCATTTAAAGTGCCCTTTCACACTTAGCCAGCTACTGCTGGCCCTCTCTTTGTCCCTTAGTACGCTTGGTGCCACCAAGTTGCCAATTGTGCATGCTCTCTTAGAGACAAAATTGCACCCTTTGGACACATAGTCCCTCAAACTGTCCTCAGCCGTAAGTATTGGTAGATGTTTACTGACAATACTGGTAATATCTTTAAACTGTGGGCTGTAGGTAGTAACCAGAGTAGGTCTAGTTAAATCATAACCATTCCTTTGCCTGGTGTTCCCCCTTAGTATCTCACTTCTACTCATCCTAGTCACCTCCAAATGGGCTCTATTGATGACTTTGCGTGAGTAACCT
The DNA here is from genome assembly GCF_027579735.1 of Bombina bombina. Lineage (NCBI taxonomy): Eukaryota > Metazoa > Chordata > Amphibia > Anura > Bombinatoridae > Bombina > Bombina bombina. The sequence goes on from NC_069501.1 coordinate 763,430,168, forward strand.
CTCTCAGAAAGGAGACACCTTAGTGTCTCACTCTCCTTTGCAAAATCTTCTTCCAGGGAGCAGTTCCGCTTAAGTCTCATGAACTGCCCCTTGGCCACCCCAAACCCCGTGTGACGGGGATGATTACTCCTAGCATGAAGCAAGGAGTTGGAAGTAATAGGCTTACGATATAGGGATGTAGAGACCTTACCACTTAGAGGATCCCCCCTAAGTTCCACATCCAAATATGGTATTGTACTTGTTCCTGTTTGGGCAGTGAATTCCAAACCCACCCTGTTAGAATTGAGGTAAATCAAAAAATCCTGCACCTAAGTAGTCTCCCCCACCCAGATAAAAAGGAGATCATCTATGAAACATTTATAGGATCTAATCCTATCTCTGAATGGGTTATTATCTCCAAAGATGTGGGACAGCTCCCACCAACCCATGAATAGGTTGGCATATGATGGGGCAAATTTAGCCCCCATCGCTGTCCCACGTCTTTGGAGATAAAAAGTACGCTCAAACTTGAAATAATTATGTGTCAGGAGGAAAGTAAGGGCCTCAACTATAAATTCAATTAAATCCTCATGGTAATTGCTAAAATTTTGTAGCATATACCTCACGGCTTCAATGCCGAATTCATGAGGAATAGCCGAGTAGAGGCCAACCACATCAACTGTTAACCATGTAAAATTTTCCTCCCATATGACACTATCCATTGCTTTTATGAGATGCATAGTATCTTTCAGATAAGATGGCAAAAAGTGAATGACTGGTTGCAAAAGGGACTCAATCCAACCTGAGAGTTTTTCAAAAAGTGACCCTATGCCTGAGACAATTGGTCTACCCTTCACCTCCTCCAAGGTCTTATGGACCTTGGGGAGGTGATGAAAAATAGGGATGACAGGTTTAAGTACCATCAGATATTCAAATGTCTCTTGGTCAATATGCCCCCTCATCAAACCATCATCCAAAAGATGTCTCAATTCAATCCCAAACCTGTCCGTGGGATTGTAGCTGAGTTCTTTATAAACCATGGTGTCTGTCAACTGCCTCAAGGCCTCTCCAATGTATTTATCTCTCCCCATCACCACTATGCAGCCCCCCTTGTCCGCTTGTTTGATGACTATGTCATCATTCTTTCCTAGCTGTTCTAATGCCGATCTTTGGGTTGGGCTCAGATTATATGTGATCTTATTACTCTGTTCTGAGAGTTTAACCAGATCCTCCTCAACCCTACGATGAAAGGCTTCAATAAAGGGTCCTCTGGTTCTAGTAGGGTAAAAGATAGATTGGGGCCTAAACCCTGTGTGATTCCTCTTTACAGGGAAATCTGAATGGGAACTTAAAGTCCCTAACTCATGTAAGGTCAGATAGTCAATCCCTTCTTTAAAATCTATAATGTCAGTGATATTATGGAGAATCTCATTAGTTTCTTGTGAATCAGTACTAATTTGATTTTCCAGACCTTGCTCTTGGTTACTAGATCCCCAAAAAAACTTTTTCAGGGTCAGGTCCCTAACCATTCTATTTATGTCAACAATAGTTTCAAATAAATCAAATTTATTGGTTGGAACAAAGCCCAAGCCTAGGCTGAGCACTTCAATCTGTGGGTCTGTTAGTACAACATCAGATAAGTTAATGACAGTCATATTTTGTATTTGTTGCATGCATTTCTTTTTGGCTGTGCCCTGGCCCTTCCCTTTTCTCCTTGGTCTATGTCTCCGCCTCCTTCTACTCCTTTCGGATCTAACCAAAAAACCTGTTCCTGGCTAGTCTCCATGGTCTGGGGTATGAATGCTGATGGTCTAACATCGCCCTCACTATCACTGAGGAACTCCTGTTGTCTCTCATTCACACTTTTGTTATTCTTTTTAGTGCTATGTACCCTACCATCATTTCCAGCCTTTTTCTGACCTGAACCATGTGCTGTTTCTGTCTTCTTTAAGACACTCTTAGGTACTAATGCCTGCACTTCATCACCTGAGTTCCCACTAGAGTCACCTGCACCATACTCATCTGACCTATATTCATTATCCTCATCTGTGCTGTCTTTATCTGAAAAGGTCACTCTTTTACCTTCCCCTCCTGATCCTATTTTAGAAGTACTCCTATTCTTCCTGAACTTAGGTCTATTTGTTCTAGAACCAGATCTATTCTGCCAAGTATAAACTTTGTTATTGATATAATCATTATTATCCCTCACGAATTTCCTTAGTTTAAAGTTGTCAATTTCACTTCTAAACTTGACAATTGTTTCACCTAACAACTTGTCAAAATCTTTATATTTGGGGTGCTCTAAAAATTCATTTAACTGCACCTGTATCTTATTCAATTCTTCCCTGATTTTTATCAATTGACATTGCTTAAACTTTATGATTAATTGCATGAGTCTCTTAGAGCAGTCACTTAAAATGTCATTCCATTCTTGTAAAAAATCAGGATCATCAACCTGGAAAGTGGGAAATTTACGCATTCTTAGCCCCCTGGGAATCAAATCCAGGGTCAAATATTTCTCCAATGCTCTTTGATCCAACCATATCCTATATTCTTTAATTAAAGTGCGCTCCATAGCCAGAAATACATCACTAATAGATAATAGTTCAGTCTGTTTGACAAAAGTATCCCAAGGGTTAATCTTTCTGAGTCCAAATCAGAGATTGATTTCAGTGAGAACAACCCTGTTGCCATTTTAATATCAGTTGGTCACAAAATTATATGAATGTACCAAACATATAGATATAAGTACACTGGGGACAGTTACAATCCAAGTCCCAGAGAGATGTAAAGCAAAAGTCTCAATGCTAATCCAAACAATATTTCCCTCTGTGGTCTCAAGGACTTGCGCTCGATAGAACAAACACATGTATATGTTTTTAATAAGGCACTGTTCGTGACAAATAGATCCCTGAACGTATTCGAATCCACCCGCAGTCAAGTCCATTCATAAGCCTGTATGACACTTATTGCATTATGCTTCAGACATTCTGGGAGACATATATGAATATTGCGGATTGCTCACCTGTTCTTCATGTACTTTATTCACATATTTCAGGCTTACCGCTTTCTCTGTCCCCTAGTCTGGGCCGTGTCTGAGCTCCTGTGGACCGCTGCCGGATTCAGATCCTTAATCCGCCTGGGAACCAGTCTGTTCCTCGTCAGTTCACGATGTTTGGCGTGTGACGTCAGACGTTAGCGTGTCACATCCGGGCATCCGTAGTTGCCGATCAGCTGCTCCAGCTCCGTGTTCAATCATTCAGCGTGTGGCTCTGATGGACCTAATCTAGTAGCCCTATAAAAATAAAAAAGCCCCCCAAAATAAAAACACCAGCTAGCCTACAATAAACTGCCAATAGCCCCTAAAAGGGCCTTTTGTAGGACATTGCCCTAGATTAAACAGCTCTTTTAGCTGTAAAAAAAAATACAAATTCCCCCCAACAGTAAAATCAAACACCAAGCCAACCCCCCAAAATAAAAAACCTAGCTCTAAAAAAAAACTAAGCTACCCATTGCCCCTAAGGACATTACCCTTAAAAGACATTCAGCTCTTTTTTCACTGCCATTTAAAGGGCATTCAGCACTTTTACAATTGCTCTAATTTAAAAAAAAAACACCCAAAAAAAAAAAAAAAAAACTAACACTAACTCCATAAAATCTACTCACGGTTCCTGAAGTCCGGACATCCATCTTCATCCAGCCGGTGAGAAGTCTTCATCTAGGAGGCGAAACCTTCATCCATCTCGGGGACGTCATCTATCTTCATTCCACCACCGTACACTGAAGTTAGATGCAAGGTATCCGTTTAAAAATGGCGTACCTTGCATTCCTATTGGCTGATTTGATTCTTCAAATTCAAATGAGCCAATAGGATGAGAGCTTCTGAAATCCTATTGGCTGTTCAAAACAGCCAATAGGATGAGAGCTACTGAAATCCTAGGGGGTGTTTTTATTTTGGGGGGCTTTTTTATTTTTATATGGCTATTAAATTAGGTGTAATTGTTTTAATTTTTGATAATTTCGTTTATTATTTTTTGTAATCTTAGTATTTTTTATTTTTCGTAATTTAGTGTTTATTATTTTTTGTAATTTTAGATTTTTTTAATTTTTTCGTAGTGTAAGGGTTTTTAAATTTGTATCTAGGCGAATAGTAATAAAAGTAAATTGAAAGTTTCTGAAAATTGAATACATTGGGCCAAATTATTCAGCACCATATGGTGCCTAATACATCTGTTTCAGCGCGAGCCTTCAAGCTTCCCCTTAACTGGTCTGACGCCTCTGAACGGTGAACAGGAATCAACCAGATCAGATAAGATCGGGTTGATTGACATCCCCTGCTAGCGGCCAATCTTCAGGGGGCAGCATTGGACAAGCAGTTCACTAGAACTGCTTGTGGAAAGTTAAATGTCGACAGCGTATGCTGTTGGAATTCAGCGATGTCTGTCGGACATTATCCTCTGAGCGGATCATGTCGGACAGACATTTGAAAAATCGCCTCTGTGGGGCATATTTATCAATGTGTGAGAGAACATGATACAAAGTAGCGTATTATGTCCGCTGCACATTGATAAATGCTGACAGTATACGCTGTCGGCATTTATCATTTTACCTGCAGTTCTTGTGAACTGCAAGTGCAATGCCGCCCCCTGCTGTCGGCATTTATCGATGGGCAGCGGACATGATACATTACCTTGTATCATGTCCGCTTGCACATTGATAAATAGTGATGTTGCGAACAGTTCGCCGGCGAATAGTTCCCGGCGAACATAGTTTGTTCGCGTTCGCCACGGAGGGCGAACATATGCGATGTTCGATCCGCCCCCTATTCGTCATTATTGAGTAAACTTTGACCCTGTATCTCACAGTCTGCAGACACATTTCAGCGAATCAGCAGCAGACACTCCCTCCCAGACCCTCCCAGATCCTGGGCAGCAGCCATTTTAGATTAATTCTGATCCTGCATTCTTAGTGAGAGGAGGGATAGTGTAGCTGCTGATGGTTTTATAGGGAAATTGATAGCTAGGTTAGTGTATTCAGTGTCCACTACAGTCCTGAAGGACTCATCTGATCTCTGCTGTAAGGACAGCACCCCAAAAAGCCCTTTTTTTTTGCCTGTGTAATTTTGACTGTGAAACATCAGTCTGCTAGTGTAATCTAATTGCAGTTGCCTGCCTGCAGTGCCACCACTCATATCTGTTGTAATAGTGGTTTAAATTTTGTAAAAAAAATCTTTTTTGACTGTGAAACATCAGTCTGCTAGTGTAATCTAATAGCAGTTGCCTGCCTGCCTGCCAGCGTGTGTGCCAGGCCCACTTGCCAACTAGTGCCACCACTCATATCTGTTGTAACAGTATTGTAAATTTAAAAAAAAAAAAAAAAAACTTTGTTGACTGTGAAACATCAGTCTGCTAGTGTAATCTAATTGCAGTTGCCTGCCTGCCAGTGTGTGTGCCAGGCCCACTTGCTAAGTGACACCACTCATATCTGTTGTAGCAGTAGTGTAAATTTTTTTTAAAAAAACTATTTTGACTGTGAAACATCAGTCTGCTAGTGTAATCTAATTGCAGTTGCCTGCCTGCCAGCGTGTGTGCCAGGCCCACTTGCCAATGCCAACTAGTGCCACCACTCATATCTGTTATAACAGTAGTGTAAATATTTTAACAAAAACTTTTTTGACTGTGAAACATCAGTCTGCTAGTGTAATCTAATTGCAGTTGCTTGCCTGCCAGCGTGTGTGCCAGGCTCACTTGCCAACTAGTGCCACCACTCATATCTGTTGTAACAGTATTGTAAATTTAAAAAAAAAAAAACTTTTTTGCCTGTGAAACATAAGTCTGGTAGTGTAATCTAATTACAGTTGCCTGCCTGCCAGCGTGTGTGCCAGGCCCACTTGCCAACTAGTGCCACCACTCATATCTGTTGTAACAGTAGTGTCAATTTTTAAAAAAAAACTTTTTTGACTGTGCCAGGCCCACTTGCCAACTAGTGCCACCACTCATATCTGTTGTAACAGTATTGTAAAAAAAAATTTTAAAATCTTTTTTGACTGTGAAACATAATTCTGCTAGTGTAATCTAATTGCAGTTGCCTGCCTGCCAGGGTGTGTGCCAGGCCCACTTGCCAATGCCAACTAGTGCCACCACTCATATCTGTTGTAACAGTAGTGTAAATATTTAAAAAAAAACTTTTTTGACTGTCAAACATCAGTCTGCTAGTGTAATCTAATTGCAGTTGCTTGCCTGCCAGCGTGTGTGCCAGGCTCACTTGCCAACTAGTTCCACCACTCATATCTGTTGTAACAGTATTGTAAATTTAAAAAAAAAAAACTTTTTTGACTGTGAAACATAAGTCTGCTAGTGTAATCTAATTGCAGTTGCCTGCCTGCCAGCGTGTGTGCCAGGCCCACTTGCCAACTAGTGCCACCACTCATATCTGTTGTAACAGTAGTGTCACTTTTTTAAAAAAAACTTTTTTGACTGTGAAACATAATTCTGCTAGTGTAATCTAATTGCAGTTGCCTGCCTGCTAGCGTGTGTGCCAGGCCCACTTGCCCAGTGCCACCACTCATATCTGGTGTAACAGTAGTGTAAATTAAAAAAAAAAACTTTTTTGACTTTGAAACATCAGTCTGCTAGTGTAATCTAATTGCAGTTGCCTGCCTGCAGTGCCACCACTCATATCTGTTGTAACAGTAGTGTAAATTTTTTTAAAATTTTAGCTCTTTTTCCGCCCAAAACCCTAATCTAAAAATAAAACCCACCCAATAAACCCTTAAAAAAACCTAACACTAACCCCCGAAGATCCACTTACAGTTTTGAAGTCCGGGCATCCATCCTCAATGAAGCCGGGAGAAGTCTTTATCCAGGCAGCAAGAAGTCCTCAACGAAGCTGGGAGAAGTCTTCATCCAAGCCAGCAGAAGTGGTCCTCCAGACGGGCAGAAGTCTTCATCCAGACGGCATCTTCTATGTTCATCTATCCGGCACGGAGCGGCTCCATCTTCAAGACATCCGGCGCAGAGCATCCTCTTCTGTCGAAGTCTTCTTGCAGAATGAAGGTTCCTTTAAATGACATCATCCAAGATGGCGTCCCTTGAATTCCAATTGGCTGATAGAATTCTATCAGCCAATCGGAATTAAAGCTGAAAAAATCCTATTGGCTGATGCAATCAGCCAATAGGATTGAGCTTCAATCCTATTGTCTGATCCAATCAGTCAATAGGATTGAGCTCACAATCTATTGGCTGTTCTAATCAGCCAATAGAATGCAAGCTCAATTCGATTGGCTGATTGCATCAGTCAATAGGATTTTTTCACCTTTAATTCCGATTGGCTGATAGAATTCTATCAGCCTATCGGAATTCAAGGGACTTTTTTTAGTTAGGATTTTATTTTGGGGGGTTGGTTGTGTGGGTGGTGGGTTTTACTGTTGTGGGGGGGTGTTTGTATTTTTTTTACAGGTAAAAGAGCTGATTTCTTTGGGGCAATGCCCCGCAAAAGGCCCTTTTAAGGGCTATTGGTAGTTTAGTTTAGGCTAGGGGTTTTTTTTTCGGGGGGCTTTTTTTATTTTGATAGGGCTATTAGATTAGGTGTAATTAGTTTAAATATCTGATAATTTCTTTTTTTATTTTGTGTAAATTAGTGGGGGTTTTTTTGTAATTTAGGTAATTGTATTTTATTTATGTAATTTATTTAAGTGTAGTGTAAGGTTAGGTGTTAGTGTAAGATAGGTTAGGTTTTATTTAACAGGTAAATTTGTATTTATTTTAGCTAGGTAATTAGTAAATAGTTAATACCTATTTAGTAACTATTCTACCTAGTTAAAATAAATACAAACTTAGCTGTAATATAAAAATAAAACCTAAGATAGATACAATGTAACTATTAGTTATATTGTAGCTATCTTAGGGTTTATTTTATAGGTAAGTATTTAGTTTTAAATAGGAATTATTTAGTTATTAATAGTAGGTTTTATTTAGATTTATTTTAATTATATTTATGTTAAGGGGTGTTAGGGTTAGACTTAGGTTCAGGGGTTAATAACTTTAGTATACTTGCGGCGACGTTAGGGGCAGCAGATTAGGGATTAATAAATGTAGGTAGGTGGAGGCGATGTTAGGGGCGGCAGATTAAGGGTTAATAAGTGTAAGATTAGGGGTGTTTAGACTCGTGGGTTCATGTTAGGGTGTTAGGTGTAAACATAAATTTTGTTTCCCCATAGGAATCAATGGGGCTGCGTTACGGAGATTTACGCTGCTTTTTTGCAGGTGTTATGCTTTTTTTCAGCTGGCTCTCCCCATTGGGGAAATCATGCACGAGCACGTAAAACCAGCTCACCGCTGCTTTCAGCAGCGCTGGTATTGGAGTGCGGTATGGAGCAAATTTTTGCTCTACGCTCTCTTTTTGCCTGTTAACGCTGGTTTTTCTATAAACCTGTAATACCAGCACTGTAGGGAAGTGAGCGGTGACAATAACTTGCAAGTTAGCACCGCACCCCTCATAACGCAAAACTCGTAATCTAGCCGATAGTTTTTAATGAATTGATCAAATGTTCCATGAAAAATACCATTGAACAATCAGAGTTTCAAGGATCAATTCAATATTATTATTAATTAGTATATAAAGTATATAGGCCAATATGTTGGATTTGTTATCACCGCCCTTTTCACAGTGTGTCATAAAACAAAGAAAGATTTTTTTTTTCAGATTGATAGGGTTTTGATTTTTCTTAATATCTTAATGGTTTATCTATGAAGAACATTTTAAATGTTTAATTCTTCTCTATAGCATATTTTATTATAATAATGATTTTTTCTTTTAATTAGTACAATGTCTCTTTGCTCTATTTGTATAATGCTCTGTAATTATTATTAATTTGTAATACTTTTTTTCTTTAGGTTGTGACTCAGCATGGTTGACGCTAGAGGCTCTAGCTTGTATTGAGCAGACCATGCTGGGTTCCAATCAGTTGCTGGGAAGGATGCATGACACCATGCGTATCCAGCTGCGGCTTCATCGCATGACTCTAGCCAGAATAATATGGTTAGAGGCAATGCATGAAGCCGCAGCTAGAGGTGCACAGGACGATGAAGGTGATGCTGATGCCTTTGTAAGGGAAGGATCCGGAGCTGGCCTAAGGGAGCATATATAACTCCTCCATCCACATGTTATGTTGTTTTTATTTGTTGCTATTTGGCCAATTGAGTTTTTATTGTTGTGCTTGTTGCACTATTTCACCTTGTCAGATTTTTACTAAAGGGCCATGTTGGCCTTTGTTTGCTCTTGTCAACTCCCTGAAAAGACTGTGATGCACTATGTCACCTTGTCAGATGGCTCCAAAGGGGCTTTGTTGGCCTTTGTTTGCCCTTGTCAACTCCCTCCAAGGACTATGATGCACTATGTCACCTTGTCAGATGGCTCTAAAGGGGCTGTGTTGGCCTTTGTTTGCCCTTGTCAACTCCCTCCAAGGACTATGAGCACTATGTCACCTTGTCAGATGGCTCCAAAGGGGCTGTGTTGGCCTTTGTTTGCCCTTGTCAACTCCCTCCAAGGACTGAGATACACTATGTCACCTTGTCAGATGACTCTAAAGGGGCTGTGTTGGCCTTTGTTTGCCCTTGTCAACTCCCTCCAAGGACTGTGATGCGCTATGTCACCTTGTCAGATGACTCCAAAGGGGCTGTGTTGGCCTTTGTTTGCCCTTGTCAACTTCCTCCAAGGACTGTGATGCACTATGTCACCTTTTCAGATGGCTCCAAAGGGGCTGTGTAGGCTTTTGTTTGCCCTTGTCAACTCCCTCCAAGGACTGTGATGCACTATGCCACCTTGTCAGATGGCTCCAAAGGGGCTGTTTTCTCATATCTTATTTATTTATGTTTTTTGACATTCATAAATCATATTTATCATAATAAAAAGATTGTCATTAAACTGTTATGTTTCTTTTTTTATTTTTTAATGTCATTTCTAATAAAATATATTTTATGTTGATAATCCTTAAAAGATGCTGACCACAATTCTAAATTTATGGATATGCATTCATAATGTACATTTTATTATTATTTCTTTTGACATCAACATACACATATAATATATTAAAAAACAGACTATTATCTGAATGTTGACAGCACATATATTTCAATTTTCCTTACATCTTATTGTATAGTATAACCAAAGAAATCACTGTGTGTAATGCACACATTTTAGATGATTAATCTATTTCTATTATTTGTGATTATATTTACTTATACAAAGATATATTGCTACATAGGTAACATAATGTATAAACAATCCACATATTAGTAATGTATATAGTAGCATTATTTCTATGTTAAACCCTGCTGCTTCCAAAATATTTCATAATCTTCCTATTGTAATGAAATATATACGTCTAGATTATGAGTCTTGCGTTAGCTTTAAAAAGCAGCGTTGGCCGGTCCCTACGCTGCTTTTTAACGCCTGCTGGTATTGCGAGTCTTGCAGGTACAGGTGTACCGCTAATTTTTTTGGCCAGACTCGGAAATACCGCAAATCTACTTACGTCAATTGCGTATCCTATATTTTCAATGGGACTTGCATAGCACCGGTATTACGAGTCTGACCAAAAGTGAGCGGTACACCCTCTCCTGTCAAGACTGGTACCACATTTTAAAGTCAGTAGTTAAGCGTTTTACACTACAACGCCATAGCATAAAACTCTTAACTAAAGTGCTAAAAAGTACACAAACACCCATAAACTACCTATTAACCCCTAAACCGAGGCCCCCCCACATCGCAAACACTAAAATACAATTTTTAACCCCTAATCTGCCGAACCGGACATTGCCGCCACTATAATAAATATATTAACCCCTAAACTGCTGCACTCCTGCATCACAAACACTAGTTAAATATTATTAACCCCTAATCTGATGGCCCTAACATCGCCGCCACCTACCTACATTTATTGACCCCTAATCTGCCGCCCCCAACGTCGCCGCCACTATAATAAAGTTATTAACCCCTAAACCTAAGTCTAACCCTAACCCTAACACCCCCTAACTTAAATATAATTTAAATAAATCTAAATGAAATTACTACAATTAACTAAATTATTCCTTTTAAAACTAAATACTTACCTATAAAATAAACCCTAAGCTAGCTACAATATAACTAATAGTTACATTGTAGCTAGCTTAGGGTTTATTTTTTTTTACAGGCAACTTTGTATTTATTTTAACTAGGTAGAATAGTTATTAAATAGTTATTAACTATTTGATAACTACCTAGTTAAAATAAAGACAAATTTACCTGTAAAATAAAACCTAACCTAAGTTACAATTACACCTAACACTACACTACAATTAAATTAATTACCTAAATTAAATACAATTAATTACAATTAAATAAAATTATCTAAAGTACAAAAAACCCCCACACTAAATTACAGAAAATAATAAAGAAATTACAAGATTTTTAAACGAATTACACCTAATCTAATCCCCCTGACAAAATAAAAAAGCCCCCCAAAATAAAAAAAAACCCTACCTTACACTAAATTACAAATAGCCCTTAAAAAGGCCTTTTGCGGGGCATTGCCCCAAAGTAATCAGCTCTTTTACCTGTAAGTACGATTCCCCCCCCCCCAACATTAAAACCCACCACCCACACAACCAACCCTACTCTAAAACCCACCCAATCCCCCCTTAAAAAAAACCTAACACTAACCCCCTGAAGATCACCCTACCGGGAGACATCTTCACCCAACCGGCAGAAGTGGTCCTCCAGATGGGCAGAAGTCTTCATCCAACCGGGCAGAAGTGGTCCTCCAGAAGGGAAGAAGTCTTCATCCAGACGGCATCTTCTATCTTCATCCATCCGGCGCGGAGCGGGTCCATCTTTAAGACATCCGACGTGGAGCATCCTCTTCTGACGACGGCCGACGACTGAATGAAGGTTCCTTTAAGTGACGTCATCCAAGATGGTGTCCCGTCAGTTCCGATTGGCTGATAGAATTCTATCAGCCAATCGGAATTAAGGCAGAAAAAATCCTATTGGCTGATGCAATCAGCCAAAAGGATTGAACTGGCATTCTATTGGCTGATCAGAACAGCCAATAGAATGCCAGCTCAATCCTATTGGCTGATTGGAGCTGATTAGTTTGGGGAAATGCCCCGCAAAAGGCCCTTTTAAGGGCTATTTGTAATTTAGTGTAGGGTAGGGCTTTTTTTATTTTGGGGGGCTTTTTTATTTTGTTAGGGGGATTAGAGTAGGTGTAATTAGTTTAAAAATCTTTTAATTTCTTTATTATTTTCTGTAATTTAGTGTTTTGTTTTTTTCGTACTTTAGATAATTTTATTTAATTGTAATTAATTGTATTTAATTTAGGTAATTAATTTAATTGTAGTGTAGTGTTAGGTGTAATTGTAACTTAGGTTAGCTTTTATTTCACAGGTAAATGTGTCTTTATTTTAACTAGGTAGTTATTAAATAGTTAATAACTATTTAATAACTATTCTACCTAGTTAAAATAAATACAAAGTTGCCTGTAAAATAAAAAGAAACCCTAAGCTAGCTACAATGTAACTATTAGTTATATTGTAGCTATCTTAGGATTTATTTTATAGGTAAGTATTTAGTTTTAAATAGGAATAATTTAGTTAATTGTAGTAATTGTATTTAGATTTATTTAAATTATATTTAAGTTAGGGGGTGTTAGGGTTAGGGTTAGACTTAGGTTTAGGGATTAATAACTTTATTATAGTGGCGGCGACGTTGGGGACGGCAGATTAGGGGTTAATAACTGTAGGTAGGTTGCGGAGACATAGGGGGCAGCAGATTAGGGGTTAATAAATAAAATGTAGGTGTCGGCGATGTTGGGGGCGGCAGATTAGCGGTTCATAAGTATAATGTAGGTTGCGGCGGTGTCCGGAGTGGCAAATTAGGTGTTAATAATATAATGTAGGTGTCAGCGATGTCGGGGGCGGCAGATTAGGGGTTAATAAGTGTAAGATTAGGGGTGTTTAGGTTCATTTTAGGGTGTTAGGTGTAGACATAACTTTTGTTTCCCCATAGGAATCAATTGTGCTGCGTTAGGAGCTTAAGCTGCTTTTTTGCAGGTGTTAGGTTTTTTTTCAGCCGGCTCTCCCCCATTGATTCCTATGGGGAAATTGTGCATGAGCGCATTTAGCCAGCTCACCGCTAACGTAAGCAGCGCTGGTATTGAGGTGAGATGTGGAGCTAAATTTTGCTAAATTTAAATCCATCCTTTAATTGTATGACGTTTTCACATGATTTCGAATGCGCCATGTTGCATAAGACGTTAATGCAACAGTATTAAATCCGTCCTTCGATTGGATTATGTTTTAACGCAATCTCGGATGTGCCATGTTGCTTAAGACATCACATGCAAAGGTGTTAAATCTGTCCTTTGATTGGATTACGTTGTCCCACAATATTTGATTTTCCACATTTGCGAATGAGAACACAAGTTTGAAACCATGATTTTCTTGAATTATGGATTGTGTCAATCATGTACATTGTTGAAACATAGATGATAAAGAGCAAATAAATATCTATTACTGGCTGTCTCGTGGAAGAAACAAATGAAGGCAATGTGTTTTTTATCCTGAATATATTTTGAGGCAAGTGCTAATCCATGAATGTTCAATGATGAATATACTCATATACTCTATCTTGTTTAATATGTTTGTCAACAATATTTTAACTTTACCAAAAAATTAATGTGTTGTGTTTAATTTTATATATATATATATATATAATTCCTAAACATGCACTTTTTTATTTTAATTATTTAATATGCATTGACCTTTATCATATGATAAATATATATGAGATGTCTACTTATTCTATATGTTATGGCCTAATATTTCTTCTTAATGTAAATGCTCAATATCGTGTCATGTATCGATTCCACATTGTTGTTCTCCAAATATAGTACTGTGAGCATATATTTCAAATTTAACTCTTAAAGGGACATGAAACCCTAAATGTATCTTTCATTAGTTATGTTAAACATACAATTGTAACCAGGTTTCCAATTTTCTTCTATTCTCAAATGTGCTTCAGTCTCTTTGTATAATGTTTTGAAGGAGCATCAATATACTGGTTTTTAAGTGAACACATGGGTGAGGCAATGACAATAAGTAGATAAATGCATCCACCAATCAGCAGATCTAAGCTATGTTCTTGACTGCTCCTGAGCAGTCTTAGATAAACCTTTCAGCAAAGGCTTACAAGATAACTTGTCAAAATATGAGTAAACGTGAATGTTGTTTAAAATGTTATGCTCTGTCAAAATCATGTAAGCGAATGTTCTGCTTTCATACACCTTTTAAATTAAATAGATTTCATAAATGAGTCAAACACTATAATGTAGCTTGAAAAATATACGCTTTATTTAACACATCGAGAGAAATATAGCATACAGGCTTATTATCAAATTGTAATCGTCAATATTTTGTATTATGAGAACAGTTTGGACATCACAACACAAAAACCAATCAATCTAATCAACAAGGACAGCATGTGAAGATGTTGTCTCAACACACTTGTAAAACACACTCTGCAAACAATATGCCTCCATGGACCCGGTCCCATAGAACCCTATTAAATACAGAGTGTGATTCACAAGTGTAATAAGACAACATCATCACATACCTATCCTTTACACATTAAATTTTATATATATATATATATATATATATATATATATATATAAACATAATTACTTCCTCCTCCTTCCCTTCTTCCCACGAGACGGAGGCTCTGGGGAGAGCCAGACTAAGGAATACCAATTGCTGTAAGCAATTGAAAGAGTGTACTTACATAGCACTCAACAGCACTAGTTATACACCAGCTGAATGCCATAGGTAAAGAAGCCCATAGAAGGCAAGTTTAAAACTTAACTTTTAATAACTATGTTAAAAAATAAATTCTAAAAAATTCAGTCGGTGTGACAGAGAACGGAGGTGATTTAAAGGGGGGATGATACCTCCCAAATCACAATGTATATGGTATAAAGACCCCTGTATGATCTCCTTAAATTATGCCCTTGGTTGAAAGGGAGTAATACAAATGTACCGCCTTATTCAATTGATTGGGGTGTATGTCACTATCACAATGAGATCACCCCTATTGTTACTCTTTATCTGAGTCAGGGGGTATCTGAGTTAGTATTACACCTTCAAATATAAATTATATGGTACAATTGCCTTTAGGAGATGTGAGTTGAAAAAATTTAATTGTCAATTGTTCTGTACCTGGATTGAATGAATACTCCTATTGTTTACCTATCAGTTAATAATTCCTTGTAAGGTTCAACACAAATTGTCCTCACATTTATCTAAAATCACTCAGTGTACTGGCATTGTTTTGATTCTTTAATAGATTGTAATGATGATACTGTTACAATATCACGTGCTTGTAGTATCAATTCTGCTTTTTATCATCCAGTCAGATAATAAAGCTGCCAGGGATGTGTTGGATCTTAAAGTACCCTCACTGTTACAACAAATTTACATAATATTGGGGTGAACCACCTGAAAAATAATGTAATTCACTGGAGTAGGGTAATTGCATAGATCCTGATAATAGTTCTGATGTATTACCCTAATTGTATTACACTCCTCTGCGTATTGAACACTGTTGTTGTATTTTTTATCACTACCTAATGGATATGAATGGTGTAGCGGAGCCTAAATTGTAATTTAATAGTACTAGCTCTCCGATGTTTCCCTTATCGTTGGGAAACAATCTTAGCTGCACCCACAATAGATATTCCTATTTGTATAAGTTTCCGGATTCCGCTTATTGTACCCTCTTAGAAATACACCACAATTGGTAACCCCGTAACTATTCAGTTAATGTATTGTTTAATGTTGAGATGTAATAATATTGAGGGATGCTTGGTGTAACATACTTTGATATAGCAATACTTCAGAGACACTTACACGTTGGATGGATACCAATCTAAGTATGTTCATTGTTGGGAGGTCAAAATGTAATTTACAGAGGGGCTGTATATATCTGGGGACCGCTATTCCTATATAACCAGTAGTGAACTTGTTTGGGTCAAATTTGTTTTATATGCCGGGTTATTTGGTCTTACCCATTAAGTTGACAATTTGAATAATACCCAAACTGAAAAGTACACAGGTTATCTCATGTATGTAATTCTACAGATCTCTTAGACTTAGTATTAAGAGTCAGTCCCGCGATTTGTGCTGTTTCCACTGTTAGATTGTTTGTATTGTTATTATTATTAGCACCGTGATATCGCTGGGAGAGACAAAAATATATATCATAGAATACTTCTAATTCGTTCCCCAAACATGCGATCCCGCTATTGCCCTCTATTTGTGACTGACAGCATCGCTATTTGGTATATATAGGAGGGAGCTGATCTCCCCTCTTCTAGTAGTTCAATTTAAAGTACGAACGGAACCGATATAAAAATAAATAGGGTACTGATAGTATACAGCTAGCGGTTTGGTTTGTTAATGTAAATTCAGGTCTCCCCCCTCCTGTAAATCTATTACCATTACAAATGCTGCAAGGTAGCGGTTGGTAGGATACTTTGATCAAGTAAATTATTAAGTTTTATTCAGCTTAAATATGTTTCATCCAGGCACTCTCACATACATACTGGTTTAAATTAAATTCTAATAACACATTCATACAACAAGTCACACTGCTGGTTTGTTAAAAAAGAGAAATAGTCTCCAATAGCCCTGACATGTTTCGCCTAAACGGCTTTGTCAAAGGTGGGGCGTCCGCCATTCTTAGGGCTTTTTATTGGCCGGTCTAAGGTAGGCTTGTCCCTATTCTGCTGATCTGATTGGTTCCTCCGCTCTCTCTTTCTATAGGTTGCGAGGGAGGTGTATATCATCATCATTGCCTGGTTTACACCCACTCAATTGCGATTATAGGATATGTTATCATCATATCTGTTATTGATACGAGACTTAACATTATGAGTATGAAAAGGAGGTATAATATCAAATCTATAACAACAAGGGGGAAATTAGTTCATTTATTTAAATCTGTAGCGTGAGTGTGCATACTTGTTTTATATTTCCAATGCACTTCTGATTTAAAATGACTGAAAACAGGGGGAAGATGATTTTTTGGAGAAAGAAATTAGACATTATTTCCAAAATAATCATTATGCTGAGAAAGTGACGGAAAATCAAACAAGGTTCCAAGCTTTGTATTATGTAACCATATAGTGACGAATTATTTATATCGATTAAATGGGCTGGATAATCCATAACCGAGATGGTTATCTCTAGCTGGAGCTAAAGTGTGTGATTAACGTGAATCGTGAGAAGGGGAGAATATCTCCCACATTATTACCAAAGTTCTCATAGGAGATGGTTGGGAAGAAGGGGATGGAGGAGTACTATGAGTGGTTAAGGGATCACCAGGCTGAGGAGGAGATTGAGGCAGAGGAGAAGATGGAGGCCCAGGACAGGATGGTCCAGGAGCAGATGGTCCAGGAGCAGAAGCTCTTTCCCCCATCTGCTTGGCATCTCCCGGAGGACCTGCAACATATTATTTAGAGTATTCAAGATATTAGTTTGTCATTCAAGCAGTTGGTTCATTACTCCTGTCATTAACAGAACAAAAAAAGAATATACATAGGATAGTTACTTCCTTTTAGTTAGAACCGCTGCCTTCCAAACAGTCTCTCTCAAAGCTGTACAAACGATGTATATTGGCAGATAGAGGCGCTGGTTCTAAGAGATCTCCAAAGGATTTTTCTTTCTGTTTCACAATTTTCCCAGAAGAGTTTTGTCTGTATCTGTGTTCAAAGAATATCACTTTGGCATAGTATGTCTGAGCACCTTAATACATAAGTGCAGTTTACTCACAGAGTAATATCAGACAAGCTGCTCCATAGGTGATTTCACAATCTTCCCAAAAAAGGGGTTCTGTTTGTATCTGTGTTCAAAGAATATCACATTGACATAGTATGTCTGTGCACTTTAATATATAAGGGCAGTATACTCACAGAATGATATCAGGCAAACAGCTCCACAGGTGATATCACAAAAAACAGCAGGTGATTTCACAAAAAGACAACGATCAGGAAAGGAAAAAAGCTGGCTTTTTAAATAAAATGTTTATTTTGCTCCTTGTATGTATTTCACAAAACATCAATTTTATACATTAAATACAAAAAAATTAAACATCATGTATTTTATCTTATATTTTCGATCAAAATGGCTGTTGTTTACAGAAACTAACAGATATTTCATGTATATTATCCTATCTTATATGTATTTTATTTAAAAAAACATCAATTTTATACATTAAATACAAAAAATTAATTAAATCATCATGTATTTTATCTTATCTGTTCTGTCAAAGTGTCTGTTGTTTACAAAGACTGACAGACATGTCATGTAGTGTTATAAATTTAAGATTTATAAATTGTATTTACACAAAAATACAAAAAATTCAAAAAATTAAACATTATGTATATATTTTATCTTATCTTTTCTGTCAAAATATCTGTATAGTGTTATAAATTTGAAATGTATAGATTATATAAAATGCATTATACAGGGAATGCAGAATTATTAGGCAAATGAGTATTTTGACCACATCATCCTCTTTATGCATGTTGTCTTACTCCAAGCTGTATAGGCTCGAAAGCCTACTACCAATTAAGCATATTAGGTGATGTGCATCTCTGTAATGAGAAGGGGTGTGGTCTAATGACATCAACACCCTATATCAGGTGTGCATAATTATTAGGCAACTTCCTTTCCTTTGGCAAAATGGGTCAAAAGAAGGACTTGACAGGCTCAGAAAAGTAAAAAATAGTGAGATATCTTGCAGAGGGATGCAGCACTCTTAAAATTGCAAAGCTTCTGAAGCGTGATCATCGAAAAATCAAGCGTTTCATTCAAAATAGTCAACAGGGTCGCAAGAAGCGTGTGGAAAAACCAAGGCGCAAAATAACTGCCCATGAACTGAGAAAAGTCAAGCGTGCAGCTGCCAAGATGCCACTTGCCACCAGTTTGGCCATATTTCAGAGCTGCAACATCACTGGAGTGCCCAAAAGCACAAGGTGTGCAATACTCAGAGACATGGCCAAGGTAAGAAAGGCTGAAAGACGACCACCACTGAACAAGACACACAAGCTGAAATGTCAAGACTGGGCCAAGAAATATCTCAAGACTGATTTTTCTAAGGTTTTATGGACTGATGAAATGAGAGTGAGTCTTGATGGGCCAGATGGATGGGCCCGTGGCTGGATTGGTAAAGGGCAGAGAGCTCCAGTCCGACTCAGACGCCAGCAAGGTGGAGGTGGAGTACTGGTTTGGGCTGGTATCATCAAAGATGAGCTTGTGGGGCCATATCGGGTTGAGGATGGAGTCAAGCTCAACTCCCAGTCCTACTGCCAGTTTCTGGAAGACACCTTCTTCAAGCAGTGGTACAGGAAGAAGTCTGCATCCTTCAAGAAAAACATGATTTTCATGCAGGACAATGCTCCATCACACGCGTCCAAGTACTCCACAGCGTGGCTGGCAAGAAAGGGTATAAAAGAAGAAAATCTAATGACATGGCCTCCTTGTTCACCTGATCTGAACCCCATTGAGAACCTGTGGTCCATCATCAAATGTGAGATTTACAAGGAGGGAAAACAGTACACCTCTCTGAACAGTGTCTGGGAGGCTGTGGTTGCTGCTGCACGCAATGTTGATGGTGAACAGATCAAAACACTGACAGAATCCATGGATGGCAGGCTTTTGAGTGTCCTTGCAAAGAAAGGTGGCTATATTGGTCACTGATTTGTTTTTGTTTTGTTTTTGAATGTCAGAAATGTATATTTGTGAATGTTGAGATGTTATATTGGTTTCACTGGTAAAAATAAATAATTGAAATGGGTATATATTTGTTTTTTGTTAAGTTGCCTAATAATTATGCACAGTAATAGTCACCTAAACACACAGATATCCCCCTAAAATAGCTATAACTAAAAACAAACTAAAAACTACTTCCAAAACGATTCAGCTTTGATATTAATTAGTTTTTTGGGTTCATTGAGAACATGGTTGTTGTTCAATAATAAAATTAATCCTCAAAAATACAATTTACCTTATAATTCTGCACTTCCTGTATCTTGTCTTTTTCAAATGTTAATTTTAAATTGAATCAAAAGCAGCAATCTTTGTATCCTTATTCAATCCCCACTGTGCATAAGTTTTAGTGTATGTATCCATTTAAGTTCTCTTTGATCTAACTCTTTTGATATTTGGGCCCCCTCTCCAATGCACCTTAACTTTCTCTATTCCCAGCCACAGAAAATTTTCCTTCTTAAAAAATAGACAATTATTACAATGCACTGGTATACCGTGATCTCCATGTTCTTTCTCTATTTTATTAAAGTGTTATCATATCCTTGTCTTAAGGAATCTTTAGGTTTGTCCTAAATATTGACTTTTGCACCCACATTGTAGCAGGTATATAACATTTTTTATTCTACATGTTATAAACTCTTTTATTTCATAGACTTTTCCTGTGACTGATGAGGAAAAAGTTTTATTTGTCCTTTTAGTGTAGTTGCATCCCTTACATCTCCCACATGTATAGAAACCTACTAAATCATTAATTTTTGGGGGGGCCATCCCTTTTATCATAGAAGGTGCTAGTTTTTGTTTTAAATTATGACCTTTTCAAAATATTATAGTAGGTTTTGTTGGTATATTGGGACCCAAAAATTCATCATCCCTAAGGATATGCCAATGTTTCTCTATGATTTTTTTTAATAGCGAAATGTTCAGTATTAAAAGTTGTTACAAATCTTGGGAAATTGGACATGGGAATATTCCTCTTAGTTTGAATTAGGAGATTGGATTGTTCTCTCCCTCTTATATCTAATCTGTCTTGTTCTAATATGTGATTATTATACCCTTTTCCAGAAATCTTTGTTTGAGCTTGATTGATTGGTTATCATAATCCTCTAAATTGCCACAATTTCTGCAGATTCTTAGAAACTGACTCTTAGGCACTGCTTTCAGCCAGTTAGGATGATGGCAGCTGTCATGTTTTATGTATGTGTTGGTGTCACATTCTTTAAAGTAGGTTTTGCTATATATCATATTATCCTTAATATATAGTGTTAAGTCTAAAAACTTAATTGTGCAAGTATTATATTCTGGAGTTAGGACAATAGACATGTCATTACCATTACGTTTTTCTACAAAAAGGTTAAGATTGGATTCTCCTCCCTTCCAAATACATAGCACATCATCAATATATCTATGCCAGGACACCAGGTCCGTGCCAAGCTCAGGGCCATGCCAGATGTAATTATTTTCAAAGAAATCCATATATATAATGGCATAACTTGGCGTGGACCTGGTGCCCATTGCAGTACCACATAATTGTAAATAATGTTTATCATTTTACCAAAATAAATTGTGATGTAAAATAAAATCTATAGCTCCTATAATAAAATCTAAGAGACTAGGTTGTAAATTTGAATCGTTAGAGAGCTTCCATTTTACCGCTTCTATACCTTTTTGATGATCTATAATAGAGTAGAGGGAGTTAACATCCATCGTTACCCACATAAAACTATCTTCCCAAGTGATATTATTTAAGATTTGTAAAACATGTCTAGTATCTTTTAACCCCTTAACGACGCATGTCGTACAGGGTACGTCTTACACAAGCTGGTCTTTAAAGACCAGCGACGTACCCTCTACATCGTTAAGGGTTTCAAGCGACTGGAAGCGATCCTGATCGCTTCCAGCCGCTTTCAAGGTATTGCAGTGATGCCTCGATATTGAGGCATCACTGCAATACCTTTTTAGGCACACCAATGCATCGGCCAGTGATGGTGCCGATCGTTGGTAGGTGGGAGCCTTTACCGGGAGGTGGGTGGGTGGCCCATTACTGGGGAACTTCCTTCGGCTGTTTACTATGCCGGGTGCATGCGGGAGCGCGCACTGGAGGTGAGGGGCTCGTGCGTGATCGCGCGTGCATGATCGCGATCTAAGGCAATTGTGTTGTGAATTTTTTTTGATGGAAGAGGGTGGTGGGTACAGAGGAGGGGTGATCAAGGAGTGATCTGGGAGGGGGAGGGTGTAGGGTATGGAGGGGGGCAGCTGCACTACAGAAAATGTTAGGTTTATTAAAAAAAAAAAAAAAAAAGTTATTTTAGTACTGCCAGACTTTCTGACAGTACTTAAAATGGCGGGGAAAATTGTGGGGTGGGGGAGGGAAGAGAGCTGTTTGGGAGGGATCAGGGGTTGGGATGTGTCAGGTGGGAGGCTGATTTCTACACTAAAGCTAAAATTAACCCTTCAAGCTCCCTACAAGCTACCTAATTAACCCTGTCACTGTTGGGCATAATACAAGTTTGGTGCGCAGCGGCATTTAGCGGCCTTCTAATTACCAAAAAGCAATGCCAAAGCCATATATGTCTGCTATTTCTGAACAAAGGGGATCCCAGAGAAGCATTTACAACCATTTGTGCCATAATTGCACAAGCTGTTTGTAAATAATTCCAGTGAGAAACCCAAAGTTAGTGAAAAAGTGAACATTTTTTTTTATTTGATCGCATTCGGCGGTGAAATGGTGGCATGAAATATATCAAAATTGGCCTAGATCAATACTTTGGGTGGTCTACTACACTACCCTAAAGCTAAAATTAACCCTACAAGCTCCATACAAGCTACCTAATTAACCCCTTCACTGCTGGGCCTAATACAAATGTGGTGCGCAGCGGCATTTAGCGGCCTTCTAATTACCAAAAAGCAACGCCAAAGCCATATATGTCTGCTATTTCTAAACAAAGGGGATCCCAGAGAAGCATTTACAACCATTTGTGCCATAATTGCACAAGTTGTTTGTAAACAATTTCAGTGAGAAACCTGATATTTGTGAAAAAGTGAACAATTTTATTTATTTGATCGCATTTGGCGGTGAAATGGTGGCATGAAATAGACCAAAATGGGCCTAGATCAATAGTTTGGGATGTCTACAAAAAAAAATATACATGTCAAGGGATATTCATGGATTCCAGACAGATATCAGTGTTCCAATATAACTATCGCTTATTTTGAAAAAAAAAATGGTTTGGAAATAGCAAAGTGCTATTTGTACTTATTGCCCTATAACTTACAAAGAAAGCAAAGAACATGTAAATATTTGGTATTTCTAAACTCGGAACAAAATTTAGAAACTATTTAGCATGAGTGTTTTTTGGTGGTTGTAGATGTGCAACAGATTTTGGGGGTCAAAGTTAGAAAACGTGTGTTTTTTTCCATTTTTTCATCATATTTTATAAAACATTTTATGGTAAATTATAAAATATGATGAAAATAATGGTATCTTTAGAAAGTCCATTTATTGGCAAGAAAAATGGTATATAATATGTGTGGGTAGAGTAAATGAGTAAGAGGAAAATTGCAGCTAAACACAAACACCGCCGAAATGTAAAAATAGCCTTTTTTTTAGTCCTTAAGGGGTTAAATATGATTTTGCCTGTTGAGCATATGGTTGAAGGAAATAATCTATGAAGGCTGATAGGTTGGAGGTAAGTGAATCAATGCCACTAATAATAGACATACACAGTGGTCTGGTTGCATTTTTATGGACCTTAGGAAGAAAATAAAAAATAGGAGTTTTTGAGTCCTCCTTATATAGAAAATCAAACTCTTCTTTGGAGATGAGTTTTTGGTTCTGTGCTTCTAATAAAAGATTATATAATTTAGAAGTAAATTATTTTTTGGGATTGTTTTTTAATATTGTATATGTATTGTGATCACCCAGAATTCTGTTTGACTCTTCCAGATAATATTCTCTATCCATAATCACTATCCCTCCACCCTTATCAGCCTCCTTGATGATGATATCTTCCCTTTGTTTAAATGATTTAGTATATCAAATTCCTTTTTTCTTAGATTGCAATTTTTACTTTTCCTTGGTAAATTTTTAATATCTCTCATCAGCATTCTACCAAAAACTTCAATATTAGGACTTTGCTGTAGCTGGGATAGAATCTTTAAATTTATTCCTAGGGTTGTCTGTCTGGGCCAGAGTAGGGGGATTATAGACCGGTATGGGTTGTTTAGCATAGAATCTTTTAACAATCAAATTCCTAATACATTTTTGTGCATCAATGAATAGATGAAATTAATTAAATCTCTGAGTTGGAATAAATTTAAGTCCATTTGAAAGTATCAGTTTCTCCTGATCACTAATTTCTTTAGTGGGTATATTAAAAACTCCTTGAGTTATTATCTCCTTTTCCTTTGGTTTCCCTCTTTCTCCTCTATTCCCCCTATACTTGGTGTTCTGCCTCTTTTTTTCTGGTGATGTTCTGTTCTTAGTGGGGAGTACCTGTTGGGGTGTATCTAAGATTCTCGGTGTGAATGTGTCCTTTCTTCTCTGTGTCTGGGAAAGTGGTTTGTATTGTGCTTGTGAATCCCTGTATGTGTTTCCCTTCTTAGTGGGCTCCTCTTTACATAGTCCACTTTGTATTTCTCTTTTTTTTGCTTGTTGATAAAAGGGGAATTATTAGAATAAGTCAGATAATGTGGTTTATAAGGTGCATAATGTGAGTTGTGGTCTTGTGTATTATTAGTGCTTTTATACATGTTTTTAGTAGGTGAAGTGTGTCTCATATGATGAGGTCCATATCTTGAATAATCTTTAGATTAATTCGATAATGTGAATGTGTAGTGTTATATTCATCCCTAAAGTGGGTTTCTTTTTGTGGCTTATCATAATTAGGCTTCAAAGTGTGAGGTGTGTTCTTATGATTATTCTTATTATATGTTTCTTTATGGATATATACTTGAGGTCTCCCTCTATTATTATTATAAGATGGTTTTTGACCAGTAGAGGCATTTTTCTGTATATTTTTCTGTACATACTGAGTACCCAACTGAAAGTCCTCACTATCTCTAAGGTATTTTTGATATTTATTATCTCCCAATCCTTCATCAAATTCCTTTGCTTTTTCTTTTATTGTACCAAATTTATCTTTACATTTTTTATTGCGTAAGTGATTACTTATGTCGTTCTCTAAAGACTTTCGGCTAGATTTAGAGTTTGGCGTTAGCCGTCAAAACCAGCGTTAGAGGCTCCTAACGCTGGTTTTGGGCTACCGCTGGTATTTAGAGTCACACAGGAAAGGGTCTAACGCTCACTTTGCAGCCGCGACTTTTCCATACCACAGATCCCCTTACGTCAATTGCGTATCCTATCTTTTCAATGGGATCTTTCTAACGCCGGTATTTAGAGTCTTGGCTGAAGTGAGCGTTAGAAAAAACTCCAGCCGCAGAAAAAAGTCAATAGTTAAGAGCTTTCTGGGCTAACGCCGGTTTATAAAGCACTTAACTACTGTGCTCTAAAGTACACTAACACCCATAAACTACCTATGTACCCCTAAACCGAGGCCCCCCCCCATCGCCGCCACTCTATTAAAAAATTTTAACCCCTAATCTGCCGACCGCACACCGCCCCACCTACATTATCCCTATGTACCCCTAATCTGCTGCCCCTAATACCGCCGACACCTACATAATATTTATTAACCCCTAATCTGCCGCCCCCGCTATCGCTGACACCTGCATATTTTTTTAACCCCTAATCTGCCGCTCCGTACACCGCCGCAACCTACATTATACCTATGTACCCCTAATCTGCTGCCCCTAACACAGCCGACCCCTATATTATATTTATTAACCCCTAATCTGCCTCCCCCAATGTCGCCTCCACCTACCTACAATTATTAACCCCTAATCTGCCGACCGGACCACACCGCTACTATAATAAATGTATTAACCCCTAAAGCTAAGTCTAACCTTAACACTAACACCCCCTAACTTAAATATAATTTAAATCTAACTAAATAAATTAACTCTTATTAAATAAATTATTCCTATTTAAAGCTAAATACTTACCTGTAAAATAAACCCTAATATAGCTACAATATAAATTATAATTATATTGTAGCTATTTTAGGATTAATATTTATTTTACAGGCAACTTTGTAATTATTTTAACCAGGTACAATAGCTATTAAATAGTTAAGAACTATTTAATAGTTACCTAGTTAAAATAATTACAAAATTACCTGTAAAATAAATCCTAACCTAAGTTACAATTAAACCTAACACTACACTATCAATAAATAAATTAAATAAACTACCTACAATTATCTACAATTAAACCTAACACTACACTATCAATAAAAAAAATTTTGTTTGAATAATTTTTATTGAGGTTTACGATAAAAAGACATACATATACATATACAGGTGAAACTGCTACATAACAACAAGAAGCAGTATCATACAGAAGCATAGTTATAGCATGTTAATCAGTGACCACTAACATCAAGTGAATAATAAAAATAGTATGTCATACAGAAAGTACCAAGGCTGAGAAAACCTCACATATTTTTTGTTTTATACTTAACACAACGGTTCATTAACAGTCTATAAGCAATATTATATGATATAGGCATAGATTATCAAGTTATTTATTAATATCAAGCGAGAGATATAGCGACTCAACAAATGTATAGCATATAGTACAAGAAAAGGAAAGAGGGGAAGGAAGGGAAGAAGAGAAGAAAAAAAAAAAAGGGGGAAGGGAGGGGAAGGGAGAGGAGGGGAAGAAGGAGGGAAAAGGAGAAGGGGAAAGGGGGAAGAGGGAGGGGAAATGACTTCTTACCTCTAATTCCAGAAGTCACTATAGTTCTAGATCTCTGCAGGAGGACCCACCGGCGGTCAGCACCCACCCCCCATAAGTGGTATCACCAAGAATCCCAATACATAAAGCATAAAGCATTTCTAGCACATGATAATCTCCCCTTCTAGGCATTGTCGCCAGGCTTCCCAACATAAGCAATGAATCGTGATTTTGTTGTTAGCTGCAAAAACCGCGCATTCCATGGTTTCAATATGCGCCATTGTAGACTTAATCTGACTCCATCTTGGGCCCTTAGATTGGAGCCATGCCTTAGCGATATGCAGCTTAACAGACATGAAAATATATACACACAGTAACTTTAAGTGTTGAGGCATCTTGTCAGTGAATAAATGAAACAGTGCTGCAGCTGGCCGATTAGATTCCACCAAGCCTAGTTTGGTGCAGTAATAGAATGCCCTAGTCCAAATTCTCTGAATCTTGGGACACTCCCACCACATATGGGTTGGGGATCCCACTCTGCCGCATCCCCTCCAACACATAGCGGAATTTGTTTTGGAGATCTGAAAAAAGGGTAAGGGGGTGTAATGCCATTGTGTCAAGATCTTAAAATAGAGTTCAAAATAGGTAGTGCTATGAACCGCACTCTTAGTTAGCAAGGTTGCAGACCTCCATGCCTCTTCAGGAGCGTTAAAATGCAGAGCACCCTCCCAATGCATGATATAAAAAGACTTATTGTATATAGGTGCCTGTATGAGGGCGGAATAGGCAAGAGAGAACACTCTTGGGGCGAGATATCTTGCATCCCAAAGCTTTTCCCACAAAGTTCGGGATCTTAGAGGTCCTGGAGTAAAGCCCCAAGCACGCAAAAAGTTTCGTAATCGAAAGAACTCAAAGCTCATCAGGGGTGAGGGGGAAAATCTGCTTTGAAAGAGAGTGACTGAGAGCAAGCTCGTATCCGAGAACAAATCCCTTACAGTCTGAATCTCTAGTGCTTTCCACTCCAGAGGATGTGGGTCTGCTAAGGCCCCCAGTAAGCCTGTGATAGAGTGGGTCGGGGAGGGGTGTGGAGCGATTCCGTTCCTATGATGAATTTTATCCCAAAACTTTAGGTTAGAGGCTATGATATAATTTAATTTTAACTCTGGTTTCCTGGAGTGTCTTGGGATCCAAATTAGATCTTGCAGGCTGAGTCCCTTTGGCAGAGACGCCTGCTCAATTTCCGCCCACCTACTTTCGGAAGACTCCAAACCCCAAGCTGTAATATGGGCTAACCTGGATGCTTCATGGTAGACTGTTATATTAGGAGCTGCCGCTCCGCCAGCCAAAATTGGATATGACATAATTTTCATCGCCACTCTAGGACGCTTTCTCCTCCAAATAAAATTGTTGCACAGTCGCTGGAACTGTGAAATGATGCTCTTAGGAATAGGGAGAGGAAGGCACCGGAAAAGATATGTCAATTTTGGTAAGAGATTCATTTTAATAGCAGCTATCCTGCCCCACCTGGAAATATTAGGTGAGTCCCATTTTACAAAATATTCTTTAAACTTACATAATAGGGGGTGAAAATTAGATGATATAATAGTAGAGATATTGTGCGATAGATAAACCCCCAGATGTTTTAGCCGTGTAGAGGACCAGACAAAAGGAAACTGTCGCTTTAATGCCTGAAAGTCTAAATTGGAGATATTTAAAGTGAATGCTTCAGTTTTAGGGTAATTAAGTTTGTACATGCTGATGTTTGAAAAAGTTTCTAGTAAATCAAATAATTTCGGTAGAGAATCCAACGGATCAGTGACCAAGACAGTTAGGTCATCCGCGAACAGAACTACTTTTTGGGTAGTTTCATGCAGTGTAATCCCCTTTATCTCAACAGACTTCCTAATGGCTTCCGCAAGCGGCTCCATCATAAGGGCGAAAAACAAGGGGGACAACAGACACCCTTGCCGGGTTCCGTTCGTGATTTTGAATTCAGGGGACGAAAACCCCAGTCCTCTCACTCGGGCTGAAGGGTTGGAATATAGCGCAAAGATTTTAGTGCAGATAGAAGATGTAAACCCAAGATACATCAGTACCTCTCTCATATATAGCCAGTCGACTCGGTCAAACGCTTTCTCGGCGTCAAGCAACACTGCAGCGCACGGGAGACCGAGCCGACCTACTTCAAAAAATATATTCAACAATCTTCTAGTTTTATCAGGGCTTTGTCGCCCCAAGGTGAAGCCCACTTGATCTGGGGTTACTAGGCATGGGATCATCTTATTTAGACGCTTAGCCAAGATCTTGGCATATAACTTTGCATCAAGATTTAGAAGAGAGATCGGCCTAAAATTGGGGCAAGCGTCCGGGGATTTCCCAGGCTTAGGTAAAGTTACAATGGATACCTGGAGGAATTCATTCGGAAAGTAACCCAATTGTTCTGCTGAGTTAAACACGCGTGTGAGAAGAGGGGTTAAGCAAGCACTAAAGGTTTTGTAGAATAAATCGGAGTATCCATCCGGACCAGGGGATTTCCGAGACTTGAGAGAGAAAATAGCATCTTTAACTTCCTCGATGGACATTGGAGCCTCTAAGGAAGCAACATGTTCCTCGGAAAGTTTTGGCAGGGATAGATTAGATAGAAACAGTCTAATATCTTCAACCTTAGGGGGTGCATGTCCCCCCAAGGTTTGCAAATTGTATAGTTTTGCATAATATCTGGCAAATTCCAACCCTATATCATTAGGATTAGTCAGTTTGCGATTATCAGTGATTAGATAAGGAATTCTGGCCTGGGCTGTTCTCTCACGCAACTTCCTTGCTAACAGGTAATCAGGCTTTTTCCCCTTAAGATAGAATAGCTTCTTATTCTCACATAATCTATTCTGGACTCTCCGATTTTCTAGCATTCTAAGATGTTGTTGCACTGAAGAGATTCTTGGTAGAAGGGTGGGGTCTAGAGTTAGCTTGTGTAAGTCTTTCAAGAACCTTAGCTCCATATGCAGGTGGGCTAAAGATATCGAAGATTCCCGTCGAGTTTGAGCCTGGAGTTTAATGAATAGACCCCGCAGGTATGCTTTAAGAGCTCCCCATAGGAGGAAGTTATCAACATCTCCTGTGTCATTTAATTCAAGAAATGATGCAATCTCAACCTCAAACTTCTCGATCTGCCCCGGAACCGACAGCAACGAATCAATTAGGCGCCAAGGGGGTCTAGAGGACGGTTCAGCCACTCCATTCAGACATACAGACACTGGATTATGGTCAGACCAAGTTACCTCTCCAATGAATGACCCTCCTATCCTATCTAAAAGCCAGGGGTTATTGAAGAAAAAATCGATTCTAGAGTAGGAATCATGAACCGGGGAGTAATAAGTGTAATCTCTATTAGTGGAATTGAAAGAACGCCACACATCAAAAAGATTGGCCTGAGTCAGAAGGGTAAAGAATTTTTTGGATGTGTCCATGGTAGCCTTGTCTATAGGCCTATTGTGAGGTACTCTCTTATCCACCGCTGGGTCAATGACCATATTGAAATCACCAGCGAGTAGTAAAAGGCCTCACTTTACTTTGTCTAAGCGAGATAAAAATTTCTTAAGATGTCTAATTTGAGAAGAATTTGGGCCATAGTAAGAAGCTAATGTATAGGTGTTGCCCTCCAACTTACAAACCAAGATAAGGAATCTCCCCTGGGGGTCAGCTTCCACATGCAGTTTTTCATAGGTGACATCTCTATGAACTAATATAGCAGTGCCTCTAGATTTTTTGATAAAGGAGGCTGTCTCCACAACCGGGAAATAGGAAGAACGAATAGGAATCGGTTCCCCAATCCACCAGTGGGTCTCCCGCAAGAAAACAATTTTCGCTTTAAGGTATTTTAAGGAGCGAAACAATAAGCTTCTTTTGGTAGGGGAATTAAGTCCCCTTACGTTTTGTGAAACACATACAATAGACATCATGAAAAGGGAAGAAGGAAGAAAAAAAAAAAAAAAGGGGGGAAGGAAGGAAGAGGGGGATATAAGAAAAAGTAATTAGTTTTGCGGTATATACAAGGATTGACCGCGCTAAAAGTCACTGGTACACAAATTTACCAGAGAACTATAATAACTATGCTAACGGTAAGGAAAAAGAGATAAAATACAAACATAAAATTACACCCGTTAAATTAAAGCACAAGAAACAGTCTAATCACTGGTAGATTGGGTGTATGAATGAATGGGAAATGAAGGGATGAAACTATACAGGTTATGAGTAGATACCCAAGGGGGAATGGGTAGATGTATGAATAAAGGATGAAAATTTGATGGAGGGTGAACAGGGAAAGGGATGGGATTAGGGGGGGCAAGAGTGGATGAGTACAAGGCGAATAGCCAAGTTATGGAATATATAGGTATGCGAATGGCTAAGGTACAAAGGGGAATGGAGGGCAGAAAGACAAGTAATCTGTAAGGAAGGAGAAGAGGAGAAGAGGAGGGGGGGGGGAACCTGCTAAGCTCCAAAGAAAGAAAAGCCCCACAGAGAAGGACAAAAGGATTCACAGTGTATATGAGCAATTATCGTTTCTTAGGTATTACAATACAATAGGCTCAATATGGTAGACTAAACCCCTAGCTCTGTATGTTCTCTCCTCCCCAGAAGCGCAGAGCACTTGAGCATAGAATGTTAACAAATGGGAATGACAATGAAGGAAAAAATAGACAAGAAAAAAGAAGAGGGGGGGGGGCAGGAAGGGGACACCAGAACATATGCCACACAAGTAAACATAGGCACGCTGTAGTTAGTTGCAACACAAGGTAAATAATTTTGGAGTGATATTAAACCTTACTTTGTCAAGAGTAATAACAAAAACAGTCACAGTTGTATGCTGTATATATGTAAACATAGGCTATTGATTATCCTAGGTGATATGCGCATGATCCCAGGTGAGTGAAGAAAAAAAAAAAAAAAAAAAGGAAAAAATAAACCCTCCTCCCTCACCCTCAATCACACTCTCAATCACACTCCCAGCCTCCCCACCTGAGACCACTGCGCAAAACCATATAACAAGTACCCTAACCTACATTTGCAGACAGAACTATATGTTACTAGTTGTAGCAGACTACCATTAAGTTAGGTGACATAGGTTCAATTCATCGCTCCTAAGAATTAGGCATAACATATAACATAGATCTCAACATATATAACAGTGTAACTTGTAAATGAGTGACAGGAGATATCTCCTACCTTCCTAGAAAAAAGAGAACACAATGCATGTATAGATTATGCAAAACAAATTAGAAACACTTTTAGAAACATTTCAACTTATTAAATTAAATTTTGAGACATTCAGTCCTTCTAAACCAATGTCTCTGTTACTTTACCAAGCACGATCATCTCATCAGACAGTTTTTCATGTATTGTCCTCTAGGAGAGAGGGGTCAAGGTCTCGCTTCTTGCGTTGATGCATAGGGTTCCAGGATGTTGCAGAAGGCCTCAGTGAGGTTTGAGATGTCAGGACAGAAGATGAAACTGGCAATTCACGGAGGTGAGGAAGTGACAGCTTTCCTTTATTGTTCTGTATTGCATCTTCATCTGTCATCCCAGAAATAGAGCCCCTGTCCCAGGATCTGAGTAAAGCCAGACCCTGAGAAACAGAGGTAATAGTGAAGGTACGGTTATTTCTGGTAACATGCAACTTCGTGGGAAACCCCCACCTGTATCTGATGTTGTTTTGACGGAGATGTTTCGTTATGTCGGTGAAAGTTTTCCTTTGTTGAAGAGTTCTGGGAGAGAGATCTGCAAAGCAGCTCTTTGTAGACGTTCTTTGTATGTATAGAAATGTAGTCTCACAATTACATCTCTCGGTTTCTCAGAGGGCAGGCCCTTAGGTCTCGAGG
This sequence comes from Bombina bombina, assembly GCF_027579735.1. NCBI lineage: Eukaryota > Metazoa > Chordata > Amphibia > Anura > Bombinatoridae > Bombina > Bombina bombina. The sequence continues at coordinate 763,462,681 of NC_069501.1, forward strand.
ATCTATGTGCCCTGTCGACCATATTTTCTGTAGGAGATTGAGGTTTGGCTAGTAAAGTAAAGTATTCCAGTAAGAACGACAGGAGTTCAGGATTGGTAATTTCTTCTGATATGCCTCTGATGCACAAATTATTCCTGCGAGACCTATTTTCTAGGTCAGCCATCTTGTCTTCTAACTCAGCAATATTACCTGCCAAAATCTGTGTGTAACCAAGCAAATTAGACTGTTCCACAGCAAGGTCTTCCTGTTTTCTCTCAACTGTATCCAATCTCTCAGTAGTAGAGTGAAGATCCTTTTTGAGATCAGCAATAGTGGAAGTCAGTTGTTCTGAGAATGAAGCATGATGCTCATCAAGCAAGGTTTTCAAAGACTGAAGAATAAAAGTTGGAGAGGTCTGAGATTGATCCCCAGTTTGTAAATTGTGAATGGCCGCCATAGATAGGGATGTTGATTCTGGGCTAGAAGGAGGAGAAGAGCCAGGTTCACCCACTGACACTAGCAAAGCTTGGCTAGATTCACCTGGAGCCCCAAAGTGGTCCACCACTGTCCGCTTGATTCCAGAGTTAGTCTTGTTTCCAGTCTTCTTTCTCTGCGAATGAGACATCTCCAATATTCAGGTAAAGAGGTGTCATACACCCAACACAAGTTGAAATGTTCACGTGTGTTACACACTATAGATCAAGAACAATTTTCAGATTGAACCAAGGTCTCTCTTAGTTGCAACACATTTGAGGGTGCAGCAGCATGGGTGTCCCCTAGGCCCCCCTCATCTGGCGAAGTTGCCTAGCCAGACATATCAAAATTGCTAAAGAGGGAAAGAGCAGCAAACACACTCTCCAGGGGATTTGTCACCACTGGACCAAGGCGGGCAAGGAATGTGGGTATGACCTGCTGCAACCAGGTGCAGCAGGAAAGGAGAGAGAGTGTGTTCATGTCAGTTATGTGTTTAAAATATAAGACCAGGCCTGGCAGGTATGCCTTGTCTTTCCAGTTACAGTATTGCTCTTAATGCATGAAATGTTCCATCTATAATTAGGTGTCTGCTTATAATGAAGGAAAAGGCTATTGTCCAGTACAATCTAGTAAAGGAATATTCTGCCATATAATTTTTTCTTTTTCACCTTTCTCCTTTTATTTTTTCTCTTCCTTCCCTTTTCCTATCTTTCTTTTAAAAAAAAACAGTTCAAAGGTGTAGCATTTGCCATCCTAATTATTTCAATTGCTAATTACAATGTCAAGGTGAGTTGGAGGAAGATAGAACTGTGGTTTAGATAGTGCACAAATGTTTAGCAGATGTCTGTGCTGGAAAAAAGATGTCTGTGCTGGGAAAAAGAACCCACGTGGCAGCAATACTGTAATATCTTGTAGTGTCTGTTTTGCACTGAAGAAATGCAGGCAAGCTGTAGTTTTTAAATATATTTATCCTTTGTCCCTTAATACTGATATGAGGCTCCAGGTATCTCTTATTATGGGCCCCTGTATGAGCTGATATACAGTTCTTTTATTGCTTTAAAGATGGCGATTTTCCCGCCACAGTCTCAATCCCTTCAAAGTTAGTGGAACAGGTATCTCGCGTTTGTACTCCCCTGGCCTTATTGCCCTGTATGCAATTATATACAACTTGTGGGCTGAAGATATACAAATTGGTGCCCACCCGACCGCTACTCACATTTATTGTGGCGGTCCCTCCGGACCGGAGGATTTTCTTCCCCGCCGCCTTAGAAATATGCAGAGTCTTTAACAATGTGGCTAAATTGGGCTCCGGAGCAGATCCCCGACCCTCCGGAGCCAAGAGCAGTACAAGTGAGCGCTTATGAGGCTAGATGTGAGCGCTGCAGATCTTGTGTGTGTGCGGTAGTCAGGGCCCTCTACGGCAGTTCAGCTCTCACCCGTTACTCGAGTCGATCTGTAAATCCTGGAGTTTTGCCCTGTAACAGTCAAGCGGGCAGTGCAGAGGTTCAGGGTGTCCCCCAACTAGTCTAATTAACCCACAAATAGGTTGTTTAGTGTGTATTTAACAAGCTAGGTAACTTGTATAGCAGGAACTCTATAAATGTGCGTCTGGTATGTGCGGCTGCTGGCTCCGCCCCCCTCCACTATCAATAAATTAATTAAATAAAATACATACAAATAAATACAATGAAATAAACTAACTAAAGTACAAAAAATAAAAAAGAGCTAAGTTACAAAAAATAAAAAAATATTTACAAACATTAGAAAAATATTACAACAATTTTAAACTAATTACACCTACTCTAAGCCCCCTAATAAAATAACAAAGACCCCCAAAATAAAAAAAATGCCCTACCCTATTCTAAAATTAAAATAGAAAAGCTCTTTTACCTTACCAGCCCTGAAAAGGGCCCTTTGCGGGGCATGCCCCAAAGAATTCAGCTCTTTTGCCTGGAAAAAAAAACAACATACAATACCCCCCCAACATTACAACCCACCACCCACATACCCCTAATCTAACCCAAACCCCCCTTAAATAAACCTAACACTAAGCCCCTGAAGATCTTCCTACCTTGTCTTCACCACGCCGGGTTCACTGATCGATCCAGAAGAGCCTCTGATGTCTTGATCCAAGCCCAAGCGGGGGGCTGAAGATGTCCATGATCCGGCTGAAGTCTTCATCCAAGCGGGAGCTGAAGAGGTCCATGATCCGACTGAAGTCTTCTATCAAGTGGCATCTTCAATCTTCTTTCTTCCGGATCCATGTAGTTCATCCCGCCGACGCGGAACATCCATCTTCACCGACAACTTCCCGACGAATGACGGTTCCTTTAAGGGACGTCATCCAAGATGGCGTCCCTCGAATTCCGATTGGCTGATAGTATTCTATCAGCCAATCGGAATTAAGGTAGGAAAATTCTGATTGGCTGATGGAATCAGCCAATCAGATTCAAGTTCAATCCGATTGGCTGATCCGATCAGCCAATCAGATTGAGCTCGCATTCTATTGGATGTTCCGATCAGCCAATCGGAATTCGAGGGACGCCATCTTGGATGACGTCCCTTAAAGGAACCGTCATTTGTCGGGAAGTCGTTGGTGAAGATGGATGTTCCGCGTCGGTGGGATTAACTACATGGATCCGGAAGATAGAAGATTGAAGATGCCGCTTGATAGAAGACTTCAGTCGGATCATGGACCTCTTCAGCTCCCGCTTGGATGAAGACTTCATCCAGATCATGGACATCTTCAGCCCCCCGCTTGGGCTTGGATCAAGACATCGGAGCCTGGACGAATCGCTGATACCCGGTGTGGTGAAGATAAGGTAGGGAGATCTTCAGGGGCTTAGTGTTAGGTTTATTTAAGGGGGGTTTGGGTTAGATTAGGGGTATGTGGGTGGTGGGTTGTAATGTTGGGGGGGGGTATTGTATGGGTTTTTTTTACAGGCAAAAGAGCTGAATTCTTTGGGGCATGCCCCGCAAAGGGCCCTTTTCAGGGCTGGTAAGATAAAAGAGCTTTTCTATTTTAATTTTAGAATAGGGTAGGGCATTTTTTTATTTTGGGGGTCTTTGTTATTTTATTAGGGGGCTTAGAGTAGGTGTAATTAGTTTAAAATTGTTGTAATATTTTTCTAATGTTTGTAAATATTTTTTTATTTTTTGTAACTTAGTTCTTTTTTATTTTTTGTACTTTAGTTAGTTTATTTCATTGTATTTATTTGTAGGTATTGTATTTAATTAATTTATTGATAGTGTAGTGTTAGGTTTAATTGTAGATAATTGTAGGTAGTTTATTTAATTTATTTATTGATAATGTAGTGTTAGGTTTAATTGTAACTTAGGTTAGGATTTATTTTACAGGTAATTTTGTAATTATTTTAACTAGGTAGCTATTAAATAGTTATTAACTATTTAATAGCTATTGTACCTGGTTAAAATAATTACAAAGTTGCCAGTAAAATAAATATTAATCCTAAAATAGCTACAATATAATTATAATTTATATTGTAGCTATATTAGGATTTATTTTACAGGTAAGTATTTAGCTTTAAATAGGAATAATTTATTTAATAAGAGTTAATTAATTTCGTTAGATTAAAATTATATTTAACTTAGGGGGGTGTTAGTGTTAGGGTTAGATTTAGCTTTAGGGGTTAATACATTTATTAGAGTAGCGGTGCGGTCCGGTCGGCAGATGAGGGGTTAATTATTGTAGGTAGGTGGTGGCGACGTTGGGGGCAGCAGATTAGGGGTTAATAAATATAATATAGGGGTCGGCGGTGTTAGGGGCAGCAGATTAGGGATACATAGGGATAACGTAGGTTGTGGCGGTGTACGGAGCGGCAGATTAGGGGTTAATAATAATATGCAGGGGTCAGCGATAGCGGGGGTGGCAGATTAGGGGTTAATAAGTATAAGGTTAGGGGTGTTTAGACTCGGGGTACATGTTAGAGTGTTAGGTGCAGACATAGGAAGTGTTTCCCCATAGGAAACAATGGGGCTGCGTTAGGAGCTGAACGCTGCTTTTTTGCAGGTGTTAGGTTTTTTTCAGTGGGAAGGGCAAACGAAAGAGGGAGAGGCTTTGTGGGAGGATGAAGGAGGGTAGGGGGAAAAAACGGGGGGAAAGAAAGAAGGGGGGAAGAAAGTAGGGAAATAAAGGAGGAGGAAAAGTGAGAGAGGAGGGGGTAGTGGGAGCGAGGGAAAGGGGATAGGGAGGACAAAGGAGAGGAGGAGAGAGATAGTTTGGAATAGGGAGGTGGGTATAGAGATAAGGGAATGTGTAAGGGGAAGAGAAATAGAGGGGTGAGGAGAAGGGGGTTGGAGGAGGAGGGGGGGGATGTGGATAAAGGAAGAAATAAGAAGGGGAAAAGAAGGAAGGAAAAAGCGAGAAGGAGGAGGGAAGGTTAAAAATACAGGTAGAAGGAAAGGGGAGGGAATGAGCGGGGGAAACTCAGTGACATGTCAAGAAATCATATTCAGAAACATTGCTTAATTGAGCGAAACAAAAACACATTTAAACATTAACATTATTGCATAAATTTGTCCGTATCAGTGACACGAATCAGAAACATATGTAAACTTTGATCAAAAGAAATACACCGATAAATATTGAGGTATTAGAATACACTTTAAACCATGAATCAGTATACTCTGCCTGACCCATAGGGAAGGAATAACATCATCCTTCAAATCATTATCTCCAGAAAAGGATACTGAGTTGAGTCAAGCTAATGGCTTAGCGAACTGTTCTGTAGGACTATATATGTTAATGTTCCCTACATTGTGAGATAGAAGGGGGGAAAGGGGGTGAGGGAGTGGCGAAAGGGTGATGGAAGAAGAGGGGAGGGTGGGGGGTGTGGGAGGAGGGTGGATTGGGAAGGTACAAGGGGAAAAGGAGGGGAAAAGGGGGGTAGGATGAGGGAGAGAGGAAAGAGGGACTGGGAAGTTGGAGAAAGGGTGGGGAGGGAAGGGAAAGCAGTGGGAACTTGGCAATACATTATAACTTATGTACTGAAAGAATACCTAATTGATTAAAACGTGAACATTTTTAAACAATAACCTTGTTGCATAGTTTTTCCCGTGTCAATGGCACGAGACTGAAGCATATATAACCTTTGAGCATAGGGGATGCAACAATAAACAATGAAACATTAGTAGTTAGTCTGGTCATGGGTCCTTACACTCAGCGTGACCTATATAATGAAAAGGGGTACCATCACCCCCCATATCACTAAATCAGAAATAATAAAAAAGAAAAGGATACAGGACTGCATCATATCAACAGTTCATCAAACTGTTCCAGCAGATTATATGTGCAGGTTTTACGTTATTGTTATGGTGTCAGTGATGAGCTGTCTGAGTCTTCTGCCCGTGGTATTCTATTGCCGTCTGTCAGCAGGTTGTCTAGGAAGGCCTGGGCATCATTTCCAGGAAGGAAGATTGTTGGTTTGTTATTTCGTGTGGCGATGATAGACACAGGAAAGCCCCATCTGTATGGGATCTTGTTAGCTCTCAGCTTTGCTGTTATGGGAGTCAGCTCCCTCCTCTTCATCAGGGTAGCTGGTGAAAGGTCAGAGAAAATCTGTAGGTTCTCCCCTGCATGTTGAACCTGTTGCATGGTGCGTGCACATTGGAGTATCTCTTCTTTATCTTTGAAATTTAAGAAGCGGACTATTATGTCTCTAGGGGGTGCCTTGAGTGGTGGTTTTGCCCACAAGGCCCTGTGAGCACGTTCTAATGGTAGTTCAGGGGATGTTGGTGTGTTTTTAAGTGTACGGAACAAACTCTGCAGGTACCCCTCTATAGCTGGGGGATGGACTGTTTCTGACACTCCTCTGATTCTTAAATTATTGCGACGCCCCCTGTTGTCCAGGTCTTCCATTTTTTCAGATAGAAATTGTATAGTTTCAGATTGTTGCTGGATCTCTAACTGCATTTGCGTTACTGTAGTGTTGGTTTCAGCTTGTTTTGTCTCAGATTGCGACAGTCTATTGTCAAGTGAAGTTATGTCCTTTTTGAGATCATTAAACATGTCGCGCATTTATTTTACTGCATTTCTAATGTCCTCTTTTGAGGATAAATGCTGTAGATCCTCTCTTGTTATATGGTGTGCAGTCTGCATATCTGATGTATGCTGGGATGGCTGTGTAATTTCAATTTCCATGTCGCCTGTGTGTGCTGGGATGGACTGTTCAACCTGTTTTAAATATCCACTTAAAGTGCGAAGTGGAGTGCCTTTATCTGGTTTATTTAAATTCTTCTTGCAAGGCATATCTGAGTGGTCTCCTGCTTGAAGATGCACTCTTTTTCCTTATCTTTCTGTCTGTGTAATTAAATTAATCTGTCTGTCTGCCCAAATGTTACAGCATATGGGGGACACATCGATTCTTATTTTATCTTGGGAGTGATGTTTTAACCTATTATTTTCTATTTTCAATCCCCAGATGCCTTATACACTTGCTGACCTGTTAATAATAAAGACACTGCTAGACTTTCTTAATGTGTGAAAGTGTTATCCAGGGCCGCTCACCCCACTCCTCTCACTCTCCTTCTACTAGAGAGAAAATAACCATTTGATAGACCCAGTAGAGCATTAAAGAGTGTTCAGTATTTATTTGTAGAGTCTATAAAACTGTAGTATAAGTTCAGTTGTCGTGAAGGAGTTACTTTTTCTGGCCTCCGTTCTCTTAATTACTTTTTATGTCCACTTTGTATATTTATATCTGCAGCTAGGTAGCGAAATGGAGAGCTGTGCTCTATTATCATTCAGGATACTGTGGGTGTAAAGGAGCAGATATGACCAGTTCTAAATCAGCAATGGTGCTGTGTGACAAGGTGCATAAGACCGTGTCGTCGTTTCACTGCTGCGGTGTTAAGGCGTGCATGTGCGCATGGCGGAGTGTATATACTGAGGGTGTTGCGTGCGGTTTCGTTTTGCCAGCTTTCAAACAGGTATCTTACCCGACTGCCGTAAGTGTAGTTAGACCTCCTCACTCTCCTTACTTGCGGTACCCTGTTTATTGTAGGCTCCGGTCAGATGTACGGTAGTCTCCCGCAGTCAGCTCACTTTGAAGAATGCAGGCCCCAGACTTCGTGCCGTCCCATGCCCTCACCGCTCCAGATCTTTTTTGCATTCAAAGAAAGAAAAACAAGCCGAAAATATAGAGACTTGTCAGGCAGTTTGTTAGTCCAAGTTATCCCACATTTTTTAGGGAAAATAAGTTAGGAAAGTGCCATTTTTATATGATTATATTGCCAAAGGATTCAGGAGCTTATTCAGTGCACAGCCATTCGCCTGCGTGGCCAAGCTCCGCCCCCCATATATATATTTTTATTAAAAACAAAGCCAAAAACAAATACTGTGAAAGTGGCCGATAACACAATTCAAGTGTAGTGCACTACCAACAGGTAATTTTACTAGCATGCTATGGATTTTTGAGCCGGCTCATAAAAGTTCATCTCTGCTACCGGGCACTTGAGTGTTAATACACGCTCCGGTTGTTAGTGAACAAAATGCTGTCCTTGATTCTCCTTAATTATTTTATCACTGATCCGGTACCGGATTTAAAAGATATATGCGAGAGTCAATGTGTGGCAAATAAACAACCAGTCGCTCCAATCACATATGCTGCATTACAGCAATCCTCAGGGTACAAGGCTTACTGCTGCACGGCTTACCTTCACTTCATTCACACACTCAACGGGTATTACCAGACTGTGTCTGTTCCAAACATACAAAACAGCTGTGAGGTTGGCGATAACAATATCAAGTGTTACAATCTGGGCAAGTGAAGAGCTGCATCGGCCGTACACATCACAGTGAGACACACCGCGGAAGGGATCCTGTCTGGTAATACCCGTTGAGTGTGTGAATGAAGTGAAGGTAAGCCGTGCAGCAGTAAGCCTTTTACCCTGAGGATTGCTGTAATGCAGCATATGTGATTGGAACGACTGGTTGTTTATTTGAAACACATTGACTCTTGCATATATCTTTTAAATCTGGTACCGGATCAGTGATAAAATAATTAAGGAGAATCAAGGACGGCATTTTGTTCACTAACAACCGGAGCGTGTATTAACACTCAAGTGCCCGGTAGCAGAGATGAACTTTTATGAGCCGGCTCAAAAATCCATAGCATGCTAGTAAAATTACCTGTTGGTAGTGCACTACACTTGAATTGTGTTATTGGCCACTTTCACATTATTTGTTTTTGGCTTTGTTTTTAATAAAAATATATATATGTTCAGCATACCTGTTTAGGATATCCCCTTTATTAATAAAGTGTGGGTGTGATATGGTGCGGCCTGTAATCCGCTTTAGCTCTCTAAAATATGGTAGAGCTCTTTCTTTCTAATATTTTATATATAATTTTTTGGATTGCTAGCACATAACACGGTACCCATTAGCATTCTGAGTGCCCCCTGCCCTAGTATCATATGAGATATATATATATACAGACAAAAAAAGAATATACAATAGGATAGTTACTTCCCTTTAGTTAGAACCGCTGCCTTCCAAACAGTCTCTCTCAAAGCTGTACAAACGATGTATATTGGCAGATAAAGGCGCTGGTTCTAAGGGATCTTCAAAGGATTATTCTCTCTGTTTCACAATTTTCCCAGAAGAGTTCTGTCTGTATCTGTGTTCAAAGAATATCACATTGGCAGTATGTCTGAGTACCTTAATACATAAGTGCAGTATACTCACAGAGTAATATCAGGCAAGCGGCTCCACAGGTGATTTCACAGTCTTCACAAAAAAGGGGCTCTGTCTGTATCTGTGTTCAAAGAATATCACATTGACATAGTATTTCTGTGCACCTTAATATATAAGTGCAGTATACTCACAGAATGATATCAGGCAAACAGCTCCACAGGTTATATCACAAAAAAACAGCAGGTGATTTCACAAAAAGACAACGATCAGGAAAGGAAAAAAAATGGCTTTTTAAATAAAATGTTTATTTTGCACCTTGTATTCATTTCACAAAACATCAATTTTATATTGCACCTTGTATTCATTTCACAAAACATCAATTTTATACATTAAATACAAAAATTAAACATCATGTATTTTATCTTATCTTTGCTATCAAAATGGCTGTTGTTTACAGAAACTAACAGACATTTCATGTATATTATCCCATCTTGTATGTATTTTATTTTGAAAAACATTAATTTTATACCTTAAATACAAAAAATTAATTAAACATCATGTATTTTATCTTATCTTTTCTGTCAAAGTGTCTGTTGTTTACAAAGACTGACAGACATTTCATGTAGTGTTATAAATTTAAGATTTATAAATTGTATTTACACAAAAAATAAAAAATAAATAAAAAAAAATTAAACATTATGTATATATTTTATCTTATCTTTTCTGTCAAAATATCTGTATAGTGTTATAAATTTGAAATTTATAGATTATATAAAGTGCATTATATCTTGTCTTTTTCAAATGTAAATTTGAAATTTAAACAAAAGCAGCAATCTTTGTATCCTTATTCAATCCCCAATGTGCATAAGTTTTAAGTGTATGTATCCATTTAAGTTCTCTTTGATTTAACTAGTTTGATATTTGGCCCCCTCTCCAATGCACCTTAACTTTCTTTTGATGTTTAATAAATGGTTTGTATTTAATGTATAAAATGAATGTTTTTCAAAATAAAATACATACAAGATGGGATAATGTACATGAAATGTCTGTTAGTTTCTGTAAACAACAGCCATTTTGATAGAAAAGATAAGATAAAATACATGATGTTTAATTTTTTGTATTTAATGTATAAAATTGATGTTTTGTGAAATACATACAAGGAGCAAAATAAACATTTTATTTAAAAAGCCAGCTTTTTTCCTTTCCTGATCGTTGTCTTTTTGTTAAATCACCTGCTGTTTTTTGTGATATCACCTGTGGAGCTGTTTGCCTGATATCATTCTGTGAGTATACTGCACTTATATATTAAGGTGCACAGACATACTATGTCAATGTGATATTCTTTGAACACAGATACAGACAGAACCCCTTTTTTGGGAAGACTTTGAAATCACCTGCTGAGCCGCTTGTCTGATATTACTCTGTGAGTATACTGCACTTATGTATTAAGGTGCTCAGACATACTATGCCAATGTGATATTCTTTGAACACAGATACAGACAAAACTCTTCTGGGAAAGTTGTGAAACAGAGAGAAAAATCCTTTGGAGATCCCTTAGAACCAGCGCCTCTATCTGCCAATATATATCCTGTCATTAACACCCTGTATTCTGCCTGTCCTTCGAGCAGTTGGTTCATTACTCCTGTCATGAACACCCAGTATTCCTCCTGTTCCCTTCGGGAGGCACACATCTCTTCGAGGAATTTTTCATGAGCTCCAGCTTTGGCACATATGGGGGATGTTCTCCTCAGGATGAGCTGCTGCACAGGGGTCTGCTGCTGCACAGGGGCTGCTGCAGGGATCTCCTCTGCAGCGGTGTCTTCTTCAGGGGGTGCTTCTTCAGGGATGTCTTTCCATTTCTCCTTGGAGGAGCCTGTTGGTGCTGTGCTTCCTCCTCCCCGGCCTCAGACTCTGTATATTTTAAAAAGAAAGAAATCGAGATATTAGCACAGTTCCAAATAAAGATGTAAATGTTAATGAGTCTGCCTTCGTAATTCAATTGTATGCCAAAGCTGTCAATACGATTTCCGTATTTTCAAACCCGTGTTTTTGTTATCTATATGGTCAATATGAATGTCTTTTTGCATTTGTCTTAAATCTGTTTAAATGCACACCTAATCTGTAGACTAGATACTAATGTGATGGATTTTCTTCAAATGAAACTTTCTCAAGGTAATTCTGAATGCGTTTATGTAATAATGTTGAAAAAAGCGTTATTGCGTTAGTCATATCTGTAATTTTTTTTGCGTGTGAATGGGCTATGATATGGATGTAAAGAGATTAGTAAATGAGCTTACTGGCAGATGAGAGGCGCAGGTTCCTGGTATCAACTCCTCTGATACCGACTATGGCCACCTTGGAGATGTTGGCAAATGTTTGTTCCAGACTGCCACCGGTCCCTGAATGGTATTCTCTGTCCCTTGTGAGCTTCTTCTTAAGTTCAGCTCTGCAGTCCCGGTAACAGTGCTGGATAGACTTGACATCCCTCTTATAGTCGCCCACTGCAGTAACGGCATTCGTAAACTCCATCCACAACTCCCTATTATCCGAAGGGGTGGCCCTCTGTGCCAACAGCCTCGTAGCCCACTCCATATAAGCTTCTATAAGGGCCTCCTCCTCCATGGTATATCTCTGCTCCCTCTGTATGAGCTTCCCCTGCGATGTGATCCTCTGTTCCCCAGACTGTGAAGCACCCTGTCTATGCTGAACACCACTGGGCCCAGCCACTTGTTCATCTCCACAATGTGGCTGGGTCCACCCACCCCCTCCTCTCCCACAAATGTGGCTGGGTCCACCCACCCCTTCTTCTCCCCCTTCCTCTCTGGTTCCTCTCCCCCCTTCTCTCCCCCTCCCTCTCCCCTGCCTAAACTCCTGCTAACCTACTCCATAAGCTCATTCCTAAACTCATGTCTAATGAGCTCTAATAGCTCTGGGCTAATCTGTCCCCTATCCCTACATCCCGCCATACTCAATAAAAATGTGAAGGTGCACAAATGAAAGGAGGTCTAAATAATTGTATTAGGAGAACAGTTTGGACATCACAGTGCAAAAATAAATCAATCTAATCAACAAGGACAGCATGTGACAATGTTTTCTCAACACACTTGTAAAACACATTCTGCAAACAATATGCTTCCATAGAACCCTATTAAATACACAGTGTGCTCCACAAGTGTAAGAAGACAACATCCTCACATACCTTTCCTTTGCACATTAAATGAAAAAAATAAAATAAAAAATAATATATATATATATATATATATATACACATAATTACTTCCACCACCTTCCATTCTTCCCACAAGACAGAGGCTCTGTGGAGGGCAACTGCCCCCTCCGATGAGTTCTCATAGGAGATGTTTGGGAAAGAAGGGGATGGAGGAGTACTATGAGTGGTTAAGGGATCACCAGGCTGAGGAGGAGATTGAGGCAGAGGAGAAGATGGAGGCCCAGGACCAGATGGTCAAGGAGCAGAAGCTTTTTCCCCCAGTCTGCTTGGCACCTCCCGGAGGACCTGCAACATATTATTTAGAGTATTCAAGATATTATTTTTTCCTTCGAGCTGTTGGTTTATTACTCCTGTCATGAACACCCTGTATTCTGCCTGTCCTTTGAGCAGTTGGTTCATTACTCATGTCATGAACACCCTGTATTCCGCCTGTTCCCTCCGGAAGGCACGCATCTCTTTGAGGAATTTCTCATGAGCTCCAGCTCTGGTACCTCTGGTGGGATGTTTTCCTCAGGATTAGCTGCTGCACGGCGGGCTGCTGGTGCACGGCGGGCTGCTGCTGCACGGTGGGCTGCTGCTGCACGGGGGACTGTTGCAGGGATCTCTTCTGCAGTAGTGGCTTCTTCAGGGGGTTGTCTTCCATTTCTCCCCGAGGTGGCGAGTAATCTGCACCACTCTCATTCCTGGGTGGAGGAACCTGTTGGTGCTGTGCTTCCTCCTCCTCGACCTCAGACTCCAAATAAAGATGTAAATGTTAATGAGGCTGCCTTTGTAATTCAATTGTAAGCCAAAGCTATCAATACAATTTCCATATTTTCAAACCCATCTTTCTGATATCTATATGGTCAATATGAATGTCTTTTTTAGTTTGTCTCAAATCTGTTTAAATGCACACCTAATCTGTAGACTAGTTACTAATGTGATGGCTTTTGTTCAAATGCAACTTTCTCAAGGTAATTCTGAATGCGTTTACGTAATAATGTTGAAAAAAGCGCAATTGCGTTAGTCATATCCGTATTTTTTTAGATGTAAAGAGATTCGTAAATGAGCTTAATGGCAGATGAGAGGCGCAGGTTCCCGGTATCAACTCCTCTGATACTGACTATGGCCACCTCGGAGATGTTGGGATGCAGCATTTCCTCCCAGCGGCAGTACACAAATATTTGTTCCAGCCCGCCACCGGTCCCTTAATGGTATTCTCTGTCCCTTGTGAGCTTCTTCTTAAGTTCAGCTCTGCAGTCCCTGAAACGGTGCTGGATAGACTTGACCTCCCTTTTATAGTCCCCCACAGCATTAACAGCATTTGTGATCTCAATCCACAACTTCCTCTTATCCGAAGGAGTGTCCCTCTGTGCCTACAGCCTCATAGCCCTCTCCATATAAGCTTCTGTAAGGCCTCCTTCTCCTCCATGGTATATCTCTCCTTCCTCTGCCTGGGCTTCCCCTGCGATGTAAGCCGCTGTTCCCCAGAATGTGAAGTGCCCTGTCTACGCTAAACACCACTGGGCCCAGCCACTTGTTCATCTTCCACAGTGTGGCTGGGTCCACCAACCCCTTCCTCTCGCACAATGTGACTGGGTCCACCCACCCCTTCCTCTCCCCCTTCCTCTCTCGTTCCTCTCCCCCCTTCTCTCCCCTTCCTCTCTCCTGCCTAACCTCCTCCATAAGCTCATCCCTAAACTCATGCCTAATGAGCTCTAATATCTTAACAACTCCGAGCTAATCTGTCCCCTATTCCTCCATCCCGTCATACTCAATCAAAATGTGAAGGTGCACAAATGAAAGGGGGTCAAGATAATGAACTAAAAGTAAAAAGTTCTCAAAGTGTGAATGGGATAAAAAAAGAGGGTAAGGTGTATTAAACAGACAAACATATATGGTAAAAAATACGAAAACGAGGATATGTAAACAATAAGTTGGTGTAAATCAAAGAAAATCTAACTATGGGATGGGTATGGGATGAAAGGGAATGGGGTATGGGATTAAAGGGAATGGGGTATGGGATTAAATGGAATGGGGTATGGAGTGTAGAATGAAAGGAAATGGGTATGGAGTGTATATAGTGTTAGTGATAACTGTATGTATGTATTGAATGTGTTTGCGTGTAAATGTGTTTATATAAGGAATGTACCAAAAAAAAAATACTCGCAGACTCACCCAAAAAAACTCTCACTCACTAACGCTCTCTATCTCTCTCACTAACTCACTCTCTCTCAAAAACTAACTCTCACACTAACTCTCTCTCTAATCTCTCTCTAATCTCACCAAACCCTCCAACACCTAGACCTGCACCTAACTCTAAAAAGCAATACAGTCAAAGAATCCATGCTTAAAGTGTGCTTATATACCCTATGTAAATGTTTAATGATGTATCGGTTTGCAAAGTAAACAATGTCCAGGTGTCCTTTCTTTTTGTTTTGTCTGTGTGCAATGTGTATTAGTTGTTTTAATTTGTGCATGCTCATATTGAGTTTGTAAATGCACATATGTATTTGTGGAATGTGTATAATGCGATGATGTCATAGTGAGCGTTTTGCATAACATTCTCCAAATGTATTATCTCCAAATCTAAATGGTGATTTCTGATGGTCTTGTATTTGTTAAGTGTTGTAAATGTTTTTTATTTGTAATAATGTTTCGTAATCGGCAACGTGAATGTTTTATTTGTGTATCAGTGTGCAATTCTGTTTTCATGTTGTTTTGTTCCATGTTGCAGATCACAATGTATTTTTCTATTCCTCGTTTAGTGTAAATGTTGTGTAGTATTTGTTGTTTCCGATTATGAATGTTGAATGCGTATGTGCTATGTTGCGTGAGCGATTGTTATTTGTACACTTTAGCGGACTGTTTTTCTTGTCCATGATGTTGTATACGTAATATGATAGAGCTTTGTGTATTTCTTGCGAGATCTGGTGTTAGAAGAAAAATCTCTGTATTCTTCATTTTGCATTGATCTGTATGGGAGAATTCATTATGCGCCTGTGATTAGGCTTGTAAAATAAACGCGGTACTCGTGTTACCACGATGCATTATGAGGTTCTTCTCAGACTTGTAATACCTATGTTATGAAAGGTACGCAATGAAAATAACGTACACAATATTAGCGAGCAGCCATAACACCACAACTTGTAATCTAGGTGAGTGTAACCAATAATTGCTTTTCAACTATATTTTTCCAAAATGTATCTATATAATTATTTGTGCTATATAACATTTATTAATATATTATGGTCAGTTGAGAACTAAACAATGGGTACAATAACTTGAACAATAACTTGAACTATTGCCTTCTTAGATTAAAGTAATGTTTCGTAATGGTGCTATTATAGGCAGTTCTTAAGGTCAGTGCAATTGATTTAAGAAAGAGCAAGCAGCCAAAAGGCTAAATGTACAGACATAGCAAAGAAAAACAGAAACAGGTGTGTGCTTAGTCAAGCAGAAGTTCAGGTCTGATAAACAGCTGAAGTACAGTGTAGTGCCAAGCTGTAGGAAATAGGGCAAGTGGAAAGTCAGTAGCAAAGTGCACAGAGGGCAAGGAAAAGCCAGGAAACCTGGTTAAGAAGACATATATAGACTAATAATTATTGAGCTTGAGTCTTCAAGGTTTAATACAGACATATATGCTATAAAGTGACTTAAAAGCTGCAACTTCAAAAATATTCCTTAACATATCTGAATAATACAAATAGGAAATAGCTTAGTTGGTGGAGGTTTAACAAAAGTATTTACTTATGACTCGGAGCTTAAAGGGCCATGAAACCCACATTTTTTCTTTCATGATTTAGAAAGAGAATGCAATTTTAAACATCTTTCTAATTTACTTATATTATCTATTTTTTTTATTCTCTTGCTATTCTTTGTTGAAAAGCATATCTAGATATGCTCAGTAGCTGCTGATTGGTTGCTGCACATAAAAGCCTTGTGTGATTGGCTCACTATGCGCATTGCTTTTTCTTCAACTAAGGATATCTAAAAAATGAAGCAAAATAAATAATAGAAGTAAATTGTAATGTTGTTTAAATTTGTATTCTCTATCTGAATCATGAAAGAAAGATTTTGGGTTTAGTGGCCCTTTAAAGGGATAGGAAACCAAAAAAAATACAAAATAAATTGTGATTCAGACAAATCATGCAATTTAAAAAAAGTTTCCAATTTACTTCCATTATCAAATTTGCTTTGTTTCCATGATATTTCTTTTTTGAAAAGATACCTAGGTAAATGTCTGGAGCACTACATGGCAGGAAATAGTGCATAATTTATGCAAAACTGCTGCAATATAGTGATCCAGACACGTGTATGCTCCTGAGCTTAAGTCCCTGCTTTCCAACAAAATATACCAGGAGAATGAAGAAAATTTGATAAAAGAAATAAATTAGAAAGTTGTTTAAAACTGCATACTCTTTTTGAGTTTTATATTCCTTTAAAGGGACAAAAAAAGAAAATGGTCTAGTGTGTTAGAGCACTTTATTATTGTACATCATTTTGCATATAACTTTTGGCTAGATTATATATATATAGAACATTTCCTGCTTTGTTAAGAGCATTGGAATGTGAAATAGTTTATTTTTCAGTTTTCATGCTCCACTGAAGTCTAAGGGGAGAAGAAAACGCAGTTGAGATATCCAAAGTCCTCAAGTTAGTGCGTGTCTGTGGCAACTTGTGATACGCATGTTAACCAGCCTGCTTAAAAATTTTACTTATGGAAGTGTTTGCGTGCAAGCAAAAGCCCTAAATAGCGTGCCACTTGTAATCTGGTCTTTTTGTTTTTAATCCTAGCAAAGGGGTTAAACACATAGGGCTAGATTACAAGTGGCACATGAGCAAAACTCGATGCAAGCAAACTTTAGGACTTTAATGAAGCCCAACGTTAAAAAACCCTAAAAGTTATCACTTGTGCTCTAACCTGACTGCCTTAGACCAACTACGCTTAACCCCAAAGGTAGTTCTAAGTATTTCACATTCCAATGTTCTTCTCATAGAAGGAAATGTTCTATTTATTATTTTATATATATATATATATATATATATATATACAGCTTAGATATATACAGATATATTTAAAAATACAAAGAACATTTTATTTTATGTATATACACATAAATACTCATGTATATACATTTATAAACACATATATAATACTGTGCAAAAGTCTTAGGCCACCATTAGATTTATTGTTTTAGTAATGATATAATGACCATATATACTTATTTCTTTCTCAGTCTCTTTATTAGAATACAACCAGAAAATACAGGATATTTGTATGCAATATTAAAAATCAGAAAACAAACAAACAAAAAAACAACTTATGTAGGCTAAAGTGGCAAGGTTTTAGTATGACCACCTAGTACAGTTGAGCAATAGTAGGAACCTGGATCTTGTAAACCTAAAAGGAATGGAGCCCGAATTAATGTTATTGCTAATACCTGTATTTGTCCTACTATTTCATGTCAAAATGACTGCTGTGAAAAAGTTCTATTACACCAGGTTTGTGCAAGACATGCTTGAGCATTACATACACACATGTGGTATAAGTCTAATTCATTGGAAGCTTGCTAATAAGACCAAGTTTCAATAACATAATTCCATTCAAATGTCAAAGATCACATCATTTGACAGACACATAAAATCATACTTTTGCGTTAGCAAGGCCAATCTCAAAAGGAAATCAGCAAACTGGATATTCAAGATGTGGTTTTTAACCCCTTAATGACCACAGCACTTTCCATTTTCTGTCCGTTTGGGACCAAGGCTATTTTTACATTTTTGCTGTGTTTGTGTTTATCTGTAATTTTCCTTTTTTTTCTGAAGATACCATTATTTTTATCATATCTTTTAATTTACTATAAAAATTGTTTATAAAATATGAGGAAAAAATGGAAAAAAAACACTTTTTCTAACTTTGACCCCAAAATATGTTACACATCTACAACCACCAAAAAACACCCATGCTAAATAGTTTCCAAATTTGGTCCTGAGTTTAGAAATACCCAATGTTTACATGTTCTTTGATTTTTTGCAAGTTATAGGGCAATAAATACAAATAGCTCTATTTCCAAACCACTTTTTTCAAAATTAGCGCTAGTTACATTGGGACACTGATATCTTGACATGTACATATTTTTTTAGAAGACATCCAAAGTATTGATCTAGGCCAATTTTGGTATATTTCATGCCACCATTTCACCGCCAAATGTGATCAAATAAAAAAAATTGTTCACTTTTTCACAATTTTTTTCACAAACTTTAGGTTACTCACTGAAATTATTTACAAACAACTTGTGCAATTATGGCATAAATGGTTTTAAATGCTTCTCTGGGATCCCCTTTGTTCATAAATAGCAGACATATATGCCTTTGGCATTGCTTTTTGGTAATTAGAAGGCCGCTAAATGCCACTCCGCACCACACGTGTATTATGCCCAGCAGTGAAGGGGTTAATTAAGGAGCATGTAGGGAGCTTGTAGGGTTAATTTTATCTTTAGTGTAGTGTAGTAGACAACCCCAAGTATTGATCTAGGCCCATTTTATTATATTTCATGCCACCATTTCACCGCCAAATGCGATCAAATAAAACAAATTGTTTGCTTTTTCACAAACTTTAGGTTTCTCACTGAAATTATTTACAAACAGCTTGTGCAATTATGGCACACATGGTTGTAAATGCTTCTCCTGGATCCCCTTTGTTGAGAAATAGCAGACATATATGGCTTTGGCTTTGCTTTTTGATAATTAGAAGGCCGCTAAATGCTGCTGCGCATCATACGTGTATTATGGCTAGCAGTGAAGGGGTAAATTAGGTAGCTTATAGGGAGCTTGCAGGGTTAATTTTTGCTTTAGCGTAGAGATCAGCCTCCCACCTGACACATTACACCCCCTGATCCCTCCCAAACAGCTCTCTTCCCTCCCCCACCCCACAATTGTCCCTGCCATGTTAAGTACTGGGCGAAAATCTGCCAGTACTAAAATAAAAGCTATCTTTGATTATTTTTTTTAAATTAAGCATATTTACATATGCTGCTCTGTAGGATCCCCCTTAGCCCCCAACCTTCCTGATCCCCCCCAAACAGCTCTCTAACCCTCCCTCTCTAACTTATTGGTAGCCATCTTGGGTACTGGCAGCTGTCTGCCAGTACCCAGTTTACAATAAAATATTTTTTTTTATATTTTTTATATTTTTTCTGTAGTGTAGCTTGCCCCCCCCCAAAAGACCAACCCCCCACCCCTTCCCAGATCTCTTAGATCATTTTTATTGTATTTTTATAACCCCCTCTGCCACTTTTTGTTCAATATTTTTCTGCAGTGTAGCGGTTCCCACCCACTCCCTACTCATGCACGCACCCATCCCTGCCTACCGTGAATGCACGTGTCCGATCCCGCCCACCTCTTGCATCAGCAGATGCATCGATGGCCGCCCACCCGCCTCCCAGACTCGCTCCCACCCACCAATGATACCGGCCAACGATGTCCGGTGCAGAGAGGGCCACAGAGTGGCTCTCTCTGCATCGGATAGCCAAGGAGGGTTATTGTTGGATGCCTCGATATTGAGGCATCACTGCAATAACTGGAAAGCGTCTGGAAGCAATCAGGATCGCATCCACCGCTTTCCAAGACCAAGGACATACGCCATACATCCTCGGTCATTAAGTGTCTTTTATTTTAGGACGTACGGCGTATGTCCTTGGTCCTTAAGGGGTTAAACTGCTATAAAGAAATTTGAAAAATCAGGAGAGGCCAAGGACACAAAAAGTACTGGAAGGCCAAGAAAACTTTCAAAATCTGATGAGAAGTTTCTCAAAGTTTCTTCTTTGAGAGGCTGGAATGCACTACTTGAAGCTAGCTAAATCACTGAGCTAATGATATGGCATATATGTGCAGCCAACAATCACCAGCAAGCTCCCAGTAGAGCACTGCTGCACCTGAGTCTACCTAATTACAAGTCGCAAGATTACAAGTCGCGCGTTTTAAGTTTTCTGCACGTAATATTTTTTTTTTGCAATCAATTTCCATTGCACATCTATTAAAATTCTTGAATAATCATGATTGTGTGCGTGCATTTGCCTTTTACACAACAATCCTTTCCACACTCAAAGAGCTGTAGTTAAGTTTCGCACAACATAAAAAATGTCATGAAACACTTCAAAAATACATTACAAAGTACAGTTACAATCCAAATGTCCAAGAAAAAAAAATAGACACTGCACAGCTATACTGAAATAAAATCAATTTTTAGAGGGGCGGAGCCAACCGTCAAAGCGATAGGAAGCAGCATACTCTGGCTCCATTTCACTTTATTTGGAGTCATTTATAAGTTTTTTTATAGCCTGGACTTCTATATCTTACAAGCCCAGATACTGTAGTCTCCAAGCAAGCCCAAGAACGCGATACAAGTCTGCACACCGAACTTATACTGCATATATGCCGAGAATAATCATCATAGCTGAAACTACCTAAGTGCTCATACTAGAGCTGAGGTTACCACATAATACCTCGCAGGAGATTTGGCTCTTAAACACTAAGGAGGATATTTATCAAAGGTCTGGTGGACCTGATCCGACAGTGCGGATCAGGTCCGCCAGACCTCGCTGAATGAGGAGAGCAATACGCTCTCCGTATTCAGCATTGCACCAGCAACTCTTGTGAGCTGCTGGTGCAACCCCACCCACTGCAGATTTGAAGCCAATCGGCCACCAGCAGGGGGTGTCAATCAACCCGATTGTACTTGATTGGGTTGATTTTCGGTGATCTCTGTCCCGCTGCTCAGAGCAGCCGGACATGGTTATGGAGCAGCGGTCTTTAGACCACTGCTTCATAACTGCTGTTTCTGGCAAACCTGCAGGCTCGCCAGAAACATGGGCCCTCAAGCTCCATACGGAGCTTGATAAATGGGCGCCTAAGACTCATACAACCAAAAATATAATCCCATCTCATATTCAATGGCGCAGGGTGAGAATATGGTGTAGGAAGGGGCGGCTATTTTAAAGTTGTATTATGCGCAATGGACACTAGGTTTGAACGCCTAGAAAAGAATATACGCACTGAATGGGACACTTTATTCTTACCCCTTATGACAGCAGAATCCCCACTAGACTACATGCATACGCAGCACAAGGAAGAGAATGACAGGGGAGATACCCATCGGGAGCTGACAGTCCTACCAGCAGAGGTGTCTCAAAAGGTGGATCGAATACCTGACAACCAAGCTACAACGGCATGATGATGACCCGGAACCCTTTCCAGAGATATATGCTGCCCCTGATGGTTGCCTCAATCTTGAGGAGGAATTAAAAGACATTAAGTGACCCAGAGTAATGTCTGAGTTGGTGATCACCACAAAATTCACACAAGGGGCCAAGTTTAAACAATGAGATGCAGCAGACGTACGAACGCAAGCTGTGGAATACCTAACTCGCAGTACCACAGAGTTGATAAAGGTACACAGCAGCTTAAAGGTCATCCCAACAAACCAGCATAGTACGATGAGGTCGGCAGTGACGGACCCTAGCTGCGTGGCCACAGAACGTACATTATCCGTTTGGATGGCCTCCGAGGAGGAGATAGCTAAGTACGCACCCGGAACCGTACGATCTGCTGCATCAGCTTTTTTTTCCAGAAGCACATCCCCCAAAGGCTGAGAGAACTGATCTCCAAGTCTTGGTTCAGCATTATGTAACTGTCAGGCCCTATGGAGCACCGGAGTGGGGTAGGATTCTTTACCCCACATGACCGCAACTACATAACTCCCTTAGTGCAGTACCTAGCTTAGTTTCTGTTATGCAACTACTTACCAACAATAGAAACTATTTTTGATGGCAGAGGTGTCTTAAGTCTCAGATCCTTAAATATGTACAGGACAATTATGTTTACAGATGGTTACCCAGTGTTAACAGTTTATATTATATAGTATGCTTAAGCTTACCAAAGTTGTTCTACATTGCTTCATATATGTAGACTTAGAAGTTTTCAATTGTTGCATCTATAATTTTATGCCAAAATGCACTAAAAATTCCACATATACCCCAGCTATAGAGACATATAGACTGAGGAAAGTCACATGTATATTAACTTAACCATTTTTTGAAGGATCATTGCATTAGTAATGCTACCTGGAGTGTTAGCTACTATCTAGTAAAAGGTAAAGCTCACTAGACCAGAGTGAATAACTAGATGTTGTTTAAAGCATCTATGATGATACTAACCAATTTAGAAATCATTCATAGCCACATTTGTTTTTGTTTTTTTATGTTAACATATGTGTCAGGGCATGATACTAAGATATAATAGTAGACCTATGTGACAACCTTGAAGAGATCCTATTATTACTCTTAATTATTATTCACTCTTAACCCAGTCTGAAAAATCTAGAAGGTACAGTATATACTTTGGCAATTAGTAGACTATCATTCCAAGACATTGCATCAATTCCTGAGTCTCAAAAATAGTGGGAATTAAAGTTTAGCTACAGATATATTGGCAAAGCAGAATCCATTTAGTCTCATAGAAGTGTAGGAGGGATTTTAATCTCTGTGATAACCCTATATAGAGATAATGAGCAGCTCTAATGACTTATATAAAGTGCATTATTTGCTATTACATATTCCATGACTGCAGTTGATAGTTTAAAATCTACCAAAACTGGATTGTGTTCCATTATCTAATATATACCACATTAAATGCTGTACCATTAAGCTTATAATTGAAGTCCTGATGTCACTTAGATGGTAGATACCCTAAATTTTATATTTTATATTATTTAATTACTCCTATCCTACCGAATATCCCAATTCTTTTTTCTACTACCAGCTCCACCCCCGCCCAAATATAGTTCACAAATGTATCCTATGGCCCATATCCCCAAACCATTATTGCATATGGTATATTTTCAAGAAACTAAATAGACTCCTTTTTCAGGTGATAAGATAGGCTATAGTGGACATAAAAAGTAGTAAACCTAACTGATATCCCATTCCAGATACTGAGAAAACAGGCTACGCTTCGCTTTTCCAAAATCCTCACATATCATAGACCTTGCTCCCCAGTTAAGGCATTAATTACATTTTAAGTCCATTATACGATATTACTAGAGCAATCCATTAAAGATGTACCACTTTATTTTATGATGATTTTTCAAGTCACCAGTTACTACTACAATAATTCCACAATATGCTTCTCTACTAACACGTATCCCTTATTCCCTTATTAATTACCATTATATACATGTCTTTCTAATTCCTAGTACGGTGATGCACTAAATCAAAAAGTGAGCAACATACGTTGCCAAATGTAGCAAAGTTCAAAATTATTCTGTGTGCTAAGGGAGGCTGTCACCTTCGCGACATGCAGTGTTGTAGAAAGAAAATAGATATATGTTTTAAATACAGTCCCCAAGAAACAAAACAACGTATTTCTCATTAGTTGCAGCACTGGTCTTAACATGCAGGCATAGTGTCATATCCAAGAGAAACAATTGCGATAAAGATAAGCCTTCAAATCCAGCCGGATACTCAGAAACAAACAGTGTTAACTGCATACACTTTCAAGTGGCCTGACTGCGTTTAGGATATTCTCACAGTCCCAACCCGGCAGCTACTGTATCAACAACAGCAATGTAGCTCAAAGCCAGGTGAAAAGTACCTTATTTCCGGAAAGGAGTATGTATAGTCAGGCCAAACAAGCAGTTATATAGACACGTTGCCATGTATGTATATATATGTACTCACGGTACCAAAGATCCACGGTTTGCTGGGAAATGCTGTATCCAAAAAAAAGCCGGGTACAATCCCTGTAGTTATATTCCGGTTCACACTGCTCAGCCTCTCACTGCTGCACACACCTCCTCCAATACTGTGTAGTCATCAGGGCCAGCTGAAGCCCGTGTCAGCCTGGACGTGCTTGCGGAAGTGGAATCCCTGTATTGCACAGTAAAATGTAAAAAAGAGATAATCCAATACTCGTCCACGGCAAGAGATAGAGTCACTCAGAATCCGAGGTAAAAAAGATAAAAGTAAATCTTTATTATGGACACTCCATGGGATAAAACATGCAAAAAAAAGTTAAACTCAGCTAAGAGAACAAGAAGTGAAGTCTGACCGGTTTCGGCTCAGTGTGGCCGTAGTCATAGACACATAACAGGTGTTCAGAATGAGCACCTGATATACCTGTTAACCACTCCCCTAAGGGGAGGGGTATAGAAACATGATTAAAAACAAACACATTACTCAAAGCTGTTGAGAAAAGGGATACATTATCATTTATATATGTACAAAAGCTAACAATGGGCATAAGAATAAGGTCTACAAACATTAACAATACTGTAAATATAGCAGTTACGATAAATATTTATAACTAATATTGCAGAAACACCATTTAGCACGTATGTGCATATATGTTTAAATCAGCATATAAGTTAAACAAAAAAACATGCCAAGAACTAATAACTTTTACAATATTGTAAATAAGCTGTTAAGATAAATAGTTATAATTTGTAATGCAAAAACACCAATTTAACACATATGTGCCTATGAATATAAATCTACATATAGGTTAGGTAAAAGACCATGAAAAAAGGACCATAAATAGTTTAAATCTGTAATGCAAAAACACCAATTTAACACATATGTGCTTATGAATTTAAATCTACATATAGGTCAGGTAGAAGACCATAATAGATGGAAAAAGGACCTAGTGAGAACAAAGTGAAAAATAGTGATGAACTAATTATTAATGTTGATCTTATTATTAATATAGGGAACTGGAGAGAAATATAGATGGTGTCATGAATATAGACTAAACCATCTCCCTGTATTAACCAATAGTTGCCTCAAACCCAGATTACCTCTGGTGAGCTACTAGTAATCCATATTAATGATCTCATTAAAGTAAAGGCATGTAAGGATCAATGTACCCACATGTTTTAATCTGATAAATACATAAAGTAAACACTATCTATGCCAATAATTTATGATGTCAAATTCGGAGTTAAAACCCCCAGGTACCAGGCTATCAAGCCTGTGTATCCAATAAATCTCTTGTCTGGAGAGGATATGGAATTTATCCCCCCCCTTGGTGGTCTAGACACTAACTCAATTGCCTGCCACCTGAGGGTTCCAACATCTCCCAAATGAACTTCCAAGAAATGTCTGGACAAAGCTGAAACAGCCCTCTCCTGGGAGATATAAGAAAGGTGTTCCCTGATTCGTTTGCCCACGGGCCTAGTGGTTCTGCCCACATATTGTTTGTTACACTGGGTGCACTCAATTAAATATATGACAAACTTGCTGCCACATTTAATGCAACCCCTAGTGTCAAAAACTTCTGATGTTCGTGCTGAAGTGAAGGTTTTGGAAACAAACATGTGGTCACATGACTTGCATGCCTTTTTGCCACATTTGTAAGTTCCTTTGACCCTCAGCCATGAACTACCACTGTCTTGTTGGGGCAACATACTAGGGGACAGAATGTTTCCCAACGTCAAATTACGTTTATAGATGAAATTGCAGCCATCATCCATAATTTCACGTAGTACTGTATCCCCACGAAGGATAGGCAGATTCTTCTCAATCACCTTGCAGACTTTATTAAACTGATTGGAATAAGCCGTCACTAAAGTGGGTTTAATTTTTGTAGAGGGGGGATTTGATAATTTACTGTCTCTTTGGCGTCCATGGACACTTGTCCTGTCCATCACTGAGACTTCCGAAAAAAGGTCTTATTAACCAATCTTTTGGGGTAACCCCTGGCCATCAGCCTGGATTTCAAATCTTCACTCTCCTCCAGAAAGTCCTCTCTCCGGGAACAATTTATTTTTAACCGCATGAACTGGCCTTTTGCAATGCCTTTAAAAACATGCCTGGGGTGACTGCTTTTCGCATGCAGCAGCGTGTTCCCGGAGATAGGCTTTCTATAGAGAGTAGAGAATACTCCCCTGGTGTCAACATCAAATTTCAATGTTACATCCAAATAGTTGATACTAGTCTGGTTCCACTCAAAGGTGAATCTCAGACCTACATTGTTGGCATTAAACATATCAACTAATTTGTTTACTTGATCTTGATTGCCTGACCAGATAACCAGCAGGTCATCAATAAAGCGTAGATATTTGACAATGTATTTAGTGTTATCTCTATTACCCCCAAAGACATGGAACCGCTCCCACCAACCCATGAACAGGTTGGCGTAGGAGGGGGCAAACTTGGCCCCCATAGCGGTTCCACGCCTCTGAAGGTAATACTTACTCTCAAACATAAAGAAATTGTGTTTGAGTAAAAAGTCAACCGCTCTCAGTACAAAATCCCTATATTGAAGGGATAAATCAGTCTCCTTTCTTAGGAAATATGATATTGCTTGTAGACCATACTCATGGGGTATGGAGGAGTACAGGGACACCACATCAATGGTGATCCAACTATACCCCTCCTCCCAAGAGACATCCTCTAGCCTAGAGAGCACATGGGTGGTATCTCTTACAAAACTTGGCAATGTCTGGACCAACGGTTGGAGAAATTGGTCCACCCACTTGGACAGCGGCTCCAGTAGGGAGCCAATTCCTGCCACAATGGGCCTTCCCTGTACATCCACCAGGCTTTTATGGACCTTTGGCAGATGGTGGAAGATGGGCATTACAGGACAGTCTACCAGTAGACAATCATATGTCTGTTCATCAATAATGCCCATCTCCACCCCATCATCCAATAGGTCCCTTAGAATAGCCTTATACTGTGTTGTGGGGTCCCTAGATAGTCCCATGTAGGCTTCAGGATCCTCTAATTGTCTCAATGCCTCTTTAATGTAGATATCTTTGTCAATCAAAACAACACTACCTCCCTTATCTGACTGGCGAATAACCAACTCTTTGTTATTTTGTAATGTAGCTACTGCTTCCCTTTCCAGTCTAGACAGGTTAGATTGGTAGTCATGCTTTCTAGATTTATCTAGCAAAGTAAAATCTTCAATGACCCTCTTGTGAAAGACTTCCAGGCCTTTGCCCCTAGTATGTAAGGGATAGAAATTAGACCTGGATTTAAGTTTATGTTGTTTCTTGCCTATTTGTGTGGTAGAAGGTCCATCCTCCTGGGTACCGCTTAAGTCTTCCAGATCTATTAGTGCACAGGCATCACCAAAAGATAAGTCAATATTGCTCATCTCCTGGTGTTGTGTATTTAATTCATCAGAAATACCATTTACAGATGTGGAGAAAAACTTCCTCAGTGTGAGATCCCTCACCATCTTATTAACATCCAGTATAGTCTGGAATAAATCAAAGTCCCTAGATGGAACAAAATTCAGACCATACCCCAGGACCTTTCTCTCCACATCTGTTATCTGATAGGTAGATAGATTTATTACAGAGAAGTCATTCATTGATATCTGTGCCCCCTGGTGTTCCTGTTTTCTCTCACTGGGTACCTCTGAAACTGGGCATCTGCTTCCTCTATCCTTCGAGGATGACCCCTTCCTCCCCCTCTGATGCACTAAACACTGTTAAATATATAAATATATATATATATATATATATATATATATATATATATACATATACCTACTTTAAGCTACACTATTATGAGTGAGAGGTTTCAACATGTACAATTAGCACAAAGCCAACAGCTACTAGGCTGGACCCACAACACTCTCATCTATATAGTGGCTATTTGACATTTTAACTCATAGTTTATCTTCATACCACAATACTAACATGTCTTGCACTAGGTTACATGTATTATCTCGAATATAAAAATAAAAACCTGATCTCCTACCGCTCAGTGAAACCCAAAACTGAACCTCTATCGTAACATCTCCGTCTTTAGGTTAAGCCTTTATAAGTTAATAGAATCTTGTAGTACTCCAACATATAAGGTAGAAGGCTTCTAAACAGTATGCTATGGAATTCGACATTAGATAACTAATGTATTTTCCTATGTTTTTGACAAGATGTTATTCAAGAATTCCTGTTTCTGTATTGTGATTTGCCTGCTATGTACCATTTGTTAAAAATCAATAAAAATATTTAAAAAATCAATTCTTTAATCCAGGTTGCAGTAAAAGCATTATGGGATAAAAATCAAAGACGTGCCGGACAGCACGACCGGCCTAATGTGTTTCAGCTTGTCAGCCATAATCATAGTACAGTTACACTCATATTAACACTGTCTAATAAAAATTATTTAAAATAAATATTGCACACAAAAGTTATAAGGGCTCAAAGATATGAGATCTCTTGTGTTAGAAAAATAAAAGCTGATGCAGGGATTTTACATTGACATGCATACACATACATAGAGAAACATGGATTTATATGTACAGAGATATGTTTAACTATGGGGATAATGAAAATTTTACATTACAATCTTATGCACATTAAACAATATCTCAGAGGGATTTTCAAAGAGATATTTGCATATAGATATCTAGACGTATATATACAGTATATATATATATATATATATATATATATATATATATTATTTTTTTTCAAATACATATCTCGCTATAAATAGATACAGTATATCAGTCCAAAAATAATCACATATATAGAGAAATATTTATTTATAAATAAATAGAACATAATCCATTCTGAAAAAGTTTTACAATATGAAATATTTGCATTTTAATGTACACTTTTCAAGGAGAATAAGTCAAGGGCTTTGCGCAACATATTAGGGTTTTTGTGATTTTTTTTTTCTATTTGTCTTCTCCATTGACTTCTATGGGGAATACATGAACGCGCACGTGATTTGGCTGTTTAGATTACGCGACTTAACACGTGCGCAAAATAAGTAATTTTGCAACTTGATATAGCTGCGCAACCCCAAATGCGAAAAAGCCATAACACGCACAGTGTTTTTGCAACTGATTTGCCGTACTAATTGTAATCTTGCCCTATGTCTTTCAAAAAAGGATACCAAGAGAACAAATCAAGCTTGAAAATAGAAGTAAACTGAAAAGTATCATAAAAATACTGTATTTGAACCATGGTGGCGGGCTATAACTGCTCACATGAGTGTGTAATGATAAATACGGGCAGCTAATGAACAGAATTCACTGACTGTATGCCACAAAGGCGAGTAAACAACTTCTCAAGTTGAAAACCCCTTAGAAAATAAATTACTTTTTATATATGTAATTGTCCTAATCTTCATTAAAATTTGCAGTCCTTAAAATGAGACATTTTTTAAATACAGCATAAGAGAAGAGTTAGGGAGTTGAATAGATGAGACAAAATTGATTTGGAAAACATGCTATAATTTATATTTATTGTACCTATGATGCAGTATTGCTAATGTGTTTAGTTTGTTACTTGTATACACAGAGGGCTGATTTGTATATAAATAAAGAGTTATGAACTTAAAGGCAATTTACTGAAAGTTTTATACTGGTAAAACAGCCAATTTGGTTATGAATGTTTATACAAAAATTACTGTTGAGTTACATGCCAACAGTTTTCAGAAGTTCACTGTGCATTGTTTTTTGGAATTAATTTGCATTACTGTTTTTGTCAGTAAGTTTCACTTGGTGTATACTGTAATAATGTGGTCATAAGTAGCATTTTATGTTTTATGAAAGTTCATGGTTAATTTTACTCAGCGTAGATGCCACGCTGTAGAAAACTTTGTAAAAATTACTGTCAAGGTAGTACTGGAAACTTACATAAGAATACAAAAAGGATAGAATGGCAGTTCAGATACTTACGGCTAGATTTAGAGTTTGGCGTTAGCCGTCAAAAGCAGCGTTAAGGGGTCCTAACGCTGCTTTTTACCGCCCGCTGGTATTTAGAGTCAGCCAGGAAAGGGTCTAAAGCTCACTTCCCTACCGCGACTCTAGGCTACCAGAGATCCCCTTACGCCAATTGCGTATCCTATCTTTTCTATGGGATTTGCCTAACGACGGTATTTGGAGTCTTGGGAGAAGTGAGCGGTAGAGCCTCTACCGACAAGACTCCTACAGCCAAAAAAAGTCAGTAGTTAAGAGCTTTATGGGCTAACGCGTGAATATAAAGCTCTTAACTACTGTGCTACAAAGCACACTAACACCAATAAACTACCTATATACCCCTAAACCAAGGCCCCCCCACATCGCTGCCACTATAATAAAAATTTTTAACCTCTAATCTGCCGACCGGACACAGCCGCCACCTACATTATACCTATGAACCCCTAATCTGCTGCCCCTAACATCGCCGACACCTATATTATATTTATTAACCCCTAATCTGCCCCCCAACGTCGCCGCTACCTAACTACTTTTATTAACCCCTAATCTGCACCACTATAATAAATGTATTAACCCCTAAACCGCCGCACTCCCGCCTCGCAAACACTATAATAAATTTTATTAACCCCTAATCTGCCCTCCCTAACATTGCCGCTACCTACCTACAATTATTAACTCCTAATCTCCCACCCGCAACGTCGCCGCTACTATAATAAAGTTATTAACCCCTAAACCTAACTCTAACCCTAACCCTAACACCCCCTAACATAAATATAATTTAAATTAAACTAAATAATATTCCTAAAATTAAATAAATTAATCCTATTTAAAACTAAATACTTACCTATCAAATAATCCCTAATATAGCTACAATATAATTAATAATTACATTGTAGCTATTTTAGGATTTATATTTATTTTACAGGCAACTTTGTATTTATTTTAATTAGGTACAATAGCTATTAAATAGTTAATAACTATTTAATAGCTACCTAGTTAAAATAATTACAAAATTACCTGTAAAATAAATCCCAACCTAAGTAACAAATACACCTAACACTACACTATCATTAAATTAATTAAATAAATTACCTACAATTAGCTAAACTAAAATACAATAACATAAACTATTCTATAATACAAAAACAAACAAACACTAAATTACAAAAAATAAAAAAAATACAAAAAGTTTAAACTAATTATACCTAATCTAAGCCCCCTAATAAAATAAAAAATCCCCCCAAAATAAAAAAATGCCCTAAACTATTCTAAACTACCAAAGTAATCAGCTCTTTTACCAGCCCTTAAAAGGGCTTTTTGCGGGGCATTGCCCCAAAGTAATCAGCTATTTTACCTGAAAATAAAAATACAATACCCCCAACATTACAACCCACCACCCACATACCCCTACTCTAACCCACCCAAACCCCCCTTAAAAAAACCTGTCGCTAACCCCCTGAAGATCATCCTACCTTGAGTCGTCTTCACCCAGCCGAGCCAAATTCTTCATCCAAGGTGCGCATAGGAGGTCCTTCATCTGGTAGAAGTCTTCATCCAAGCGGGGCAAGAAGAGGTCCTCCACCTTTGATGAAGAATTCGGCTCGGCTTAAGCTAATTGTAGTTAATTTATTTAATTAATTTAATGATAGTGTAGTGTTAGGTGTATTTGTAACTTAGGTTAGGATTTATTTTACAGATAATTTTGTACTTATTTTAACTAGGTAGCTATTAAATAGTTATTAACTATTTAATAGCTATTCTACCTAGTTAAAATAAATACAAAGTTGCCTGTAAAATAAATATAAATCCTTAAATAGCTACAATGTAATTATTAGTTATATTGTAGCTATATTAGGGTTTATTTTATAGGTAAGTATTTAGTTTTAAATAGGATTAATTTATTTAATTTTAGGAATATTATTTTGTTTAATTTAAATTATATTTATGTTAGGGGGTGTTAGGGTTAGGGTTAGAGTTAGGTTTAGGGGTTAATAACTTTATTATAGTAGCGGCGACGTTGCGGGTGGGAGATTAGGGGTTAATAATTGTAGGTTGGTGGCGGCGATGTTGGTGAGGGCAGATTAGGGGTTAATACTATTTATTATAGTGTTTGTGAGGCGGGAGTGTGGCGGTTTAGGGGTTAATAAATTTATTATAATGGCGGCGAGGTCCGGTCGGCAGATTAGGGTTTAATAAGTGTAGTTAGGTAGCGGCGACATTGGAGGGGCAGATTAGGGGTTAATAAATATAATATAGGGGTTGGTGATGTTAGGGGCAGCAGATTAGGGGTTCATAGGGATAATGTAGGTTGCGGCGGTGTACAGAGCGGCAGATTAGGGGTTAATAATATACAGCAGGTGTCATTGATAGCGGGGGCGGCAGATTAGGGGTTAATAAGTGTAAGGTTAGTGTGTTTAGACTCGGGGTTCATGTTAGGGTGTTAGGTGCAGACTTAGAGAGTGTTTCCCCATAGGAAACAATGGGGCTGCGTTAGGAGCTGAACGCTGCTTTTTTGCAGGTGTTAGGTTTTTTTTTCAGCCCAAACTGCCCCATTGTTTCCTATGGGGATATCGTGCACGAGCACGTTTTGCCAGCTTACCGCTACTGTAAGCAACGCTGGTATTGAGGGTTGAAGTGGAGCTAAGTTAGGCTCAATGCTCCCTTTTCTGAGCCTTACGCAGCCACTCAGTCAACTCTAAATACCAGCGTTGTCTGAAGGGTGCGCTGGGAAAAAAAGCAGCGTTAGCTATGCAGGTTTTTACAGACAAAACTCTAAATCTAGGCGTTAGTTTTAATCCCACTGTTACTTAATCAGTTATCATAAATTTTTAGAAGTTGTTTGCTATCATACTACTGCACCTAAACAAACAAACATTGAGGGTAGGGCTGTTTGTCTATTCTATCGGATTGTGTTTACCAAGGCTGTCACCTTTTTTAGCACACCCATGTCTATCATAGTGAAAACATTCTAATCATAATGGAAGGCTCATACTTACCTTATGTTTTGTCTGATAAAAGACAAAAGAGTGAGTCACTTAGTGTACCCTTTACTTAATTCCAAATCTATCTTTAAAATGTTGCTTACCCACAAATGTAGGACACAAAAATATAGGTAGAAATCTCACAGCTTCTCTGCTAGCTGTCCAATGGGCCACACTCCCCTTGTTCTTCTGTTCTATAAGTGGATAGTGCGATAGCAAATATATCCAGCCCTTTCCACAGCTAGACCAGCAAAACAATACATCCACTATTTCAGAGGGAAATGCAAGCTAGATCAATACTGGTACTTTCGTGGGCTTTAGAAATTCAACCTATTTCAACAGGACTCACCAAACAGACTTTCTACTTAGGTGTAACAGGCAAAAAAAAAAGGCAAAATCACTGTTTCATTAAAAAGGCAATATTTATTAATAAAATATTATGCAATGCGTACATTTTTGAGTAAGCTACATTTTCAAGATAGATTTGGAATTTAGTAAATGGTATACACTATGTGCACCCCTCTTGTTTTTTCTAGGCAAACCATAGAAATATGAATATCTTCTCATCTACACATGCCCTTTGATCATTGGAGGAGCAGACTTGGTGTCGACCTTATCTTTAGGATAACATCCTTCGTTTTTATACTATAGACTTTTAAGTTTGTTTTTAACTTTCTTTATATTGTGAGTCATATGAGTGTCCCCTCTTGGATAAATCTGTTTTATTTTATTTAAAGTCTTATACTACCTGTAAATACGTATATCCTAACAATCATAGCTGTGCAAACAATAGGAACCAATGACATCTAAATAACGTGGGGATATGGAAATATGTTTGATGTTCACCATTGGAGTAGCACAATTTCTACTTTGCTTATTTTATTTATTTATTTTTAAATGCTGTTGTTTTGAGTTATACTGCATTAATCTTTCTATACTGTCCCTACTTCAAAAAGCAAAATATATTTAACCATTTACCTCAGCACAGAAGACCAAAAAGGCTGATTAATCAGTTAGTGGCAAATGTGGATCATATCTGCTTCTGTATTGTCAAGAACTGATACAGATAACAGTATTCTTAGTTCAAAAATTAAAATTTTCATGGTATAGAAATGATGATATGTATAAAGTAATGATGCATTGGCAAATTATTATTCTAATTTTCTACTGGGGTTGAATATTCTTAAATTGATGGTAAATTTAAGTCTTTAAGAATGTTGCAATGAAAAATATATTTGTGTACAAGCAAAACCGCATAATTATTTAAGTGTGTATATATATATATATATATATATATATATATATATATATATATATATATAAATATTTTATAATACAAGATTTATAATTCTACTTGATAGCTTCTGTTCCTTTACCCCCCTTAATTTCCGTCGTTGGCTGTGCTGTGACATAGAGAGCAGTCCCACCCACTCTTTACATAGGCTTCCTAAGGGCTTTCAAAGGACTGTCATATGACACACATACTGATTGGATGTTCATTGGAATTGTCATAAAAAAAAAGATTTTATCCCAGTGGGCCGGCATAAGATTGTAATAGAAGCATTACTATAGAAATCCTGTTCGAAAATTGATTTTAAAAAAAAGTTCACATATACTTTTTTAACGGCAGAGATTACTTATATAGCTTTTGATTAGCTAAAGATTATCATTACATTAAAATAGGTTTACTATTGTTATTTAAAATGCTAAAACTGAAAATAACGTTCTTAGGGAATAACATATTTTACTTGTAAATATATAAATAGAAACATAATAAATGATGAACCCCTCCTGTAAGGGTCATTATAAATTAGTTCCTCTTTAACTGATATTATCCTTCAGTCAAGATTTATACTTTATGTTGAGCTACTTTATGCAATACTCCATCATAAGCTTTATTTTGACAATTTTACGTTTCATTTTATGGATTTTCTTGTCAGACTCTATATCTGGTAATCACAATCTAGCATTTTATGTATAGTTTGAATATACTGAATACCAGGATTAATCTAAGGGACAGAAAACTTTTATGATTGCACACACAAATAATTAATCAAGCTGATAAATCATATTAAAACTGTTTTTCTTTGATTTCAGTGGAAATAAAATTGTAATTGTAGACTAGCTATGTCCTTGAACACATGGCAGAAACTATCACTTGTTTTTAATTTCTGCTCTGTGTGCTTGTCCTTGACAATAAGACATAGTTTAATATGTTTATAGTATTGTTTTTCTCTTTAGCAGTATAACCAGTTATGAGAACTAATCCTTATTATGACTAATACATATGTGTTTATACAATGTGCAGGGAGGTAGCTACGTCACTGAAAGAGTATAATTTTTTTACAGTTTTCCCAAACTGTAGCAGAGATAATTAGCAGAACTGAGAGAGAGATTGATTTTAATTTGACTTAGATGTATTTTTTGCTAATGTGTCGTCGTTTGTAAACACTTGTAATTGTCTTTCTAATGGTTGAACAAGTATTTTTAGTTTCATATCATACTGTGCTTTGTTGAAAACATCATACAACTCATAATAAACAACATGACTGTAGGGGGGCGTGTCCGAACCATGATCTTGAATGGTAGCACTTTCCTGTGCTCCTGTGGATCACTTAATAATCCGCTGATTATATGAGAGAATTTACAGTGAAACAGCAACAATCAACTTATACTCATCCACTCTGTCTAGCAGAACCTTGTTTTGCTGTTTTGCTGTATTATTGAAGCAGGAGCTCAGCATCGGACGTTAGAGGCCTAGAGTGGCGGCTCTCATATAGGCAACGTCACCCCCTCAGATATTTGAGGGTATTCGTCTACACTGGACACTATAATACCTCTGTGCTGCCATCACTATAATTGCTGCACACGCGAAGAGTGTCATTAAGTTCCAGGCAGACAGTGTTCACTGAACACGCAGAACTACTAAGAAACTACACAGTAAAATGGCCGCCACAGAAAATGGAGAAACGACAACATACTTTAATTTGCATTATTTAAAACTCGAACAACTCTTGGAGTCAATGATTGAAAGAGCCCCTTATGACTTTTTGATACATAAGATCGGCACAATAGATAACCTGCAGGCGCCCGATGAGAAAACCCCTACTGCCGGCACCCGAGAGGAAATCAGAGCAACAGGGAAGATGGCGCTAACAGATATTGCATCACAGGGAACCGTATTGCCTGCTTCTGCTGTCAAGCAGAGACGGGCGCCACACGCACCTAAGGACTTCCCCTCAAGACCCCCATCAGCACCACGCCATCAAGCCCGACCCCAAAAAATCCGGTTAACGGGAGGCAACAAATTGAAGACGCAAGCACTGAAAAAGCCTACCGGAACACAGCCACGAGCTGCTCAGAGAGATCGTCCCTCAGCAACGGGCCTGGCCCCGAAGAGGCCCAGGAGGGTTCCCTGGAAAGAGCTAAGTGATCACCCGACAAGCACATCTGACAGTAGCCCTCTGACAAACATTTGCCATGAGGCAGGCGGTATGTGGCCCACAAAGTATACAAGCCTGCCCTACACAGTTACAACTATGGACCTTGGGGGATTCACGTTTGATCCTGGCAGGCTCCCTGGGGACGTTATACTGATCCCACATGTACGAAGCTCCCTGGCGCCAACGGACATGGGAGGTTGAGTAATTTCAATCTCAGTTACTTTTACTATACACCCTGAATGATCGCTGCTGGGGAATGACATTTATCAGACATTTATTAGTTTATTATAAAATATAGTTTGTTTGAAGTTTAAGTTTTCACTAAGGCAGTTGCGTTAATAGTTTTTTTTTTTTTTTTGCGTTTGAATGTGATAATGTGTTCTGCAGCACAAGTACAGTGTAGCATGTATATGCCTTCTGCTCCCATTTTTAATAATTGATTACCCTCGGGTGGCTTATGGCCGGAGCTGCTGAGGAAAATAACAAGACAGGTTCTTTAAGAGACTGGGACTGGTCGGCAAAGACAGACTGTATAAATTGGTGCACAAAGCCTCATAATATATGATGTTATAACTAGGATGTCACTTAGCTGAGTTAGCCATATCACTGAAGAAAGTCCACTGTAATATCCCTGCTTTCAGTGCACAAGCAGCAAATTCACTACACAATAGCATGAGGTGGTACATGGGTAGAATTATCATATCACTAATTGATGTTCCAGTGTAGATCTTTGTGTTACTTGTTATATGAAAGGCCAATATTCAGAGTCATAACAGCTCATGATAACCAATGATTATAACATAGATTGTTTCTTATATCAAGTGTTTATATCCCAATGATGTTGGATGTTGTTTAATCTATAATTATGCTGTGTGTTATATGAAAAGCCAATTCTCAGAGTCATAACAGTTTATGATAACCAACGATTATTACATAGACTGTTTCTTACATCAAGTGTTTATATCCCAATGATGTTGGGTGTTGTACGATCTTTAATTATGTTGTGACACATTAATATCCTACAATAAAGCTCTTTAAAAACTAAAGAAAAAAAAAAAAAACAACATGACTGTAGATATGGTGCAATATTACACCACCATCACTAATTATGTTTTATACAAATCACAAGATACATCTCTAATGAGAAGAATGGGAGATCAGTTACAAATACTGCATTCATCATCATTTGTTCTCAACTTGGTAAGGTGAAATTTGCTTTGTGTTAGACAGAAAGGTTGGTTACTAACCCCAAAGTTGTTGTGGCTTGGGAATTATCAAGCTTTAAAGAACAATTTGTATCAATAGTATCTCTCAGTGCTCATAATATCCCAATAATGCTTAATGATAGATGGGGTACCTAGCTGCCCCAAAAAATGGTTAAGAAATGTTAGTTGTATATCAGAAAGCGCCTAATTAAAGGCTATGGGAATTAGGTTTGGGAAATACCGTGTATGTCTATATTCCAAATATGATTAATTCTCATATGTGTAGGAATCTATTCCGGAATACTGTATAGAAATATATACAAATTTATTTCTTCATACAATTGATTAAAACATATAATTGAAACATACATTTAAAAACATGGATCCATGTGAAAGTGTACAATTATGATAGATTACAATCTTGGTTCATGAAAGACAATAAATTAACATGATAATTCCTAAATTATCCTCTTAAAATCTCTAAAAATTCTTACAAAATTGTTTAAAACATATAATCCGTTGTAGTCCCTAACCGGTTAGGGTGATTTGATATTTTCAAAAACAGTTTCTAGTCTCTTATTTGGTGTAACTTCATTAGTAAAAATGTGTAAAAATGTGAGGCAAAAAAGTGTGAAACAAAAAATTCTTTAAGTGTTGTAATAGTGATGAAAAAATGTTTTGAAAAAAATGTTGAAAAAGATAAAAATAGATTCCAAAATTTTTTTTTAAAAACGTGAAGTCCAATATTTGAATATGAAGTGAAATAAAAAAATAAAAAATCAAAAAGTAAAAAATATAATATAATAATAATAAAGTTCTTCCGTGTTTTAAATCCAAAATGGTGGTTTTGGTGGTTGTGAAATACCAAATGTGTTAAAAAATATGAAAAAAAAAAAAGAATAGATGATGAATTAAATCCAAATCCTTATCAAATAATAAGTCTGTGATTTAGGTGAGTGTGGAAAATTATAGTTGGTGTGAATCTTCCTTCTCCTTAACAAATGGTTTGTTGTTGATATATTGATTCTAAGGTATTCGGTCTGTGATGAAAGACTCTATCCTTATCAAACCTGTAAACAACAAAATAACATAGTGCAATAATGCTACAAATGTAATGGAAATAATGAAAATCTGCTCACCAATGACTGTCAACGCGTTTCGGCCTCTCAGTTAGGCCTTTCTCAAGACTATAGTTTCTGGTGAGTTATGGTGGCTATTTATGGCGCTTTGTGCCAATCAAAGGGTCGTGATTTTGGCGCCAAAAAAACGCTATTCAAGCATGACCCGGAAGTGGTATTCATACTTCTCTTTCCGTTTTTTGAGGCTCTTTTTCCTGTATGTTTTCCTATTTGCCCCCTTAATCTTAGTGTTATATCAGTTTGTTATTGTTGTCAATGCACTTAGTATTAGTGTCTGTATAAAAATCTACTTTTCTTCTTACCCTTAGCTGACCGGATGTTTGCACCTATACGGAAAAACCGGAAGTGACGTCATTGCGTATTGCGTCACTTCCGGTATGTTCGTTGTTTAAAAACATACTCGTTTCCATGCCGATACTTCCGGTGTTTGTGGAATATTACGGATTTAACTAAACAATAAAATTAGCAATTGTAGTATCTAGTACTAATGCTGTTAAAAAGTGGTTTTTGGATAAATTATTCTATCATAAAGAATATAATAAAAGGGATAAAATCTACTTATAAAATCGATAAAAATGCATAATAAGTTAATAAGTTCTAATAGGTTCTGGCATGAATGACAATATAATCCCTACAAATAACTGACAATAAGATGATCGCTGAAAAGACTAGATCTAAACAATAAAATTACTAATTGATGTATCTAGTACTAATGCTGTTAAAAAGTGTTTTTTTGGATAAATTGTTCTATCATAAAGAATATAATAAAAGGAATAAAATCTACTTAGTAAAATCGATAAAATGCATAATAAATTAATAAGTTCTAATAGGTTCTGGCATGAATAACAATATAATCCCTACAAATAACTGACAATATGATGATCGCTAAAAAGACTTGATCTTGATTTTGTGGTGGTTGGTGCCCTAACTTTATTACGTTATTCTATGTTAGAACAGTATGGATATGTTCTATCTGTGGTGATGGCACCTAGGTGTACTGGTCCACTAATTGTATTACTTTAAAACTACATGGAGAGGGATATCTTTAATTATCTATTATCCTATTATTTTGGGATATCTTTCATATAATTTAGGAACTTCCCGATAATATTTATCTATTTATGGATCTAGGACACCTGCCATTGTGTCTCTATTCAAGTTATGTATCCACCCAAAAAGTGGTGGGAGAATACTACTTTACTTTGTTATCTACTAGTACTGTATGGATAATAGAGTTTCCGGTGACATATAGCTTTAGGAGCTAGTATGAAAATACATGCTGAGTGGCTATGTGTCATCTTACACAAGATTATATAGGTTGTTATTTCAGGTTTAGTAGATGTGAGAGGTCTTCTCTGTTGTTTAAGCCCCTAGGGTATAGACTATCGATATCGAAAATCCATCTTGATTCGGCAGTGAGTAGACTTTTTTCGTAGTCCCCTCCTCTCCAATTTGGTTTTACTAATTGTACCCCTGTGTAATGGAAATCTTTTTTGTTTCCCTGATGGTGATTCGTAAAATGTTTGTAAAGTGCAGTCTCGGTGCTTTTGTGTTTGACCTTCAATAGGTGTTCCCTAATTCTATCTTTAAGGATTCTGGATGTTTGTCCTATATATTGAAGTCCACAACTGCACCATATCAAATAAATGACTCCTTTGCTGGTACATCTTATCAGGTCATTAATCTTATATTTGACCTTTGTATAAGATGAGGTAAATTCTTTCTTCTTGATACCTCTTTTGCAAGCTTTACAGGTCAAGCAGGGAAAAAAACCTTTGATTTCTTTACCAAACACATCTTTGGTTTTATTTATTATTTTTCTAGGTATGCTGGGTGATAGTTTACTTTTCAGATTCTCTGTTTTCTTGTATATAAAAACAGGTCGAGTTGTTAGTTTCTCTCCTATCACCTCATCATTTCTTAAAAGTGGCCAGTGCTTTTCTATGATTCTTTCCACAGTTCGTCTATTCTCGCTAAACTCTGTAATGAAGGGAATAGTGAGTCGATCC
Source organism: Bombina bombina (assembly GCF_027579735.1). Lineage (NCBI taxonomy): Eukaryota > Metazoa > Chordata > Amphibia > Anura > Bombinatoridae > Bombina > Bombina bombina. The sequence goes on from NC_069501.1 coordinate 763,503,496, forward strand.
TCTTCAAGGTTGATGTTTACTTTCTTCGATTTGTAGATTAGGAGATCTTTCCTATCTTTTTGTCTTACTTCTTCAATGTTCTGATTAAGAGTCTCTTCGTCGTAACCTCTTTCCAAAAATTTCTCTTTCAGGGTGGTTGCTTGTTCTTCCCATTTGTTTGGATCTGAGCAGTTCTTTTTCAGCCTTAGGAATTGTCCTTTCGGTATATTTGTTTTCCATCTTTCGAGATGGCAGCTTTCCTTGTGTATATAGTTATTGCAGTCCACTTCCTTAAAGAAAGTGGACGTCTCGAGCTTGCCATTTGTTATCTCAATTCTAAGGTCCAAGAAGGTAATTTCTTTTTTGCTCATTTCATATGTAAATCTGAGATTATTGGTGTTGTTATTCATAACATTTAATGTGTGTTTCAGGTCATCCATGGAACCTTTCCATATCATAATGATATCGTCAATATACCTCTTGTAGAGGACCAGGTCCGCGCTAGCTGGGCATGATTCCCAAAAGATAAGTTCCCAGTGGCCCATATACAAATTGGCATAGCTGGGCGCGAACCTGGTCCCCATAGCTGTGCCACATATTTGCTTATAGAATATACCATCATTCGAGAAGTAATTGTGTGTAAGGATATATTGTATCCCATCCAGAATAAATTGTCTGTGTAGATCAGGTAAATCACAATCTTTTTCCAGGAAGAAATTGACCGCTTCTATCCCACCTTCGTGGGGTATGCTGGTGTATAGGGACGCAACGTTGCATGTTACCAGTGTATAGTTGTCTTCCCATTCTATACTTTCCAGTGCATTTAGTATCTGGGTAGAGTCCCTCAGATACGATGGTAGTTCAGTTACATATTTTTGTAACTTCCTATCCACATATTCAGACAAATTACTTGAGAGACTCCCTATCCCCGAAATTATCGGACGGCCCGGGGGTCGTTCCATGGACTTGTGGACTTTTGGGAGGTAATAAAATACTGGGGTTATAGGATGTTTAATACTAATATATTTAAACTCCTTGTTGTTGAGTATCCCAATGCTATGTGCATCTCCCAAGATTAAGTCCAAGTCCCTCTTAAAATTTTCAATGGGGTTCTTCTTCAGAATTTCATAGGTGTCTCGGTCTGATAGGATTCTGTTACATTCCTCCTCATAGTCTATTTTGTTTAGAATGACGATGCCCCCGCCTTTATCTGCTGGTTTTATAACCAAATTGTGATTCTTTTCGAGGGACTTGATTGTATTCATCTGTTCCATTGAAAGGTTGTGTTTATAGTTGTTCACGCTTTTCTGTTTAAGGTCTCTGATTTCATTGCATATCATTGTTTCGAAGGTTTCTATAGTATTGCCTTTACTGGCAACTGGAAAGAAATTGGATCTAGGTTTTAGATCTGTGTGCAAATAAGGACTGTTGTTACTATTTCCATATTGAGATGCATATATTTCTAGCGGAGACTTCATAAAATGTCTTTTGAGTGTCAGTCTCCTGACAAGCTCCTTTGCATTTATGAAGGTGTTGAATTTATTTAACCCTTTTGAGGGGGCAAAAGAAAGACCATAACTTAGAACTGAGGATTCCTTTTCAGTGAGTTCCTTAGAACTTAGATTAAATATACCTTTAATCTGAGTGTTGGTATTGGTTTGGGGGTTGATTGCTTTATTCTTACTCAATTTTCTTCCTCCTCTCTTTCCCCTATGGGTTTTCTTTTTTCTGTAGGTGTGTGAAATTCGTCTTGGTGGGAGTTCTTTCTCTTTGTTGAGCCTCTTTCTAGATCTTTGGTTGCTTTTGGTGCTACCCCTAAAAAAGAGTGCCCTGAATTTGATGCTCTTGATTGTTCATTGCTAATTGAGTTTGATGATTGCTTCTCTGGGTGTTTGGCTCCCTGCATGGTTTGGGGTATTTCTCTAATAGTGTTATTTCTGGATTCTGTATGGTTGGTCGGGGGGTAGTTACTCATATAGTTATGTTGTTGTTGTTGTCTATATCCCCCCGGGCCGTCCGATAATTTCGGGGATAGGGAGTCTCTCAAGTAATTTGTCTGAATATGTGGATAGGAAGTTACAAAAATATGTAACTGAACTACCATCGTATCTGAGGGACTCTACCCAGATACTAAATGCACTGGAAAGTATAGAATGGGAAGACAACTATACACTGGTAACATGCGACGTTGCGTCCCTATACACCAGCATACCCCACGAAGGTGGGATAGAAGCGGTCAATTTCTTCCTGGAAAAAGATTGTGATTTACCTGATCTACAGAGACAATTTATTCTGGATGGGATACAATATATCCTTACGCACAATTACTTCTCGAATGATGGTATATTCTATAAGCAAATATGTGGCACAGCTATGGGGACCAGGTTCGCGCCCAGCTATGCCAATTTGTATATGGGCCACTGGGAACTTATCTTTTGGGAATCATGCCCAGCTAGCGCGGACCTGGTCCTCTACAAGAGGTATATTGACGATATCATTATGATATGGAAAGGTTCCATGGATGACCTGAAACACACAATAAATGTTATGAATAACAACACCAATAATCTCAGATTTACATATGAAATGAGCAAAAAAGAAATTACCTTCTTGGACCTTAGAATTGAGATAACAAATGGCAAGCTCGAGACGTCCACTTTCTTTAAGGAAGTGGACTGCAATAACTATATACACAAGGAAAGCTGCCATCTCGAAAGATGGAAAACAAATATACCGAAAGGACAATTCCTAAGGCTGAAAAAGAACTGCTCAGATCCAAACAAATGGGAAGAACAAGCAACCACCCTGAAAGAGAAATTTTTGGAAAGAGGTTACGACGAAGAGACTCTTAATCAGAACATTGAAGAAGTAAGACAAAAAGATAGGAAAGATCTCCTAATCTACAAATCGAAGAAAGTAAACATCAACCTTGAAGAGGATCGACTCACTATTCCCTTCATTACAGAGTTTAGCGAGAATAGACGAACTGTGGAAAGAATCATAGAAAAGCACTGGCCACTTTTAAGAAATGATGAGGTGATAGGAGAGAAACTAACAACTCGACCTGTTTTTATATACAAGAAAACAGAGAATCTGAAAAGTAAACTATCACCCAGCATACCTAGAAAAATAATAAATAAAACCAAAGATGTGTTTGGTAAAGAAATCAAAGGTTTTTTTCCCTGCTTGACCTGTAAAGCTTGCAAAAGAGGTATCAAGAAGAAAGAATTTACCTCATCTTATACAAAGGTCAAATATAAGATTAATGACCTGATAAGATGTACCAGCAAACGAGTCATTTATTTGATATGGTGCAGTTGTGGACTTCAATATATAGGACAAACATCCAGAATCCTTAAAGATAGAATTAGGGAACACCTATTGAAGGTCAAACACAAAAGCACCGAGACTGCACTTTACAAACATTTTACGAATCACCATCAGGGAAACAAAAAAGATTTCCATTACACAGGGGTACAATTAGTAAAACCGAATTGGAGAGGAGGGGACTACGAAAAAAGTCTACTCACTGCCGAATCAAGATGGATTTTCGATATCGATAGTCTCTACCCTAGGGGCTTAAACAACAGAGAAGACCTCTCACATCTACTAAACCTGAAATAACAACCTATATAATCTTGTGTAAGATGACACATAGCCACTCAGCATGTATTTTCATACTAGCTCCTAAAGCTATATGTCACCGGAAACTCTATTATCCATACAGTACTAGTAGATAACAAAGTAAAGTAGTATTCTCCCACCACTTTTTGGGTGGATACATAACTTGAATAGAGACACAATGGCAGGTTTCCTAGATCCATAAATAGATAAATATTATCTGGAAGTTCCTAAATTATATGAAAGATATCCCAAAATAATAGGATAATAGATAATTAAAGATATCCCTCTCAATGTAGTTTTAAAGTAATACAATTAGTGGACCAGTACACCTAGGTGCCATCACCACAGATAGAACATATCCATACTGTTCTAACATAGAATAACGTAATAAAGTTAGGGCACCAACCACCACAAAATCAAGATCAAGTCTTTTTAGCGATCATCATATTGTCAGTTATTTGTAGGGATTATATTGTTATTCATGCCAGAACCTATTAGAACTTATTAATTTATTATGCATTTTATCGATTTTACTAAGTAGATTTTATTCCTTTTATTATATTCTTTATGATAGAACAATTTATCCAAAAAAACACTTTTTAACAGCATTAGTACTAGATACATCAATTAGTAATTTTATTGTTTAGATCTAGTCTTTTCAGCGATCATCTTATTGTCAGTTATTTGTAGGGATTATATTGTCATTCATGCCAGAACCTATTAGAACTTATTAACTTATTATGCATTTTTATCGATTTTATAAGTAGATTTTATCCCTTTTATTATATTCTTTATGATAGAATAATTTATCCAAAAACCACTTTTTAACAGCATTAGTACTAGATACTACAATTGGTAATTTTATTGTTTAGTTAAATCCTTAATATTCCACAAACACCGGAAGTATCGGCATGGAAACGAGTATGTTTGTAAAAAACGAACATACCGGAAGTGACGCAATACGCAATGACGTCACTTCCGGTTTTTCCGTATAGGTGCAAACATCCAGTCAGCTAAGGGTAAGAAGAAAAGTAGATTTTTATACAGACACTAATACTAAGTGCATTGACAACAATAACAAACTGATATAACACTAAGATTAAGGGGGCAAATAGGAAAACATATAGGAAAAAGAGCCTCAAAAAACGGAAAGAGAAGTATGAATACCACTTCCGGGTCACGCTTGACTAGCGTTTTTTTGGCGCCAAAATCACGACCCTTTGATTGGCACAAAGCGCCATAAATAGCCACCATAACTCACCAGAAACTATAGTCTTGAGAAAGGCCTAACTGAGAGGCCGAAACGCGTTGACAGTCATTGGTGAGCAGATTTTCATTATTTCCATTACATTTGTAGCATTATTGCACTATGTTATTTTGTTGTTTACAGGTTTGATAAGGATAGAGTCTTTCATCACAGACCGAATACCTTAGAATCAATATATCAACAACAAACCATTTGTTAAGGAGAAGGAAGATTCACACCAACTATAATTTTCCACACTCACCTAAATCACAGACTTATTATTTCATAAGAATTTGGATTTAATTCATCATCTATTCTTTTTTTTTTTTTCATATTTTTTAACACATTTGGTATTTCACAACCACCAAAACCACCATTTTGGATTTAAAACACGGAAGAACTTTATTATTATTATATTATATTTTTTACTTTTTGATTTTTGATTTTTTGATTTCACTTCATATTCAAATATAGGACTTCACGTTTTTAAAAAGTTTTTTTGGAATCTATTTTTATCTTTTTCAACATTTTTTTCAAAACATTTTTTCATCACTATTACAACACTTAAAGAATTTTTTGTTTCACACTTTTTTGCCTCACATTTTTACACATTTTTACTAATGAAGTTACACCAAATAAGAGACTAGAAACTGTTTTTGAAAATATCAAATCACCCTAACCGGTTAGGGACTACAACGGATTATATGTTTTAAACAATTTTGTAAGAATTTTTAGAGATTTTAAGAGGATAATTTAGGAATTATCATGTTAATTTATTGTCTTTCATGAACCAAGATTGTAATCTATCATAATTGTACACTTTCACATGGATCCATGTTTTTAAATGTATGCTTCAATTATATGTTTTAATCAATTGTATGAAGAAATAAATTTGTATATATTTCTATACAGTATTCCGGAATAGATTCCTACACATATAAGAATTAATCATATTTGGAATATAGACATACACAGTATTTCCCAAACCTAATTCCCATAGCCTTTAACCCCTTAATGACCGAGGACGTGCAGGGTACGTCCTCAAAAAAAAGGCAGTTAACGCCTGAGGACGTACCCTGCACGTCCTCGGTGTGGAAAGCAGCTGGAAGCGATCCTGCTCGCTTCCAGCTGCTTTCCGGTTATTGCAGTGATGCCTCGATATGGAGGCATCCTGCAATAACCATACATGGCCATCCGATGCAGAGAGAGCCACTCTGTGGCCCTCTCTGCACCGGACATCGATGGCCGGTATCGTTGGTGGGTGGGAGCCGAATTGGGAGGCGGGTGGGCGGCCATCGGTGTTGCGCGTGACGTCACGGGGGGCGGGATCGGGATCGTCGGGGGCGCGCACGGGCGCGCGCGCGTGCACGGGGGGTGGCGGGCGGGCGCGTGCACGGGGCGGGAGCGGGTGGGAACCGATACACTACAGAAAAGTAGAAAAGGAAAAGTAAAAAAAAAAAAAAATAAACTTTTTTTTAAAACCATCTAAGGGATCTGGAAGGGGTGGGGGGTTGGTCTTGGGGGGGGGGGGAAAGCTACACTACAGAAAAGGGACATATTTTATTAAAAAAAAAGCATTTTTTTTCACTAAACTGGGTACTGGCAGACAGCTGCCAGTACCCAAGATGGCGCACATTAAGTCAGAGGGGGAGGGTTAGAGAGCTGTTTAGTGGGGGATCAGTGAGGTTGGGGGCTAAGGGGGATCCCTACACAGAAGCATATGTAAATATGCTAACAAAAAATGCACAAAAAAGCCCAAATATACCTTTTATTTTAGTACTGGCAGAGTTTCTGCCAGTACTTAAGATGGCGGGGACATTTGTGGGGTAGGGGAGGGAAGAGAGATGTTTGGGAGGGATCAGGGGGTCTGATGTTTCAGGTGGGAGGCTGATCTTTACACTAAAGCTAAAATTAACCCTGCAAGCTCCCTACAAGCTACCTAATTAACCCCTTCACTGCTAGCCATAATACACGTGTGATGCGCAGCGCCATTTAGCAGCATTCTAATTACCAAAAAGCAACTCCAAAGTCATATATGTCTGCTATTTCTGAACAAAGGGGATCCCAGAGAAGCATTTACAACCATTTGTGCCATAATTGCACAAGCTGTTTGTAAATTATTTCAGTGAGAAACCTAAAATTGTGAAAAATTTTACGTTTTTTTTAATTTGATCGCATTTGGCGGTGAAATGGTGGCATGAAATATACCAAAATGGGCCTAGATCAATACTTGGGGTTGTCTACTACACTACACTAAAGCTAAAATTACCCCAAAAAGCTCCTTACATGCTCCCTAATTAACCCCTTCACTGCTGGGCATAATACACGTGTGGTGCGCAGTGGCATTTAGCGGCCTTCTAATTACCAAAAAGCAATGCCAAAGCCATATATGTCTGCTATTTCTGAACAAAGGGGATCCCAGAGAAGAATTTACAACCATTTATGCCATAATTGCACAAGCAGTATGTAAATAATTTCAGTGAGAAACTGAAAGTTTGTGAAAAAATTTGTGAAAAAGTGAACAATTTTTTGTATTTGATCGCATTTGGCGGTGAAATGGTGGCATGAAATATACCAAAATGGGCCTAGATCAATAATTTGGGATGTCTTCTAAAAAAAAATATATACATGTCAATGGATATTCAGGGATTCCTGAAAGATATTAGTGTTCTAATGTAACTAGCGTTAATTTTGAAAAAAAATGGTTTGAAAATAGCAAAGTGCTACTTGTATTTATGGCCCTATAAGTTACAAAAAAAGCAAAGAAGATGTAAACATTGGGTATTTCTAAACTCAGGACAAAATTTAGAAACAATTTAGCATGGGTGTTTTTTGGTGGTTGTAGATATGTAACAGATTTTGGGGTTCAAAGTTAGAAAAAGTGTGTTTTTTTCCATTTTTCCTCATATTTTATAATTTTTTTTATAGTAAATGATAAGATATGATGAAAATAATGGTATTTTTAGAAAGTCCATTTAATGGCGAGAAAAACGGTATATAATATGTGTGGGTACAGTAAATGAGTAAGAGGAAAATTTCAGCTAAACACAAACACCGCAGAAATGTAAAAATAGCCTTGGTCCCAAACGGACAGAAAATGGAAAAGTGCTCTGGTCACTAAGGGGTTAATTAGGCGCTTTCTGATATACAACTAAAATTATCAAGCTTTAGTTTGTTAGGAGAATTTTGGGAAAATAATTAATTTAGGGCAATATTTCTTACTAGCAAAATCACCATATGTAATTTTATCCACACAATACTTAACTCTGATACTGTTGGGTTAATTAGCCAATCACTCAGGACAATGGGGCCTATTTATCAAGCCGTCTACTTTACCTGCCTTCACCGGTTCAATACGCCCGCCTAAGCTCGCCTACCATCGCCACCGCAGACCTGAAAAATTTTGCCTAAGTTATCAATAAAGCTGTCAAAAAGCCGCGCACCAAGTACGGGGCGATGAGCAGCGGATTGTGAGAGTTATCACTCATCCGATCTCGCTGCTCTTCGGCTTTTTTACAGCTTTATTGCTAGCCTGTCACTAAGCACCCACACTAACTACGCTGTTCTACCCCCTATACCGGCGCCCCCGGAGCCCCCCGCAACTAAATAAAGTTATTTACCCCTAAACCGCCGCTCCTAGACCCCGTCTCAACTCTTATAAATGTATTAACCCCTAAACTGCTGCACCCGGACACCGCCGCCACCTACATGATACCTAGTAACCCCTATCCTGCCCCCCTATACCGCCGCCACCTATAATAAAGTTAGTAACCCCTATCCTGCCGATCCCGGACCTCGCCGCAACTAAATAAATAGTTTAACCCCTAAACCGCCGCTCCCGGACCCCGCCGCAACCTATATTAAAATTATTAACCCCTAATCTGCCCCCCTACACCGTCACCACCTATAATAAATGTATTAACCCCTATCCTGCCCCCCCTACACCGCCGCCACTGTAATAAATTTATTAACCCCTAAACCTAAGTCTAACACTAACCCTAAAACCCCCCTAACTTAAATATTAATTAAATAAATCTAAATAATATTTATCTTATTAACTAAGTTAATCCTATTTAAAACTAAATACTTACCTTTAAAATAAACCCTAATATAGCTACAATATAAATAATAATTATATTGTATCTATCTTAGGATTTATTTTTATTTTACAGGCATCTTTCATTTTATTTAAACTAGGTACAATAGCTATTAAATAGTTATTAACTATTTAATAGCTACCTAGCTAAAATAAAGAGAAATTTACCTGTAAAATAAAAACTAACCTAAGTTACAATTATACCTAACACTACACTATACTTAAATAAATTATTCCTATTTAAAACTAAATACTTACCTGTAAAATAAACCCTAAGATAGCTACAATGTAATTAATACTGCTATTTTAGGATTTATATTTATTTTACAGGTAACTTTGTATTTATTTTAGCTAGTTAGAATAGTTATTAAATAGTTATTAACTATTTCATAACTACCTAGCTAAAAGAAATACAAAATTACCTGTAAAATAAATCCTAACCTAAGTTACAATTAAACCTAACACTACACTATCATTACATTAATTAAATAAATTAGCTACAAATAACTACAATTAAATTAAATTAAATAAACTAACTAAAGTTTAGCCAATCGAATGCGAGCTCAATCTGATTGGCTGATTGGATCAGCCAATCGGATTGAACTTCAATCTGATTGGCTGATTCAATCAGCCAATCAGATTTTTCATACCTTAATTCCGATTGGCTGATAGAATCCTATCAGCCAATCTCAATTGAAGGGACGCTATCTTGGATGACATCCCTTAAACGAATATCCATTCGTCGGTAGTCGTCGGGAAGAAGAGGATGGCTCCACGTCGGCTCGTCTGAAGATGGCTCCGCTCCGGATGGATGAAGATTGAAGATGCCGCATGGATGAAGCCTTAAAAAACATCTTGTTTCAGAGAAACAGTTTTTAATTGACTTCTTACCATTTCCACTACCTCTGAAGTGGAAGGGATAAAACCCCCGAACAGGTGCGGGAACAGGGGGCAGCATTACAGAAGGAAGGAAGTGCAATAGTATACCTGGGTAGTGAATTCAAAGGTGGGCACTGGACCTACAATCAAAAACTTCCCTAATCCTATAATTATATGATAATAGAGAAAGTATGTCCTCCCCACTGAGATAAAGGTTTTTAACCAATGGGTTAAAATCTTATACAAGCTCCAATGTCTGCCAAACTATTATGTGTGATTACATTAAGCAGTCTTATATATATTTTTATAAATCCCCTTTTATTCCAAGGAAGGCTGCAACCAAGGAATTAGTCAAAAGTGAGTCAGTATCTTAGGGACATGCAGAGATATATATCCCAAAAAAAACTGTAAGGAAAGTTGAATAATTTTACCTTTCATTGTCCTTTCATGTTTTCTACTCTTTAAAGTGCACCTGTGCAAAACAAATCTTTGTGGACTGCAAGGACAACCACAACGAAGAAAAGTCAAGATAGAGAAGTAGCAGGTACGCCAAAGTGTGTTCTTCCTAGATCCATTAGTCAGGCCTTGCTTGAACCCTTTGAGATTCCTGGTGTTATTCCAATACTTCTATATATACTATAGATTATAATATTTTCTTTGACATTAATCATGACATACCACTATGCAATACGTTGTAAAATAAATGTATTCTAACAATAAGAAGTAATATATGTTCTGCTACAATAACTAAGTTCTATTTGTAAAAACAAACTTTAGAGCTGTAAACCTAAATTCCTCATTTTAAAACTGTTTTATTAATATAAGGCAGTGTTCTAATTTTGCATGACAGAACATCAGTATACGCTTAAATTAGGTTGTATCGGAATGCTTTCAAAATGACCTTTATATAAGCTTCTGTGCTGAACCTTGATACAGTGATTGACTTCAAAGTCTTATGACTCAGACTTCATATTCCTCACTTATAATGGGTCTGTAAGCACAGCAAAAATCTGTCCTTTAAATCTCTGACATCCGAAACATCTGCCTGACAGTTGATAGACATGAACCACCTCTGCTTGCATTTCTAGAGAAGTGATTTAAAATACATTTCATAATTGCCCACCTGCATATTCTGTTCTGATTCAGATTAGTCATAGCTCATATACAAGCAAGATAAAATCACTAAACACTTGTTCATATTTCTGAATTCAATGTCAGTACAGAACAGCCACTTCACCACTGATATTTGTTTTATCCTGAATTTCTAGGTTTACAATTAATTTACAAACACTTAAAGCATTGCAAAGTAAAACATTTTAGTTTAAAGAAACATATAAAACATCTTGAGATGTTTAAATATCTTTAGTAAAAAAAACAAAAATAAAAAAAAACTGCTATATCTTAATTATTTAATTTGAACTCTATTCATAGAAAAAGCAATAGGCATTTGAGTTATGGTGGAGATAAAAGCATAAGATTAAAATCCTCCTTTTCATAAATGCAAGAGCTGAAGAATTATTGTATAGAAAATTAGCAAATCTAGGCAAGTACCCTGCTTGCTTAGAAGTACTCTGTATACATTGTTACCAATTCAACAGGGAACTCTGGGTTTGATATGCCAATTAGATATAAAATATATCATGCTTTTTTGCTTCAAAGTATTGTACTTAAAGGGACAGTCTAGGCCAAAATAAACTTTCATGATTCAGATAGAGCATGTAATTTTAAACAATTTTCCAATTTACTTTTATCACCAATTTTGCTTTGTTCTCTTGGTATTCTTAGTTGAAAGCTTAACCTAGGAGGTCCATATGCTAATTTCTTAGACCTTGAAGCCCACCTCTTTCAGATTGCATTTTAACAGTTTTTCACCACTAGAGGGTGTTAGTTCACGTATTTCATATAGATAACACTGTGCTGGTACACGAGAAGTTATCTGGGAGCAGGCACTGATTGGCTAGACTGCAAGTCTGTCAAAAGAACTTAAAAAAGTGGCAGTTTGCAGAGGCTTAGATACAAGATAATCACAGAGGTTAAAAGTATATTATTATAAATGTGTCAGTTATGCAAAACTGGGATATGGGTAATAAAGGGATTATCTATCTTTTAAAACAATAAAAATTCTGGTGTAGACTGTCCCTTTAACCACAGCAATTCTTTTTATGGGGTAGGTGCAGCAAAAACAAACCACTTCTGGAATGCTGTTTCGAGCTTAACACTTATCAGCAGAAGATGTGCAAACTGATTTGCTGCGTTGCAAAGCTTTTATGCCCAGAGAAAAATCAATATTTATTTAAGTTATGGTGGAAATAAAAGCATGAGATAAATATCCTCCATTTCACAAAAGTAAGAGCCATAGAATTATTGTATAGAGAATTAGCAAATCTAGGCAAGTATCCCCACTTGCTTTTCTCCAGATTAACTATGACTTTCACTCTTTTCAAGTAATTTAACTCTGCAAATCATAGGTTTTAAAGTACTCACAAGTGGAAGTTCTCTTTGCAGTCGTCCCAAGCCTAACCCTGCCACATATCTGTCTCTAACTGACCTTAGCAGAGATTTGGTAAGGAACTGTAAAATCCAGTAACCTTTGCTAACAAAGTGGCAGTGACTTATTTACTCCAGTAACAAATCTGGATAGGCTTTTCCATATAAGAAAACTGATGGTGGTGGGGGAAATGGGCTATTAAAAACACAACTGCAGCAAACAAGGGGTTACTCGGTTCTTAAATTTTTACAATTGGTTGACATGCGCTAATCTATTGCAAGAAGAAATTACATAAATTAAAAGTTGTATCAGTGCAAAATGTATGTGAGACATTCAGTAAAACCAAACTGATTGAAATTATGGAATGATTAGAGGTGTGCATGGATAAAAAAATCAATTTGGCCGAATCTTTCGTATTAAATATTAAAAAAACATTTGAATTGCACATGCTATTCAGTATTCTTTTAGTTTTTGTTAAGCAAATGTAAATGTTTCTTTATTATAGGTGAAATACTTCACCTGTAGTATTAGTTACCTTTAGCGCACAGGAGAACCGCACTAAACCAGATCCTTCTTAAAAAGGCCCTGGGTGAGCTAATTGGAGCTGCCATGCTAAGGCTACTATTAACACAGCTGGCGCGCTATGCAGAAGAGCACAGGATTAGTGCAGTGCTCCAGTGCGCTAAAGTTATGTATTTTAACTATTTAAAGGAATTTAATAAATACTGTCATCAGATTTGAAATGAGTGTATATTTAAAACTTACATAGCAAGAAGTTAAATGGTGGCAAGGGGTTCAACTGGTGGGGAATCTGGTGTGATTAGGGTTAATAAGTTCAAGTTGCTATGTAAGTTTATTTTGAAATTAGATTGTCCATAGATCAGAGAATGTTCCAATGTACTGAAATAAAAACAATAACTATATTTAATATGCATCAGTGCTTAAAGCAACAGGAGTCAGAAGTGGCTGGCCTTATAGTAGCTGTAAGGAGATGCTTTAATTTGGTGAAATATCAAGCATATTTTTTTATTACAGGAAAAAATATATATAATTTATATATATATATATTGTACATGTATATTCTATTACATTTGTGTTTTATTTCTGATAAATTATAAATTAAATATAAGATCCAATCAATAATTATAATGATTCAATAATACTATTATTGTGTTGTATAAATTTTAATATATCTATGCTTTTAGTTATTATGAGGAATTCCAAATATACACAAGGCTCATTTTTCTTTTCCCAAAATAAAAGAAATCTTGAGAAACAGAACAAGTATACCTTATACCCATCTAATAAATTAATTGAATGACTTAGCTAAGTCCAAGAGGTTTTTCAGTAAGAGCCACAATGCAAACTCAGCATAACTGTATCACAGGTAACAGTGATTAACACCTCAGCTTCGTATGTGATATAACTGCAAATGTGTTAAAGTGTGGTTTGTATGCCTCAGTACCATTCTAGTTAAACAAAACAATGTTTTGTTCTCTTCCAATAGTATCTATTTTTATGAAGTGCCCTCCTACACAGTGTTATTGTGGAAAATGTTATTTACATTTGGAGTGCAATTAAATATTGATGTCTTCTCCACAACCAACTGTTCTGTGAAGCATTGCTTATCTCTTTAGACTTAGTTTTCTGTAACTGCTGTAAAAATCAATAATAAGCATTCAGTATAAATAAAAACAAACTAAATTTTCTTCTATTTAAGTGTATGAGTAACATCATTTTTTCCACTGATTCTTAAATGTTATTCAAGCACTAAAACACTCTTTTTGCTTTTTGAAAAACATTTCTGGAGCTCTCAGTTGTTGCATGAGCATGCCTGCAGCCAATAATTAATAAGCAGCAGTCATCAAAAAGGGGCTATTGACAGCTGTGTGCAAACAGAGGGCAGAGTTGCACAATGATAAATGAGGGTAGCATATTGCTTCCCACTAGCTGCAATGCTGGCCAAACAGGGCAGAGATGTCCAAGCTTGTCCATACAGTCTTTGTTAAATGGAGCCTTATGAGTTTAACCAATACAGTTTATATGCTCATTCCATAAGTTGTAACATGTAGTAATAGAGAAGCCAAAGTTGTGTAAGGGAGCGCTCAGACACGGCTGCCGATTAATCCAAACAACTGCAGTGGCCTTCACGTAGAGAATCCTTCCTCCAATGAAACGTAGTAACGTGATGACGTAGTACTCACTCTTCAGCTGGTGCGAGGACGGGAGCGTTCCACCTCCGCTCCAATTATGAACAGCAACACAGAAAGTCAGCGCACCCAGCACAAAAGGGAGACTCAGGCAGCAGGAACATGTAGAAATGTGATTTATTGCAATGTTTGTTAAATCCACATTACAAAGCTTATCAAAGTGTAATGGCTGGCAGCACCAGTCAGGGAATAAACAGGTCAGACGCGTTTCCTATTGCATAAAGCACAAACTCCTCAGTGACCCTGCACCACTCCCACCACTTTGGTCATTTTATGTGTACAGGAACTCCTCCCACTTAATTGATGGTCCAAAAACTGACCCTTTCATGACCAAAATAGTGGGTGTGTGTGAACGGGAACTTGTTTTGCAAAACTAACAACAACTTAAAAAGCAACAGTTAATATAATACAAAGAAAAATAACTGTCATATGAAGCATGCTATAACAGTTCACAATTGTTACATGAACAAAATAAATCTTTATAATTTAGTTGCTATATGTGAAAAGTAAATAAATAAATAGAATTTGCAATGTAAGTTATTAGTGACAGAAATACATAAACCCATAGTAAAATAAATGATGGATGCTATTGCACTATTGATCTACATACAATTTCACATCCCACTCTGAATTCAATCCCTTAGGAAGACGTGTATCTAAATGAAAAATCCAAAAGACCTCCTTTTTACTCAAAATCACTCCTCTGTTACCACCCCTAGGGTGTCTGGGTATGAGTTGGATGGCCTGAAACGTCAAAAGGGAACTATCAGAATTAGTAATAGAGAAGGCCAGAGAGCTTTGTATATCCTTTGGGATGCACCTCCCTGTATAGAAAACAAGAAGCTTTGATCATCTATTTGCATTAGATTATATATTTAGGGAGGTGAAGTGGGAGCATACTTTTTTAAGATGTTTGAAGCTGTAAGAATAAGAGGAATACTCTTCAACAAACTGATGTTGCACAAAAAATCATTCTGGATATTTATTTGTTACAACTGGTTTTGGACATGTACCTAATTCCAGCTACTTGAGATGTTTTTTATTTGCTATCCCTGATATAATCCTTAATGTGTGAAAAGCAGGGCTTTTGGACAGATTGGAATATCATTAAGGGATGTAGCAGTGGTTCTGGTTAGAGTTAGGTGTTGGGTGGACAAGGGAATCATATGTGAAGATAACAAATGTACTAATATAAAATAGATGCTCTCAATGTTGTGGATCAGGTTTTTTTCCATTCTTCCACATTTATTTGCACCTTCCTTACAGTTAGTGATAGGGATATGAATGATAAATGCTACCTGTCAGTAAGGGGAATTGTTTGTTTTATTGTTCCCCTATTATTTTGATTACTCATAAGTCTCAATTGTTTGCCACAAGGGTGCTAGTATATAGCTGCTCTGTGACAGATACAAGTGTGAACTATCATATAACTCTGAAATGGAACTTGCTTAAAAAATAAAACCCAATTTTATTTTCCTTTTTTATTATGTTTCTTTTTGTACATTCTGTCTTTTGATTAGCATGTAAATGTATCCTCTTTTAGCCTGTATTTTTAATAATCTATTTTCCATTTAATTTCTTCTTTGTTCTTCTCAGCTATTCAATTTCTTTTTTCTTTCTATATTTATTATTCTACTCTTACACAGTTTTGTGCTCACTGATTTGCTTTATTTTCTTTTTTTAGTCTACAGGTGGCCCTCGTTTTACAACGGTTCAATTTACACCGTTTCAGAATAACAACCTTTTTTTCCAGTCATGTGACTGCTATTGAAAAGCATTGAGAAGCAGTGCATTTATTAAAATAGCCAGTAGCTGGAGCTGTCGGCTTGTGTTGCAGCAAAGCCAAGCAAGCTGAAATTAATCAGTTTAACCAGACCTGAGCTATCGAGCAGATTTCAAAGGAACAAGATCTTCCTGTCTATAAATCAGTCCAGATTGGAATGCATAGAAAGAACTGTTTGCAGAAAAATGCAAGTGAAGTCTGGGTTGTATGATTATTTTATTAGGTTTATAATGCTGTTTAGCAATTTTTTTTGTTCATTTAACTTAGTTTAATTATATATTCTGTGTTGTGTGAATATTTTATTAGGTTTATAATGCTGTTTAGCATTTAAAGTCTTCATTGCAAAGCCTTAAAAATAATGTATTAGGTGTTACTTATGACAATTTTGAGAGGGACCTGGAACCTATCTCCCTCACTTCCCATTGACTTACATTATAAACTGGGTTTCAATTTACAACGGTTTCGATTTACAACCATTCCTTCTGGAACCTAACCCCGGCGTAAACTGAGGGCTACCTGTATATATATATTTTTTTCTAGGATTTCATATTTTCCTAATATAAATATGTTTTTTTTATTTTCTAGCTAGCCCCTGAGCAATTTTTTAAATAAATTTGGTGCTTGACAATTTATGTTTTTAATTTTTGCATTTGTATTTGCATTTTAAAGACTCTGCAGCATTTCCAGATCCACTTGTGTATAAAAATTGCCTCCATTTGATGTTGTTTATTAAGCTTCAATTTCCTGTGCTCAAAATAATGAAAACTTTTTTTTTAGTAATACAATGTATTGGAAGCATTTAGTAGAACTAGTATTATAATAATGTAAAAAATAACTTTGAACAGCACAGTTGTAACAACTAAACAACAAAAAACTGCCATGTTGTTACTTGTTTTCTATTCAATACAAAATCAACAGAATTAAAAGCTATTCAAATTAAAACTGCTGATAAGACACTGTAAAATCTGTCCTCTACTGGTTAAAAAATTGTTATTTATAAAAGAAAAAATAATAATAATTACACAAATTGTAGATGTTAAGTATATAAAAAAGGTAAAACTACCCCAATGTCAAATAAATAAGGAAAATGTGAGATTAAAGAGTGTACCATTGATAACATAGAAAAACACAAGCTGCATATAAGAAATATAGGCCAAACAAGTCTGGCCATATTTCCTTTAAAATGATTCCAATAAAAGGTAATGTCCTTTTAAATGAAGTAATTAGTCCCCCAGGATTTCCTTTAAAGTTTTCTTTAGTGACATATCTTACAATGTACCATAAATATAAAAAGAAATAAAGTTTGATGCTTTTTGCAGAAGACATAATTTTGAGAAGTCAAGTGTGTTGCTCCTCACAAGGTTAGCACACTATACAAATATTCCCAGGCTTGCCTGATTTCCCCGCATTTATTCATATAAAAAATCCGTAAATAGAATGGTCACTCATGCTTCTTGACATAAAATAAAGTATAGCATTGAGGAGACCAATAATTTTGACCAAATCCCCAACTCTATTTGCAAAAGTGCAGCACCAAACTTGAAAGTAACCTCCACCATGCATCACTCATCCCTGTTGCCTGCAGACACTTATCCTTGTATCAATCTCCAGTCTTTTGGTCAACAAACAGCCTTCTGCCACAGCCAAATATTTAAAATGTTGATGTATGAGTCCAGAGCACCTGTTGGCATTTTGTCTGCACCCCAGCTCCTGTGTTTTGTGCATAGTTGATACCCCTGGCCTTGTTTTCACTTCAGAGGTACCATGGTGGCAAGTCTTTCATGAAGACCACTTCTGACCAGACTTCTCTATACAGTAAATGGGGGTACCAGGGTCCTACTGGTTTCTGCCAATGTTTTAACTGTTGGCACTGCTGGATTTCTTCCAATTACGAAGGGAAGTAAGCATGATTTGTCTTTAATCTGCTGCATTTATTATCTTGACCGACTACTGCATCTTTGTTCCTCAACACTGTCCTTTCTTTGTGTTTCTTTAGAAGAGCTTGGACAGCACATTTGAAATCACCTGTGTTCCTCCAAATTGCTTCTTGGGAGAGACCTTTCTGATACAGTATATCTAACATGCCTTGTTGCTGTGCTCAGTCTTGCCATGGTTTATGACTTTTGATATTAAACTGTTTTCAGCAACCTCATCCTTGTTAGCAGAGTTTGGCTGCTTTTCTTTCAGTTAATGATTATGTTTTAACCTGCATATTAAATTGATGATCATTAGCAACAGTTTGGTATAATTGTTTAATCATGCACCTAAATGTATGCTTACAAAATCCCAGACTTTACACAAGTGTTCCTAAAAGAATTGATGCTGTTATGAAGGCAAAGGGTGGTCACACCAAATATTGAGTTGAGTTAAATTTTTCTTCTTTTCACTCACTTTGCATTTTGTTTAATGATAAAAATAAAATATTAGTATTTCTATTACTTTTTTAAAGCATTCTTACTTTACAGCATTTTTTCACACCTGATATATATATAGAACATAGTTCTTACCAGAAGCTTGTAATAGGGAAGAATCATCAGTCGTCTTTCTTCTTGTAAACACAGAATGTGTATAATCCTTGTGCAACTTAACAACATACAATATTGTGTCCCTCCAATATCACCCTGGTGCTCTGTTGTAAAAAAATAGATTGTTTGAATTTACCCATTCCCCATTTCTAATTTCATCCACTGAACCTCTATGACATTTACATTACAGCCCTTGATGTCGACTGGACTACAATGATTACATTGTATAAGCTTAGCCACACATAACGGCCATATGATAGCAATTGTTTCTGTGACTTATATCCACCATTTAATGTATTGAGGTTAAAACAGTGGTATCAATTTAAAGATGGAGTATATATGTACATAGATTGGGTTCTCTATTTGTACATTGTATTCTATACAAAGCCCATTTGTTTACTTTATGATAACTAGACTACACCCCTCAATGCTGATTGGCCTGTGATACTGATACTCTGCCCCAATGACATCTTGTTGACTTTTCCGCTCCCTTGACTGACATTAACATAATGGGTACCTGCCTATACATGCTTTATCTACATATCAACTCTGCAACTTTGTTATTTACATATTGATTGATTGATGGCGATGTACATTTCATACGCTCAGTTTGATATATTACTATATATCATCCTAGACAGAGGCTTGACCATTAATGAACACAACATTAAACATGTGTATTAGATGCTCTTATTTACTACAATCTTATCTCACAGTACTGTTTACTAATATCACCAGGGTTCACTTGGTGTTTTTTTGTTTGTTTTTGGGGTAGAGCTATTGATATATATCCTCTCTGTCACTATTTGGTTTGTCCGAGGAAGGGGAGTAATGTTTAATGAAACATCACCACAATAAAATCAAATTCCAGTGAGTGCATATTATTTTTGTATATTTTTTGTTCTTACACCCTGGAGAATGATTCATATGAATTGGATATCTAAACTTGATTCAGCACCCACATCAGATTACTATTAAAGCTGCAGTGACAAACCTCTCCAACACACATTTGGAATACTGTGCCAAACTCCACAGAAAACCAGGAGACTACAGATTCTCTTGGAGCACTAACATTTGCTTTTACAGAGGCTGATGCTAACAGAATACTAGTGAGTACAGATGCATTTAGCGTTATTGGGAAACCCTGAATTCCATCTATCAAACAATACTTAAATTACATAAATGTGAAACTGATCTGAAGCTACATGTGAAATACTTATCCAACTATTACCATAAAAAATATATACCCCGGGGCTTTAGGATACATAATACACCCACTATAGGACAAACCAATCCACAAATTTGCAACAAGTGGTGCCAAATTCTAAATAAGTGCTCACTAGACTGTATGCTTTTAGTGATTGAAGAAGTTGGGATTGAATTGATTAATGTCATAATGGAATTAAAGACTGTTAATGATACTAAACTACCTATCCTTATTGCCCAACCTACGGAAGAATGGCTAAACAAATTGAAGGAACAAGTAGAGGTTTATAGAAATGAACTTATTGAATTTAAAAATAGAAAATTATAGATGACCATGGATTAAAAAGAACATGTCTATGGCTGGCCAGAGAACCAGCACTATGAGACCCAGGTGATATACACGTAGACAGCTAACAAGTATTGACTCAAGTTCAGGCTCGGATAGTGACTCTGGACTTTTCCCACAACAACCAATTGGAAAAACTGCACCATCACTACAGGTTTTTTAAGGGGGTAATAACTCAGAAGAGGAGGAGAGCATGCCTGCAGAAGGGCAAATATAAGGGGACGTCCACCCCTATCAATCTGATTCCAAGCTCTGTACAGGGCATCTGTCATATTTGGGGGGTGTTCAGGTTGGAGCTCAGGTGTGGTGCTTTCAGGTTCATAATGCAAAACAGCCTCTTTCATCTTATAAGAATGTCACCTCGGCATAATTATGCAGAAGAACAAAGATTCTTTATTGCAGATAAACAAAGTAAGAACAGACAGATATCAAGCAAAGGTAAAGTTCAATGAAACAAGATACTTCAGGCACTTGGTTATAGCAATGTAACAAGATACTTCAGGTACTTGGTTATAGCAATGTAACAGGATACACAGGCAGGATACACAGGTCCTTGGAATAGCAATGTAACAGGAAACTCATATACTTGGTTATAGAAATGTATCAGGATACTCAGGTACTTGGTTATAGCAATGTAGCAGGATACTCAGGTACTTGGATTAGCAATGCAACAGGCTACACAGGCAGGATATACAGGTCCTTGGAACAGCAATGTAACAGGATATACACAGGTACTTGAAATAACAATACAGATTGAATTAACACTTCTCAGTACTGACTTGTATAACAGGACACAGACTTTAATTAACACTTCACAGTACTGACTTGTATAACAGGACACAGACTTGAATTAACACTTCACAGTATTGACTTGTATAACAGGACACAAACTTGAATTAACACTTCACAGTATTGACTTGTATAACAGGACACAAACTTGAATTAACACTTCACAGTACTGACATAACAGGACACAAACTTGAATTAACACTTCACAGTATCGACTTGTATAACAGGACACAAACTTGAATTAACACTTCACAGTACTGACATAACAGGACACACGCTTGAATTAACACTTCACAGTACTGACATAACAGGACACAGACTTGAATTAACACTTCACAGTACTGGCTAGTATAACAGGACACAGACTTGAATAAACACTTCAGAGGAAATAAAAAGGGAAGGATACCATTCAGGTAAGAATGTGACAGCAGAAAACAAGAAAACAGAAGTGCTAAATTTAATCCTGGGAATGGATATTACAGTACCCCCTCCTCAAAGACCACCTCTGGATGGCTTTAGCTTCTTCATATAGTTGGAGATCTTTACACCTCACCAGAGTCCCATCAGACGCTAATGTGCAATCAGGAGGTATAATGTGGTCCTTAGATTTTTCTGAGGTTACTGACTTGTTGTGACCGAACAAGTAAATAGGAGCTGAAGTGCCTTTTTTCCTACTGGCAGTTTGAATCTCAGTCTCTTCATTCTTTGACCCAACTACTTTGGATGCTGTTCCAGACTTGATTCTAGAATCCTTAGTATTGACTCCTTTCTTGCTACAGAAAGATATAAAATGTCCTGCAGATCCACAATAGAAGCAGAGCCTTTGCAATCACCTTCTCTGCAATTTCTCTGCACAAAGGGATTTTTTAGAGACTGTAGGACTCCAAACAGCAGACACTTTAGAGGAGACATTTCCCAAAAAAGGGGCAGAAGCTAATGAATAGATTTTAGAGGGTGCAGTGTGGGAAACAAAATAGTCCTTTAAAAAAATCCTTTATGCTGCTTTGGAGGGAGTGGGTTGCATTGAATTGAGGTTGTAAAGTGGATAACCATTCCTCTGATATTTCCTGAACCCTTTGTTCCAACTGATTAATCTGCTGTGGTAGGACTAGCAAGTCTTTGACCATTTTATATGAGCTTTGAATAAGTGTAGTACAATATTTAAGTGTCTGTGAAACAAAAGACATACGCCTAGATTTAGAGTTTGGCGTTAGCCGTCAAATGCAGCGTTAAGGGGTCCTAACCCTGCTTTTTAATGCCCTCTGGTATTTAGAGTCATGCAGGAAAGGGTCTACCGCTCACTTTCTTTCCGCGACTCGAGGCTACCGCAGATCCCCTTACGTCAATTGCGTATCCTATCTTTTCAATGGGATTTGCCTAACGCTGGTATTACGAGTCTTGGAAGAAGTGAGCGGTAGAGCCTCTACCGACAAGACTCCTACCGTCAAAAAAAGTCAGTAGTTAAGAGCTTTATGGGCTAACGCAGGAACATAAAGCTCTTAACTACTGTGCTATAAAGTACACTAACACCCATAAACTACCTATGAACCCCTAAACTGAGGCCCCACCACATCGCAAACCGTATAATAAATTTTTTAACCCCTAATCTGCCGCACCAGACACCGCCACAACCTACATTATACCTATGATACCTATGAACCCCTAATCTGCTGCCCCTAACATCCCCGACACCTACATTATATTTATTAACCCCCAATTTGCCCCCCCAACGTCGCCGCCACCTACCTACAATTAATAACCCCTAATCTGCCGACCGGACATCGCCGCCACTATAATAAATGTATTAACCCCTAAACCCGCCGCACTTCCGCCTCGCAAACAATATAATACATTTTATTAACCCCTAATCTGCCCTCCCTAACATCGCCGCCACCTACCTACAAATATTAACCCCTAATTGTCCGCTCCCAACGTCGCCGCTACTATAATAAAGTTATTAACCCGTAAACCTAAGTCTAACCCTAACACCCCCCTAACTTAAATATAAATTAAATTTAAAGAAATAATTTTACTATAATTAAATAAATTAATCCTATTTAAAACTAAATACTTACCTATAAAATAAACCCTAACGGCTAGATTTGGAGTTTTGTCGGTAACGACCCTAAAAACTAACGCCGGCTTTTTTCTGGCCGCACCATAAAAATAACTCTGGTATTGAGAGTCCACATAAAGGCTGCGTTAGGCTCCAAAAAAAGGAGCGTAGAGCATTTTTAACGCAGCTTCAACTCTCGATACCAGAGTTGCTTACGGACGCGGCCAGCCTCAAAAACGTGCTCGTGCACGATTCCCCCATAGGAAACAATGGGGCTATTTGAGCTGAAAAAAAACCTAACACCTGCAAAAAAGCCGCGTTCAGCTCCTAACGCAGCCCCATTGTTTGCTATGCGGTAACCCTTCCTACGTCTGCACTTAACACTCTAACATGTACCCCGAGTCTAAACACCCCTAACCTTACACTTATTAACCCCTAATCTGCCGCCCCCGCTATCGCTGACCCCTGCATATTATTATTAACCCCTAATCTTCCGCTCCGTAAACCGCCGCTACTTACATTATCCCTATGTACCCCTAATCTGGTTCCCTAACATCGCCGACCCCTATATTATATTTATTAACCCCTAATCTGCCCCCCACAACGTCGCCTCCACCTGCCTACACTTATTAACCCCTAATCTGCCGACCGGACCTGAGCGCTACTATAATAAAGTTATTAACCCCTAATCCGCCTCACTAACCCTATAATAAATAGTATTAACCCCTAATCTGCCCTCCCTAACATCACCGACACCTAACTTCAATTATTAACCCCTAGCTATTTTAGGATTTATATTTATTTTACAGGTAACTTTGTATTTATTTTAACCAGGTACAATAGCTATTAAATAGTTAAGAACTATTTAATAGCTAAAATAGTTAAAATAATTACAAATTTACCTGTAAAATAAATCCTAACCTAAGTTACAATTAAAACTAACACTATACTATCAATAAATTAATTAAATAAACTACCTACAATTACCTACAATTAACCTAACACTACACTATCAATAAATTAATTAAATAAACTACCTACAATTAACCTAACACTACACTATCAATAAATTAATTAAATACAATTCCTACAAATAAATACAATTAAATAAACTTGCTAAAGTACAAAAAATAAAAAAGAACTAAGTTACAAAAAATAAAAAAATATCTACAAACATAAGAAAAATATTACAACAATTTTAAACTAATTACACCTACTCTAAGCCCCCTAATAAAACAACAAAGCCCCCCAAAATAAAACATGCCCTACCCTATTCTAAAATACTAAAGTTAAATGCTCTTTTACCTTACCAGCCCTGAACAGGGCCCTTTGCGGGGCATGCCCAAAGAAGTTCAGCTCTTTTGCCTGTAAAAAAAAAAACATACAATACCCCCCCCCAACATTACAACCCACCACCCACATACCCCTAATCTAACCCAAACCCCCTTAAATAAACCTAACACTAAGCCCCTGAAGATCATCCTACCTTGTCTTCACCTCACCAGGTATCACCGATCCGTCCTGGCTCCAAAATCTTCATCCAACCCAAGCGGGGGTTGGCGATCCATCATCCGGTGCCTGAAGAGGTCCAGAAGAGGCTCCAAAGTCTTCATCCTATCTGGGAAGAAGAGGCGATCCAGACCGGCAACCATCTTGATCCAAGCGGCATCTTCTATCTTCATCCGATGACGACCGGCTCCATCCTGAAGACCTCCACCGCGGACCCATCTTCTTCCGGCGACGTCCAACTGCAGAATGACGGTTCCTTTAAGGGACATCATCCAAGATGGCGTCCCTCGAATTGCGATTGGCTGATAGGATTCTATCAGCCAATCGGAATTAAGATAGGAATATTCTGATTGGCTGATGGAATCAGCCAATCAGAATCAAGTTCAATCCGATTGGCTGATCCAATCAGCCAATCAGATTGAGCTCACATTCTATTGGCTGTTCCGATCAGCCAATAGAATGCGAGTTCAATCTGATTGGCTGATTGGATCAGCCACTCGGATTGAACTTGATTCTGATTGGCTGATTCCATCAGCCAATCAGAATATTCCTACCTTAATTCCGATTGGCTGATAGAATCCTATCAGCCAATCGGAATTCGAGGGACGCCATCTTGGATGACGTCCCTTAAAGGAACCGTCATTCTGCAGTTGGACGTCGCCGGAAGAAGATGGGTCCGCGGTGGAGGTCTTCAGGATGGAGCCGGTCGTCATCGGATGAAGATAGAAGATGCCGCTTGGATCAAGATGGTTGCCGGTCCGGATCGCCTCTTCTTCCCGGATAGGATGAAGACTTTGGAGCCTCTTCTTGACCTCTTCAGGCACTGTATGATGGATCGCCAACCCCCGCTTGGGTTGGATGAAGATTTTGGAGCCAGGACGGATCGGTGATACCTGGTGAGGTGAAGACAAGGTAGGATGATCTTCAGGGGCTTAGTGTTAGGTTTATTTAAGGGGGGTTTGGGTTAGATTAGGGGTATGTGGGTGGTGGGTTGTAATGTTGGGGGGGGTATTGTATGTTTTTTTTTTACAGGCAAAAGAGCTGAACTTCTTGGGGCATGCCCCGCAAAGGGCCCTGTTCAGGGCTGGTAAGGTAAAAGAGCTTTTAACTTTAGTAATTTAGAATAGGGTAGGGCATTTTTTATTTTGGGGGGCTTTGTTGTTTTATTAGGGGGCTTAGAGTAGGTGTAATTAGTTTAAAATTGTTGTAATATTTTTCTTATGTTTGTAGATATTTTTTTATTTTTTGTAACTTAGTTCTTTTTTATTTTTTGTACTTTAGCAAGTTTATTTAATTGTATTTATTTGTAGGAATTGTATTTAATTAATTTATTGATAGTGTAGTGTTAGGTTAATTGTAGGTAGTTTATTTAATTAATTTATTGATAGTGTAGTGTTAGGTTAATTGTAGGTAATTGTAGGTAGTTTATTTAATTAATTTATTGATAGTATAGTGTTAGTTTTAATTGTAACTTAGGTTAGGATTTATTTTACAGGTAAATTTGTAATTATTTTAACTATTTTAGCTATTAAATAGTTCTTAACTATTTAATAGCTATTGTACCTGGTTAAAATAAATACAAAGTTACCTGTAAAATAAATATAAATCCTAAAATAGCTATAATATAAATATTATTTATATTGTAGCCATATTAGGATTTATTTTACAGGTAAGTATTTAGCTTTAAATAGGAATAATTTATTTAATAAGAGTTAATTAATTTTGTTAGATGTAAATTATATTTAACTTAGGGGGGTGTTAGTGTTAGGGTTAGACTTAGCTTTAGGGGTTAATACATTTATTAGAATAGCGGTGAGCTCCGGTCGGCAGATTAGGGGTTAATAATTGAAGTTAGGTGTCGGCGATGTTAGGGAGGGCAGATTAGGGCTTAATACTATTTATGATAGGGTTAGTGAGGCGGATTAGGGGTTAATAATTTTATTATAGTAGCGCTCAAGTTCGCTCGGCAAATTAGGGGTTAATAAGTGTAGGCAGGTGGAGGCGACGTTGAGGGGGGCAGATTAGGGGTTAATAAATATAATATAGGGGTCGGCGGTGTTAGGGGCAGCAGATTAGGGGTACATAAGGATAACGTAGGTGGCGGCGCTTTGCGGTCGGCAGATTAGGGGTTAATAAGTGTAGGTAGGTGGAGGCGACGTTGTGGGGGGCAGGTTAGGGGTTAATAAATATAATATAGGGGTCGGCGGTATTAGGGGCAGCAGATTAGGGGTACATAAGGATAACGTAGGTGGCGGTCGGCAGATTAGGGTTAAAAAAATTTTAATCGAGTGTGGGGGGACCTCGGTTTAGGGGTACATAGGTAGTTTATGGGTGTTAGTGTACTTTAGAGTACAGTAGTTAAGAGCTTTATGAACCGGCGTTAGCCCAGAAAGCTCTTAACTACTGACTTTTTTCCTGCGGCTGGAGTTTTGTCGTTAGATGTCTAACGCTCACTTCAGACACGACTCTAAATACCGGAGTTAGAAAGATCCCATTGAAAAGATAGGATACGCAATTTACGTAAGGGGATCTGCGGTATGGAAAAGTCGCGGCTGAAAAATGAGCGTTAGACCCTATTTTGAGTGACTCCAAATACCGGCGGTAGCCTAAAACCAGCGTTAGGAGCCTCTAATGCTGGTTTTCACGGCTAACGCCAAACTCCAAATCTAGGTCTAATATAGCTACAATATAACTAATAGTTACATTGTAGCTATTTTAGGATTTATATTTATTTTACAGACAACTTTGTATTTATTTTAACTAGGTACAATAGCTATTAAATAGTTAATAACTATTTAATAGCTACCTAGTTAAAATAATTACAAAATTACCTGTAAAATAAATAACAACCTAAGTTACAAATACACCTAACACTACACTATCAATAAATTTATTTAAGAAATTACCTACAATTGTCTAAACTAAAATACAATTAAATAAACTAAAACTATAATACAAAAAACCCCCACTAAATTACAGAAAACAAAAAAAAAAATTACAAGAAGTTTAAACTAATTACACCTAATCTAAGCCCCCTAAAAAATAAAAAAGCCCCCCAAAATAATAAATTGCCCTACCCTTTTCTAAATTACAAAGTAATCAGCTCTTTTACCAGCCCTTAAAAGGGCTTTTTGCGGGGCATTGCGCCAAAGTAATCAGCTCTTTTACCTGTAAAAAAATACAACCCCCCCAACATTAAAACCCACCACCCACACACCCCTACTCTAACCCACCCAAACCCCCTTAAATAAACCAAACACTAACCCCCTGAAGATCTCCCTACCTTGAGTCGTCTTCACCCAGCCGAGCCAAATTCTTCATCCAAGCGGAGCAAGAAGAGGTCCTCCATCCGGTAGAAGTCTTCATTCAAGCGGGGCAAGAAGAGGTCCTCCAAGCGGCGTCTTCTATCTTCATCCATCCGGAGCGGAGCCATCTTCCATCCAGCCGACGCGGAGCCATCCTCTTCAACCGACGGACTTATGACGAATGACGGTTCCTTTAAGGGATGTCATCCAAGATGGCGTCCCTCGAATTCCGATTGGCTGATAGGATTCTATTAGCCAATCAGAATTAAGGTAGGAAAAATCTGATTGGCTGATTCAATCAGCCAGTCAGATTGAAGTTCAATCCGATTGGCTGATCCAATCAGCCAATCGGATTGACCTTGCATTCTATTGGCTGTTCCGATCAGCCAATGGCTCATTATATTATATCCAATTTTCTGTACATATAGCACCTTTAGTTACTTCCTCCTAACCATGCTACATTTTATGTTTAAATTGACATATACAAACTTACATACATCATATTTTACTATATCATTATGGACCACACTAGGTTATACATCCAATCAGGACTGACTATTTAACTTTAACTCCTATTTTGTCTTCCTTAAACTGAATTTTCCATCTTTTAGCTTTTATTCTCTATTTTTTGAATACATGTTTTATGTCTCCTTCAGTTATAATTACTTATTAGTAATACCAAACACTCAGTGCCACACACTCTGTATATGTTTCCACAGAGCCACATTAGGATACATATTTTCGCTTATACCATTTTTATTTTTATCCTTACCTTTTAATTTTTATTTCTATAATGTATCATTTTATTTTTATTTGCTCATAGCGGTTTTCTTATCCTAACATACACCCTGGACACATTTTGCCTTTTTACCTTCCTATTGAGCTTTTTTGATATACACCAACTCTTGAGTCTAGCTCACAGTATGTCAATTATTATTGATAGTATTCCGCTAGTCAGGGCATTTTTCCAATTCTTTCTTTTAGCCTGTTCTTCTTTTCAAATTGTAGTCTTTTGTGAATGTAACATCTTGCCTTTTTGTTTCATCAGGGTGGTCTGCCTCTGCCGTGCAGATTTTTTAATATGTTGCCACTTGGCTGTTTTCTATTAGAACTTTTCTTTATGGTCAATTAGTTCTGCACACAGTTAGACAGACCACCCTTTTTGACACCCATAGAATTTATGGCCCATTTCAACTGACGTACTTATTGATTGTCATTATTTATTCATTTATTCATTTTTTAATGTTGCAATTTTTAGTTCTACATATGTATTATTTTGTTTATTTATTGACATTCTATTATATTTTATTTTTTGATTCATTTGTATAGTTAGAACTCGCATACAGTTCACTGTTATTTTCTCATATTTGTTTTATTGCCAAGGTACTGCATATTTAATAATTTTTTATCCGGTGTATCTTATGTGAGTCTTTTCTCACCAAACCTCCGGTGTTATCATTATTATTATCAACATTGTGTTTAGAGTACCGCATTGTGACCCCACTGAACCAGCATTAAACTTTTTTTCTAATTTCCTGCGATTGTTTAACACTTGGCATGCTGTGCTGTGGTTCGGTGGCGCCACACTGATTGGCTCATACTATAGCTCCTCTAGGATTGGTGCAAACATAGTTTAAAAGCTTTCACGGTCATATTCTAATTAGCCTCCGAAGAAGCGCATCCACGCATGCACAAAACTTGTCAGGCTTCCTGACTGTTACCTCATTAACTTGTTACTAATTTTGGACTGTTAATAAACTTTGTTATCCAGCATTTATCCATTTTGAGTCAGCGCATGCTTTCTCTACTATTTAATTTTTATTATTCTTGATAATTTAATTTGTTATTTTTTGTAATCTTAGTTTTTTTGTTTTTTTTATAAAACAAGCTTTATTCAATGAACAATTGCTATATTAAAGCATTAACAAAGTACAATAACATGGTTGCTTCTTACAATGTAGTCACATATATTATCTGTTGTAACACTGTTAAAGGCGATCAAATGATTGGATTATAACATGTTTTGTCCATCATTGCAGATCAAAATTTTGCTTAGTATATTTTACATCTGTAGTTAAAACAATTGAAACCAAGCATTTATTCAAGGCATAGTTTTGCAACATGAGCAGACAGTATGCTCACTCATATTTATTATTAGAGCATTCCAAAGAAGGAGGAAAGAAGGAAGGGGAAAGAGAAGGAGTAAGCAAAAGAAGAGAAGAGAAAAAAAATGGGGGGGGGGACATCTCACCCAACATACACCTCTGCACCAGACTATGACCAGCTAAGAACTACCATAACCTTCAGCACCCTATATGTCTCTACCTTCCCAAATTAGCATCATGTATTCATGTGTCTCCATTTTGCCAGACCTCAGATAGTGGAACCTCTCCAGACTCAGTAGTTCCCAGACCCCAGCTCTCCACTCCCCTAGCGTTGGCACCTGAGGCGATTTCCAATGTTTCGGGACGAGTCCCTTTGCACAATTCAAAATCAGGAGGAATAAATGGCGATTCGCTTCCTCAATTATCCTTGGTATTTCATGATAAATAAGGTATTTGGGGTTAGGAGGTAAAATAATTTTCAAAAGCCTGCTAGCCTCAAGAAACACCTCCTCCCAAAAGGGTTGTATAAGAGGGCACTGCCACCACAAATGCAATAACGAGCCCTCCCCTCTGCAGCCCCTCCAGCACTCTCCACTCAGATGATGATATATTTTTCTCAGCCTCTGCGGTGTCATGTACCACCTGCTTAAGAATTTGAAGTGAATTTCTTGGAGTCTTACAGAGACCAATGCTTTTTTGGCTTTACTTAATATTGACCTCCAGGCTTGTGTGTCAAATTCAGAGCCCAGTTCTTTGTGCCAGGCAGCAACATAAGAAGGCATAACCTCTCCATCGCCCTCCATTAGCATTCTATATAGTAAGGAGATTAGGTGGCGTGGAATAATTGCTGAGGTACAAAGTTCCTCAAATGGCTTTTTCCGTCTAATCAGTGATTCTCTATCTCGAGTGTTATTAAAGAAGTGTCCTAACTGTGCTACTCTGAACCATGAGGAAAACATATCATGATTCCAAGCAGCCAGATCCGCCTGCGGTTTAAGTCGACCCTGGTCGATTACATTTGATATGGCTACCTCGGAGAGTGAATAGGATGATCCCGGGGAATGCGCTTTGTTTGCTATTCCATTATCAGGATTTTCATGTACTGGAGTGACCAGTGAAACAGCTGAAGAGATATAGCTTTTTGTTTTAATAAGCTTGTCCCATCCGTGGAATACATCCTCGTGAACGTTGCCCAGAGCTTATCCATGCCAATTAACCTGCATTGCCTCTTTGGAGAATCTCCCTATCAAGTCCTATCCAAGCCTTGTCAGCTATTCCGTGACAGCACTCAACTATTCGCTGAAGGATCATCGCTTTGTGATATTCACTGAGCAAAGGGACTCCCGCCCCTCCCCCACTTCTGGGAAGATACATTGTTTTTTTACTTATCCTTGGTTTCAAGTCATTCCAAATATAAGATTCAATTGCCATTTGGATTTGATGAATCAAGTGCCCGGCTGATGCAAGAGGGATCGTCTGCATAATGTACAGCACCCAAGGTAGCACATTCATTTTTGCCACATGTATTCTCCCCATCCAAGAGATGGTTTTATTTTTCCACGACGCAAGGTCCCTTGCAATATCATCTCTGATGCATTTATAGTTTATGTTCACTATCTCCTTTAGTGAAGGAGCAAGCAAAATGCCAAGATATCTCAAATGCTTCATAGCAATTTTCAGGGGGCATCCATGGTTCTGGTTTTCAAAAACTTCTTGTGGCATTGAGATGTTCAAAATCTCCGACTTAGAGGGATTGAGTAAGAAATTAGATACTCGACCATAGGCTTCAAATTATGCTAAAGATGCCTGGAAGGAGGCACCATTATCTGCTAGGGTCATCAGTACATTGTCCGTGTATAATATTAATTTATGCTCTGTTTCCCCAACCCGCAGTCCGCGAATAGTAGAATTGGCTCGTATCTTACTCGCCAAAACTTCCATAACAAGAGCAAATAGCGGGCACCCCTGCCTCGTCCCGTTGGAAATCGGGAAGGACGTGGAAAGCATACCATTCACCCTTACCCGCGTACTCGGGTTAGAGTACAAAGAGAACACCCAATTTACAAAACGTGGGCCAAGTCCCACCTTCAGCAAAGTGTGGCACATAAAAGACCAATTAACCCGGTCAAAAGCCTTCTCCGCATCCGTCGACACAAGTATCAGCGGTTTCGGAGTCATCATGTGCAACAGAAATCAGCTGGAAGACTCTAAGGGTGTTGTCTCGCGCTTCTCTAGCATGAATGAAACCTGCCTGATCTGTAGATATTAACTGAGGTAGATATTTTCTAAGGCGGTTTGCTATGACCTTTGCCAGGATCTTAACATCAGAGTTAAGTAAAGAGATTGGTCTATAGCTGCCTGGCTGAGTCTCCGGCTTATCAGGCTTAGGAATGACCGATATAAAAGCTTCCAACATAGAGCGTGGCAAAACCGGATCACCCGAGAATCGATTGAACAAATGGAGCAAACGAGGTACCAGAATGTCTGCAAATATTTTATAGTAGCGAGTCCCGATTCCATCAGGACCCGGACTTTTGCCAACTAAAAGGCTCTTAATAGCTGCCAGGATCTCCTCAGATGTAAAGGGAGCATCCAATTGATCTGCCTCCTCTTCTGATAGTTGCGGCAAATCTATTCCAGCCAAGTAATCTATTATTTCTTGCTCCGGAATCTGCCTATTTCGATATTCTCCCCACTCTCCACATACCAAGTGAATATTGTAAAGGGATTCATAAAAGCTCCGAAAAGTATTAGCAATGGACTGCCCGTCCCTATGTGCCTCCTCATGTTTGTCAATAATCTCAAAAACATAGGAGCGTAATCTCCTCCATGCAAGGGCACGAGCCAGGAGTTTGCCCGCCTTATCTCCATGCTCAAAAAACTGTTGCAGTAAAATAAGTGCTTTTTTTATGTCGTTCTTCCTGCAGGTGTCTCAGCAAAGCCAATCTAGCTTTTGCAAGTTCCTCCTGCAGCCCACTATCATTGGGGCTATTTTTGTGTGCTGTCTCTTTCTGGGTTACTTGTGCTAGTAACGTTGTGTATAGCTCTCTTTTAGTTCTACGTAATGCAGCACAGTGTCTCATCAATATGCCCCGAAGCACACATTTGTGAGCTTCCCAGACAGTGAAACTGTCTACAATATCATCCGCATTCAAGCGAAAGTACTCCTCTAGGTTTTTATGCAACTCTTGTGTCAGAAGCTGGTCATTCGAAAGAAATTTGTCCAACCTCCAGATATAAGGCGTTACTGGAGAATCAGGCCAGTCAATCGTACATTTGACCGGTGCATGATCCGACCACGTGATTGCATTGATATTACTGCCTGCTGTGACTGCTAGCCCAGCGGAATCGTAAATAGATAATCTATCCTCGTATATTTCCTATGAGGATGTGAATAAAATGTAAAATTTTTAATTGAGGGATGAAATTTACGCCAGATGTCGTGCACCACGAGGTCCTTGAGGGATCTGGTGAGGTGTTTAATTACTTTGTGAGGAGCGCTGGAGAGGCCATCAGAGGTGTCCAGAGTAGGGTCCAAGGACACATTAAAGTCCCCCCCCCCAGGTAAAGGGTGCCCTTTTGTACCTCTAAAATTTTAAGCATAACTTTTTTTAAAAACAGGTCCTGAGCTTTGTTTGGAAAATAGAATTTGGCCAGGGTCATGGGTCTGCCATATAAAGTGCCCGTCATAATCAAGTACCTACCATTTGGGTCGTCAAATGTCTGTTCTAATTGAAAAGGCACTGTGGAACGGAACAGTATGCCCACTCCATTCTTTTTAGAAGGCCCTGAGGCAAAGTAAGCTGCCGGGTAGTGTCTGTTAAACCACTTTGGTTCCCTTAACTTGGAGAAATGCGTCTCCTGAATAAAAACTATATTGCCACCCATCCTGTGTAGGTCGCAAGTGACTATTGATCTCTTTCCTGGACCATTAAGGCCCTTAACATTTATGGTGAAGAGTTCAATGGTGTGCCGTCTGGCTTGTGCGTGTGGATTAGTCATTTGTAAACTATTAGCTGTGCGTGTGTGAGGGTCAGGAGGAGAAGAAAAAAAAGGGGAGTGTTTTAATTAATTAAAATTTTCAGATGCAGTGATATAGATTTATGCCACAGGTAGGGAAGGAAAAAGCTCAAGATAGTGGGGGGTCAAAGGAGTAAGGAAAAGAAAGGGGGGTCAAAGGTCTGTTGCAGACCAAGACTGAAGATAGCAGAACACCTTTCCCAAATAAATCAAGTGGGCTAGGTTTAGAAAGGAAAGGGTAGTAATCAAGTCAATAGAAAACAAAAGGTAATATTCAACCGGAGGTAGTAACCCCATTACTCTTATAACTGCAATCTCAGCAGAAAATTAAACTTTGTAGATAAGAATAACCCAAAAATCAGATTAGAAAACCATTGTTAGAACCAATCATATATTGAAGTAGAACCACGAAAACCAAGAGCAATCCCCTTGCCAACCCAAGGAGTATGTAACAAACGAAAGCCCTCGTCCCAGAAGTTTATCATATACCTGAGTCGTCTATGCCCACCTCCCTTTGAGTTTCCAAACTTTTTTTTATATTTTTATTTTCTTTTTCCCCTTCCCCCCTTCTTCCCTCCCTTCCCCCCCTCTACTTCCCCCACCCCCACTTCTCCCCCTCCCTACTCCTTCCTCCCCTTTTACTCCCGCCCCTCCCCCTTTTGTTTCCCCGGCTATGATGAATTTTGCTTAAAATTGTGTTAGACTGCAAAAAGGGCGTAGTGCGTGTAAAAGTTGCTACGCAAATTATCTTTCCTCCTCTCCCACTATTGCTTCTCTAACTAAAAAGGAGGAGCAGTCCCTAAAAGCAAGATCAAATACTCTAACGTGTCTATCTATACCCCCAAGAGGTTCACCAAAGACTATGGGCAGTCCGTTTAATCCTTACAGGAAATGACAGTGTAGTAAGCCCTTACAATAGCATTAAATCCTGATCCCCCCCTCCCAGCAATGCCCAGAAAAAACAATAACCAACCAATACATATCAATACATAAACATTTGAAATATGTCGCTTTTATAAATCCCATACTATCCCCATGTAAGGCCCACCCTTACTACCTCCCCTAAAGTGAACTAAGGCAACCTATATGTTTCATACAGTGATATACAAGATGTATCAATTTTAATATTATAACAGATCTAAGCATATCTACAATCAAAGTCCAGGGAAACATCTTGATGCTAAGGCAATGTAAGTGATCAGATGACAGTCCTGCCTATAGTACTTAGAGCATTTACTGCACGATAGGACTGAAGTGTGCATTTACCAACAGCCGGTTAGGCCTGCCTGTATTTTAGCGAGCTGTTGGAAGTTTCCCTTATATAGGCTTCTATGGGAGCCATTCATTAATACATAGTGAAAAGAAAAATGTCAATACAAAAATGATAACGTCATTGAGAAAGGCAAACATTAACTTATCTGTACTGGAACACTGCGAAGATAGACATCTCCTGTAGTGGGACTCACGGTAAACTTGATCTCATCAGGTCAAGCAAAGGGTCTCTCCAAAAGCAGACTGACAAGTAGATCTGTGGTTTAAGTGGGCTGCAACCTCTCCGCCCCCCGATCTGCTTCAGGCCCAGGCTGCCCTGATGCTGCGGCTATATTTGGTGGAGTGATGCCCAGAGCTTGACTGAAAGCGGGGAGGTCGGCAGGTGTTTTGAAGATGGCAGTCGTCCCATTTTTGGATGCGATTAAATAAGTGGTAAACCCCCACCTGTATGGAATCTGCACATGCTCAGAGGGTCTAAGGTGCTTGTATTATCTGGCAGTTACTTGGTTTGTTAATTGTTGTTTTGAACCAAACCCCAATGGTGCTCTGAGCAGCTGCAGTATTTTAAATGCTGGTGCACTGAGAATTTCTAGC
Source organism: Bombina bombina (assembly GCF_027579735.1). NCBI lineage: Eukaryota > Metazoa > Chordata > Amphibia > Anura > Bombinatoridae > Bombina > Bombina bombina. Next base: position 763,539,528 of record NC_069501.1, read on the forward strand.
TATGCGTCACTTGCACGTGCAGAGAAAATGACTAAAACAGTGATAACTTTTACTAGAAGCATTTTTGCCAATACATACTGTATATATTTCAAATATATTTCTGTTCAAAAATGTAATTAATCTATGTGAATTTCTAGCTATGCTTCACTTGCACGTGCAGAGAAAATGACTAAAACAGTGATAACTTTTACTAGAAGCATTTTTGCCAATACATACTGTATATATTTCAAATATATTTCTGTTCAAAAATGTAATTAATCTATGTGAATTTAAATTTTGACCGAAATGTCCCTATAAGTATATATATTTATGTTTTTTAAGGCCACCCAACAACCAGTGCTGAGCTACAACATAAGAGATCAGTTGAGCTTCCGTTTTTGCGACAAAAAACTAAATAAATACGGATTGTCTTCTAAGTTAAACACATCAAAGCTTAAGAGACATAAAACATGTTTGGGTTTATAATATAAAATATTTGTATAATACACAATATGATATAAAAGATTATGCATAGTGGTAAAAATGCTCAATATATTTAAATTATTTATTTTGATCCCTTTTCCTGTAATTTAAATCTGAATCTGAAAAGAATACAATAACAGAAAGCAGACTTTGGTGTGCTCTGATAAAAAGGATATCAGTATACAAGGTCAGTATGGAAATACTATATAATTTATTTCAGTTTATATTTAGATATTCAAATAAACTTATTTTATGTGCTCTATAAAAAAAATCCCCAAGGACTATTGACTCACAAATAATATTCAAATTGATGCTAAAAAAACTTCTTCTGAAAAAAAAATCCAAATCTAAATTCTGTATAACAAAATCTCTATAAATAACCTTAGCTGAGATAAGGCCAAAAAAAAAAACAAATTAGAAGATTCATAGTATTCTCAGTACCATATTTTCCAACCATTCCTTCATCCTGTGGGATTGTCACCAGTTAGGAGGTATTTCCCTCTGTACCCACCCAAAGCCCCCTGGTGTCCCGGTTTTAACCTTCCCACCCAAGCCTCACCTAGACAAGTCCATGGGCTTTCCAGACACACCCACAGAGCCTAGATGTTATGTAGAGCAGGTGTCGCCGCTTCTGTAGAGTAGCTGGGCACAGATCAGTAAAAACCTGAACTTCCATTCCGTCAAATTGCAGGGGATGTTTGTTCCTAGTGTGCCGAAGGATGTCCTCCTTGTCTTTGTATGATAACAATTTTATAATGATATCCCTAGGGGGTGCTCTGGCTGGTGGTCTGGGTCTAAGCGCACGGTGTGCTCTTTCAACCTGGATCTCTGCAGCATTGGGTGTATTTTTGAGAAATCTGAAAAACTCTTTGATGTAGTGATTTATTTCAGGCGGGCTCACCATTTCAGGCACTCCACGGAGCTGCAGGTTGTTCCGCCTGCTCCTATTTTCCAAATCTTCAATCCTGTCAGTCAGTGTCTGAACTGTTGCTCCTGCGATTGTATGCAGCTGGCCTGTTGCTGCAGATCCAAGCACATGATTTCTTGTGTTTCCTCCACCTGTGCAACCCTGTGATCCACTGCCAGTATATCCTTTTTTAGTTCCCCAAACATGAGCTTCACATCTACCATGACCTCTTTTATATCATTTTTGGACAAAAAGTGCTTAATGTCCTCTTTAGTAACATAACTGGGCTGTACAGTTTCTGAATTCACTATCTGCATGGCGGCTGCTTGCCTACTAAATTCAGGAGTTTCCCTGCTTGCGCAGGAGGCCGCCTCAGAGGAGATCAAGTAGTTTTCCATATTGGAAGATTGGGAGCCCTTGGAGGGTTTTGAGATTCTACTATTAGCCATTCCCAGGTCTAGGGCTGTGGAAACCCTCAGGGAGTACTTCTTTCTCTTCCCAACTAGTGGTTGCTTCAGCTGAGCTATCTATGCGATAGTAGGGACTCTCTATCCCAATTTGTAGTACTCTTTGCTTACTGGTAAATTGCCAGGTTAATAACGTATGGTCCCTGTTTCAACTATAGCATTAGGTTTATAAAGTCCCCCTCCAATCTCAGTATATTACTGCAAGTTAGTGCCAAATCTCCTCTATTCCCTTCAATGTCTTTTAAAAGAGCTCTGTGTTTGTAGTCATATGGCAAGTGCGATCAAAGTACTGCAGTGTTAATTCTCAAGTCTCTTTAAGTTTTATTTGTAATATATGTTAGCAGGACACTGAGTTCGGCAAATGTCGTGGGGAGATCTTGTGCTTCAGAGACTATATAACTCACCCTCCAGAGCAACGATGATGTGATCCTCCTTTGGCTTGATGAGGACTGTTTTGGAGCTGAATGCAATTCCACGCCGTCACCAATTTAGCTAAGGCCCAAAATTTCGGCCCGCTCCGGTACTGCGATCTGGATCGCTTCACTAAAGGTGCTGAGAAGTCCTGGCTTGGCGATCAGGCGGCAGATGTCTAAACTGGACAGCTGGATCAAAACAAGTATCTCTAACACTGCTTCCCTCAGTGATCCCACTCTTCTTACTCCGGTGCAGCCTAACTGCGCAGCAAGCAATCCAGACCCTCTCCGTTCAACAGAGAAGGGTCCTAAGGGTCAGGTTATTTGGCAACCACCTTCAGAAGTGTAGTAGCTAGATTTTCTTCGGTTCTAACAAGCTATGGGTCATTCAATACCTTCTATAAGAGCTTTGAGGCTTCAGAGCTCAATCAGTGTGCGGCCATCAGCAAGCGTGGCCAAGCTCCACCCCCCTGTAATCTTAGTTTGTTTGTTTTTTTTGTAATTTTTTTTATTTTTGGTATATTTTATTTATTTAAAATAGTAATGTTAGGTTTATTTATAGTTTAAGCTTATTTTTTTATTTATTTCATAGGTAAGTTTTTATTTAGTTAAAGGTAGTTTTATTCTAAGTTTCATTTAAAGTTAGGGGGGTGTTAGGTTTAAGGGTTGTCTGTTTAATTTAGGTAGTTACGATGTGGGTGTTTCGCGGTTTATGGGTTAAAGGTTTAGGTTAGTATTTGCGATGTGGGTGTTTGGCAGTTTAGGAGTTAATAGGTTTAGTTTAGTATTTGCGATGGGGGCGGTGGTTTAGGGGTTAATAGCTTTATTTAGTGTCAGCGATGTCAGGGAGTGGTGGCGGATTAGGGGTTATTATTTTTATTTAGTGTCAGCATTGTCGGCGATTTAGGGGTATTTAGATTAGGAGTTTATGTTAGGGTGTTAGATTTATACATAACCTTCTTTTCTCCATAGACATCAATGGGTATTGCATTATAGCAATCGCCATTCCACAACCGCAGTTTTTTTGTAACACTTTTTCTCCATTGATGTCTATGGGGAGAAACGTGTACGAGCACATCAAGTCAGGAATTTTGTGAGGTATGGAGCTTAACACACCATAATGCACAGCACAAAAAGGTTTTTCTGTAACTTGTAATGGCAGCGCTATAGAAAGTGCGGTACCTCTAAATTCTTAGCACTACTTACGCACCGGGTTTAGTGCATAACTTGTAATTTAGGTGAAAAAGAGGTTCATCTAATATTGTGCTAACAAGACTATAAGGCCTCTATTTAACAAAGTCTGGTGGGCCTGATCCGACAGTGCGGATCAGGTCCGCCAGACCTCGCTTAATACGGAGAGCAATACGCTCTCCATATTCAGCATTGCACCAGCAGCTCACAAGAGCTGCTGGTGCACGTCGCCCCCTGCAGACTCGCGGCCAATCAGCCGCCAGCAGGGAGGTATCAATCAACCCAATCGTACTCGATCGGGTTGAATTCCGATTCAGATCAGGCGGACAGGTTATGGAGCAGCGGTCTTTGTGATTGCTGCTTCATAACTGCTGTTTCTAGAGAGCCATTCGGAGCTTGATAGATAGGCCCCTAATAATTAAAGAATGATTTGTTATTTGTTAATGTTTGATGTATTTGCACCTTTTTTAATCTATTTACCATAAAGAGTTTATTTTAAATGTTTTCAATTTGAAAACCTTGTGTAATTTCAGGACTGAAGGTTAAAGACATTTGAAATGCTTATTTAGTTGAATATACATTTTTACAGGCATTTGTAAGTATTATTTTATCATAAACTAATGTGAAAACTGTTTGAACAAAACTTACCTTAGGGTATCTAAGAAAAGTTTGTTGAATTTAGCACAGTATTTTGAGACAAGATCATTACACAATCAGCATGCTCATTTTTAGAAGTGATTGTTTCTTCCCCTGTGAACAAAGTTCTGTTTTAAAGCCTCTCTCAGCTTCAGTCGCACTTATGATCATCACCATGACAACTAGTATCTGTGCAGTTCTGTTCTGCTTTGACTGCAAAAGATCTACATGGCTTAAAGTAGTCTGGCACAGTTTATTTTGAAAACAATCTTATTTATGGTGTGAATAAAAACTATTTAATATGAGTTTTAATTGCAATAATATCTATTAATATAGCTTTATACTATAAAAAAGGAATTTTCTTTAAGATATTTCATGGACAGGGATTTCCAATTTTAGATATATTAGATAACAAAACATCTGCAGGTATTTGGGTTTTAAGTGTTGTGTTCAAGCTCATGCTGTGACTAATTTTGTACTGACAAATCAGTGGGAGATATCTCAATGCTGCCATAATTATTTGGCATCCTTGTTGAAAACAGTTTTGACATGTGGATGATAAAAATCCTTGTGTCACTTAATTGACAGGCAATTACATAGTAAAATCATGCATTTAACAGGAACATCTACTTATTGCACTGGAATCTGCTTTGTTCTCTTGGTATTCTTTGTTAAAAGCTAAACCTAGGTAGGCTCATATGCTAATTTCTAAGCCTTTGAAGGCCACCTCTTATCTAATTTTGACAGTTTTTCACAGTTAGACAGACCTAGTTCATGAGTGATATATAGATAACATTGTGCTTGCTCCCATGGTGTTATTTAGGAGTCAGAAATGATTGGGTAAAATGCAAGTCTGTGAAAATAACTAAAATAAGGGTGCAGTCTGCAGAGGCTTAGGTACAAGGTAATCATAGAGGTAAATTTATCTTTTTAAACAATTAAAATTTTCAAGACAACTGTCCCGTTAAAGACTTTTAGAAACAAAAATGTAAGCTTATATTTAGCAATATGTCCCTCCATGCCAGCTAGTTTTGGATAATAAAGCGCTCAGTTTTAACACTCAATTAGATGAATACATTCTTACATTTTACATACCACAAACGTTATTAGCCTTTGTGACTTTCCATTTTGGAAATCACATTTAAGAAATATTATTAACTCTGTGTAGATGACCAAACCTAAAAAAACTATATAACCTTTAGGCTTACCATAAATTTTAGAGGTGAAACTGGGACAACCTGGCGCTGTGCAAGTGGGTGTGTGGTCAAGGAGCGTGGTCAAGGGGGAGTGGCAATTGCCGACCGGAACTAATTTTCCAAAATACTCACAAATGCATCATTTAATCTCTTTAAAACTAGGCTCTGACTGGAATAGAAGGTATCAATAAGTGGCACTAGATCATTCAGTTATATGAAAGTAGTTAGGGTTGGAAAAGTCAGAAGTTAAAGCAGAAAATACTCAGAGATGGTGAGGATATGGCTATGCAAATGTAAGGGGGCCAGGAATCAGACTGAGATGAGAAGTGAAAAAATAATCACACCTTTATTAATAGCAAAAAATAATAAAAAGTCCACAAGTCAAATAACAAGCCAAGAATCAAAACCAGAGCTGGTATTCAGACAAGCCGAGTCAGGAGCCAAAGCGAATAGTCAGACAAGCCGAGTCAGGAGCCAAAGCGAGTAGTCAGACGAGCCGGAATCAGGAACAAGGAAAACAGCAGAGTCAGGAACAAGCCAAGGATCAGGAACCAGGAGGGACTTCAGACAGCCAGGTAATACACAGGAGCTCTCACAAACAGGTCTGAGACAACACAAGGGCAAAGCATACTGAACAGAGGCCCTTTAAATAATAAGTGATGACACATCACAATTCTGAGACTGCATCCTGTCTCACACGGATGCTGTACACCAGTCTGGCCATAAAAGGACATAAAAGGACGTTCAGGAAATGAGCAGCAGTATGCACCAGAGTCAGCAAGAGAGGTGAGTAAAATGGCTGCCAGCAGCACATGGCAAAAAAAAAAGGAAAAAAACCCTGACAGCAAATTACTATTTCTACATTAAAATTATATTTTATATAACATAATATATAACAATATACATGTTGGCATCTGTATTCGCAGTGTTAATTATCATAAGTATGACTAATGCAACAGCATGGTGCACAAAAGGAGACATATAAAGGCCCTGCAATTGTACAGGGATGTAGGTAGGTACTGTGATATGGAAGCATTAAAATTGCTAGTCTGTGTTCATGACCAGATTTTAGTAATAAAACTAAATGAACAGTCAGTAGTTGAAGAGCAGGGGCAGAATGCTCATTGATGGCAGGCTACTGCTTGAGCAGTCTGGGACATAACTAAAGAAACCTTAGGCCTCATAGCAAGATGTAAAAAACTGAGCTCCTTCTTTACACCCTTCACTTTAATTTTTCACCGATATAAAAGAGTAGTCATTTGATCTGTTGCATTTGAATGCTTAATTTGGGGGGACAACAAAGGCTAATTTTTAAATCTCTATTAAACCTCTCTGCATCTGCTGTATAATAGAGAGAGAAGAGACAGACAAAGATGTCTAATGCTGCTCGCTAGAGCTTTAGGAGGGATAACAACTACATTTCTCACATCCTAATCGATAAGCCTATAGTAACTAGAAGTCATTAGTGGTTAATGGTTGTGGTTGAGAGGTCAAGCACTATTCCAGTGATGGGAGGTTAGAGTTGAAGCAGTCGCTAGTGAATTATAATTATTCACTTAGGCCTAGATTTGGAGTTTGGCGGTAGCCGTGAAAACCAGCGTTAGAGGCTCCTAACGCTGGTTTTAGGCTACCGCCGGTATTTGGAGTCATTCAAAAAAGGGTCTAACGCTCACTTTTCAGCCGCAACTTTTCCATACCGCAGATCCCCTTACGTCAATTGCGTATCCTATCTTTTCAATGGGATCTTTCTAACTCCGGTATTTAGAGTCGTGTCTGAAGTGAGCGTTAGAACTCTAACGACAAAACTCCAGCCGCAGAAAAAAGTCAGTAGTTAAGAGCTTTCTGGGCTAACGCCGGTTCATAAAGCTCTTCACTACTGTACTCTAAAGTACACTAACACCCATAAACTACCTATGTACCCCTAAACCGAGGTCCCCCCACATCGCCGACACTCGAATATTTTTTTTTTAACCCACCTACGTTATCCTTATGTACCCCTAATCTGCTGCCCCTAACACCGCCGACCCCTATATTATATTTATTAACCCCTAACCTGCCCCCCACAACATCGCAGCCAGCTACCTACAATAATTAACCCCTAATCTGCCGACCGCAAAGCGCCGCTACCTACGTTATCCTTATGTACCCCTAATCTGCTGCCCCTAACACCGCCGACCCCTATATTATATTTATTAACCCCTAACCTGCCCCCCACAACGTCGCAGCCAGCTACCTACAATAATTAACCCCTAATCTGCCGACCGCAAAGCGCCGCTACCTACGTTATCCTTATGTACCCCTAATCTGCTGCCCCTAACACCGCCGACCCCTATATTATATTTATTAACCCCTAACCTGCCCCCCACAACGTCGCAGCCAGGTACCTACAATAATTAACCCCTAATCTGCCGACCGCAAAGAGCCGCCACCTACATTATAGCTATGTACCCCTAATCTGCTGCCCATAACACCGTCGACCCCTATATTATATTTATTAACCCCTAATCTGCCCCCCTCAACGTCGCCTCCACCTGCCTACACTTATTAACCCCTAATCTGCCGAGCGGACCGCACCGCTACTATAATAAAGTTATTAACCCCTAATCCGCCTCACTAACCCTATAATAAATAGTATTAACCCCTAATCTGCCCTCCCTAACATCGCCGACACCTAACTTCAATTATTAACCCCTAATCTGCCGACTGGAGCTCACGGCTATTCTAATAAATGTATTAACCCCTAAAGCTAAGTCTAACCCTAACACCCCCCTAAATTAAATATAATTTTAATCTAACGAAATTAATGAACTCTTCTTAAATAAATTATTCCTATTTAAAGCTAAATACTTACCTGTAAAATAAATCCTAATATAGCTACAATATAAATTATTATGATATTATAGCTATTTTAGGATTAATATTTATTTTACAGGTAACTTTGTATTTATTTTAACCAGGTACAATAGCTATTAAATAGTTAAGAACTATTTAATAGCTAAAATAGTTAAAATAATTACAAATTTACCTGTAAAATAAATCCTAACCTAAGTTACAATTAAACCTAACACTACACTATCAATAAATAAATTAAATACAATTGCTACAAATAAATACAATGAAATAAACTAACTAAAGTACAAAAAATAAAAAAGAACTAAGTTACAAAAAATAAAAAAAATATTTACAAACATTAGAAATATATCACAACAATTTTAAACTAATTACACCTACTCTAAGCCCCCTAATAAAATAACAAAGCCCCCCAAAATAAAAAAATGCCCTACCCTATTCTAAATTACTAAAGTTCAAAGCTCTTTTACCTTACCAGCCCTGAACATGGCCCTTTGCGGGGCATGCCCCAAGAAGTTCAGCTCTTTTGCCTGTAAAAAAAAACATACCATACCCCCCCCAACATTACAACCCACCACCCACATACCCCTAATCTAACCCAAACCCCCCTTAAATAAACCTAACAGTAAGCCCCTGAAGATCTCCCTACCTTGAGTCGTCTTCACCCAGCCGAGCCAAATTCTTCATCCAAGCGGAGCAAGAAGAGGTCCTCCATCTGGTAGAAGTCTTCATCCAAACGGGGCAGAAGACGTCTTCCATCCGATTGAAGTCTTCATCCAAGCGGAATCTTCTATCGTCATCCATCCGGAGCGGAGCGGAGCAGCATCATCCTGAAGACCTCCGACGCGGAACATCCATCTATCAGCCAATCGGAATTAAGGTAGGAATATTCTGATTGGCTGATGGAATCAGCCAATCAGAATCAAGTTCAATCCGATTGGCTGATCCAATCAGCCAATCAGATTGAGCTTGCATTCTATTGGCTGTTCCAATCAGCCAATAGAATGCGAGCTCAATCTAGTCAAAATTAAACTTTCCCTAAATTAATTTAGATAGGAAATGCAATTTTAAACAACAAAAGAGCAAAAGTCTCAAAGCTCAGAAAATGTGTGAATCCTGGGAAGCCGTCACCTTGGCAAAGTGCGGTGTGAGGGGATACTTATCAACAGTTTAATCAAGATGCAGAAGTATTGTTAAGTAGCCTAATTCCGGCATCCATACATACAATAAACCTACACTCACAGCAGCACACATGGATTAACACGGTAACAATCCACAAAAAGGTAATACACTGTTAGTATGTAGATAGGGAACGTGTAGGGAATAAAGCAAAGTTCCGTAAACAGCTGCTGTCTCTGTAATCACTATGAGATAATCAGTCAGCGGTACGTGTTCCCTTTCAAATCCCTCTCTCCCTAATAACCATATATTTCTGTGAGACAAGTAAACATCCCATCTAATGCGGTAATTAAATGCAGTACAATAGTGTTACCGTGTGCCTTCAGTGCTGTATGGGGGGGGGGGTATTTCCATAAAACCTTCTGTCTTGCTTCGTAGCCACAAGCGTCCTCCTTAGTGTCTCTTCCTCACACCGCTCAGCCTCTCACCTCGAGTCACACCTCCTCCAAATGTAATGACGTTAGGACCAGCTGGAGCCCGTGAAAACTTGGACGTGCTATTAGGAGTGGAATCCCCGTATTCCACAGTAAGAAATGATAAAAGGAAATCCTGTGCCCGTCCTTGCATAGGAGACAATAATACTCTAGTAGTTTATAAAATAAAAAATATCTTTATTTGCTCCATAGAATAAAGTGATATAACAGACTCATACTACACGTAAGCTAAAAAAGTCTGACTGTTTTCAGCACGACATGGCCGTAGTCATAGACATACTAAATGTGTACCTGTGAACACCATTTATACATATCAAACCCTCCCCCCTGTGGGGGTGGTTTACATGAAAATATGTTAAAAAAAGCTTAACTCTTTAAGTGCAATAAACCTTTACTATTACTAATGGATACATTTTAGGCAACAATTTAGGCAACATCTTATGATACAGACATGAATCAAATATATAGAAGAGACAATTACATCTCACTAGCAAACATATGCTCAACGCTTATACATACCATAAGTGAGGAATAAAAATAATTGTATAAAATACATTATATATATAAAGCTGATCCTTTAGAATATGAACCTATAAAAATTATTTTAATGCATAATAACTGTATCTAAGGAGTGTCAAAACTTGGTTATTAATAAGCAGAAATAGTTGATGTCTTTACTAATGCATTCAAATTTCTAACTAAATTTAGGATAGGGAAAAAGAAGTGACTCCTACTTAAATACGGTAATAAATTGACAAATTTATATAATTGACTGATGTTAACACCGGCCACCTTGTATACTTCAATCATAATTATGTTTTGTCTCATGTATATTACTCCTATGTCAGTTATAGACCAATATTAGGGTCGACAAGATCAGTCTGTAGTCTAAAGACTATGAATTCCTAAAATATGAACCATAAACCCAAGGAATATTGGGATACACATACATAGTGAGCAGTTATATACTTCTGGGCCTCAATGCAGGGATATCTATATGGTCAAATGTAATAAACATTAAAGTTGACTATAACCATACTCTAGCTGTGCCAATAATTGATGATATCAAACTCTGAATTGAAGCCTCCAGGAAGCAGACTACTAAAACTGTGTATCCAGTATATTTCCTGACTGGAAAGTATCTGGAATTTGTCTCGCCCCCTTGGGGGTCTGGAGACAAGCTCAATAGCCTGCCACCTGAAGGTTCCAACATCAATGCAATGTATCTCTAGAAAATGTTTAGAGAGGGCTGAGACTGCTCTTTCCTGTGATACGTAAGATAGATGTTCTCTGATACGTTTACCCACTAGCCTTGTTGTTATAACAACATATTGTTTGTGGCACTGTGTGCATTCAATCAAACATAACATATTTGCTACCACAATTTATGCATCCCTTCGTATCAAAAACTTCCGATGTATGAGCTGATGTGAAGATTTTAGAAACACTCATGTGGTCACATGATTTACATGTCCTTTTCCCACACTTATAAGTGCCCTTAACTTGCAGCCAAGAGCTACCACTATCTTCCTTATGTAGGAGACTTGGAGAAAGTAAGTTCCCTAAAGATAAATTACGTTTATACATGAAATTACAACCATCACTTATGAGTTTACGCAGAACCTTATCCCCATGCAGAATGGGTACATTTATATCTATCACCTGGCACACCTGGTGATATTGGTTTGAAAAGGCCATTACCAAAGTGGGCTTAGTTTTAGTTAATGGCTGGCTTCTTAATATTTTATTCTTCTGTTGATCAAGAAGATGGTTTCTGTCCATCAAATTGACTTTGTTAAAAGCTTTATTTACAGAATTTTTTGGGTAACCCCTGGCTTTCAGTCTATTCTTTAGATCGTTACTCTCCTCAAGGAAATCTATTTTACGGGTACAGTTCTGCTTAATCCACATGAACTGACCCTTTGCTATGCCTTTAAACACGTGTCCAGGGTGGCTGCTATGGGCATGCAGGAGTGTGTTACCCGGGATGGTTTTCCTATAAAGAGATGAAGAGATACTTTTTGATTCACAATCAGATGTTAATGTTATATCCAAGTAGTTAATCTTGTTCTGATTTCATTCAAATGTGAACTTCAGACCTACTTTATTACGGTTGAAAAATTCAACCAAATTTTCAGCTTGAAGATGATTAGCGGACCAAATAACCAGTAGGTCATCAATGAATCTCATATACTTTACAATACATTGGGTATTTTAACTTCTACCTCCATAGACGTGGAACCGCTCCCACCAACGCATGAATAGATTCATGTAGGAGGGGGCAAATTTGGCCCCCATAGCGGTTCCACATCTCTGGAGGTAAAACCCATCAGCAAACATAAAGAAATTATGTTGAAGGAGAAACTGTACAGCTTTTATTACAAAATCCTTGTGTTCTAAAGTAAGGTTAGTCCCCTTATCCAGAAAGTATGATGCTGCTTTTAGCCCATATTCATGTGGTATAGAAGAATATAGGGATACAACGTCAATTGTTACTCAACTATAACTTGGCTCCCAAATGGTGTCCTCCAATCTGGACAAAACATGAGCTATATCCCGTTCAACGCTAGGAAGATTTTGAACCAAAGGTTGGAGAAATTGGTCAAACCACTTAGATAGTGGCTCCAGCAAGGATCCAATACCCGCCACTATCAGCCTACCTTGTACATTAATTCAACTTTTGTGAACCTTTGGGAGATGGTGGAAAATGGGCATTACAGGGTTATCCACCATCAAGCAGTCATATATTTCTTTATCAATAATGCCCACTTCCACACCATCATCCAAAATGCTTCTCAATATTGCCTTGTAATGTACTGTAGGATCCCTGGGTAATCTCATGTATGCTTCAGGGTCATCCAGCTGTCTTTGTGATTCTTTGATGTATGTAGTTTTATCTAGCAGTACAACACTGCCACCCTTATCAGACTGTCACATGACTATTTCTTTGTTGTTCTGGAGATTTATAATCACTTAACAGATTGGACCGAATACCTGATCCTGTACTAGCTAGTAGTGTTAGATCCTCCACAACCCTCCTATAAAAAACCTCTAGGCTTTGCCTCTAGATTGTAGAGGATAGAAATGTGATGTAGATCTCATATTGTATTGCTTATGCTTTACTTGTCCTGGAATTGTAGTATCCCCCTGTGTATTACTCAGATCTTCAAGATCTGTCAGGGCACATACATCCCCAAAAGACATATCACTTTGACCCACTGTTTCTCACCAGATTCGATACCTGAGAAAAATTTCCTAAGGGTTAGGTCTCTCACAAGTTTGTTAACATCAAGAATTGTTTGAAATAAATCAAAATCTCTTGATGGAACAAAATTAAGACCATAACACAGGACCTTCCTCTCCAGATTTTTTATCTGGTGGGAAGATAGATTAATAACAGAATGGTCACTCACTGATACCTGTGTCTTTGAATACTTCTGTTGTCTCTTACTGGATACCTCTGTTGCTGGGGATTCATTATTTCTGTTCTCTGGGAGTACCCCCGCCCTCCCCTCTGGGTCGTCTTGGGGCCCACTGAAAAACCTGTGTATTTAGTTCAGTATCTTGTGTCATTGATTCTCTTGATGTATTCACCTGAGAGTAGTGGGACCACCCCCTTCTCTGTCGCCCAATCCCTCCTCTCTTAGGGATAGCTCCAGTTCCTTTTAAGATACTTTTGGGTAGGGTATTAACTTCTGTATTTTCCATTGTTTCTAGTGCTTCTCCTTCAGAGCCTGAACAGCCATCAAAACTTGAAGCAAACCTTTCTTTATCGGTCTGTTCTTGCTCTGAATCAGAGAATGCCACTTGTTTAGATCCTACCCCTTTATGTTGTGTATTTTTGTTTTTATTAAATTTATGTTGTTGTCTGTCTTGACCCAAACTATGGCTTCCTTGACTTTTATTCAATGTTTGTGACCATTGTCTACCTCTCTACCTCCTATGCCAGTGTTGTACTGCTAGATAAAAATACAAGCATCAAAGAAGCACAAAAACAGCTGGATGACCCTGAAGCGTACATGAGATTAACCAGGGATCCTACAGTACATTACAAGGCAATATTAAGAAGCCTTTTGGATGATTGTGTGGAAGTGGGCATTATTGTTAAAGAAACATATGACTGCTTGATGGTGGATAACCCTGTAATGCCCATTTTCCAACATCTCCCAAAAGGTTCACAAAAGTTTAATTAATGTACAAGGTAGACTAATAGTGGCGGGTATTGGATCCTTGCTGGAGCCACTATCTAAGTGGGTTGACCAATTTCTCCAACCTTTGGTTTAAAATCTTCCTAGCTTTATAAGGAATACAGCTCATGCTTTGTCCAGATTGGAGGACACCATTTGGGAGCCAAGATATAGTTGGGTAACAATTGATGTTGTATCCCTATATTCTTCTATACCACATGAATATGGGCTAAAAGCGGTGTCATACTTTCTGGATAAGGGGACTAACCTTACTTTAGAGCACAAGGATTTTGTAATAAAAGCCGTACAGTTTCTCCTTCAACATAATTTCTTTATGTTTGCTGATGGGTTTTACCTCCAGAGATGTGGAACCACTATGGGGGCCAAATTTGACCCTCCTACGCAAATCTATTCATGGGTTGGTGGGAGCGGTTCCACGTCTATTGAGATAGAAGGGAACATACCCAATATATTGTAAAATATATGAGATTCATTGATGACCTACTGGTTATTTGGTCCGCTAATCATCTTCAAGCTGAAAATTTGGTTGAATTTTTCAACCATAATAAAGTAGGTCTGAAGTTCCAAGATTAACTACTTGGATATAACATTAACATCTGATTGTGAATCAAAAAGTATCTCTTCATCTCTTTATAGGAAACCTATCTCAGGTAACCCACTCCTGCATGCCCGTAGCAGCCACCCTGTACACATGTTTAAAGGCATAGCAAAGGGTCAGTTCATGCAGATTAAGCCAGGGGTTACCCAAAAAATACTGTAAATAAAGCTTTTTAACTAAGTCAATTTGATGGACAGAAACCATCTTCTTGATCAACAGAAGAATAAAATATTAAGAAACCAGCCATTAGCTAAAACTAAGCTCACTTTGGTAATGGCCTTTTCAAACCAATATCCCCAGGTGATTGATAGAAATGTACCCATTTTGCGTGGGGATAAGTTTCTAAGTGAACTCATAAGTGATGGTTGTAATTTTGTGTATAAACGTAATTTATCTTTAGGGAACTTACTTTCTCCAAGTCTCTTACATAAGGAAGATAGTGATAGCTCTTGGCTGCAAGTTAAGGGCACTTATAAGTGTGGCAAATGGACATGTAAATCATGTGACCACATGAGTGTTTCTAAGACCTTCACCTCAGCTCATATATCGGAAGTTTTTGATATGAAGGGATGCATAAAGTGTGGTAGCAAATATGTTATATATTTGCTTGAATGCACACAGTGCCACAAACAATATGTTGGTAGAACAACAAGGCCAGTGGGTAAACATATCAGAGAACATCTATCTTATGTGTCACAGGAAAGAGTGGTCTCAGCCCTCTCTAAACATTTTCTAGAAGTACATTGCGGTGATGTTGGAACCTTCAGGTGGCAGGCTATTGAGCTTGTCTCCAGACCCCCAAGGGAGGGAGACAAATTCCAGATACTTTCCAGACAGGAAATATACTGGATACACAGACTTGGTAGCCTGCTTCCTGGAGGTTTCAACTCAGAGTTTGATATCATCAATTATTGGCACAGCTAGAGTATGGTTATAGTCAACTTTAATGTTTATTACATTTGACCATATAGATATCCCTGCATTGAGGTCCAGAAGTATATAACTGCTCACTATGTATGTGTAGCCCAATATTCCTTGGGTTTATGGTTCATATTTTATGAATTCATAGTGGATACATAATTCCTAGCCTTTGGACTATAGACTGATCTTGTCGACCCTAATATTGGTCTATAATTAACATATGAGTAATATATATGAGACAACACATAATTATGATTGAAGTATACAAGGTGGCTCTATGTTAACATCAGTCAATTATATAAATTTGTCAATTTATCACCGTATTTAGGTAGGAGTCGCTTCTTTTTCCCTATCCCAAATTTAGTTAGAAATTTTAGTGCATTAGTAATATACATCAACTATTTCTGCTTATTAATAACCATGTTTTGACACTCCTTAGATACAGTTATTAGGCATTAAAAGATTTTATAGGTTCATATTCTAAAGGATCAACTTTATATATAATGTATTTTACACAATTATTTGTATTCCTCACTTATGGTATGTATAAACGTTGAACATATGTTTGATAGTGAGATGTAATTGTCTCTTCAATATATTTGATTCATGTCTGTATCATAAGATGTTGCCTAAATTGTTGCCTAAAATGTATCCATTAGTAATAGAAAAGGTTTATTGCACTTAAAGAGTTAAGCTTGTTTTTTTACGTATTTTCATGTAAACCACCCCCACAGTGGAGGGTTTGATATGTATAAATGGTGTTCACAGGTGCACATTTAGTATGTCTATGACTACGGCCACGTCGTGCCGAAACCAGTCAGACTTTTTTAGCTTGCTCATAGTATGAGTCTGTTATATAATTTTATCCTGTGGAGCAAATAAAGATTTTTTTTTATTTTATAAACTACTGGAGTATTCTTGTCGCCTATGCAAGGAGGGGCACAGGATTTCCTTTTTTCAAAGATAGACAGCTTCAAAATTGCCAACATCTGCACTGCATGAATACCATGAATGATAATGAATTAAAACAAACATTTCTGAAGAAACAAAAAAACATCTCTAATATATAGTTATTTAAAAATAAAAAGAACATTTTATTCTAAGTTAAGAACATAGCAATTTCAAGCATTTTGATTCAAAACATAATAAAATATATTAAAAATTAAGCATATTATATTGATTGTAAATATATATATATGTGTGTGTGTGTGTGTGTTTATATGGGTATATGTATTTTCTAGAGCAGTTTCAGCTTGTGCACAAGTGCAAACTATAACTTTCAACTTGTTACATCAGCGATATTTAGCACAGTCACAATATTGATTGAAAGAATAGGTTGCGCTAGAGCGATGCCGGTCATACTTACCCATCTCTGGTATATAGAATTTACCATGGACTTGTAATATGTATAATGTTGTTTATGTATTATTATGTCTTCTTGCACTGCCACTCTTTTTCTTATACCTGATTTATATTTCTCGCCATTATATTATCATATGCTCATTTATAGCTGTTTACAAATTGCTCACAGAGACCCGAGATTTGGTTCTTACACTGAGATGCCGCCTTTAAGGATACTTAAATCTGAAAGTGTGTATCTTTTTTAAGTCTGATTATGACGTAGGACTTAGAGGCCTATCCTGATCAGGTACAAGAGGCGAGCATCAGGTAAAGTATTTTACTATTGAAAAAGTTCCATTGCATATGGAACGAAATGTACTTCAATTAAACTGTTTCTTAATATGACTTGTTTCCCCGTGAGGCACTGATATCTGGACTCTATTATGGTTGCAGTTCCTGCCAAGGGTTTCTTGTGGTCTATAATGCTGACAGTCCTGTCAGGTTTATTCATTATCATGCAGATTGTTTTGCCTGCTTAAAGGGACAGTCAACACCAGAATTGTTGTTGTTTTAAAAGATAGATAATCTTTTTATTACCCATTCGCCAGTTTTGCACAGCCACCACGGTAATATTAATATACTTTTTACATCTGTGATTACCTTGTATCTAAGCATCTTCTGACAGCCCCCTGATCACATGACATTTTATTTTTTATCTATTGACTTTCATTTTAGCCAATTAGTGCAGTGTCTGCCACAATTCACAGGCGTGCTCACAATGTTATCTATATGGCTTACAGGAACTAGCTCTCCCCTGCTGTGAAAAGCAAATACAAAAGCATGTGATTAGAGGCGGCCTTCAAGGGCTTAGAAATTATCATATGATCCTTCCTAGGTTTAGCTTTCAACTAAGAATACCAAGAGAACAAAGAAAAATTGGTGATAAAAGTAAATTGGAAAGTTGTTTAAAATTACATGCCCTATTTGAAACATGAAAGTTTTTTTTGGACTTGACTGTCCCTTTAAGACTAGAGTTTGCGGTAAACTCATTTATCAGGACTGCCTTTACACATCTGAACTAAACCTAACACTAAGCCCCTGAAGATCTCCCTACCTTATCTTCACCACGCCGGGTATCACCGATCCATCCAGAGGAGGCTCCGAAGTCTTCATCCAAGCCCAAGCGGGGGCTGAAGGGATCCATCATCCGGCTGAAGAGGTCGTTCATCGGGCTGAAGAGATCCATCATCCGGCTGAAGTCTTCTATTAAGTGGTATCTTCAATCTTCTTTCTTCTGGATCCATCTTCATCCCGCCGACGAGAAACATCCATCCTGGACGATGAATTCCCAACGAATGACGGTTCCTTTAAATGACGTCATCCAAGATGACGTCCCTCGAATTCCGATTAGCTAATAGGATTCTATCAGCCAATTGGAATTAAGGTAGGAAAATTCTGATTGGCTGATGGAATCAGCCAATCAGATTGAGCTTGCATTCTATTGGCTGTTCCGATCAGCCAATAGAATGCGAGCTCAATCTGATTGGCTGATTGGATCAGCCAATCGGATTGAACTTGAATTTGATTTGCTGATTCCATCAGCCAATCAGAATTTTCCTACCTTAATTCCGATTGGCTGATAGAATCCTATCAGCCAATCGGAATTTGAGGGACGCCATCTTGGATGACGTCATTTAAAGGAACCGTCATTCATCGGGAAGTCGTTGGCCAGGATGGATGTTCCACGTCGGCGGGATGAAGATGGATCCGGAAGAAAGAAGATTGAAGATGCCGCTTGATAGAAGACTTCAGCCCGATGATGGACCTCTTCAGCCGGATGATGGATCTCTTCAGACAGATGATGGACCTCTTCAGCTGCATGATGGATCTCTTCAGCCCAATGATGGACCTCTTCAGCCGGATGATGGACCTCTTCAGCCGGATGATGGATCTCTTCAGCCCGATGATGGATCTCTTCAGCCCCCGCTTGGGCTTGGATGAAGCCTTCGGAGCCTCCTCTGGACGGATCGGTAATACCCGGCGTGGTGAAGATAAGGTAGGGAGATCTTCAGGGGCTTAGTGTTAGGTTTATTTAAGGGGGTTTGGGTTAGATTAGGGGTATCTGGGTGGTGGGTTGTAATGTTGGGGGGGTATTGTATGGTTTTTTTTACAGGCAAAGAGCAGAATACTTTGGGGCATGCCCCGCAAAAGGCCCTTTTAAGGGCTGGTAAGGTAAAAGAGCTTTTCTATTTGTATTTTAGAATAGGGTAGGGCATTTTTTTATTTTGGGGGGCTTTGTTATTTTATTAGGGGGCTTAGAGTAGGTGTTATTAGCTTAAAATTGTTGTAATATTTTTCTAATGTTTTTAAATTATTTTTTTATTTTTTGTAACTTAGTTCTTTTTTTATTTTTTGTACTTTAGTTAGTTTATTTAATTGTATTTAATTGTAGGTATTTGTATGTAATTAATTTATTGATAGTGTAGTGTTAGGTTTAATTGTAGATAATTGTAGGTATTTTATTTAATTAATTTATTGATAGTGTAGTGTTAGGTTTAATTGTAACTTAGGTTAGGATTTATTTTACAGGTAATTTTGTAATTATTTTAACTAGGTAGCTATTAAATAGTTATTAACTATTTAATAGCTATTGTACCTGGTTAAAATAAATACAAAGTTACCTGTAAAATAAATATTAATCCTAAAATAGCTACAATATAATTATATTTTATATTGTAGCTATATTAGGGTTTATTTTACAGGTAAGTATTTAGCTTTAAATAGGAATAATTTATTTAATAAGAGTTAATTTATTTTGTTAGATAAAAATTATATTTAAATTAGGGGGGTGTTAGTGTTAGGGCTAGACTTAGCTTTAGGGGTTAATACATTTAATAGAGTAGCGGTGAGGTCCCGTCGACAGATTAGGGGTTAATACTTGAAGTTAGGTGTTGGTGATGTTAGGGAGGGCAGATTAGGGGTTAATACTATTTATTTTTGGGTTATTGAGGCGGGAGTGAGGTGGATTAGGGGTTAATAACTTTATTATATAGTAGCGGTGAGGTCCGGTCGGCAGATTAGGGGTTAATAATTGTAGGTAAGTGGCTGCAACATTGGGGGCGGCAGATTAGGGGTTAATAAATATAATATAGGGGTCGGCGATGTTAGGGGCAGCAGATTAGGGGTACATAGGGATAACGTAGGTTGCGGCGGTGTGCGGTCAGCAGATTAGGGGTTAAAAAAATTAAATAGAGTGGCGGCGATGTGGGGGGGCCTCAGTTTAGGGGTACATAGGTAGTTTATGGGTGTTAGTTTACTTTAGAGCACAGTAGTTAAGAGCTTTATGAACCGGCGTTAGCCCAGAAAGCTCTTAACTCCTGGCTTTTCTCTGCGGCTGGAGTCTAGTCGTTAGAGTTCTAACGCTCACTTCAGCCAAGACTCTAAATACCAGCGTTAGAAAGATCCCATTGAAAAGATAGGATACGCAATCGGCGTAGGAGGATCTGCGGTATGGAAAAGTCGCGGCTGCAAAGTGATCGTTAGACCCTTTCCTGACTGACTCTAAATACCAGCGGGCGGCCAAAACCAGCGTTAGGAGCCCTTTACGCTGGTTTTGACGGCTAACGCAGAACTCTAAATCTAGCGGTTAGTTAACACCCCTTTAAGAGACACTTGCAGCTGCTAGAACTTTTTAAATTTGAAACTAAATAAAAACATTTAAAAAAAACAAAGAACTTGTTTTAAAACTCTTTTTAAAATTAAATATTTAACAATTTACAAACACAACTCTTAAACTTTTCAACTAATCTGCAGTCCTGCAGATAAAAATGTTTAAATGAATTAAATTAGATCTGTAAATTAGACATACATATATACACAAACACAAGGTGCTGGTATATTATAATCTTTTTAAAGCGGGCAGTAGCACAGGCAATAGCAAATGTCACAGGTACTGCTAGCGCACTGATACACAGGTCTGAGGCTTAAAAACATTAAGCAGTAAGTTCAAATTCCTTCTTTTGCTTAAATCCTTCCCCTAATAATGCTGAATGGCCATAAAATGTCACGTTTCCACTGACAGGCGGATAGAACTTGTTAATCTATTCACTGCTTCTTACTGGTTTCCATTCATTGGCTAAAGCCTGCCTGCATTATAAAAAGCAACATCCGAAAGTGAAAAATGAAAAAGTAAAAGAAAATAATGCACTTTTAGTTTCTTTTTCGTTTCCATTTTCGGTGTGCAAAGAAAATAACAAAAATGTAATTTTTGCTATTTTCTTTAATTCTTCCGAAAATGAATGCCCATCCCTACTAATAAATAGTAAAATATTTTTAAATAGAATAACAACAAATGAAGCTATTGATAGCACTTAAAGCTTTAGTTATCCATGTGTTGAATATAATTTATACCCAAATTCTTATTACTATAGAATTCGCTTCTGATATAATTATATATTATTCTTTCCCTGGAAATATATTTTCATATTTTGATCATGTAAATCTATATTTTGAAGAAGTGTAAAATGTGTATTATGAAACAAGCTACTGTTAGATAAAAAATAAATATATTAGCAGCATGTGCTAACAACATCATTACTTTTAATATTACATTATTACAGATGGCCCTCGTTTTACAACGGTTCAATTTACACCATTTCAGAATAACAACCTTTTTTTCCAGTCATGTGACTGCTATTGAAAAGCATTGAGAAGCAGTGCATTTATTAAAATAGCCAGTAGGGGGAGCTGTCCGCTTGTGTTGCAGCAAAGCCAAGCAAGCTGAAATTAATCAGTTTAACCAGACTTGAGCTATTGAGCAGATTTCAAAGGAATAAGATCTTCCTGTCTATAAATCAGTCCAGATTGGAATGTATAGAAAGAACTGTTTTTAGAAAAATGCAAGCGAAGTTTGTGTTGTGTGATTATATTATTAGGGGTATAATGCTGTTTAGCAAATGTTTTTGCTCATTTAACTTAGTTTAATTATATATTCTGTGTTGTGTGATTATTGCATTAGGTTTATAATGCTGTTTAGAATTTAAAGTCTTCATTTCAAAGCTTAAAAAATAATGTATTAGTTGTTACTTATGACAATTTTGAGAGGGGCCTGGAACCTATCTTCCTCACTTCCCATTGACTTGCATTATAAACTGGGTTTCAATTTACAACGGTTTCGATTTACAACCATTCCTTCTGCAAGCTAACCCCGGCGTAAACTGAGGGCTACCTGTATTTTTTTTCTAGAAAATTGAGAGAAAAAAACCAGCATAACAAATCATGCAAGATTTTTATCCTACTGATAAAAGTTGTCAAAATAAATATTTAAAACTATAATATATAAATTATTGTCTGGAAAATATATCACTATGAGTTGATTTTTAATACTTTGATTTTAATATTATTACTACAAATTATGACCATGTGGTCTCACCAAAATAACCTTTAAAACCAGCAAACAAAACACAAACTGCAGTTAACATTTTCGATACATGTATGCTTCCATTGTGGTCACTTAAAGATTTGTCAAAGGTGCGGAGATGGAAGATAAGATAAACATGTTAGGAAGCTAAGTGGTTACAGAGGGTGTGAGTGAGAGTAATAGAGGAACTCTGCAGGCTCTAATATGTATCACAATAGTATACATCAAATTATATAATGATTGTTATTTTGTTGTTGTTTTTTTTATTTTTATTATTTAATATTAATAAATGTATTTAAATTTCTTATAAAACACAACCTGGTTGAAAAGAGATACCTGGGCATTAATGAATGTACATTTTCTATGTTTAACACACATTTTATTATCTTAAAGGGACAGTAAAGTCAAAATTAAACTTTCATGATTCAGATAGTTTATGCCGTTTTAAACAACTTTCCAATCTAATTTTATCATCAAATTTGCTTTGTTTTCTTGTTATTCTCTCTTGAAGGCTTAACCTAGGTAGGCTCATAGGATGATTTCTAAGTCCTTGAAGGCCGCCTCTTATCTGCATTGCATTAGCCTTTAACAGCTAGACTATGCTAGTCCATGTTTGCCATATAGATAACATTATTCTCACTTCTGTGGCGTTATAGCAGTAAGTTATGCAAAAATTGGGGAATGGGTAATACGGGGATTATATATCTTATTAAACAATAAACATGTTCAAGAAGACTGTTTGGGCTGCATAACATATTTCTTAATAGGTTATTGACATTATTATGGCTTGCTATTGCCTTGCAAAGCAAGATGGTCTTCTGTGTGATATGCCATTGGTCCTAGATGTTTGTAATAACACCAGCAGCTAAGGAATATGAGAGAATGCTGATGGAATCCCAAATCAGCGACAACCTTAACCTTCCTATGTAAATCTAGATACTTTTATTTAAGAAAACAAAATTCATTTTTTTTTTTTTAATTAAAAAAAAAACTGACAGTGTTATAAGTGCTATTAGTTAATGTAACTAACAGGAATGCAAATTATGCAAGAGTGAGTCAATATGTTTTCTATTATGAAACCCAATTAGATAACTGTAAGAATTTAAACAGCCACTGAGGGCTCAAATCAATTAATATATTTTCAGTCTACCTGGAGGCGGTATTTAATTAAAAGCAAATGACAAAAACTGCAACATACAGACTGAGTGACCATAATCTGGAAACAAGCAGATCTATATTCAAGCAAATACCTGGGAAAGAAGAATCGGCCAGCAAGGCAACTCAGGACACACTGAAACAAGAAGATACTTCCTACTGCTACTGCAAATCCATAAAATAAATATACTTGGTTAAAGGGACATTATACACTAGATCGTTCTTTGCATACATGTTTTGTAGATGATCTATTAATATAGCCTATACCGTTAAAAAAATGTATAGTTTTGCTTATTTTTAAATAACATTGCACTGATTTTCAGACTCCTAACCAAGACCCAAAGTTTTAAAGTATATTGATGTATACCTACTCTAGCTTGCTCCTGTTTGTGTAAAGAGTCTTTTCATATGCAGAGGAAGTGGGAGGAGGGGGGTAGTGTCTGTTTTTTTTTTTTTGCTATACATCCACTTGCAGTTCTAGCTAACCTTTTCAAAATAGTTAAATTGGGAGCTTCTAAGTAAGTTTTTAAATGGTTTATACTGGATTTTTATATCAATATTTGTGCATATTATTCTTTATAGTAGTATCTATTACATGCAGTTATATGGAAATTGATGTATACTGTCCCTTTAAATGTTTTAGACAAGACAAAACATTAAAAATAAAAATCAGGGGGCGGAGCGTGGTGGAGCAAGGTGATGGCTGCCTAGTCACTGAGCTCCGAGTGTACTAAGCCTACTAAGAGTGCTAAATAGCCAATACAAGACCCAAAATTGGTTGACAGCTTAAGAAACATCTCCCTCTGACTAAAGGGCATAAGTGAGCTGTCAGTTTATCAAAACGAGGGACATTTTGCAGAGTATCGCTCCTCTGTCCAGCCCGCACAGAAACATGGCCGCGGCTTATGAGGAGAAAACTGAACGGGAGCGATAGCAAGCTACTACAACGCTTGCAAGAGGGAAGAATTCCGAAAAGTAACTACCGCACACGGCTCCGGTTTAGGTAAGGCGGTTTAAAAAAAAAAAAAAAAACCCCGATGCACATTTAACATTTGCCAGGGAGGAGGAAGGAGGAGTTCCACGGTAGTGGGGGCCGCCATTATGATATCGCTCTGACGCAGATACAGGCCTCACAGAAACAGCGTTAAACAGTTAGATTTACACTCGAGCTGTCTGCAGAGCAAGAAGGGATAGTAACCTTTATAGCGACAAGAAGGGGCCTTAAAATGAGAGATCTTGGTCATCTTGTGAACCCTATACGACACATTGATTGAATGATCAGGGAATTGCAACAGAAAACAAAAGATGAGTCCTGTGAGGGGATAATATTATTACAGCACTAAAGAGACAGATAAGTGGCATGCTGCTCTAAAGGAGAGATATGTTCAAAAATACAGCAGGGATATAGAGATTCAAGAAAAATAAAACTTTTGAGGAGCAGTTAAACATAAGAAATCTAACGCTATAAACGAGACATTATACACAGTAAGCAACACCAGGTTGCAGAAATATATTGATCATTTGCTGACCTATGCTGCTAGCCATTGCTGTCCCAGTTTATACACCATAGCTGGAAGTAAATAGGCTGTTTTGTTCTATCACGTGCTTACTAAACTAAACGAACTCTAACACAGACATGTCTGCCAGGAAACAGAATAAGACAGGAGTGGGAACAAAACTACCCACACAGCACCCTTTTTTTAAGTCCTCCAAAGGAGACAAAAATCAAAATACAGAAACGCCGCTAACGGAGGAAGAAATTGAATCTGATACTGAATCTCTAGATACTAACATGGATCAAACGCCTGCAACCAAAGCTGACCTTAAAAATCTTATGTCTAAGCAAGATATCAACACTATTTTCAACAAAATGTGGGAGAAGATGGACACATTACAGGCCACGGTCACCAATAGCTTAACAGAGATCAAGCAAGATATGCTGGACTTAGGCACCAGAGTTGATTCTCTGGAGGAAAGAGAGGAAACCACTTCCGAAGATATAACTATTCTTTCCAAACATATGACCTCACAGCAGCAGGAACTAGCCGAAATACAAGACAAAATGGAGGATCTGGAAAACCGGAGCCGCAGGTGCAATCTAAGATTAAAAGGGATCCCTGAAACAGTAACAACACCAGAGCTACCTGAGTATCTCCTGCAGCTGTTTCAAGCCATCACAGATAACAAAGAAGAAGGTAAATTTGAGATGGACAGAGCACACAGAGCCTTAAGAGCAAAACCCAAAAATGGAGACCCACCTAGGGACATTATAATCAAAATGCTTCGCTTCCGCGATAAAGAAGAAGTCCTATCAGCAGCAAGACACAATCCCACCTTCAAATTCAAAGGCTCGGTTGTTCAGTTTTTTCAAGATTTATGCCTGAGAACTCTCCAAAGACGCAGCACTATGTGGCCCCTTACACAGCTTTTACGAAAGACTCAAGTACCATACAGGTGGGGTTTCCCATTCTCACTTAATATCTTATATGAAGGGAAAACGATATCACTCAAAGACCCTGCAGAAATACCAACTACATGCAAAATATTGAAACTTGAATGCCCTGATCTGCCGTCTCCATCCTTGGAACAGGAAGCAAATCACCAAACCTCTCGTCAGCCAATCCCCGCCAGGGACAGATGGACCAAGGTTGTAAAAAAGAAGCAGAAAACTTGAGGGACTCGGGACTCTGATTTCACACGTCGAACAAAATTCTCTACTGTTTTTTCCCTACGAGAACAGGCTAATCAGGATTATTCAAAAACGGAGGTACTCCGGAAGGAGAGACCCTAACCCCCTCAGACGGTTAACAGATAAGTATGCTATTATATGTAAGATCACTTTGTCCTGCCTATGAGACTCTACCCATTTAGAGATAAGTAAACAGGCAGTGACTAAGATGTTAATTCCTACTAACCCCCATCATGGGGGATGAACCGGGACTGTCCAGGGATGGTTGAACATCCACAAGTTAATGGCTAGATTTAAGTCAACCAAAAACAATTTAATTACTCTTATTAATGATATAGTTATCTTTTATGATGTACACAGTTTTGTAATGCACATTTACCCCAGTGTGCAATCCTAGAATGTTCATAGATGTAATGTATACTATACACATCTCAATTATTATGTTTTGTTATTTCTATTGTTCTAATCTTTTTCTAGTTGCTGTTAAGGATCCGGTATGGGAATACTCATGTAATACAACAGCTATGTTCATTTGGTCGCAACCTTACTGCATTTTCTTGACCTCCTCAAAGGTACGCAGGGAACGGGGAAGGAGATCCAAGGTGAGGGATAATAAGTTTTACTATGCAACTCATTTTATAGTTTACAAACTGGAGATCACGACATCCTGTACTCTATTCATGCACCACTCACAGAAAACCTCAAAAATCAAAACAAACACCTACCCACAGAGATAGATGGATTCCTGGTCTATTAACTTAATTTCACATAATGTCAGGGGACTGAACTCAGACATTAAACGCAGAATGGCACTCATGCAATATAAATCTCTTAAAGCAAATGTGATCTCCAGGAAACACATTTTCTACACTCCCAAATACCCAAATACTGGACTAAAGATTTCTGCCACCACTATCACTCAACCTCTGACTCTAAAAAACGTGGGGTATCCATATTGATACACTCCTCCCTACCCTTTACACATCAGGAAACAGTTAAAGACAGGGAGGGAAGATTCCTCATTGTAAAAGGCCAGATCCAAAATTCTGATATAATATTTTGCAATATATATGCACCAAACGATAAACAAGATGCCTTTTTCAGACAAATTACACATCTCTTGACAGGGTGGTCTCAGACTAGGACAATCTTTGCTGGAGATTTTAATGTAGATCTCACACGGCAATCCCAAAAACACAACCCCCCACATACCACCAAGCAACACAAACAATGTAAGATGATCAAGGTAATACAAGACTATCTCGCTACCAACTCACTAATAGACTCCTGGAAAACACTATATGGTCACACAAACGACTCTACTTTTTTCTCAGCGGCACACAAAACATACAGAAAACTAGACTATATATTTGTCAGTCAGTTTCTACGGCCCATCCTAATAAACTCAAATATCCATTCCTGTGTGTGGTCAGACCACTCCATAGTACAGCTTACCTTGGGCGACATACAAGTTCCGGGGAGGACCAGATCATGGACATATGACCCCATCTGTCTAAGAGATCCTACGGTCCGAGAGACGGTAGAACGTAACATGTTAGAGTATTGGGGCATAAACACAGAGACAACGGTTAACCCTATCATGACTTGGGCAGCACACAAGACCTACCTAAGGGGCCTACTGATAAAAGAAAAATCTATCCTTCTTAAAAAACGGAATGTACAGAAGTTAGCTCTACAGAAAGAAATAGATACATTAGAGAGACACCATAAACTGACACAATCTAGAGCTACACTGACACAGCTTCAGGGTAAAAGAACAGAACTAGCAACTATTCTAGATGATCAAGCAGTCAAAGCAGCCTTCCGGCTCAAGACAAACTACTATATATATGCAAACAAGCCAGACAGGTACTTAGCAAACAGAATACGTGAACAGGCAAAAATAGCCTCCATAACACAGATCCAAAAACAAGATGGCACCACAACCTCCCACCCACAGGAAATTGTGGATAGCTTTGCCCAATACTATAGCACCTTATATGAGGGAACTCATGTCGCCCACTCCCCCAACACGGAATCCATCTTAACAAAATTACTAGATGACGCCCATTTACCCTCTATCACAGAAACAGACAGAGATAGTTTAAATCAGGTGATAACTGCCAACGAGGTATTAGGGGCCATTAAAGATTTGAAACCGGGCAAAGCCCCGGGTCCAGACGGACTACCTGGTGAATACTATAAATTATTTAAAAATTCCCTGACATCACATCTAGTTAAATTTTCGAATTATATTATGCAAGGGTATGAGATCCCACGCGACTTACTTGGAGCCAGTATAGTGGTGATACCCAAACCAGGCAGAGATCCACAAAGATGTCCCAACTACAGACCCATCTCCCTTATAAACCAAGATCTAAAGATCTTTACCAAAATTCTAGCCGATAGATTAAAACACATATTACCGAACATAGTACACCCGGACCAGGTGGGATTTATAGCGGGTAGGGAAGCACCTGACAACGTAAGACGGATCATAACAACAATAGCCCAACTTGACCGGACGAAAACGCCTTCTCTGGTCCTCTCATTGGACGCGGAGAAGGCGTTTGATAGAATCGACTGGACATACATGTTCAAGGTCCTGGATAAAATGGGATTTAAAGGTCCATTTGTAGATGCCTTGCGAGGTATATACTCTAAGCCTACGGCTACAGTTAGGGCCATGGGACATCATTCCAAAACTATACACATAAAAAATGGAACGAGACAGGGTTGCCCGCTCTCCCCATTGCTGTTCGTCCTATGTATGGAACCATTAGCGGCAAATATCAGACACTCAACTGAGGTGACTGGACTCAAAATCAAACACACAGACTATAAGATCTCCCTATTTGCGAACGATGTCCTCTTGACACTCACCAAACCCTTGATATCCCTCACGGGGTTATATGACATATTGCAAAGGTTCTCCCAGGTTTCTGGCTATAAGATCAACATCGACAAAAGCGAAGCATTGGCCATAGCCCTACCGGCTCACACAAAAAAACTAATTGAGTTAAACTTTTCATTTTCTTGGGTTAAGACACACATTAAATACTTAGGTACAAAGATACCGACTGAATTCTCAGATTTATATAAGGTAAATTATCTCCCCCTATTTAAAGAGCTAAGATCAGACATTGCTAAATGGAAACTACTAAACTTCTCCTGGTATGGTAGAATATCTGCCATAAAAGTGAATCTATTACCGAGGATCCTATATCTATTTAGGACCTTGCCCGTCCCAATCCCAAAAAACGATCTCAAAACCCTACAATCAGACATTAACCTCTTCATTAATGGTAAGAAACAGGCAAGAATTCCCCACTCAATATTAAATAAACATAGACAGCTGGGGGGGGTGGGGGTCCCCAACTTGCTTAATTACTATGAGGCAGCTAGATTGGCACAAGATGCTCTCCTGGGCTCTTCATTGGGAAATTTGGTATGGAAGGAAATAGAGACGGGGATAGCAGATCTAGAATCATCCGGTGATCTGATCTGGGATAAAACAACATTACAACAACAAACTAAAAAATACTCTCCTGTTACGATATTATCACTTGACAACTGGAGGACAAAGGCACATGGTAAGGGGAAGATGCCCAGATTCTCCTCCAAAATGCCAATTAAATACCTTATCCCAGGGGAATATCGCAAACAGCTAGATAAATGGGAAAATAAGGGTCTTTACAGGGTAGATGACCTTCTAATGAACAACAAACCACTAACTTTCAACCAGATACAAGAGAAATTAACACCTCTATCACCCAAATGGTATCTATACTTACAAATACTCTCTGCCCTAAATAAGTTTATCCCAAATATGTGTAAACAACCCAGCACCATACTAGAAAGACTGTGTAGTGCACAAGTGAGACCTAGACAATCCATCTCTCAATTATACTTGGCTTTACAAGCTCCAAAAGATAGCACTAAAACACCTATTATGATTAGATGGGAAACAGACACTAACTCTACACTAGAGCTGCCAGAATGGCAGGATCTTTTTTATTCTTCATGCAAGGGATTAATTAGTGCAGACCTACGAGAAAACAGCTTAAAGACCATCTTTCGATGGTATTTGACGCCTATCAAAACTTCACATTACACAGAGGGCAGAAGTAGAAACTGTTATAGGGGTTGTAATTCGGTTGGTACCTATATGCATATGTGGTAGGAGTGCCCTAGAGTGGCTCACATCTGGTCCAAACTCTCGTCCCATCTCAGCTTCCTCTTAGAGGAGCAGGTGGTGTTATCTATATCTCAGGGACTTCTGAATGCCCCCATACCAAATCTTAACAAACACATTAACACTCTCATAAGAATACTCTGCACAATAACGAGACTAAGTATTGCCAAATATTGGAAGGAGGGAGTACCAACATGGAATGAAATACTAGAGAGATTTAAACTAACATACTCCTTACACGAAGCGGCAGCGATGATGTTAGGCACGACTGACACATTCCACAAGATCTGGTTTTACTGGATACTTCATTCAACATGAAAAGCCCCACCAAACACTATACACGCAGATAGAGATTCTGATCACAAGGGAAGAATAGGAGGACCTGTTTACAAGAAACTGCAGTAATGTACGATCGATAGATCATATCGGACCAAATGTTATGTTTGCCAGTTCATTTTGTTATTTTTAGGGTTTACCATTTTTATTTCTTTTCTTTTTTCTTTGTAACAAGAATATAAGTTATGTATTGGCAGTCCTTGATGAGAAGCACAACAGATATGATATACAAGCATTGACAATTCAGGATATATGGAAAAAGACCAGGGACAAGATTATGGAATTGATAATGCATTATTCTAGTAACTGTATAAAAGTGCCTATAGATAAGATTTTGTAATTGACTGCATAAGACATGTATCCTGTTAATTCAAATTGTTAATTCAATAAAAACTATTTTAACATAAAAATAAAAATCACTGGAAAAAATTCTGCTCCATCCATGTGGAGGAAAAATAAATAGTAGATAGGGTGGCACCCTATGTTTCACCTACAATAGCCTAAAACAAAAAACTGTAGTGCGTTATATATATAATAAATATATATATTTGTATGAGGTGTATTACCATCTGTTAGAAGAGCTCTTTCAATGGGCTTATGGAGAGTAAAGCACAGCTTTCCGATTTGAAATCCATCACTTTCATAAAAAAAAATATTTTGGTAATTAATTTAATTTTTAAATTTTTATTATAAATGTAACAAAATATAATATATTCATAAAATATAAAAATACAAAAAAACATGACATGGCAAACCACCTAGTGCACAACAGGGTGAAAATTGTGCATCGTTGGGCAGCAAAATAAAAATATATATGTATATAAATATATATATATATATATATATATATATATATATATATATATATATATATATATATATATATATATATATCCATGTGTTTATATGTGTATATACACATATGAACGCACACACACATATATATATATATATATATATATATATATATATATATATATATATATATATATATATATATATATATATATATATATATAAAGCATATGCATATACTGTATATTTAAAGTCCACAATGTAAATGCACTTTAGGTGCCGTTCTTTCTAACACACCACATCCCCTCACTTTAACCCTTTATAACTGCTTTGTGCAGTTTGTTTTTCTGTTATTAAAAATTCTGAATTTTATTTTTTAATGTATACTACTGTCATCTTTATTTTGGGGCAATTGGGGCATATTTTCTAATCTCTGGTTAATTGCGCTAAGCACAAAGTGAAACCACAAACTCATGGGAGCCGTAACCAGCCACTTTTAATGGCTGGTTATTTAATGTGCACCTGTAAAGCAACAAATGTGCCCCCCCCCCCCCACTTAGTGACCAGACCATTTTTAAATTTTCTTACTGTTAGGTACCAGGGCTGTTTTTACATTTCTGCTGTGTTCGTGTTTAGCTGTAATTTCCTCTTACTCATTTACTGTACCCACTCATATTATATACTGTTTTTCTCGCCATTACATTTACTTTCTAAAGATAACATTATTTTCATCATATCATATAAATTACTATAATTTTTTTTATAAAATATGATGAAATAATTGACGTACGTTTCGCTGGTATGCTTTGTCCTTGACAAAGCATACCAGCGAAACGTATGTTGGAACTGAACTGTTCTATATTGAATTTTATCGCGTCTCTACGCTAGCCAGGACACCTGGGGGCTTAGCGCTATTGTCTTGCTACTAAAAAGGTTTTGGTTTCGGCGGTCAAACTCCTGCTGATCCATTTACCTCCATTTACCGCTTTGCAAGTTTGGTGATTTGAAGCATTTGCTACAGCATATCTGCTTTTGTACCCTTACATTGTGGTGTTATCAAGGCTTATGTGACGCTTTTATATATTTTAAAATAAATTTGTATCCAAGTTTTGCCTAGTGTACTGTTTTCCCATCAGTATAAAGTGGGAGTGCGCATATCCTTGAGCTTAGTGGAAAGCTCCAACAAATGTGAGTCGTCATTTGTTACAAAACAACTACTTCCTCAAAGTGCCATTACAGATTAACACTATGTTGCAATTTTCTGTTTCCTTTATTATGGGATCTCACTGAGGAATGCTAACAAGCTGAAAAACTCATCCAGAGGACACAGACATATCCTTGATTCAGAACTTTATTTGGTTTTCCTTTTATGATTTTTGTTATCACATTTATTTCAAATTTTTTTCTTTGTGATATTCGGTATATTTATTGTAATAAAAAGGTGGTGACGATGTTGGGGGCAGCAGATTAGGGGTTAATAAGTGTAAGATTAGGGGTGTTTAGACTCAGGGTTCATGTTAGGGTGTTAGGTGTAGACATAAAAAGTATTTCCCCATAGGAATCAATGGGGCTGCGTTAGAAGCTGAACACTGATTTTTTGCAGGTGTTTTGTTTTTTTCAGCCCAATCTGCCCCATTGATTCCTATGGGGAAATCATGCACGAGCACGTTTTGCCAGCTCACCACTACCATATGCAATGCTGGTATTACAGTGAGATGTGGAGCTAAATTTTGCTCTACGCTCACCTTTTTGCAGCTAACGCCGGGTTTAAAAAAAAACTTAATACCAGCATTGTCTTAAGGGAGCATTGAGAAAAAAAATGCTCGTTAGCAACGCACACCTGTTACCACAAAACACGTAATCTCGGTGCAAGTGTGTTTGTCATGCGCAGTAGAGACTGTGCGCGAGGACAAACACACCTGGCCTTCCAACTGACCTTGTGTCATGTTGTGGAGTGGGAGTGTCTGGGCGGGTGCGATATGGGCGTGGCTGGACGGGATGTGACGTGGGCAGGGCGTGACGTGGACAGGGCCTGGCGTGACATGGGCGGGGCTGGACGGGGCCAGATGCCGGTGCTGCCAAGAGACAGAGAGCTCTAAAGAGGGGGGATAGAGAGAGCCGAAGAGGGGGGATAGAGAGAGGGAGAGAGAGACAGCAAAAGAGAGAGGGGGAGAGAGACAGCAAAAGAGAGGGGGGAGAGAGACAGCAAAAGAGAGGGGGGAGAGAGACAGCAAAAGAGAGAGCGGGAGAGAGACAGCAAAAGAGAGGGAGAGAGAGACAGCAAAAGAGAGGGGGAGAGAGACAGCAAAAGAGAGTGGGGAGAGAGACAGCAAAAGAGAAGGGGGAGAGAGAAGGCAAAATAGAGGGGGGAGAGAGACAGCAAAAGAGAGGGGGAGAGAGACAGCAAAAGAGAGGGGGGAGAGAGACAGCAAAAGAGAGGGGGAGAGAGACAGCAAAAGAGAGGGGGGAGAGACAGCAAAAGAGAGGGGGGAGAGAGACAGCAAAAGAGAGGGGGAGAGAGACAGCAAAAGAGAGGGGGGAGAGAGCACAAAAGAGAGGGGGGAGAGTGCACAAAAGAGAGGGGGATAGAGCGCAAAAGAGAGGGGGAGAGAGCACAAAAGAGGGGGAGAGAGTGCAAAAGAGAGGGGGAGAGAGCGCAAAAGAGAGGGGGAGAGAGCACAAAAGAGAGGGGAGAAAAGCGCAAAAGAGAGGGTGAGAGAGTGCAAAAGAGAGGGGGGGAGAGCACAAAAGAGAGGGGGGAGAGAACACAAAAGAGAGGGGGGAGAGAGCGCAAAAGAGAGGGGAAGAGAGCGCAAAAGAGAGAGCACAAAAGAGAGGGGGAGAGAGCGCAAAAGAGAGTGGGAGAGAGCACAAAAAAGAGGGGGAGAGAGAGCAAAAGAGAGTAAGAGAGAGACAGCAAATGAGAGGAGAGCAAAAGAGCAAACGAGAGGAGAGAGAGAGCAAACGAGAGGAGAGAGAGCAAACGAGAGGGGGGAAGAGAGAGAGCAAAAGAGAGGGAGAGAGACAGCAAAAGAGGAGGAGAGAGAGCAAAAGAGAGGGGGAGAGACAGCAAAAGAGGGGGAGAGAGAGCAAAAGAGAGGGGGGAGAGAGAGAGCAAAAGAGAGGGGGAGAGATAGCAAAAGAGAGGGGGAAGAGAGCAAAAGAGAGGGGGGAGAGAGAGAGCAAAAGAGAGGGGGAGAGAGAGAGCAAAAGAGAGGGGGAAGAGAGAGAGCAAAAGAGAGGGGGGAGAGAGAGAGAGTAAAACAGAGGGGGGAGAGAGAGAGCAAGGGGTGGGACCGCTGTACTGCAAAAAATGGCCCGTGTACACGGGCTTTAGGACTAGTCTATTTATATTTCAATACACATATTTGTGATGTGTGCACTAGTAGATTATTTCTTATGAAACAACACAGAAATTACCAAAGCTTCTTTTATGTTATTTTTTATTTTATTTTTTTGTAAATATGTTTTCATGATGAAAATCAAAACAGTGTCAGATACTTTAACAAATAAATAGTAATTAATAATTTGTGTCACATTATACAAAAAAAAAAACCTTTTGACACATTGCCCAAATTATTGAAAACACTAAATTAAATATAAAAATAATATATTTATCATACTGCTATAAACAGCATGTGTATCATTATACATTACACATTGACAAGCTAGAAAATGTACAGTAATCATGATTTTCCCCAAACACCCACATGTATTCGGGGTCCTTCATGGCCTCTGGAAGTATCTTAAAATGAGATGTAGCGAAAAATTGCATGCTCTGGTTCCGGTGGAGGAGGAGCATAGTAAGTGCTGCTGAGCTCCAGCTCCTGCCCTACAGCTGCTGGAGGTTACCTTTGCGCCATACCCCAATCATTGGGATAGCTACCTGGTTAGCCTGAGACAACGCTACTGGAACCAATACAGCATTTCTACATCTCGCTGTAATTACAAGTCAAGTCAAGACAAGGGATAAGGGGAAGTAAAAGCAAACTACTTTGCCTGAAAACTCTTTTTCATAAGTTCACGTACCCTGTCTACTAGCAAGTGTAAAGTTTTATTTGGAAAACAATTTACTGCTTCGAGTAAACACTACCTATTTGTTGGCAAAAAGACAAGGCTGGAGAACAGGATATATTTTGTTCCTTTACCAAAGTAGGAATACCTCCCTGCTCCCCCCATAAACAAGTAAAAAGGTATTGAGAAACCTGGTATCCGGCATCCTATTTATCAGCCACGGTTCCTTCTCTAGGCTCCCACCGGGAGGAATATGGAACTCACCTCACAATGTTTGTGATGATGTAGCCACTGCCCGCTCAAGACTCTTCTCCTCAGCCCAGACGGAACGATCTCCTCTATCCCCTCTGGCTGACGGACGCTGTCAAGAGGTGGGGAACAGATCTGCTGACGCAACGGAGCGGAGTACTGCATCCAATAACAGGGAAATAGCCCCGCTTCTGGAGGGTTTCTAGCTGCAACCGGCACTGCCTGGACGGTCTGAACTTCCCCCCCGCTGGCCAGTTTCAGAGCTCTGCGTGACCCCGGTGTCTCCTGTGAGGTCACTTCGGCA
This sequence comes from Bombina bombina, assembly GCF_027579735.1. Taxonomy (NCBI): domain Eukaryota; kingdom Metazoa; phylum Chordata; class Amphibia; order Anura; family Bombinatoridae; genus Bombina; species Bombina bombina. The sequence continues at coordinate 763,575,487 of NC_069501.1, forward strand.
GAGTAAGAGGTACTAGCGTGGCCCCACCCTCTCCCACCGGTGCTGCAAGAGAGGGATTGGCGGGCTGTGGAGATAAGAGCGGGGGGCACAAATTCTGAAGATCGTATCCACAACAGGCAGGCAGTAGATTCTCCTCTCTCCCCTCTCTCACCGTTGCTGCATGAGAGGAGGAGAGAACTCTTAAGGTTCCAACTAACTCTCCAAAGCACGAATAGCTGCGATAGGAGGCAGCCTTCTCCCCTAGCAGACTTCATTTTTCACTTGCAAGAAGAGGCAATGCTCCCCATAAACGGTTTATGACAGATCGCAGTTTAGGCTGAGGTGAGTTCGGATAACTTACAGTCCACTAGCAGAGACACTGTTAAAGTTGAAATGTTAGTACACAGGGGGGAGCGGTGGTATTGAACACTCTCTCTTTACTAAGTATCACACAGAAAAAGACAATTCCCTCATAAAGGATAAAACAACCTTTTAGAAATATGTGGAATAATCATTCCCAACTCTCACTGTGAACATTGTATAAAAATAAACAACCTCAGCTGCATAGGGATAACAGAGCTCATAACACGAGTTTTTTTTCTTTTCCCCCACATTCAGGACTGAAAGGACACTAAAAGCAATATTGTAGCTTGCTGGTTAAATTGTTTGATACCAATGTATGTTTTTTTGTTTTGTTTTTTTTCTTTTTCTCCTCTTTCTTGCCTAGTTGCTAAAAGCCATAAATACATTGTAACAGCAAGGGAAGGGGAGCCAGAGAGGGGAGTGGGGAGGGAAATAACTGAGTCGGAGGGTAAAACAACGGCAAGGGAATTATTTATTCTTAAACAAGAAAATTAATTTACCTTTCATAAAATAGAGAGAAAAAAATCTAAGCTCTGAGGGGTTTTTGTGCTTCTTTTTCTTTTTTTCTTTTCTTTTTTTGCTGTATATTTTGTGCCAAGGATATAAGTAAACTGTACTGAAAATACTATTAAGCAAACTAAAGGATTCAACTAAGTTCAGTTGCATTAGTTAAAGACTCCTTTTCTACTTTAATAAAAAGGTCAGTAGGGGGTCACTAGGTGGGAAATTTAGAAAAAAAGAGAATAATAAAAATAAAATTGGACTCAATAAATTAAAAGTCTGCTTCCCCTCATAGGATTAAAGGAAACAACACGCACATAACCTCACAATCTTCATTCACATCACAAATTCATTTTCCATCATATTTTCACAATATTATTGAAACAACTGGGTGGTTAACACCCCATATAACTCCTTTTTTTTTCCCCACTGACCCTCTTCTTCACAATACACGAGATCACTTCACAAAACTTTCCCTCACTCCCTTCACTCTCTCCTTCTTCCCCTTTCTTTTTCATTAGTTCACGTAGCACTTTATTTTATTTTTTTTCTGGTGTTTTTTTTATCTGCACATGGACAAATACTTGCATGGTTACCCCAAAACACCTCCTTTAACTATGACAGGGAGGCAGCGAGAGAAGAAGAATAAACCTCTTCCTGAAACTCTAACAGAGTCACAATTATTAACGGTAAACCCCCCAACTACATTGGAAACTTTTGATATTCAAACATTGGTTAACAGTATTTCGTTAGCCCTAACCCCTAAATTTGAGTTAATGAAAGATGAAATAAAACAATATATTGCATCTTTGTCTAATGAGGTCAAACAATTTGCGCATAGAATTGATGAAGTAGAACAAAGAATTTCAGACCTTGAGGACCAGAATATATCTTATAAATCTATCCTTGATTCTACAAATAGAACAGTACTAAAAATGCAGAGTAAAATCGAAGAATTGGAAGATAGATCAAGAAGAAATAACTTAAGGGTTATTGGGGTCCCAGAGGGAAAAAAATATGAGGACTTAGAAAATTTTATGTCAAACATTTTACCTCGGGTACTCCAAATTCCTGAATCTCAGATAATTATTGAAAGGGCACATAGAATAGGTTCATTTAATGCAAACAGAATGAATACAAGACCCAGACCAATTATCGCAAACATTTTAAACTTTCAGCACAAGGTCACACTGCTCCAAGCATACCGCAAACACCAACCCATATTGCTAGACGGTGCAAAAATTATGATTTTTCAAGATTACTGTCAGGATAGGTTAAGTCCAGAGTTAGACCCAAATGCTAAAATTAAGTTAGAATAACACTCTAGCACTGTGAGTATATTCCAGGACCTGACCCTGCGACAGCTGCAATAGTATACTCACAGAAATTAACTGGAAGATGGCACAGCAGGGTCAGGAGAAGAACTTCAGGTAGTTAGGGTAAACCAAAAGAGTAATCCATCAAGCAATAACCGGTAACAAGGAATCAGGCAGGCAGGGGTTAACCAGAAGGATTTGTCAAACAAGCAAAGTCCAGCAATGAGAAATCAGGCAGTTTGGGGTTAAACAGTAGAATGGTCTAGCAAGCAAAGTTCCAGCAGCGTGAAATCAGGCAGTTTGGGGTTAAACAGTAGAATGGTCAAACAAGCAAAGTCCAGCAATGAGTAATCAGGCAGTTTGGGGTTAAACAGTAGAATGGTCTAGCAAGCAAAGTTCCAGCAGTGTGAAATCAGGCAGTTTGGGGTTAAACAGTAGAATGGTCAAACAAGCAAAGTTCCAGCAGCGTGTAATCAGGCAGATTGGGGTTAAACAGTAGAATGGTCAAACAAGCAAAGTCCAGCAACGTGTAATCAGGCAGTTTGGGATTAAACAGTAGAATGGTCACACAAGCAAAGTTCAAGCAGCATGTAATCAGGCAGTATGGGGTTAAACAGTAGAATGGTCAAACAAGCAAAGTCCAGCAACGTATAATCCAGGCAGTATGAGGTTAAACAGAGAAATGTCCAAACAAGCAATAGTCCAGATAACAGGAATCAGGCAGGAAGGGTTAAGCGGGTTAGGAGTTAAACAAGCCAGCAATTCTTGATTCAAACAAGTAATCCAAAAGTTACTTACAAGCCAGGAATAGAACAAACAGGCCCCGAGGTGAGGAGACGCCGGAATAAGAAGGCCCAATGACGTCAGCAGAAGGGGCCGAGGGGGACAGGGTTGCATAGCAACCAAGAAAGCGCTACTGCGCTGTCAAAGAGAAAAGGAAGCGATCAGCAGCAGAGCTGAGCGATCGCGACAGTGCCCCCTCCTCAAGGACCCCTCCGGGGGACACGAACAGGCTTAGAGGGATTCTGAGCGTGGAACTGTTTGATCAAAGTAGAAGCACGGACATGAGAAGCAGGTTCCCAAGAACGTTCAGTGATGGGATATCCCTTCCAGTGGACCAAATAATATAGACGGGTACCCCGTAATCTGGAATCAAGAATGTGACTGATCTCAAATTCAGAAGTACCATCCACAAGGAACGGAGAGGGAACTTTACATTTGGTGGAAAACCGGTTAGAGACTGCCGGTTTCAGAAGAGATACGTGAAAGACAGGGTGAATCTTCAAGTTGTCTGGTAAAGCCACCCTGTAGGCAGTGGACCATACCTTGGAAACAATCCTGAATGGTCCAATGTATTTAGGACCCAATTTAGCACAAGGTTGTTTGAGTCGAATGAATCTGGTGGAAATCCAAACCTTGTCTCCAGTCCAAAAAGAGGGTGCCTTCCGGCGTCTGCAATCAGCAAATCATTTATACTTCTGAGAAGAGAGAAGAAGAATTTCCCGAATCTTCTTCCAGTGTTTACAAAGATTTCTCACTGTACGATCTGCTCCAGGGACTCCGGAACCTCCCGAAGACATAGGAAAAGTTCTAGGCACAAATCCATAGGCTGCCTTAAAAGGAGAAGTCTGTAAAGAAGAATTGAAACGGGAATTGTAAGCAAGTTCAGCTAAGGGAAGAAGTTGAGACCAATTGGAGTGCTGATGATTAACATAGTGCCTGAGATAGGATTCAAGAGATTGATTTATGCGCTCAGTTTGACCGTTGGACTGAAGATGATGAGCAGTAGAAAGAGATATGGTAACTCCAAACTGTTTGCACAGAGATTTCCAAAATCTTGAGACAAATTGAACTCCTCGATCAGAAACAATGTCCAAAGGAAAACCATGTAATCTGGTGATATGGAGAATAAACAATTCAGCAAGTTTCTGGGCCGATGGTAATCCAGGTAATGGAACAAAATGAGCTGCTTTGGAAAACCTGTCTACCACAACCCATATGGTCTTTTTTACGGCAGAATTAGGAAGATCTGTAATAAAGTCCATGGAAACATGAGACCAGGGATAATATGGAACAGGCAGAGGTTGTAAGAGACCAAGAGGTAAAGATGAAGACTGTTTATTAGAGGTACAGGAATGACAAGCTGCGACATAATCCTTGACATCTTTGCCCATGGAAGGCCACCAGACATGTTGTTTGAGTCTCCATAAAGTATTACGTACTCCTGGATGTCCAGATAGAACATTATCATGAGCCCAACAGAGAAGTTTTAGGCGGAATTCAGTAGGTACAAATAAGATCCCAGGAGGTATGTTAAAGGATGAAGGAACAGAAGCTTGAACAGACTGTAATGCTTGGAAAGGAAAAGTAGACAACTGAGCTAGAACTTTAGCAGGATGGAGAATGGGTTCAGAATCCAAAAATGTAGAATCAGAGGCTAGAAACTGTCTAGATAAAGCGTCTGCTTTCGTATTCTTAGAACCAGGAATATAAGAGAGGACAAAATTAAATCTGGAGAAGAAGAGAGCCCATCAGGCTTGACGTGAGTTGAGGCGTTTGGCAGTATGAAGATACAGAAGATTTTTATGATCCGTGAGAATAAGAAATGGTTGAACCGTGCCTTCAAGCAGATGTCTCCATTCTTCCAAAGCCATTTTAATAGCTAATACTTCCTTGTTACCGACGTCATAATTTAGTTCAGAAGTATTGAACTTCTTGGAGAAAAATCCCACAGGAAGGATCTTGCTAGAAACAGGATTTCGCTGAGATAGTACTGCCCCAGCAGCGATCAGAGAAGCATCCACTTCAAGGATGAATTGGAGACTCGGAACAGGATGGCAAAGAATGGGAGCAGAAGTAAATGCAGACTTCAGAGATTCAAATGCCTGTAAGGCTTTATCAGACCAATGCTTGCAATCCTGACCCTTCTTAGTAAGAGCAGTAAGGGGTGCCGAGATGTTAGCAAAGTCTTTTATGAACTTACGATAGTAATTGGCAAACCCCAGGAACCTTTGAAGAGATTTTAAGGAAGTAGGTCTAGGCCAATCAATAATTGCCGACAGTTTGTCAGAATCCATCTTGAATCCAGACGGGGAAATAATGTAACCCAGGAAAGGAATAGATTCTTGATGAAAAGAGCACTTTTCAAGCTTGGCAAAGAGAGAATTTTCACGTAATCTCTGGAGTACTAGTGTAACATGATGAACGTGATCTTGGAAAGTCCGGGAATAAATCAAAATGTCATCAAGATAGATAATAACGAATTGATTAAGATAGTCTCTGAATATTTCATTAACAAAATGTTGAAAAACTGCAGGGGCATTGCATAACCCAAAAGGCATAACTAAATATTCATAATGCCCAAACCGGGTGTTGAAGGCAGTTTTCCACTCGTCCCCTTTACGCATTCTGACCAAATTATATGCCCCACAAAGATCCAATTTGGTATAGATGGAAGCACCCTGGAGACGGTCAAATAATTCGGGAATGAGAGGGAGTGGATAACAATTCTTGATTGTTATTTGATTAAGAGCTCGATAGTCAATGCATGGACGAAGGCCTCCATCTTTTTTTTCCACAAAGAAAAAACCTGCTCCTACTGGAGAAGAAGAAGGGCGGATAAAACCTCGGGCCAAATTATCCTTGATATATCCCTCAAGTGAAACATTTTCTTGATGAGAAAGTGGGTATGTTTTACCCTTAGGTAGAGGAGCTCCTGGTAATAGGTCAATGGGACAATCAAAAGTCCGGTGTGGAGGTAATACTTCAGCATCCTTTTTAGAGAAGACATCACAGAAAGAATGATAATGTCCAGGCAAAGAATCAGGAATGTCCAAAGCTGCCACAACTGTACTAGAAATTTTGGGAGTACTTTGAAGACACTGTTTGAAACAAGAAGATCCCCAAGCAACAAGTTCTCCTTTAGACCATGAAAAAACTGGATCGTGAAAGCTTTAGCCTTCATAAGAGAAATTAAAAAGGTGATCTTGGAGGAAGAGGAAACAAACATCTGAGGATTATTTCTGAATTGAAGGCGGCACTGATTTAGAAATCCTCGACAGTCTTCAGGATTGCCGTCATATTTATCCGGTAGTGGAATTCTAGGAATAAACTGTAGGGCGGATTAAAAGTAGGGTTAGAACTGGCCACAGGAACTACAGGTGTTGCAGAAACTTGAGAAGGAGAGAGATTATGTAAAAGAGCAGTAATTTGATCCAATTTAGAATCCAGGGATTGTAGGTGTGCAGAGTGGGTTCCAAGAAGCTGTCCCTGTAGAGCCACAGCTCTGGATAACTCACCAGGGTCCATTTTATGGCCTGTTTGTAATGTCAGGATAGGTTAAGTCCAGAGTTAGACCCAAATGCTAAAATGAAGTTAGAATAACACTCTAGCACTGTGAGTATATTCCAGGACCTGACCCTGCGACAGCTGCAATAGTATACTAACAGAAATTAACTGGAAGATGGCACAGTAGGGTCAGGAGAAGAACTTCAGGTAGTTAGGGTAAACCAAAAGAGTAATCCATCAAGCAATAACCGGTAACAAGGAATCAGGCAGGCAGGGGTTAACCAGAAGGATTTGTCAAACAAGCAAAGTCCAGCAATGAGAAATCAGGCAGTTTGGGGTTAAACAGTAGAATGGTCTAGCAAGCAAAGTTCCAGCAGCGTGAAATCAGGCAGTTTGGGGTTAAACAGTAGAATGGTAAAACAAGCAAAGTTCCAGCAGCGTGTAATCAGGCAGATTGGGGTTAAACAGTAGAATGGTCAAACAAGCAAAGTCCAGCAATGTGTAATCAGGCAGTTTGGGATTAAACAGTAGAATGGTCAAACAAGCAAAGTTCCAGCAGTGTGTAATCAGGCAGTATGGGGTTAAACAGTAGAATGGTCAAACAAGCAAAGTCCAGCAACGTATAATCCAGGCAGTATGAGGTTAAACAGAGAAATGTCCAAACAAGCAATAGTCCAGATAACAGGAATCAGGCAGGAAGGGTTAAGCGGGTTAGGAGTTAAACAAGCCAGCAATTCTTGATTCAAACAAGTAATCCAAAAGTTACTTACAAGCCAGGAATAGAACAAACAGGCCCCGAGGTGATGAGACGCCGGAATAAGAAGGCCCAATGATGTCAGCAGAAGGGGCCGAGGGGAACAGGGTTGCATGGCAACCAAGAAAGCGCTACTGCGCTGTCAAAGAGAAAAGGAAGCGATCAGCAGCAGAGCTGAGCGATCGCGTCAATTACTCTGTAGAAACAGCTGCTAAAAGGAAAGAACTAGCCCCACACTGTACAAAATTCATAAAACAAGGGGCATGGGCTACATTACTATATCCTGCGAAACTAAAAATTGTGATAGACGGCCATACTCATACCTTTGAATCAGCGCAAGAAGCTGAAAAATTTTACTTTGAAATGTATCCCACAGTACCAAATTAAGATCAGTGGGATGGATAGACAGGAATGTAAGATATATGTTCTCTTTTTTTCGTTTTTTTTTTTACTTTCCTCACTATTGGATCAATAAAAGGGATAAAATTTATAGTGTGGGCTAAAGGAGGAAGGAAGGCGAAACTTCCTTTTACAACTTGTCTTACATGGGTTAATTGGGTCATTGATTTTAATTTTTTCCCTTTTTTTTTTCTGTCTTTCCTTTTCCTCCCCTCTTCAATGTTGTCTAGATGGACATAAAGAATACTTTTAAATTGATATCTTGGAATATAGGTGGTCTAACATCCCCTATTAAGCAAAAAACAGTATTATCCCACCTAAAGAAAAATAGTACAGATATTGCTTTCCTCCAAGAAACCCATCTAAAATCTGAAGAAGTGCTTAAAATCAAAACTACATGGGTTAAAGAAGTATTATTCTCGTCCACAACTAAGAGGAAAAGTGGGGTAGCAATCCTCTTAGGGAAGAAGCTTCCATATGAAGTTATATACACAGAGACAGACAGAGAGGGAAGGTACTTGATTGCAAAAATCAAAATAATGAAAACAATGTACACACTTTGCAATGTGTATGCTCTTAATGTTTTTAGTCTCTCGTTTTGGGAAAACTTACAAAACAAACTTATGTTACTCAGAGAGGGATATCTGATTTGGGGGGGGGGGGGGATTATAACATGGCACCCAAATATCCACTCGATAGACTGAGACAGAATTCCACCTCTCGAAAAACGAAGAGAGATAATTTAGAATCAAAACTATTCATTAAACTAACTAATAATTTGAAGGTCTGTGACATTTGGAGGACACAAAATACGGAAGCAAGGGAGTATACATGCCACTCTCGTGCACATAAGACACTTTCTAGAATAGACCTTTTTTTAATTGATGAAAGATTATGTAAATTTAAAGTTACAGCTGGAATTTTTCCAATTACAATATCTGATCATGCTCCTATTTTTTTAGTTTTTCAGTCTAACTATCCGGAGGGAGGGAAAAGAGGGTTTAAATTTCCACAGTATCTAACCAATGACAATAAATTCAAAAACTGGCTGATAGCAAAATTTCGTGATTATGCCCAGCTCAACCAGGAACATATCTCACGACCAGCACTATTCTGGGAAACAGCCAAGGCTGTTTTAAGAGGGGAAATACTTGCATACACTATAGCCAGGACTAAAAAATATAAGAAGAGGGAAGGAGAACTTCTTAGAGTAGTAACAAATGCATACAACAGGCACATCTACCAACAAACTCCAGTAACATGGTCTAGATATATTTCTGTGCTAGCACACAGAGACTCTTTCTACCTTCATAAAACATCACAAAAGGATCTCAGACTACAGGCTAAGCTATACCACTACGGTAATAAAATAGGTAAACTTCTGACAAATTTGGTTAAACGTGAGAAAGCATCTCCTATAATAGAAGCTATATTATCGGAAGGTAGGAAATTTAAAACACCAGTAGAACTTCTCCAAGTATTTGAGGACTATTACAGAACTCTTTATAGTGGTAAGATGTCAAATCTTGTACAGCGTGAAGAATTCTGGAAAAAAATTACGTATCCAGTGCTCTCGCATGAAATAACTGAACGCTTAAACTCTCCTATTACTGAGCAAGAAACTCTTACAGCAATCCATAAACTAGCTTATAATAAAGCCCCAGGACCTGATTCCCTCCCAAATGAGTTTTACAAGATACTCTCATCTGAAATAACAAAGCACTTAACTTCCTTATTTAATGATCTTTATCTTAAAGGGGCTACGCCGTCAACATATTTCGTTGCCTCTAACACAACTCTGATCTTGAAACCAGGGAAGGACCCAGTGAGGAAAGAATCCTATAGACCTATAGCACTTCTGAACACCGATTACAAACTGTTAGCAGCTATTTTGGCAACTAGGATGCAATCATTTTTTCCCTCCATTATCCATAAAGATCAAGTAGGGTTTATATCGAAACGGAACTCCTCAGCTAAAATTAGGGAATTATTCCTTACAATTGAATATTTCAAGATAATGGAGGAGATGCGGACTGGGGGGAGAGAGGAGACCCCTGATATGGCGATCATTTTTATTGATGCTGAAAAAGCATTTGACTGTACATTATGATCATCTTTCCTATACTTTGAAGAAATTTGGCCTAGGTGGTAATTTTCTTCGTTTTTTCAATAGTCTGTATAAAAACGCCTCCACGAAAATCAAAGTAAATGGAGATCTCACTGAGGATATAAAACTAGAGCGGGGAACCAGACAGGGGTGTCCTCTCTCCCCCTACTATTTGACCTGGCGATCGAACCTTTAGCTATCTCAATTCGCCAACAATTGGAGGGAATTAAGGTAAAAAAAAAAGATATGCGTATGGCACTCTATGCTGATGACGTTCTAATATATTTATCAAACACGGCTATTAATATACCTAAGCTCCTCATGATAATAGGACAGTTCGGGTCATTCTCTGGTTATAAGGTAAATACAACAAAGTCAGAGTTACTCTGGATTAAACAAACAAAGGACTCAGCATTAGAAATTCCTTTCAGTATAGTACAAGATTCAGTTAAATACTTAGGTATATGGATATCATATAACCCTGATGATTGGTATTCTTTGAATATACTTCCAGTACTTAAGACTATCAAAGAAGCTTTTAAAAACTGGCAGAAGCTTCCTCTCTCTATGTCAGGACGTATTGCCTTATATAAAATGACTCTTCTGCCGTAAATATTATATGTGCTTCAGAATACCCCACTGATCCTCAAAAGGAAAGATATTTTATCATTTAATATAGCTCTGCGTTCATTTTTTTGGCAGAGTAAGAAGCCTAGAATTTCATTAGCTAAGTTAACATTACCTTCAAAAATGGGAGGTCTATCTCTTCCTGACTTAAGGAGTTATAATCAAGTGTTCTTAGCTCGGATCATAGTAGATTGGATAACTAACAGGGATTATATCACAAATCTTGAACTAGATGCCGATATTCTCCACCCAATTGTAATAATAATCTCTATCCTCTTGAACTAAAAAAAATAAGTTTGATCTGTAACCCAATCCAAATGTGGAAGAGGACATGTAAACAATTATCTATTGAGTCCAAGGTATCAAGATATAACACACTCTTAAACAACCCACAGTTTCCAGCAGGGATGCAATTGATTCTATTCGCACAATGGCAGAGTCAAGGTCTAGGCCAAGTTCATCAGTTAATAGACCATGTAAATAGATGTATTAGAACATTTAACTCTTTAAAAGAGGAATTTGGTATCCCCAATAAAAACTTCTTTGCTTATCTTCAAGCAAGACACTATGCTACTAAGTTAACAAGTGAGTATGGTTGGGACTGGTCACTCGGAAGTATTGATAACTGGATTCTTTTAGTAAGGAACGGGCTCACCTCAATTTCTTATATTTATCAAACATTAGTTTCATTTAAAGGCCCAGAGACACTGGAAAAAATTCGGCATAAATGGGCTGATATGTTAAGACAAGAGTCTCTTACCTTTACTACACTTATTCATTCCATACAAGAGGTCTCTCGGGTAACCCTGTCCGCAACCTGGAGGGAATCGCACATTAAGATCCTGCACATGACATATTTTACACCAAAAAAAGGAGCTCAGTGTCAGGTCAGTTTCAATAAGTGCCCAAAATGCTCTCTCCCCTCAGCTAGCCTACTGCACATGTTATGGGCTTGTCCAAAAATTCGTAATTTTTGGCTCAAGACACAGTACTGGTTAAATACTAGCTTAGGCCTTCCCTCTCTGTCTCTCACTTCAACAAATGTAGTTTTTCTTGTTCAGGATGAGGGTTTGTCCTCTAAGGAAGTCAAAATTGTTAACTTGACTATTTTAGCTGGTAGATACTTAATTTTGAAGAAATGGAAAATAAAAACAATCCCGAGTATAAAAGAAATTAAAAACTGTTTAAAGAAACAATCTATTATCGAGCAAGTGGATACTGATATACTAAACGACGAACATATAAAGAGGTTTTTCTCAAAGTGGTCCATATTTATAAAATCTCTCCCTGACAGTGAAATTGAATATATAATTTACCCGTTTAGAGAGTCAGAGTTAATTCTACTAGGAATCTGGTAATTGTCTCCCCTCCCCTCTCTTTTACCCTTCCCCCCTCCTTTTTTTTTTTTTTTGTTATTTTATTTTATTTTATTTTATTTTAGTTAAGTTAATTAATAAGGTGCTAATCTGATCCAATATAGCCTGAGGATTTGTGGTTTATAATTGCCAAAATATGGTTCTGAATTAATCCTTAAACATGTTAATTTAAATAAATTGTCCCCCCACCCTTTTTCTTTTTTTCTGTATCCAAAATGAAAAATCAATAAAAACTAAGATTAAAAAAAAAAAAAAAAATGAGATGTAGCACAATGCAATTAGGGTTCACATAGAGAAAAGGTAATTTAAGATAAGATAAGATTCCTTTTATTATCATTGCACAAGTTAGAAAAACAAGCAACAAAATATATTTAGAAAACATCTAACCCAGACATTGCATATAAATAGTGTAAGGTGCAGAAGCTGGAATGACTTACGTGTTGAATACATACATTGTAACATATGTAATATCAATAATTAAAAGGTGACATACTTTATGTGTAAATGCATAAAATATGTGCAGTATAAGTGTAATATAGCAAAAGACAATAATTTACACACTGAGAATCCCAGTGTGACCATAATTCAACATAATAGAAAAGTGCGTGGTGCAGATCAATATCTACCAGCAAATAAGTTGTAAAAAAATATATAAACACAGAAGAAGAAAAAAGTGTAACAGTGTAATACAAATTATCAATGGAATATGAATAAGTGCATGGTACAATCCGTGTAGTAAGCACAGGTAATGGATAATACAAATTAATACGTGATAAACAGCAATTATAATCCAAGATAGCCTATAGCCTACAATTAAAAGATGGAATAATCTAAAAAATATATAATAAAAATTAACGAAAGCAGCACTAGGTATTTGTGTTCAGCATAACAACAGCTCTGGGAAAAAAAACTATTTTGTAGCCTGGCTCTCTTGCTATTCAGACTCCTGTAGCACCTCCCAGATGGCAAAAGAACAAACAGTCCATGACTGGGATGGAAAGAGTCTCCAATGATACAGCACACCCTTTGCAGGCATCACCTGTGCTAAAGGTCCTCAATAGAATAGAGGGTAGCTAAATACCAATGATGTACTGGGCAGTTTTCACCACCCATTGCAGAGCTTTCTGGTCGAGGTTAGTACAGTTGCCGTACCACACCGAGATGCAGTTGGTAAGAATGCTCTCAATGGTGCAGCGATAGAAATTAACCAGTAGTAGCCGTTGCACCTTTTTAACTAAAGTGGGGGTATTTAGTGACCAGGACATATTTTCGGTGATGTTAGTTCCCAAAAATGTAAAACTAGTCACCCATTCTACCTCAGACCCATTAATATAGATGGGCATGTGTGTACAGTGTTTGGTCTTCCTGTAGTCCACAATAATCTCTTTAGTCTTCTTGGTATTAAGAGACACATTGTTATCAGCACACCATGTCACCAGGTGCGTTACTTCCTCCCTGTATGCTGACTCATCATTATTGCTGACCCTGCCTACCACAGTAGTGTCATCTGAAAACGTAACAATGGTATGCGACACAAACTTAGGCAGGCAGTCGTGGGTAAAAAGAGAATATAATAGAGGGCTCAATACACAACCTTGTGGGACTCCAGTATTAAGGGTCAGGGTAGAGGAGATAGAATTGCCTAACCTCACTGACTGTGGTCTATTGGTCAGGAAGTCCATGGTCCAATTACAGAACCAGGTATTGATACCTAAGTCATGAAGTTTCGCAACCATGTTTGTAGGAATAACAGTGTTGAATGCTGAACTGAAATTAATAAACAGCATCCTTACTTAAGTGTTGTTATTGTCCAAATGGGTTAAAGCAGAGTGTAGTGCCATAGAAATAGCATCTTCTGTTGACCTATTTTGGCGATAGGCATATTGATTAGGGTCCAAAGTACACAGTAAACAGTCTTTAAGATGAGCCATGACCAATCTCTCAAAACACTTCATGATCATTGGATTAAGTGCAATGGGACTATAGTCATTCAGACTCACTGCAGCGGATTGTTTTGGCACCGGCACAATGATTGTTGTCTTAAAACACACCAGGACAACCGCCTGGGCCAGTGACAGATTAAAAATGTCAGTAAAGACCTTGGCTAATTTTCCAGCACATATCCTTAGCACATGGCCAGGAATACCGTCTGGGCCAGCAGCCTTGCGTGCATCTACCCTGTAAAGTGCTTGGTACACCTCAGAAACAGAGAGTATTAAAGGCTGTTCCTCTGGATGAAGCGCAACTTTGATGATTGATGATTGGTTCTTTATTATCCTGATCAAAATGTACATAAAAGTAATTTAGCTCATATTGAAAGGAGGCATCCTTGATTGAGGAGATTGTATTTACAGATTTGTAGTTCATAATGGCCTAGATACCCTGCCACATACGTCGGGGGTCACAATTGTTATGAAAGTGGTCTTCAATACGCATCTTGAAATCATATTTAGCACTTTTTATTCCTCTTTTTTATTTTTTATTATTATTTTTTTATTGAAGTATATTCAAACATTGCAAAGTACCATTCACATTTGGTAAATAACAGAAACAATCTAATGCATGTGTTCAGACCATTACATAAAGAGCTATGTCCACTCTATACACCTGTAATGTACACAAAACCTATAATGACTCATCGCCAGTGGAGCGCAATATATAGTGAAACACCAACATAAACAAAGTAATACAACCTCAAATATTTTTCCTAATCATACCTATTTCAAGTATCATTTTTGTCAAGAATTCTAAGAAGCACGCTCTTTCTGTTCAAGATTCCAAAATATCTTACTATAATAGATGAGCATGAGATCCCTTTTTGTTCAGTATGATAGGGGGAAGGGAAATATTCTGAAAATAAAAGATGAAGCATATGTCCAATGCTATCATCATACAGTATATATTAAATAAGGGGCAAAGACTAGAATAAATTAACAGATAAAAATACAGGTACAGATATTATGCTCATGAGTAGTGTGTTATCTGCCCAGAAAACAGTCTTCTATGCACCCATCAAAAATCTCATATCGCTTAAACTACTTATAAGAAACATAAGCTTACTAGCATTTAGACAAATATTAGAATTTCGGGGAAAAAAAACAATGGAATCTATGTTCCTGTGCTCATCCAGTAAGCAAATATAGCTATAGCTATGGGGGGGGGGGGGAGATCCGATTTTAGAGAGTAACCTTTAAAAAAGAACATCTTTTATATAATGAGGTCAACCCACACACAAAAATAAAAATATACATGTCAAGATCTACACTGTGAGAAATATGCATACACATGGGCCAGCAGTGAACAGACCTCAGCGAGACTTTCTCTACATCTTGGTGATTAGAATGTTTCGGCAGAAGTGAGACCAAGATATTTTACAGAGGGGATTTCTGGTTCTAATATACCAGGGGCAGGTATGTTATTACACATTTAATAAAGCCTAATACAAGACAATAGGGCTATAACATATCATAGTCTAAACATATAATACAATCCTAATAGCATAAGGTTTGGGATTTGAAGGTATCAGGAGTTGATCCGTATACAGCAAATCTGAAGATTGAGCTTAAACCTATACTAGGTATGCAAATGAAAAGATATAGTAATCTCAGTGCTTATCAACTATTATTTTCCTTCTCTTCATTGTTATAAAAAAAAAAAAAAACACCAACAGCACAAGTGTTATAAGGAGTCTGCTGCCTCGGCCGCCGGCAGCATCATATGTAACAGTATATAGTCACCCTTACTATAACATTATAATGTAGGTAGGTTAAGCGCTGGGTTTTTATCTAATAGCATAAAGAAGAAAGTAGCTTATATAGGTGTTCTATACCTTAAATACAGAGTATAGTATAACATAAAATATTATCATGCTGTCTTCAGGTCTATATTAAAAAATGTCTAGCTTTGAGTATTAAAAGTGGAGTTATACATCTCAGAACAGTATCTATAGCCACAAATTTACATAGTGGAGAATCATTCCCATGATATTTTCTCATGTAATGGTCCACAGCTTTTAGTCCTTGTACATGGGGAATCGATGAGTATAAAGATTTAACATCCACTGTTACCCATACATAGCCATCAACCCAGTCAATCTTGGACACAACGTTCAAAATGTGCTTTGTGTCCAAGACAAAGCTGGTGAGTTGTCTTATCATGGGTTGCAACAAAACATCAAGCCACTCAGATAGGGGTTCAAGGAGAGACCCAATACCACTAACGATGTGTCTACCCTTGACCCCCATGAGTGACTTGTGCACCTTGGGGAGGTGGTTGAACACTGGTGTCTTCGGATGCTCAACATAAAGGAATTCACTTGTCCCCTTATCCAATATTCCAATTTCTAGACCATCATCTATGAGGTCTCCCAATTGTCTTTGGAATAGTTTGGTGGGGTCAGTGCTTAATACCTTGTACTCTTTTGTACTTGAAAGTTGTCGTTCAGCTTCCTTTATGAAGTCACCAGTGTCCATGATTACAATTGACCCCCCTTATCCGCAGACCTGATCACCAAATTGTGATTCATGCTTAGGTTATGTAGCGCCTGCCTTTCTACATGGGTAATATTGGATCTGTGTTCTTTCTCTTGGTAGTACAGTTTAGTAAGGTCATCTTCTACTCTCGAGTAAAACTTTTCAATCACAGGACCTCTGTCTTGGATTGGGTAGAATTTTGATGTTTTTTTTTTATTTTGGTAGAACAGTGTGTTCATTGTTTATGTCCAGTTCTCCTTCCATTAGGAGTGACTCTAGAGTTCTTATATCACACTGTTCTCCAAAATCCAAAGCTGCTTCACCCATGTGCCCACCTTCCAATGTGTGTATAGAGTTAGGTTCCATTGCTGTTGATTCTTCATATCTACTCTTATTGAAGTGTTTATGCAGTGTTAGCTTCCTAACCAATTTGTTTACATTGAGGAGGGTATTAAATAAGTTGAAACTTATCGTGGGAACAAAACCTAATCCTAATTCTAAAACCTTCTTTTCTTGTTCATTCAGCTCATATGTAGAAAGATTTATTATGCTCATGGGTGCTGGTTCTCTTATTTCTTCTTTAGTGTGTACCTGCCCTTGAGTGAATCTCCTGTATCTTGCCCCCCCACGTCTCTTCTTG
Source organism: Bombina bombina (assembly GCF_027579735.1). Lineage (NCBI taxonomy): Eukaryota > Metazoa > Chordata > Amphibia > Anura > Bombinatoridae > Bombina > Bombina bombina. The sequence goes on from NC_069501.1 coordinate 763,592,308, forward strand.
GGGGGGCAATGGAAAAAACCTGATTGACTTGAGCCCTTTCAATATTAGTAGCAATATAATCAGTGTTGCTATTTGTAATTGCTGGTTTCTGTAAGTTATACTTGGAATATGCATATGGCTTAGCATTTTTAAGTATTGGGACTACTGGTAGGCTATTTTCCTTAGGCCTTACCACTTGAGGGGTACTTCCTAGATCCGTGTGGGGTGTTGTTGTACTTAGGGGATAGGGTGTGTAATTGCTGTCTGTATCCTCCCCTCCTGATCCTGAGCTATCCCCTTGTGAATCTGTTTCATTATCAGTAAACTGGATCCTACGCTGACCCCTTCTGCCTCTACCTCTGATTCTTTGTCTATTGCCCCTCCTGGTTCCAGTGCCACCTCTAGCATTTTGTTCCTTTCTTCTGGAGAAATGCTCTTTTCGATTCCAGATGTAGACTAGATCATTATTAAAATCTGTCTGATCCCTTAAAAATTTACTGTGCTTTCTCTCCAGTAGTACCTGTTTTGCCTCTGCTATTGTGTCATGTAGGATTTGGTCCAGTGTTGGATAATCTGGATCCCCACTACGGGTATTAAGCTCATTCTGTATTAGAGAAATTTTATCAGTAATGACTTTAAGTTGGGTGGTCTTATATTGTATGAGTAACTACATGAGCCTAGCTGAGCATTCAGATAAGATTACATTCCACAGCCCTATAAATTCTCTGTCCTCAGTAAAAAAGGTCGGGAATTTGCTTATACGCAACCCCCTAGGAATGAGACCCAATTCATTATATTTGTTAAGTGTGATAATGTCCCATTTCAGTCTATTTTCTTTAATTAACAATTGTTCCATGTCCTCAAATAAGGCTGTTAATGAAAGTTTAGTCGGATTCGTAGTAAATATAGCCTCAATTTCCCTAGTGTGTTCATCCCTTTCATAGACAGTCATTAGGGAATAAAAAGTGCGTGCTTGTAACTGTATACTGCTGTCTGTGTCTGACATCTTTGTAACTTTCCTCCCCCCTACTCTGTGTTGATGGCTAAGAAAGTTCCTTGTGCATGTAGAAATAAGCGGGATCCCACTCTCAGAGTATAGATGAAAAATACCAAAAAGTTCTACAGACCCACGGAACAATGTGACTCAAAAAAGCCGACTTACCGCGTCCGGTCCTAGGGGTGATCTGTATACCTCCGATCTGGTGTCTGGACACAGGATGTCAACGGTCCTCACTCATCGGTGACCTTTCTCTATCCTGCGATACTTTATCGCCCGGGGTGTCCTGGAAATCCATGATTTCACCAGCTGTTTGCTTCCGTAAGACCACTCCCTCCTCAGACGCGTGCGGCTCACTCGATTGGTCAAAAGCCCTGGACGTCTCCACCTGGAATACTCTTTGTCCAATCCAGGAGTGGGGGAGGGATGGAGGCTCTTTGCTATGTGGAAAGCCTCATCCATGCTCACTGTCGAGAGATCCAAGGTAACCAAACAAAAGAAAATAAGGACAGGAGCACCGGTTGATGTAGTGATAGCGTTTATTCCAAACAACGCTAGTAGTGGTGTAGAGCACAAAGTCCTTAATAGACACAAACAATCCTTGTAAATCAATGCTCAATTAACACTGAACAGTGACAGCAGCTGGTTGTCCAAGGTTACATAAAAGGTGCCAAACAGCTGATGTGTTTTGGCAAGAGAGCCGTAGTCTTAGCTGGTAAAAATTGTTAAAAACAAGCGCCCTTTTTCAAGGGCTAACCCTTATATCATTGGTCAACCAGTTGAGCCAATCCTAGCTCATGTATAGTTAACAAGGCAATTGCACATAAATTAACACCAAGGTATACCTTCACAACGTAAATATTGTACTTAAATAGTTATATAAACATGCTTAAAGGGGTATTGTGTATTTTTGAGTCACATTGTCCCGTGGGTCTGTAGAACTTTTTGGCATTTTTGGTATCAGAAGGGTCACAAACTTGAAACTGACCTGTCCTGCCGCTGCTACTTTAGCCGCCGCTCACCGCTGGCTCTGATTATGGCGCGCTGAGGGCTCTAATAACCGCCCCCCTGTGATGCACAGTGACAGCATCCCCCTGTGATGAGCAGTGACAAAATCACTGTGCATGCGCGCTGCTGCGCACATTACAGCCTCAGGGTCCAGGAACATTGGGTGTTAGATTTACTTACTGAACGGAGTTAGTAGTGATTAATTGCTCTGTGTGGCAGGGGGCATGGGTGCTAGTGTGCATATGATTGGATATTAACCTATTACATGTCATGTTGAGTAAACATTGCAGCGTGATAATCTGACAGCTAATATTCTTCTCTAATGATGATCGGTATCTGTGTGCTGCATAAAAACATCTGATCTAATTTGGCCATATATTACTTACAGGTTGTGGTGTGTGACAGTGTGTACTGCAGCTGCCAGCCCGGCCCACTCTGCCAGCCGGGCCAACCGGGATTTTTCCTGGTATCCCGGCAGCCCAATCCGGCCCTGGTGGTGTGCTATTAAGAGGGTGAACAGACCAAAAAGGGGTAGAGATGTGGATAAATTGCTGGCCAAAAGGGAAATATTGTTGATGTTTCGCTTGAGGACCTGAGTGCCAGAGGACTTAAATTTCAGGTGTGATTTAATCAACTATTGGGAGTAACTTTGCCTCACATAGTTTCATATGGGGCTCTTTGGCAATCTGGCCCTCTAAGTCTAAGCTTTAATTGTATCCATCATACTGTGGATCAAATCATTATGTATATATATATATATATATATTTGTTTACCTAATTGCTGTATATCTGGGTACATTCACCTGAATTGTATTTTTTCCATCATGCCTCTAAGTGTATTCATTTGTATTTCATGTTTTCATCATTCAATACCAATTTCTGTATATCTTAATGGAAACGCATTTGACTTCTGTGCTGCGCATCCTATCCTTTTTGTATTTACTTTTGGCTACTGCCATCATTTTTAACCAATTTATTAAATTTAAAGTTATAACACTTACGGACTGCAATTAGTACTGTATTACACATAACTATTTTTTTCTGTATTTAATATGTGTATATACACATAAATATATATGTATATATTTGTATATATATATATATATATAAAATAGTTTACACAATGAGTTATTTTCTCTACATTTTGTATTTAGTGGAGGATTTTAAACTCACTTTTCGCCTCCCCATAATTTTAATTGTTGTTGTATTTCCCCCAGAAATGAACTTTACCAAGCAGTGATTCAACCTACTCCCAGCTGATGAGTGTCAAAAACCACAAAACAGCTGTCCTGGGATTGGTCTGAATCACTGTACTAACCCTAGCTAAGCATAAAAGCTGTGTAATGCGGTGATGCTATGACGTAAAGGGAAGTCTGCCTTGAAAAGCAGGCTAAAAGTAAAAAGGTGAGTCATTGTGAACCTAATTTGCATATCTTACCCACAATCCTTTGCTGCATTGGAAACAGTGTAATCGGAGAGTTTCTGTGGGAAAAGCAAGTCTTCTGACTTGTCTAGATTTGTAAATAGTTTACACGAGTTGTTTTCTCTACATTTTGTATTTAGTGGAGGATTTTAAACTCACTTTTTGCCTCCCCATAATTTTAATTGTTGTTGTATTACCCCCAGAAATGAACTTTACCAAGCAGTGATTCAACCTACTCCCAACTGATGAGTGGCAAAAACCACGAAACAGCTGTCCTGGGATTGGTCTGAATCACTATACTAACCCTAGCTAAGCGTAAAAGCTGTGTAAAGCGGCAATACTATGGCGTAAAGGGAAGTCGGCCTTAAAAAGCAGGCTAAAAGTAAAAAGGTGAGTCATTGTGAACCTCATTTGCATATATTACCCAGAATCCTTTGATGCATTGGAAACAGTGTAATCGAAGAGTTTCTGTGGAAAAGCAAGTCTTCTGACTTGTCTAGATTTGTAAATAGTTTACACAATGAGTTGTTTTCTCTACATTTTATATTTAGTGGAGGATTTTAAACTCACTTTTCGCCTCCCCATAATTTTAATTGTTGTTGTATTTCCCCCAGAAATGAACTTTACCAAGCAGTGATACAACCTAATCCCAGCTGATGAGTGGCAAAAAACACAAAACAGTTGTTCTGGGATTGTTCTGAATCACTGTACTAACCCTAGCTAAGCGTAAAAGCTGTGTAATGCGGCAATGCTATGGCGTAAAGGGAAGTCTGCCTTGAAAAGCAGGCTAAAGTAAAAAAAGGTGAGTCATTGTGAACCTCATTTGCATATCTTAGCCACAATCCTTTGCTGCATTGGAAACAGTGTAATCGAAGAGTTTCTGGGGAAAAGCAAGTCTTCTGACTTGTCTAGATTTGTCAATAGTTTACACAATGAGTTGTTTTCTCTACATTTTGTATTTAGTGGAGGATTTTAAACTCACTTTTCGCCTCCCCATAATTTTAATTGTTGTTGTATTTCCCCCAGAAATGAACTTTACCAAGCAGTGATTCAACCTACTCCCAGCTGATGAGTGGCAAAAACCACGAAACAGCTGTCCTGGGATTGGTCTGAATCACTGTACTAACCCTAGCTAAGCGTAAAAGCTGTGTAAAGCAGCGATACTATGGCGTAAAGGGAAGTCTGCCTTAAAAAGCAGGCTAAAAGTAAAAAGGTGAGTCATTGTGAACCTCATTTGGATATGTTACCCAGAATCCTTTGCTGCATTGGAAACAGTGTAATCAAAGAGTTTCTGTGGGAAAAGCAAGTCTTCTGACTTGTCTAGATTTGTAAATAATTTACACAATGAGTTATTTTCTCTACATTTTGTATTTAGTGGAGGATTTTAAACTCACTTTTCGCCTCCCCATAATTTTAATTGTTGTTATATATATATATATATATATAATATTATACATTTGCTGTGCGACTTACCCCCTTCGCTGTGCTAGGTTCTCTGCCATGTCTCATGGTATAAGAATGAGGCTCCCATTGGAGCCTATGGAAGCGAGGTCCTATTACGAGTGAAACGCAAATATCACGCTTGCAAAAGCGCAAATTTGCGCTGCACTAATAATCTGACCCTCTATCTGGAGTTACTTTTTTAGTTTTATGGTTGGTTAATGCATCTTTACAATTTCAAAGAAGTATGTGTAAAATTTGACAAGATTTATTTTATGTTGCAGTTGTAAATTTTTCTCATAATATGCTTTTGAGAATCATTTTCTTTAACAAAGTGACACCTTCATGTGACATTCCTATAATCTACAGGTGTAGACATTAGAATTGTGATATTCTGAATCAGAAAACTAGCAGTAATCAATAAAAAATCATTTTTGAACAGTGATCAATAAAAATAATTCCTTTATTAGAATATCCCACATTGTTATAATAATAATGATAATAAATACCATATACTTTTTTATCTTGAATCTTTTCAACTGTTTCATAACAAGTAATGACATGAAACAGTATGAAAAGACAGAAAACGTTCAATAAAAACTATTTTTGAAAATCCATTTTCTCAACATGATCAATAAACCCTATTAAATGTGAGAAGAGACCAGCCATGTCAATACTGCTGCAGCATTAAACCTCTTGGCACACTGAAGTTTAAAGACAAGCTTCTTTCTAAATCCTGTTTGATCTCTTCTGAGTTTGTACTATAACATTCTTTGATCTGCATCACCAGTGGAAGACATTGTGCCCTACATATACTAAGTAGTGTTTTCCATAATACAATTCTGTCACTGGAACACATCTTGTAAATAAGCACTTTTAAGTAAATGCCTTTTTCAGCTACTGATTTAATACAGATATATTTAGATATATTCTAATACTCCTTCCTTAATTTAATTTTTAGGCAACATATTCCTCATGGCTTTTGAAATTAGTTTTACACCACTATTAACAAGACGGAATCATTATTTTCTGTTGCGTTGTAGCGCATTAACCCTTTTCTTATTCAGTTAACTGGGTCTTTTGTTCATTATATATTGTTAATTGGGATGAACAGAATTCTAGATATTGTGACTGCTCTAATTGTAGGAATGAAATTTAAATGATGTATTTTTCAATCCATGTGTAATGATGACATTAAGTCATTTCATGTTATCCAGTGAGGAGCTATATTTAATAGTTAATTTGTTATCCCTAGTTTAAAACACTGTCACAGTAGGTGCATATTTTTGTTCATCTAATTTGGCACTGTATTTGCAATATCCTCTGCAGTTGCAACTATGGCTATTGCTAGATGTACAAATTATCTTTAGAGCAGAAAGCAAAAAAATAAATAAATGCATTATGAAAAGTCTAAAGTGTTATCATATAAAAAAAAAATAGACAACATTTTAAGTAAGTGTGCGCTTGACTTCGGATTTTCGTGCACTTCGGGTACTGTGCATATTAAGTTGAAAGTAAAAAGTTTTCGCTCATGTGTTAACTCAAAACATGCAAAAATCTGGGTACAATATCACAACAGCATTAAGGTTTTTTCCTATAGACTTTAATAGAACATGAAATTGGGAAATAAAATTAACACCCAACAAGTCGCACAAACCCGACAGGAAATATTAATATTTCCCATTCCAATGTTCTTCATATAGCAGAATACGTTCCATTCATTCATAAATACATATTTTTATATATATGAAAGCTTTTTAGTAAAAAAATTATATATATATATATATATATATATATATATATGATTACATATAGGTATAAATATACAGTATATAGTAAATATATATATATATATATATATATATATATATATATATATATATATATATATACAGGGAGTGCAGAATTATTAGGCAAGTTGTATTTTTGAGGATTCATTTTATTATTGAACAACAACCATGTTCTCAATGAACCCAAAAACTCATTAATATCAAAGCTGAATAGTTTTGGAAGTAGTTTTTAGTTTGTTTTTAGTTTTAGCTATTTTAGGGGGATATCTGTGTGTGCAGGTGACTATTACTGTGCATAATTATTAGGCAACTTAACAAAAAACAAATATATACCCATTTCAATTATTTATTTTTACCAGTGAAACCAATATAACATCTGAACATTCACAAATATACATTTCTGACATTCAAAAACATAACAAAAACAAATCAGTGACCAATATAGCCACCTTTCTTTGCAAGGACACTCAAAAGCCTGCCATCCATGGATTCTGTCAGTGTTTTGATCTGTTCACCATCAACAATGCGTGCAGCAGCGACCACAGCCTCCCAGACACTGTTCAGAGAGGTGTACTGTTTTCCCTCCTTGTAAATCTCACATTTGATGATGGACCACAGGTTCTCAATGGGGTTCAGATCAGGTGAACAAGGAGGCCATGTCATTAGATTTTCTTCTTTTATACCCTTTCTTGCCAGCCACGCTGTGGAGTACTTGGACGCGTGTGATGGAGCATTGTCCTGCATGAAAATCATGTTTTTCTTGAAGGATGCAGACTTCTTCCTCTACCACTGCTTGAAGAAGGTGTCTTCCAGAAACTGGCAGTAGGACTGGGAGTTGAGCTTGACTCCATCCTCAACCCGAAAAGGCCCCACAAGCTCATCTTTGATGATACCAGCCCAAACCAGTACTCCACCTCCACCTTGCTGGCGTCTGAGTCGGACTGGAGCTCTCTGCCCTTTACCAATCCAGCCACGGGCCCATCCATCTGGCCCATCACGACTCACTCTCATTTCATCAGTCCATAAAACCTTAGAAAAATCAGTCTTGAGATATTTCTTGGCCCAGTCTTGATGTTTCAGCTTGTGTGTCTTGTTCAGTGGTGGTCGTCTTTCAGCCTTTCTTACCTTGGCCATGTCTCTGAGTATTGCACACCTTGTGCTTTTGGGCACTCTAGTGATGTTGCAGCTCTGAAATATGGCCAAACTGGTGGCAAGTGGCATCTTGGCAGCTGCACGCTTGACTTTTCTCAGTTCATGGGCAGTTATTTTGCGCCTTGGTTTTTCCACACCCTTCTTGCGACCCTGTTGACTATTTTGAATGAAACGCTTGATTGTTCGATGATCACGCTTCAGAAGCTTTGCAATTTTAAGAGTGCTGCATCCCTCTGCAAGATATATCACTATTTTTGACTTTTCTGAGCCTGTCAAGTCCTTCTTTTGACCCATTTTGCCAAAGGAAAGGAAGTTGCCTAATAATTATGCACACGTGATATAGGGTGTTGATGTCATTAGACCACACCCCTTCTCATTACAGAGATGCACATCACCTAATATGCTTAATTGGTAGTAGGCTTTCGAGCCTATACAGCTTGGAGTAAGACAACATGCATAAAGAGGATGATGTGGTCAAAATACTCATTTGCCTAATAATTCTGCACTCCCTGTATATATATTTATATATATGAATATCTATTTATAAATACATAGAAAATATTCCTCTATGTGAAGAATATTGGAATCAGAAATATTTACACTAAAAACACAGGAATTTTGCATAAATTTGCTTTTACATGTTTTCAGCTACTGCAACTATATATGTGTGTGTACATATGTATTTATGTGTTTATATGTGTATATATGTATACAAATACATATATACATTTATAAATACATTAAGCAGTAAGCCTGCCTGGAGGGCAGTCTATTGTTGTAGAGTGAGGTTTGCAGAAGCATTCGCATGAAATAAAAATCCACCCAGGGAAGGGGATGTCTACTTTCAGTAGATTTATTTGCACAAAACCCCCTTCTGCATACTCGCTTATCTTTGTATTTATTTAGTTAGTTATTTTAAGTTGTCTTCTTATTGTTCCTACTTTGAGTAGATTTCTTTGTACACCACATTTTTTGCAAAACATGCATCAGTTCCTGGTAATAAGCAGCCTTGTTCTCGTCCATCTATGACTTTAACTTTAACATCAGCAGAGCTTTTCACTTGAGAGAAAGCTACATATAGCTGACTATGGCTGAAGATGGGTTCAAGCAAATATATGCCAACTCTATCCAAAATTTGACCTTGAGACTTGTTAATAGTAATAGCGAATGCCAGTTTAACAGGAAATTGTCTCCGTAATATAAAAGGAAGTTCTGTGTTACTTAGGGCTAAGTCTATTCCAAAAATAAAGTAATTTTGCCTTTCAGCTTTAGCTGTTAGTACTTGAGCAAAGATTATGTTTTGCCGCAAAGCTTTGACAACCAATCTGGTGCCGTTACAGAGACCTCTCTTAGTATTAAGGTTACATAAAAGCCAATTTTGAGGTTAAGTTTATGAACTTGCTTCCCAGAAGGAGCCAATTCATTTAAAAACTCGACAGGGTAATTACCCCTGTCTTCCTGGGATTCATCATCAATGGAATCAGTGCTTAAATAAGTGTAGGTTTCACCTTCTAACAAACTAACGGCTAGATTATGAGTTGTGTGTTAGGTTTAAAAAGCAGCGTTAAGAGGTCCTAACACTGCTTTTTAATGTCCGCTGGTATTACGAGTCTTGCAAGTTCAGTGTACCGCTCACTTTTTTGGCCAGACTTGGAAATACCGCAAATCTACTTACGTAAATTGCGTATCCTCTTTTTTCAATGGGACTTGCATAGCACCGGTATTACGAGTCTGGCAAAAAGTGAGTGGTAGACCTTCTCCTGTCAAGACTGGTACCGCATTTTAAAGTCAGTAGTTTAGAGTTTTACACTACAACGCCATAGCATAAAACTCTTAACTAAAGTGATAAAAAGTACACTAACACCCATAAACTACCTATTAACCCCTAAACCCAGGCCCCCCACATCGCAAACACTAAAATAAAAAATTTAACCCCTAATCTGCCGAACCGAACATCGTCACCACTATAATAAATATATTAACCCCTAAACTGCCACACTCCCACATCGCAAACACTAGTTAAATATTATTAACTCCTAATCTGCCGTCCCTAAGATCGCCGCCACCTACCTACATTTATTAACCCCTAATCTGCCACCCCCAATGTCGCCGCTACTATATTAAAGTTATTAACCCCTAAATCTAAGTCTAACCCTAACCCTAACACCCCCTAACTTAAATATAATTTAAATAAATCTAAATAAAAATAACTATCATTAACTAAATTATTCCTATTTAAAACTTACTAAATTATGGTTTAAAACGTACTAAATGACGGTTCCTTTAAGTGACCTCATTCAATATGGCATCCTTTCAATTCCGTTTGGCTGATAGAATTCTATCAGCCAATCGGAATTAAGGTAGAAAAAATCCTATTGGCTGATGCAATCAGCCAATAGGATTGAGCTGGCATTCTATTGGCTGATTGGAACAGCCAATAGAATGCCAGCTCAATCCTATTGGCTGATTGGATAGATAGAAGATGCCGTCTGGATGAATACTTCTGCCCGTCTGGAGAACCACTTCGCCCAGCTTGGATGAAGACTTCTCCCAGCTTCGTTGAGGACTTCAGCCTGGTTGGATGAAGACTTCTCCCGGTAAGGGGATCTTCAAGGGGTTAGTGTTAGGTTTTTTTAAGGGGGTATTGGGTGGGTTTTAGAGTAGGGTTGGTTGTGTGGGTGGTGGGTTTTAATGTTGGGGGGGATTTGTAATTTTTTTTACAGGTAAAAGAGCTGATTACTTTGGGGCAATGCCCCGCAAAAGGCCCTTTTAAGGGCTATTTGTAATTTAGTGTAGGGTAGGGCTTTTTTTATTTGGGGGGCTTTTTTATTTTGTTAGGGGGATTAGATTAGGTGTAATTAGTTTAAAAATCTTGTGATTTGTTTATTATTTTCTGTAATTTAGTGGGGTTTTTTTTGTACTTTAGATAATTTTATTTAATTGTATTTAATTGTATTTAATTTAGGGAATTAATTTAATTATAGTGTAGTGTTAGGTGTTAGTGTAACTTAGGTTAGGTTTTATTTTACAGGTAAATTTCAATTTATTTTTGCTAGGTAGTTATGAAATAGTTAATAACTATTTAGTAACTATTCTACCTAGTTAAAATAAATACAAACTTGCCTGTAAAATAAAAATAAACCCTACGCTAGATACAATGTAACTATTAGTTATATTGTAGATATCTTAGAGTTTACTTTATATGTAAGTATTTAGTTTTAAATAGGAATTATTTAGGTAATGATAGTAATTTTATTTAGATTCATTTAAATTATATTTAAGTTAGTGGGGGTTAGGGTTAGACTTAGGTTTAGGGGTTAATACATTTAGAATAGTGGGGGCGTCATTGGGGGCGGCAGATTAGGGGTTAATAAATGTAGGTAGGTGGCGGTGATGTTAGGGATGGCAGATTAGGGGTTAATAATATTTAACTAATGTTTGCAATGCAGGAGTGCGGTGGTTTAGGGTTTAATATGTTTATTATTGTGACGACGACATTGGGGGCGGCAGATTAGGGGTTAAGAAGCGTAGGTAGGTTGAGGCAACATTGGGGTGGCAGATTAGGGGTTAATAAATATAATTTAGGTGTCGGTGATGTTGGGGGCAGCAGATTAGGGGTTCATAAGTATAATGTAGGTGGTGGCGGTGTCCAGAGCGTCAGGTTAGGGGTTAATAATATAATGTAGGTTGCAACGATGTCGGGGGCGGCAGATTAGGGATTAATAAGTGTAAGATTAGGGGTGTTTAGACTCAGGGTTCATGTTAGGGAGTTAGGTGTAGACATTATTTTTATTTCCCCATTTGGAATCAATGGGGCTGCGTTAAGGAGTTTTACGCTGCTTTTTTACAGGTGTTAGACTTTTTTTTAGCCGGCTCTCCCCGTTGATTTCTATGGGGAAATCATGCACAAGCACGTTACACCAGCTCACCGCTAATGTAAGCAGAGCTGGTATTGGAGTGCGGTAATGAGCAAAATTTTGCTCAACACTCACTTCTTGTCTGGTTTGTAAAAACCCGTAATACCAGCGCTGTCTGTAAGTGAGCGGTGAGCATAAACTGCTCGTTAGCACCGCACAACCTCTAACGCAAAACTCGTAATCTAGGTGTAAGTAATTTTTCATTGATCTTGTCCACATCAGTATTTTTTGGACATAAAATTGCCATTTTGGCAAACTTAGAAGCATCAGAAGCTATTAAGTGTTCACCAAAAATCTCCTTTACAATGAAGTCTTTGCAGATCATTCCAGAAGGAATCTCAAAAATATCTTCATGAAAGCCATGCTCGTTTGAGAGTTTTCCATCTCCGAGCTTTAGAAGCCAATATCTAAACTCTGGATCCACATATCGTACATTACTTTTCAGCTTTAGAAGCTTAAACTTATGCCAGAGTGGATTGAATTTTATGTTGGCTTTAACTATAGCTGATCTACTTCCATGTGCAACAACAGGAAGAGTTTTCCTTACATCGCCTCCAAGCTTGTTGTTTTTCATCAGCTCTTGAAGGAGTTTGTTGATGCCTCTGAGTGCATCAATTGGAGAAATGGTAGATTCATCCAAAATTATAAAATTTGACATCTAAATGATTTTGGCATCATTAGAGCTTTGCCTTATGGAAGAGGTTGAAGTGTCCAACTAAGGAACTGGCAGCTTAAACTGTGAGTGGTATGTTCGTCCACCTTCATGCAAATTTGCCGCAATCCCTGTTGAAGCAACTGGTAATGCTACTTTCAATTTTTCCTCAAAATGTGCTCAACAAAGTCTTGTATAGGTAGGTTTTACCACTACGTCCAGTACCATCAAGGAAATAACACCTTTGTGGTAAGGTGTCATTTTCTGATGCAGCAATGATCTCTTCAAAAGTTTATTTTTGAAGATCATTGAGGAATATCAATATACAGAAATGCATGAGCTGACACATCTTTGTGGTTTAACTTAAACCAAGCAGTCAAAGTTTGATTATGTTCTTTGTACAACAGTTTCAATGTTATCTTCAGTAAAGTATACTGACTGTTCCCCAGCAAGATGAACTTGTAATCGCAGGATGGTATGCGTTTGATGGTGCATATGGATACCAAAAAGCCACCATGCTGCTTCTGGAGCACTGACATATCGAGAATCCATAAAAGACGTTATCTCGTCATGAAGAAGAGTTTCATGTTCTTTAATTGCTATATTAGCGCAGTCATGCCCTTTATATTTTTTATGTAAGCGCAACTTTCAATGTTAATATGGCAGTTACATTTTAAATTTAAGTATGGGTTCTATGTTACAACCCAAGAGTTATCAATTGTTTTACCATTTATTTAAAAGGAAACAGCTTTTTTGGTCTCTTGTACCATGGATACCTGTCAATGTTTATAAAAGTTTCTTCCTGGAAGGATTTTGTAAACTTCTTTGAGCGAGCACCATCAAGCATACAAGGAGATGTTAGATTATGCTCCCCACAGGGCCCATGTGTAATGTGCTTGATTACAATTGCATGTAACCAAGGATGAACTTAATTCTAAAGCAGTAAGACTCTTAACCGGGAGGAGATGCAATGTTCGCCCCCATTGAAGCAAATGCTAAAGAATTATTGATAGATCAATGTTTTTGGATGCTTAATGCTTATGAGTTCCTGTCATTAGGCTTTCTATTAAAGGAGCGACTTTAATGGGCTCCAGAATTACTTTTCCTTTGCTGCAGCACTGACGGAATAGTTTGTCTGATGGTTGTTTTTTTTGTTGTTTTTTTAAATGTAGTGCATCACAGTTGGTGCATGTAACATTTAGCTCTCCACAGTTATGATGATCAAATTAATCATCATATCTGTGGATTGAAGCATTGTGTTGTGTATGGTTGGAAACATGTGTACGATGGTGTTGAACTCGATTTGCAGTAATTTTCCTTTTACGGTTCCTTTCTTTATTGCTTAGGTTGTGCTGCCTTTGTGTTTGAGATCGTTCAGTTTGTGCACAGACTTTTCTATGAGCGAACGTGTTTCTTTTTTGTTCTTGATATCTCTAATTTTCAGTCATATTAGCTCTCTCATTTCTTTTGTTGCATGCTTTTGCTTCCTGTAAATGTGCCCTTTCCTCATCTGTCATGTTATTCTTTCTTTTTTTATCTCTCTCATTTCGCCTTCTTTTTGCGTCAGATTGTTCTTGTAAAAAAAACTTTCTTTTAGTGGTTATGTTGAAGAAAAATAAGACCTTGAGCTATAACTATTGGTCTCTCTGGTGGCTCTAAGCACTTTTAATAATGTATTGCAGCCCCAGCACTCCCCTCAGCACAATTAGCACAGACAGTAACCCCAGCACTCCCCTCAGCACACTTAGCACAGACAGTGTGTCTTGCAGTCCCAGCTCTCCTCTCAGCACAGACAGTCTGAGAGTGGAAAAGAAATGGCTTCTTGTCAGTGGGCGAGCGAGTGGCAGACAGTGTGTATTACAGCTCCAACTGTCCCCTAAGTACAGATAGTCTGAGAGTGTAGTGGAAGAGAAACTATTGGTCTTTCTGGCTCTTAGGACTTTTAATAATGTATTGCAGCCCCAGCTCTCCCCTCAGCACAATTAGCACAGACAGTAAACCCAGCACTCCCCTCAGCACAGACAGTACAGATAGTCTGAGAGTGTAGTGAAAGAGAAATGGCTTAGGGACAGTGCACAAGCGAGAGGCATGGCTTTGCCCCAGTGTGTAATAACCTACACACACAAAACCCCACTATAACCACACACAGACAGCACCTGAGTGTGAGGCGTGGCTTGCCCTTGAGCAAGAGACATGGTTTACCGTCAGTGAGAGGTGTGGCTTATTTGCCAATCACCAGCTAGCTCCCAATGTGTAATGGCCTACACACACAGAACCCTACTATAACCACACACAGACAGCGCACAAGCGAGAGGCGTGGCTTGCACAAGCGAGAGGTGTGGCTTTGCCCCAGTGTGTAATTGCCAATCACCAGCTAGCTCCCAGTGTGTAATGGCCTACACACACAGAACCCTACTATAACCACACAAGACAGCGCATGAGCGAGAGGCGTGGCTTGCCGTGAGTTAAAGGCATGGTTTGGTCAGAGTGCAAGCGAGAGGTGTGGTGACATTCGTTTTGGCTGCACGCGCAACCAACGATGGCGTTGGACGTGTTACAAACGCATTTATAGTATAGATATATACTAATACTATATATATATATATATATATATATATAGATTTAAAAATAAAAACATTTAATATATACATATTATATTTACATATGTAACATATGTGAAGAAAATTGGAATGTAAAATATGCATAGCTACCTTCGGGTTTAGCACTGTGGGTCTTATGCAGTGTTTTGTTAGCACACAAGCGATGTGTAAGTTTCTTTTTTTAAGCTCATTAAAGTCATGATCTGAAGTCTTGAAGTTAGTGCACATTACGCGTTTCAGAAAAGTGATTTGGATTTCAGTTAGACAAATGGATTTTTAAAGAGTAGAATTTATTTCTTGTTGAAATCGCTTTGTGAATAAAATAATCACTTTATTAAACTGGAGCCTTCTTTCCCTGGCATAAATTCTTGGAATTGTATTAAATGGATGCTCCTCTCTTGAATAAAACTACTTTGTGTTTTCATGCTGCGGAGTCATGTCCCTGATCACCATCACAGCTGTGGCAGTCGTCCTTATCAACCCCAGTGAACTATAAGCCTTCAGAAATCAGTTGTGCACAACCCTATATCTCCTTTTATTCTCTGAATTAATTTAAATGGTTTTGCTGAAACATGTTAACATTTTTAATGTGAAAAGGAAAATTCTGTACATTTGTATGCTTAATAGAACATTTTTAATGTATCAACCTTTTAGAGAAACCTAGGCCTTTAGCTAATTTATTGTCTCCTCTATTAACCCATTAGCAAGTCACATGATTTACTTATTAATAAAAAAAGATGCAAGCACATGACATTTTCGGTTTTACAAATAATAAACATGTTAACATTTAAAAAAGGTATTGTTCCTACACAATCAGTTAAATGGTAAATAAATAGTAAATCATGTTTTTAGAGTAATTGTTAAAATTCTATCAAATACATAATAGAGGCACGTGACTTTTTTAAGATAAGATGGAAAGAGGTGGCTTTAAAAGAGGACATAGTATTTTTTAAATAATGCTGTCAGTACACTGATTTCCTCCCACAATATTCTTCCACTCAGAAATCAAAAATATAAATAAATATTGTGTTCAGTATAAATTTATAAAATTGTTTAGGAAGATGTTTTAACACAAATGCTATAAACAACAAATACACTCTGAAGATAAGGGGTTAACTGTTTGTAAAATAAATACTTTACCAAGGCTGTCCCTCCTTAGCACCTTCACATGAGCTATCACAGCAGCAGTGAGAGCTAAGAGCAGCAGATCCCAGTAATGCACTGACGATCTGCCTAGTGAAGGGAAGAAGTGATAGACTGACAGCTCTGGCCTCTTAAAGCCAAGGCTGCTGTTTGCTGCTTGCAGAAGGTTGTAAAAAAGCACAGCCAGACAGCCAGAAGCAAAAATAGAGTAAGGACTGCTGCTACTCTGCATTGCACTCTCCATCAGAGTGCAATGTAGAGTGTAGAGACATGGGGAACTGTGTAAGTTGTTATCTAGCCCCGCCCACACAGGACACACAGTGCAGAACAAAGATAGGCACTAAAATAATTACCTCTCTTGCTGATGATGCTGCACACATTGTGCTCAAAACAAAAATTGCAGTTGCAGCACTATAATTCTGCCACCCAGATTTCCCTCTAATATTAGATCCCACCCACAGCACATATTGTCAGTGCTTCTCTTATACTAACACTGTTAAGCCCAACCCAAGAGGCAAATATTAGAGCTGCCTCACTTGGCTTAATGATGAAATGTGACTCCTGACCTGACAGACAGCGGGCTAGTGCTCCATACAGCACCTTATAAGTTGTCCTGCAATCGTGGGAGGCTGAGATAGTTGCTGCCTCTCTCCATGTATTTGCAGCTTAGGTAAGAATTTTTTTAATCTTTTAATTTTTAATTTTTATTTTACTTTAACATAATTTTCTTTCTATCTTTTCTTTGCCTCCCCTGAATGCATGTCCCTTGTACACAGGAAGGGGCTATTTATAGTGGCATTCTATTGTTTGCTTGCCTAATTTTGCCTATTTGATCTCCAGTTGTTTCCTATGTAATTTATGACTTCAAAGGTGCCAACATTATTTGTGTGGGGAAGTGAAGTCATAACAAGGGCATTTATAGGCATATAAGGCAATATCCTTATCTAAAATGGTTTAAAATAATTGATCTTGAATGAAACGTGTTAATGTAACTTTGCATTGATATTTGTAAGTGTACTTTGATGTGAGATTATAACTGACTAGATGACTGACTTAGATGACTGTCTGCTTCATCATAAATTGTGACATTAAAAGCTTTGACTATTTTTGACTATTATTTTTTAATCCATGGAATTATAATCCAATAGAAGCTAATCTGTTCAAACTACTAAAGTTGACAAATACATGTATGCTAAATTGTGAGTAGTGGGGGTTTTACATTTGAATTGGGTAAATATACAAAGATCTATAAAAAAACAAAACAATAGTTTTTGCATGGTTTTACATACCAACATGTAATTAAAAATATAACATTCAAAGGAAAAGAGAACATGCATTAATTTAGACACAATTTCTGATGACTGCGTTGTATGTTTTTATTGTGTTCTTTGTTAATGCTAATAATTTTAAATCATTATAAGTATAACCTTCTCTAACCATTTTGTATTAATTGTTAATATTTTTACAATGCCCAGACACTAGTTATCAAAAATTAGCATTGTAATGTTTATATTTCTGTTTATGAATATATTCATTAGTTTATTAATGTTTTAATATTTTAATAAAAGCAGGGCATGGCCACCATTGTTAAAGAAAAATAAAACACACAGAAAAATTGGAAAAGTCAGCTTTTTAAGAGTTGAAAATTCCTGAATGAAAATCCATATGAATTAATGGTACAAAATGTTTTTTCAGATGGACTGCAAAGTTACTGAGGAGGTTTCTCAATACAAAATATCTGACGAGTTTATACAGTAACTTACTGTATGAAAATTATTTGAATACCATGTTTTCTTATGGACTGGAATGCCTGTTGGGGGCCTATAAATCATTTATGTAAGTTACCACCCCAAAATATGAGGAATAAGATAAGAAGATCATCACAAGCAACCACTTTAAAAAGCTACATGTCTAAAATGTCCTTAGATCAGAAGCATATGCCAGTAATGGGAACATTCTTCTCTTCATGAAGCAAAGGAATAGAATATGTAGGTAACCCAGTAAAAGGGATGTGGAAATCCAGTACTGATCATGACCCCTAGCTTTAAGACTGTCTTAATACACAGGAGCAACCAATCCTGATTCCTTGGTTCTTTATTCAGCTAATGTAAAATGTGTGTTTTCTTACAAAGAAGCAAACAGAGATCAACGTGAGCTTAGCCATCTGAGGTCACTGATAGTTCACGCATTTTGGGGATTGGTGCCATTTTCATAGCTGTTCTCCCAGAGGTTTCACACTGTGTGCATTTAAAAACACTAAAAGCAACTCTCATTAGTGCTAGCAGGACAGCTCACTTAACTTTTGGTACATTACATATTTACAACATTTGATACCTAGCCTGTAAAGAAATGGAAACATAAATGATAATAAAGAGAAATAGATATTATAGATTATATAGATAATTCCTTATAATAATATACACAAAATAAATACACAAGTATATCAATCATTTTTCCATGGTATAAAGAATCTTAAGCGATCCATGGACAGACCAAATTCCACTCCTTTGATTACAATGTCTTGTACTTAGCCTTAATGTTCAAAATATCACAACTTATTCACTTAACTCTGCAACTTATAAAATCAATTGGAATATATACAGAGGATTAACTAATGTCAGCAGCCTGCATTCCCGGCTACATATTGTGGAAGTGTACTGCTATAGGCCTGAGTTTGACAGCAATAGAGTAAGCCAGACAGATCTGAGGTGGAGGCTACTTGGACACTAAGGACAGTCACCTAGATTACAAGTTTTGCGCTATAGAGGGTGTGAAACGAACACAACAAACGTTGCGTTATTTCACCCTCCATAGCGCTGCCATTACAAGTTTCTAAAAAGTCACCTTGTGCATGCGATATGGTGGCGATGAGCTCCATACCGCACAAAATCCAAAGGCTGAGAATACACGCTCATGTTTCCCCATAGACATCAATGGGGAGAAGGTGTTAGAAAAAAAAACAACACAACACACCCCTAATCTGCTGCCCCCGACATCACCGACACCGAAATAAAGTTATTAACCCCTAATCTGCCGGTCCTGACATTGCCGCCAATAATCAAATATATTAACCCCTTTTCCACTGCTCCCCGACATCGCCAACACTATAATAAAGTTATTAACCCCTATTCCCCCACACCCCAACATCAGCAACACTATAATAAAGATATTACCCCTATTCTGCTGCTCCCCGACATCGCCACCATTAATTTTTTTTATTAACCCCTAAACCTCTGGCCTCCAACATCACTGCCACAAAATAAACCTATTAACCCCTAAACCACCAGCCCCCACTTCACAAAAAAACTAAATTGAACTATTAACCCCTAAACCTAACAACCCTCTATCTTTACATTAAAATTACAATATCCCTATCTTAAAATAAATACCTGTGAAATTAAAAAAACCTAAGTTTAAACTAACAATTAACCTAACATAACTATTATACTAAAATTAAAATAACTACAAATTAAATAAACTAAATTACACATTAAAAAAAACCTAACACTACTAAAAAATTCTAAAATTACAAAAATAGCAAATACTAAATTTTAAAAAATAACAAACACTATATTACGAAAAGTAAGAAATGATATTATCCAAAATAAAAACAATTACACCTAATCTAATAGCCCTATAAAAATAAAAAAGCCCCCCCAAAAAATAAAAAACTACCAATAGCCCTTAAAAGGGCCTTTTGTAGGACATTGCCCTAAAGAAATCAGCTTTTACCTGTAAAAAAATACAAAGACCCCCCAACAGTAAAACCCACCTAACCAACCCCCAAAAATTAAAAACCTAACTCTAACAAAAACCTAAGCTACCCATTGCCCTGAAAAGGGCATTTGTATGGGCATTGCCCTGAAAAGGGCATTTAGCTCTTTTGAATTGCCCTGAAAAGGGCATTTAGCTATTTTAAAAAAGCCCAAACCCTAATCTTAAAAAAAAAAAAAACACACAAAAAAAAGTAAAAAAAAATAATTGATTTTTGAAATTCAAATCAGCCAATTGGATGAGAGCTACTGTAATCATATTGGCTGTTAAAATCAGTCAATAGGATGAGAGCTACTAATAACCTATTGACTGATTTGAATAGCCAATAGGATTTTAGTAGCTCTCATCCTATTGACTGATTTGAATTTCAAAAATCAAATTAGCCAATAGGAATGTAAGGGATGCCATTTTGAAAAATCTCCCTTGCATTGAAGATTTAGTGTACGACGGTGGTCGTATGAAGAGGACGCTATGCAACGGGTATCTTTAAGGATGGACCCACTCTGCACCGCCGGGATGAAGATAGAAGATACCGCATGGATGAAGAAAGAAGATGCCGCCTGGATGAAGATAGAAGACACAGCCTGGATGGATGAAGACCTCGACACCTGGATGAAGACTTCTCGCCGCCTGGATGTCCGGACTTCAGAAACTGTAAGTGGATTGTCGGGGGTTAGTGTTAGTTTTTTTTTTTATCTTTTTTTGGGTGCTTTTTTTTTAGATTAGGGTTTGAGCTTTTTTAATAGAGCTAAATGCCCTTCTCAGGGCAATGTAAAAATGCTAAATGGGCAATGAGTAGCTTAGGTTTTTGTTAGAGTTAGGTTTTTTATTTTGGGGGGTTGGTTGGATGGTGGGTTTTACTGTTGGGGTTCATTGTATTTTTTTACAGGTAAAAGCTGATTTCTTTAGGACAATGCCCTACAAAAGGCCCTTTTAAGGGCTATTGGTAGTTTATTGTAGGCTAGGTTTTTTTTATTGGGGGGGCTTTTTTATTTTTATAGGGCTATTAGATTAGGTGTAATTGTTTTTATTTTGGAAAATTTTGTTTGTTATTTTTCGTAATTTAGTGTTTGTTATTTTTTGTAATTTAGTGTTTGTTATTTTCTGCAATTTAGTATTTGTTATTTTTTGTAATTTTAGAATTACATTTTTTTAGTAGTGTTAGGTTTTTTAATGTGTAATTTAGTTTATTTAATTTGTAGTTATTTTAATTTTAGTATAATAGTAATGTTAGGTTAATTGTAGTTTAAACTTATTTTTTTTTAATTTCACAGGTAAAGTTTTATTTATTTTAAGATAGGGATATTGTAATTTTAATTTAAAGTTAGGGGGTTTTTAGGTTTAGGGGTTTATAGTTTAATTTAGTTTTTTTGCAATGTGGGGGGCTGGTGGTTTAGAGGTTAATAACTTTATTTAGTGGCGGTGATGTGGGAGGCCAGAGGTTTAGGGGTTAATAACTTGATTTAGTGTCGGCGATGTTATGGGGCAGCGGAATAGGGGTTAATATCTTTATTATAGTGTCAGCGATGTTAGGATGCGGGAGAATAGGGGTTTAATAACTTTATTATAGTTGTGGCGATGTCGGGGAGCAGCGGAATAGGGGTTAATAAGTTGAATATATTGTTTGCAATGTGGGAGGGAGGCGGAATAGGAGTTAATAGGTAGTTTATGGGTTTTAGTGTACTTTGTAACATTTTAGTTATGAATTTTGTGTAACAGTTTCAGATGGTGGAACAGATCGTGTCGGTATAGTCTGGAACGCAAGCATTTTAGCCAGACCGCACAACCTGTAATACCAGTGCTATGGAAATCCCACTCAAAAACGTCATTTTTTTGAGTGTGGGATTGACGTTGCGTTACAGGCTAAAATGCTTGCGGTATAGCTATACCGACAAGACTCTTAATGGCTGCGTTACGGTTTTTATGCTGAAATTGTCATTTTTTCAGTGTTAAAACTATAACGCAAAACTCGTAATCTAGGTGATTGTTTCTATTGGCGGAGATTGTGACCGGACTCTCAGTGAAACCGAAGGGTGGAGTGTTGCAATCCAAAGGACCAAAGAGGGTGAACTCACATTTGTAGAAGAATTACTATACAGGTAAAATCCTGTCAATGCAATAGCACTCTGGGGCAGTATCCAGGAAAAACTTCTCCCAAGTAAGTTCCTCCTTACATGGATGGGAGTACATGGTTATGCAAGAATATCTCTATGGCGGATATATCATTCGAAGTATTAACAAGTTTGACTTCAGTGCTCTATTTTCTACCTAAACTCAGATCTGTGTCTATTGTGGGTTCCCGCTTGCCCTAATCTTTTTGTTTTGTTGGCCCTATTTTTACAGGAATGAGGGGTGGTTAGGAGATTAAGGACTACTAAATACTAACTAACAACAATCACCTAACCAAACCCCATTGTAATAACTGGTTAGGACTGCTTATTTTATCTGATAGCTTATATAAGAAATGGTATGAATCTCAGCTGCAGATCTAAGCTTGTAATGAAGTATCCAATATGAAATTTGTGTTATATAGATTGAGTTGTTACATATTTACCAATAAGTCATAGTTAGAGTGTAGCTGTGTACTATATTAGGCACTACAGGGCAACTTATGACTATTGTATCAAGAGAAAGCAGGATCGTATAAACTTAAGATAGTTTAAATCACAAAACGTTTATATGCACAGCAACCAGTCCAGCATAACTACGGATCTGAGAGGTTCAATCAATGTTATCCTGTATCTGGTCTTAGCGTGATAGGAGATTTCCCTTACAGGTACTTGACATATTTAAAGTTAGCATGGGAAACACATCTTAAAACAGATATTTGTGCATTATCGGTTTTAAATGTTTGGCATCTGTGCTTGGCTGCGGAGTTGCTATCAGCTGATCAATATCCGGTGCGTCTGCAGGTCAGGATTGAAGTCAGTAGGCGGATCATGAGGAGGATTGGGTAGGAACTCTGATACAATTTCTTTCAGAGACAAATTAAACTGCGGACAGCAGAATAGAAGTATCTTAGCAAAGTTGAACTAAAACCTGCGGTTTCTGAGACAAAGTACTCCATTGAGGTAGAAGAAGGATTATGATTCAGCTATAATACTTTAGAATTTTCAGTGTAAACAGGTTCAGCACACAA
Organism: Bombina bombina; assembly: GCF_027579735.1. Lineage (NCBI taxonomy): Eukaryota > Metazoa > Chordata > Amphibia > Anura > Bombinatoridae > Bombina > Bombina bombina. Next base: position 763,615,322 of record NC_069501.1, read on the forward strand.
GAGGGCTTAACTTTCGAAGCCCAACAGCAAGGAATACCAAGCATAGAGGAAAGGAAGGGGAGGGAATGTATACAGCTGGCAGTCATTAGTGATTCCTCCCCTCCTTAAAGGAACAGGATCATGACACCCATACAGGTATGTATTAAATGTCCACAGCACCTTTGTTTTAAAATAATTAACTCCTTTAGTGGAACAAGTTCAAACACATTAAACGTTTTGGGCCTTTCAGCCCTTAATCACGCATCAGTAAAAGAGTTATTTTAAGACAAAGGTGCTTTGGACATTTAATATTTGCTTGAAAAACTTTGAGGTTTTGGCAGAAAAACTCAATCTGTATTGGTATTTTTGCTACATTGTTGCTGGGAACCTCTGCAAGTACCTATACAGGTATGGGGGGTGGTTAGAAGATTAAGACCTACTAAATACTGACTAACAATAATCACCTAATCAACCCCCATACAGGTATTGGGGGTGGCTAGGACATTAAGGCCTAAACCGCACCACCCAATGCAAACTAGAACTTTACTAACACCTAAACCCCCTCTAAACCCCCTCTAAACGAACCTAACTAAGTTACAAAAAAAATAAAAAAGCTATGTTACAAAAAATAAAAAAAAGCTGTTACAAAAAAAAGAAACTACAGTATCTAAAATGAAACCCCAGCATTATACCTAACAATAAACGTCCCATAAAATAAAAAAAACACCTAAAACAATAAAAACCCTGAACCCTAACACTATTTTTTTTTTTACAATAGCTCTTAAAGTAAAAAGCTCTTTTGCAAAAAAATGAAAAAAATTCCAAAACCCCCTTTTAAGTAACCCCACCCCCAAAATAACAAAATCTAACAAAAAATACCTATCCTACAAAATAAAAGTAAAAATTAAAAAAACTTTTCTTACAAATAAAAAACACATCATAAAAAAAAACCTTATAACCCCAAAAGGGGTATTCACAGTTGTTGGTAATCACAGTTGTTTGGTAATCTGACTCCTCTTGATCCGATGTTGGGCTCTTCATCCCAGTTCCTGGCGGTTCCAATAGCAAGAAGGTTTTTAAATTTAAATCATCCAATAGAAAATAACAATTTAAATTTAAAAGTTTTCTTGCTATTGGCTGATTTAAATCATCAAATAGGGATTTACTTATTTAAAATAAGGCAATCAGGATTAAGTGGTACCCCTATATATTTGGGTTTCACGCTTCTGAAATTTCAGTGTGCGGCTGCGACCGCATGAAGAAGAGGGCTTCCCTAAGAGAGCCAAAGAAAAAAAGATGCGGAGCGGAGGTGCGAAGATGGGCCCCGCACCAAGAACTGGTATTAAGAGGGCTGAAGAGGAGCTGGATTACCCAATAGAGAAGTACCCCTTTTGGGGTAAATTAGGGCTTTTTTTTCTCTTAAAGAATATGTTTTTTTTTTATTTTATCTTTTATTTTCTAGCCTAGGATGGTTTTTTTTTTTTGTTTTTTTTTAGATTTTGTTATTTTTGGGGGTTGGAGGGTTACTTGCTGTAGTGGATCATGCCGGCACAATATCGCTAAATGCTGACAGCATACGCTGTTGGCATTTAACATTGCACAAGCATTTCTGGTGGAATGCTTGTGAAATGCCGCCACCTGCAAATTTGTGGCCGCTAGCAGGGGACTTCAATTATCCCAATCGTATCTGATTGGGATGATTGGTGTCCACCACCTCAGAGGTGACGGACGAGTTTAGGAGCAGCAGTCTTAGACCGCTGCTTCTTAACTTAGCTTTCCAACAAGCCCAAAGGCTCGCACAGAAACAACTGAATTTGCAGCATCTTAAATCGGCACATATATATTAGTGTTACAAGTACACACCATATTTTTATGTTATACCGTGGCCCACTGTTATGCTATCACACTCTGTTGGTGCACTATCATTTCAGGTAACTTCCATTATCTCCCTGTTGAATCGCAAAGCCCTTGTTTGGGTCTCATCATTAATTGAAAATGAGGATCCACAAAAAGCAACTGCAGTTGAGACCTCACTTCTCAAATTTTTCCAGGGCCTCCAAACTGTGGCCTAGTATGCAGTTGAATTTTGCACCCTAGCTGCAGAAATGGAATGGAATCATAAACAGAATAAAAGACAATTTAGTTTACAGGGGCATTCCTGAATCTTTGGAATACTTAATTATTTTTTGCATTCAGTTTGACTCTCTTCATCTAGAGTGCAAAACAGAGAGACCCTAGAAATGTACAACCATCCATTATTTCTACTGCTGCATCACAACCTGAGTTTAGGACTGTGCTTTTTTTATGGAAACCTGGGTCACCTATTAAAAGATTTCCATTTGAAACTGCATAATGTGAGGGTTTAATAGAATACAAATCTTCTTATAAGACTGTTTATACCCATCTGACATCATCTTAAAGAACAACTTTATGATTCTAAGGCCCTGATTGAATGGTGCTGTCAAAATTTTCATGGCTTTTACACTTGCTTCTCATCTCAGGGTTTTCAGTTATGAAAAAGAGAATCAGGTATGCTTTATTAATATAATTGGCCAACGGGTGGACTTAGGACTCATCACTATCCAAACAGTTATCATTATGATGTAAGTGGGAACTTTTTTTTGCTGAATCTTTGTGTTTTGACGTGGTGACTTAATTCATTGCTACTTATTCTTGAACTTCCTTGGCTCAAACTTATGAACCTTCCTTTTCTTAATCTGAAGAAGAGTTGACTATACAAGACAAAAGTCAGATCCAGAAAGCTGTCCAAAACCAGGCATAAAAGAAAACAGGGGGGGCGGAGCCGGCAGCCACACTGAGCGGTCGTGTATTGCAGGAGCTCCTCACACAAAATGCCCATATAACTTTATTTTTCAATATAAGCTCAAAACCAATTTGCCCTGGGGTAATTGATTATACCCCTCAGTGTATGGATCGTTAATGTTGTAACTCCTGAGCGGTTTTTACACTCCTCAGCATAAGCAGCTTTGCGGCCATATAGCGGAGTATCACTGTGACACAGAGCTATACTCCCAGCAACTACCCTGACTTCCAGCACCAACCGGACACCACAACTTGCCGCACAAGCAGAGAACCTACCCGACATCTCCTGCGGCTCAATCGGAGGTCCCTGGGTGCGACGGTGCACTTTGTGAGCTCCTTCCCGACGCTGCCCAGCACTACCCGAAGAGAGGATCTTCTGCGCAGCTGCCCGCCTCAGGTCTGGGTAAGAAACACTCACCCTGTCCACACATTATACACCGGACACCCGCCAGTGCTTGTGGCAGGGAGCTTGGGCCCATACACAGTGTTAGAGATTTTTGGCGCGAATAGACGCCATTTTACTAGGCACCTTGCTACTGCTGTGGAGGCCTCTCTGCTTTTTACAGACATTAGGTCACCGGGACATAGTGGGAGCTGGGCAAACAAAATAACAGCACACTTTGCCACGCAAAAGTACTTATCACAGCAGCAACCATATGTGCTAATTGTTTGGAGTGCAGGGGAAAAAGGCACCAGGATTTAAAGAGATAGTCAAACAGCATTTTGCCCCCTAGCACAGCCTACACAACATCATTTGTTACTTGATATTAATATATATGCTCCCTTGCTGTATTGACAACCTACCAGACACTACGACAATAGCACACCAGGCAGATTAAACTTGCTGTGAGGAGACAGAAGTTGAGGGCCATAACCATATCTGAAAATTAAGTGCTAAAACCCAGAAAGCTGCTTACGGCCTAGAGGGCTGCTCTGGGGAACAGGCCAAGATTTAAGCTCGGCTTCACACCCCTCCCTGCTCTATCAGTCCCTCCTCACCCTTTCCCGCCGGCCCTTATTGCCTGCGGGTCATACCCTCATACCTGACCCCACATCGTCCTAAGGGGACAACTCCCCCGAGGAGGGACTTGAAACTTGGAACTTGCACAGAAGCGCTAACAACCCTCATTAAAAAGATTTAATCTCCTATTCGACCTAGCCCAATCTACAGACTACAACTGCGGGTTGTGATGAAGATGTAATAGACCCACTAATGCCATAGCCCCAGTCGGTTTTATAAAAGATTTTCCTATAGTGCTATATTCTCCTCTCAACTGATTTAGCACACTCCATTTTGTTAGTCCTACAGACATACACAATGCCTCAATCTTTTAAGAGAAAGCAAAAGCCCCATAACACGCCAAAAAGGACGGTAGCGGATCACTTTGGACAACCTGCCTCTAGGCAACAGTCTGGCTCAGAGGACGAAGCCTCAGATACAAGCAGCCTTAATGATGCACACATTAGAACAACACTAACCCAAGCCACAGGCCGTCTCCAACATAAAGAAGCCTCTGCTGACAATAATATGATGGATTCTATCAGGTCACTCCTGGCCTCTCACCATGACTCCCTGTCTAAGAAGTTTGACAAGGGTCACGCTGATCTGAAGAGAGACATAGCCTTGATAGGGGAAAGAACAGACGCGTTAGAGCGTAAACAAGAGGACCTGAGGATAGATCACTCCAATCTACTAGACTACTCACAGAGTCTTGCAGAACAGATCACTGACCTGGAGCTTAAACTTGCAGACCTTGAGGACAGGACTCGGCGAAACAACATTAGAGTGAAAGGCATCCCTGAGTCAGTACCTCCTCAAGATTTGGAAAAGTTCCTGCAGGACTTGTTTGTAGCTGTCCTAGGTACAGAGATGGAGAAAGAGATGCTGATTGATAGAGTTCATAGAGCCCTGAGGCCACGGATGGCCGAGGGAGACAAGCCTAGAGATGTCATTGCCCGGCTTCATTATTATACCTTCCGGGAGAAGCTACTCAAGACCTTAGCCAGTGACAGACCACTCCCGGAACAATACGCTGCTATCCAAATATTTCAGGATCTCTCTCCTCACACCCTCCAACTAAGAAGACACTACCAACCCTACACTAAAACTTTAAGAGACAAAGCTATAAAATACAGGTGGGGCTTCCTGGTTAAGCTCTACATCACCAAAGACGGACAGCAATTTGCAGCTTCCTCTCCACAGCAAGCAAGGGAATTGCTCCAAAGATGGGGACTACTACCACAAGACCCACCTGTGCCTCCCCAGGCGATTGTGCCTGGAAGAGGCCTGAGAGCGTCAGCCCTTGACTGGGGTCCCCTCCCACAGAGACCTAAAAGCCGTCAGAGGACAACCTCAACATCTAGAGACAGTGACCCTATCTCTAGAGACATCAGCAATTAGGAAATAAACTGTTCCATACCCTATTATTTCTCCATAGATTGGACTTTTGATCCACAGACTTTTGATCAAGAGACTATACTTCACTAAAGTGACCGACTCCTGTGTACCAAGGGTACATGAAGATTGGTGAGATTGATATAGTATCAAAGATGTAATTGCTATGTTTATGATGATGGTTGTTTTCCCACCTCTGTTCTCTCTCTCCTTTTACCTTCCCTTCTCCCACCCCTCAACTCCTCTCCCCTTCTCTCTTTTTTCTCCCTTTTTGTCTCACTATGTGTCCACCAGCGTTTAAGGTCATGTATTTTACAGTTATATATGTACAAACCCCCTCCCCCTCTCTGGTACTGGAAGATCATAACTATGCCGGCCCAGATAATTAAGAACTTGATCACCTATAGATATGATGTAAACTAGACATCCTCTAGTCTGTGGCCCTCAGAGGTAATGTCAATGTAACCCTCCAACTAGATTTCTTAACATGGTTACCATTATTGTGTTTTGTTATTATTCTTGTTATTTTTGCTGCTAGTATTTCAGTTCCTTGTTACATTGTTTATGCCAATTCTGACAGACCTGCAAGTTTAACTGTACAACACACTGCAGATGTGACAATCTAACTTAGGAGACCCCTTGTGGGCCCCTGGAGGACACGGGTAGAAAGGTTTGGCTATGGATTAAAACCTACACTTTGTTATCATTCTTTTACACTAGCCTTGTAAGAAGAGCACTTTCCCCTTGTGGGTCCGCTCACAATGGCTGATATATATTTTGAAATTATGATTGTACAATCCCCCTCCTTTCCTCCCCCCCCCCGCGGCTAACCGTATCTGTGTCCATCCAGGCGATTAGACACTTGTTTCTCTGCAGATAGGATACCAACTGGACCCTTATTTGTGTTTTACCCTTGGGCCGCCGCTAATGGTGCCCCCAACCTAGGCTTATTAATATGGAGATCATTGTTACACATTGTTATTGTTTCTGAAATTGTTGTTCCTTATGTTTTTTGATGATTGTTTCACTGTTTTAATGCAACTTTTAGCAGACCTACAATCCACCCTACACAATGTATTTCCTGTGTGACAGTTTAACTTGAGGGATTACTAGGAGGTCCCCCGGAGGTCAGAGACAGTAATGACTGACCACAGCCCATGACATGAAGCTCTTTATTAATCTGTGACACTAATCTTATATGCAGAGCATTGCCCTACGCATTTATTTCTTGCCCTGAGACTAAAAACGTATCAGGAGCTGGTCCTACATTGCATCCTAAGACTCTCGTTAGGAGAAATAATATATAGCATAACTCAGAATAGCCGACTGGGGCTGGGCTATTTTTGCCGGCCTCTTCCCCCCCCCACATCAAAATAGTTGTGTTCTCTTACTTACACTTGAGAGATCACTCATTGTGATAGTGTTATACACACATCGGTACGCGCTAGTTAGTCCCCATCACAGTAAAATTCTTGCTGTCTAGCTGAAGTGCTCCTAATAGCTTTCTCCCCCTTATAACCGCCCCTTTCTTGTCCATCCCCTCCACAGAATTACTCTACTAAGTAGAAAGAATCCCACACTACCATGGCTCCGATATCAGTAGCTACCCTGAATGTACAGGGACTTAATTCCCCAACTAAACGGAGCCTCCTACATAGGTACTTGGTCACACATGGATTACACCTAGTATTCTTGCAAGAGACTCACTGGGAAAAGACCTCTACACTACCCAGAAGGTCTCCCCTATACCCCGTATGTGAAACTGCCTCCTTCACAAAAAAAAAAGAGGTGTTGCAATAATGATTCACCGGGATATTTGTTGTAAAATAGAGCATATTGACCGAGACCCAGAAGGTAGATTTCTTATTCTGATTTGCTCCCTTAATGGAGTTCTTTGCACGCTGGCTTCAATCTATACCCCGAAAACTGGACAGATCCCCTTTCTCAGAAAATTTCTCAATAAGCTAGACCTCATTAAAAGGGGACAGGTCCTTTTAGGGGGAGATTTGAACTTGGTTTGGGATCCGATGTTAGATAAGAAAATAAATAAAAATCACCCGATAGACCGGAACCTAGCTACCCAATCTTATGCTTTCCGTAGACTCATGTTCCAGTTTGGACTGTTTGATGTCTGGAGGTGCCTCACCCCTACTGAACTAGATTACACACATCATTCGATACCACACAATTCATACTCGCGGATAGACTACATCCTATGTGACTCATGGACATTAGATAAATTTACCGCCCCGAAGATTAAGCCCTGTCCTTGGTCAGACCATGACTTGGTTAGCGCTCAACTGTCAATTCTACCGACCCCCAACTGTAGACCACCTTGGAGGCTTCCTGACCAGTGCCTAGCGGAACCTGAGATCCCGCAATTGACTGAGTTAATTTCTGACTTCCTGAAATTTAATGACACGGGTGACACTAAACTTGAAATTGTTTGGGCCGCGCTTAAAGCTTACTTGAGAGGCCACTTCCTAAAAAAAAAGGCCCAGTGGAAGGCAACCCAGCAGGTCCCATTGGCAAAACTGTATGCCGATCTGAGACCCCTCGAAATGGCCAACAAAAAAACTCCTGATCCTGCTCTTGCCACACAAGTAGGCCTTATAAGATCCGAAATCAATAAGCGGGAACTATTAAAGGTCCAAGCCAATCTGTTTAAATTAAAGCAGATCTATTATAGTAAGGGAAACAAAGCCGACAGGCTTTTAGCCCGCAAACTTAGAAACCGAGCGGCCAACAGCAGGATCCCGGCTATTAAGTCGGTTCGAGGAATAGTCCGTTCCCCCAAGGACATTGGCACTGCTTTCTCGGAGTACTATGCTGCCCTCTATGATTTAGAGGGTGGCTCTAGTGACCTGCCTCCGAGTGGAGATGAATTGAGACGGTTCCTAACAAGTTTGCAATTACCAAAACTGAGCGACGACTCTATAGAGGATCTAGAGAAACCTTTTACTATTGATGAAATAAAAACAGCCATCCTATCGTTGAAACCCCACAAGGCCCCTGGCCCAGATGGGTTCACACCATTATTTTACCGGTCTTTTGCCTCACTCCTTTCCCCTTTGCTTCTTCGGTTGTTCAGTGGAATTGCTGAGGAAGGTAAGACCCTCCAGGAATTTCTAGAGGCCAACATTCTGACTATTCCTAAAGAAGGCAAAGATCCAATGGAATGTGGGAGTTATAGACCCATATCCCTTATCAATGTGGATATAAAGATATATTCCAAGGTCCTTGCGACCAGACTGGGGAAACATTTGCCCTCTATAATTCACCTTGACCAAGTTGGGTTTGTTCAAGGCAGACAGGGAACCGACAACACACGCAGGTTACTGAATATCCTTTCAGAAACACACGATATGTGCCTACCCCTTCTCACCCTGTCACTGGATGCCGAAAAGGCGTTTGACAGGGTGAGATGGGAATATATGTTTGAGACCTTAAAAATATTTGGGATCCCAAACTCATTTTGTAGAGCAATTGAGGCACTATACGTACTCCCCACGGCAGTAGTCAAGGGACTGGGCTTTAGCTCCCCCAAGATACATATCCGGAATGGAACACGACAGGGCTGCCCCCTGTCACCTCTCCTCTTTGCAATGGTAATGGAACCACTAGCTGAGGCAATTAGAAGCGATACTCGGATCCAGGGCCTACTACTGCATGACTCGGTGCAAAAGGTGGCGTTGTTTGCCGATGACCTTACCCTCTTCATTACAGAGCCGACACACTCGCTCCCGCCCCTGCTGGCTTTAATCGACATATTTGGCAAGCTTTCCAATTACAAAATCAACGTTTCCAAAACGGAGGCATATATGATACACCCTGATCATTTAGAACAGCGTGCCTTGCAGAAGCAATATTCATTTAAGTGGTCTAACAAGGGAATCCGCCACCTTGGGGTCTTTCTATCTCACGACAAAGATATAGTACTACGTGAGAACTATCAAGCTCTGATGAAAGAAATTACCAAATCATTAAGATCCAAAAGATATGATGAATTGTCTTGGATGGGGAGAATTGCAGCCTTGAAAATGATGCTGCTACCTAAGTTAACATATATCATGAGATGTATCCCACTCCCAGTCCCGGAAAAACTCCTAAGAGGCTTCCAGACTCTCTTCAACTCGTATGTGTGGAATAGCAAGCGACCCAGAGTTGCTGCAGCAATCTTGTACTCCCCCCTTGACCAGGGAGGATTAGGTCTACCTAGTGTTAGACACTATTATGAAGCAGCAATGATTTCCCATGCTTCAGTGTGGGGAAGGGATCTCCCACCTGCGAGGTGGAGGGAGCTTGAGCAGGCTTCTCTCCCAGCATACCTGGATTTATCTGATTTATTATGGCTCCCCCCCCATCTTTCCTCCACTTATACCATTTCTAACCACATAGTCAGAGGATGTCAACTACTTTGGTACAGATTTTGACATAGCTCCCAGATTGCCCCGTACCCTTCTCCCATCCAGCCAGTTATTCCTCTACTCCAGACTCTCCCTAACTTCAGACTGAATTTATGGAAACAGCTGGAAATAAAGACGGTTGGAGACTTCTATGCCAATGGGCGCCTCTTAACTCAAGAAGAGATGATAGCTAGATATGAAATCCCGAGGCACCTAGAATTTGAACTTATGAGACTGCGTTCCTTTCTGAGAGAGTGGGGGCTTCTTGGAGACTCGCCACGGGCCCCTACACCCTGGGAGTCGAGATGGAAAATGGGACTCCAAATCTATAAGCCCCTTTCGGCGCACTATAAGCGCCTCATAGTGTCCCCTGTGTTAGTTAAAACGAGACACCTGCTCTCCTGGGAGACAGAATTAAAAACGACGTTCACTGCCCAGAAATGGACAGTGGCTATCACTAAGACCAAAGCGGTGTTGCACTGCGCAACGATGTACAAGCTCTATTTTAAAATGCTCACTAGATGGCATCTGGTCCCGACCAAGCTTCAATCTCTTTACCCTACCCACTCTCCCTCTTGTTGGAGGGACTGTGGAGGCCTAGGTACCCCATTGCACATATGGTGGTCCTGCCCTAGACTTAAGCCACTCTGGAACAAGCTCCGAGAGGCATGTAGAGCAATGTCTCACCCTGAGATCTGTGACCCTGCACTTGCCCTCCTACACCTAAATCTAGAGAAAATACCTTCGCATCAGAGATCTCTCAATATACATGCTCACCTCAGTCAAAATGACAATTGCTAGAAACTGGAAGAAAGTACACCCCCCCAGGTGGCAGAGTGTAGTGGAATATCTAAACTATGTGAAGTCCATGGAAGATTTTGTTTATCGAATAAGACGCCAATCAGATATCTTTAGCCTTATTTGGGAACCCTGGGATACTTACTTACAGCAAAACAATTCCCAGCCTGTGAATCCCCCAAGATGAGTATTACAGTGAGGGCAATAGTAGTCCAAAGACCCAGACACTGTATTACCCTCCCCCCCCCTTTCCTTTCTGTCCAAAGATGAACCCCCCTCCCCTTCTCCCCATCCGATCATTAGGTTTGCTTTTGTACAGAAGCCCTATCCCCTCCCCAATGGGAGCGCTTCGGCTTGATGTTGAAAAATAAGGATGTACAGGATGAGCAGTGGACCTCGCCGCGTACCCGTGGTGAGCTCTACTAGGCTACCCATAGACTTCTTTCTCTAAGTTACTAGTCAACATCCAAACCATTTTGGCACTACTAGCGCTAATATCACAAACTAGGTTAGGCGGTCCTCGCCACACCTATCAGACAGTTTATAGATTACGACTCTAATTTTCCCTTGACGCAGCCACTTACCCCGCTAGTTAACGATAAGACAAAGTTAATTTGTATCATTGTTTCTTTGTACTGGTGCGGTTTGTGATCTCTGTATCAATTCAACTCTTGCAATGTTTATAATTATAGTTGTAATGTCTTTCGCATTTCATTAAAATAAAAAAAAATTTGGTTTAAAAAAAAAAGAAAAAGAAAACAGATTAGGTAGATATGGAGGTCAGGGTAAAGTTCCAAAGTTCATAAGTCAGTAAATTCATCATCAGGTAGCGAATCTTAGTAGAATGATCAGAAAGTTAGTGTTATCTAGAACCTTTGTGAAGGTCAAGATCAGGGAAACGGGCCATAAACAAGAACACTTTAGTCTCCAAAAGAATAACTAAGCACTGAATGGGAGTCTGACATGACCTTCTAACAACTCCCATTCAGGCTTGGTACCAGGAACAAGATGATGGTCACTTCCAGGAAAAGGGATATAAAAAGTGTTAAAGATAGCGAAGAGTCAAATAGAGAAAGCATAATGCAGATATGAGGTAGAGAACTGACCACACTAAGCTGACATTATTTAGTGCGGTCCTGGCTCTAACAGCAGCAGATCCTCTTTTAGTAGCATGTCTCTTGACTCCAGCTTCAACAGCAGTACTGCACCACCACCACAGGCACCCAGCCCTCAGTAAGTAAAGCATAACATCTCTTGGAAAGACTTGTCCTGTAGCAGTCTATTCTAAAAAAAATTCTCCAAACCAGAATTGAACTATGATATGACCAACAAAAACGGGATGTTCCCTAAACATTTTCTTTTTAGCAAAATGGAGACATTTACAGGAAGGTACCTGTAACATTTTTAATTATGACTGACTGCTAAAAAAAAAAACTATCTTCAGTTGGTTTGACTTTTTAATGTCAGGAAAGCTCACTGGTCTCTATTTTTCTTAAGGTTCAGTATAGAACTAGAGGTTGAACAGAGGGGGTCGACCGAAGCCTGATAGCCAACGGCTCCATCAACAAGGCAAAAAGAAGGGACGACAGGGGACACCCCTGTCTCGTGCCATTTTGTATATCAAAGGCTCTGGAGACAAATCCCACCCCCAAACCATAGCTGACGGGCCAGAGTATAAATCCATCACCGCCATCACGAATAAGCAATGGCTCACCCTGAGATCTGTGACCCTGCACTTGCCCTCCTACACCTAAATCTAGAGAAAATACCTTCGCATCAGAGATCTCTCAATATACATGCTCACCTCAGTCAAAATGACAATTGCTAGAAACTGGAAGAAAGTACACCCCCCCAGGTGGCAGAGTGTAGTGGAATATCTAAACTATGTGAAGTCCATGGAAGATTTTGTTTATCGAATAAGACGCCAATCAGATATCTTTAGCCTTATTTGGGAACCCTGGGATACTTACTTACAGCAAAACAATTCCCAGCCTGTGAATCCCCCAAGATGAGTATTACAGTGAGGGCAATAGTAGTCCAAAGACCCAGACACTGTATTACCCTCCCCCCCCCCTTTCCTTTCTGTCCAAAGATGAACCCCCCTCCCCTTCTCCCCATCCGATCATTAGGTTTGCTTTTGTACAGAAGCCCTATCCCCTCCCCAATGGGAGCGCTTCGGCTTGATGTTGAAAAATAAGGATGTACAGGATGAGCAGTGGACCTCGCCGCGTACCCGTGGTGAGCTCTACTAGGCTACCCATAGACTTCTTTCTCTAAGTTACTAGTCAACATCCAAACCATTTTGGCACTACTAGCGCTAATATCACAAACTAGGTTAGGCGGTCCTCGCCACACCTATCAGACAGTTTATAGATTACGACTCTAATTTTCCCTTGACGCAGCCACTTACCCCGCTAGTTAACGATAAGACAAAGTTAATTTGTATCATTGTTTCTTTGTACTGGTGCGGTTTGTGATCTCTGTATCAATTCAACTCTTGCAATGTTTATAATTATAGTTGTAATGTCTTTCGCATTTCATTAAAATAAAAAAAAATTTGGTTTAAAAAAAAAAGAAAAAGAAAACAGATTAGGTAGATATGGAGGTCAGGGTAAAGTTCCAAAGTTCATAAGTCAGTAAATTCATCATCAGGTAGCGAATCTTAGTAGAATGATCAGAAAGTTAGTGTTATCTAGAACCTTTGTGAAGGTCAAGATCAGGGAAACGGGCCATAAACAAGAACACTTTAGTCTCCAAAAGAATAACTAAGCACTGAATGGGAGTCTGACATGACCTTCTAACAACTCCCATTCAGGCTTGGTACCAGGAACAAGATGATGGTCACTTCCAGGAAAAGGGATATAAAAAGTGTTAAAGATAGCGAAGAGTCAAATAGAGAAAGCATAATGCAGATATGAGGGAGAGAACTGACCACACTAAGCTGACATTATTTAGTGCGGTCCTGGCTCTAACAGCAGCAGATCCTCTTTTAGTAGCATGTCTCTTGACTCCAGCTTCAACAGCAGTACTGCACCACCACCACAGGCACCCAGCCCTCAGTAAGTAAAGCATAACATCTCTTGGAAAGACTTGTCCTGTAGCAGTCTATTCTAAAAAAAATTCTCCAAACCAGAATTGAACTATGATATGACCAACAAAAACGGGATGTTCCCTAAACATTTTCTTTTTAGCAAAATGGAGACATTTACAGGAAGGTACCTGTAACATTTTTAATTATGACTGACTGCTAAAAAAAAAAACTATCTTCAGTTGGTTTGACTTTTTAATGTCAGGAAAGCTCACTGGTCTCTATTTTTCTTAAGGTTCAGTATAGAACTAGAGGTTGAACAGAGGGGGTCGACCGAAGCCTGATAGCCAACGGCTCCATCAACAAGGCAAAAAGAAGGGACAACAGGGGACACCCCTGTCTCGTGCCATTTTGTATATCAAAGGCTCTGGAGACAAATCCCACCCCCAAACCATAGCTGACGGGCCAGAGTATAAATCCATCACCGCCATCACGAATAAGGAGGAGAACTGGAAAGCACGTAGAACCGCTGTCATGTAATCCCACCAGACCCTATCAAATGCTTTTACAGCATCTAATGATATGATGAATGATGAATGGTAACCAGTGGGATCCCAAGCGAGGCCGCCTCAAAGAAGATGTTTAGTAACCATCTAGTGTTGTCTGAGCCCTGTCGTCCAGGGGTAAACCCACCTGATCAGGGTGGATCAAGGTTGGCAGGACCTTATTCATTCGTGTAGCTAGGATCTTAGTGTATATTTTGACATCACTGTTTATTAGAGAGATTGGACGATAACTCTCACAAAATGCGGGATCTTTCCCTGGTTTGGGTATGGTGATAACCGACGCCTCTAGGAAGTCTCTGGGGAAACTGCCAGTGTCCATAGCCTCAAAGAAGACACGAATTAGTAGGGGGCATAGTAGAGCTGAAATTTTTTTAAAGAATGTGGCGTCAAAACCGCCAGGGCCCGGAGACTTGTGGGCCTTGAGGCTCCTGATTGTCGCTGCAATTTCCTCTAAAGTGATAGGGGCTGCAAGTCAATCCGCCAAGCTCTCAGGGACCTGTGGTAACTGCAACTTATCCAAAACTCCAGAATCGCAACTTTTGGGGCGAAGTGTGAGTGGGGGTCTTCTGCAATCTGACATATGTGGCTATAGTAATCCGTGAAGGCGTCACAGATGTCGCTTGGGGAATAATATCTTTTATTATCGCTTGCAATAAAGGCAATCTTGTTCAGTAGTGTTCTTTGCTGGAGTTTGTGGGCTAAGAGTTTATCAGCGTTATCTCCCTTGTGATAGTATTTTGGTTTTAAGAGATAGAGATTTTTCTGGACCCTTTCTAGCTCGCACATTTTGATTTGTTTTTTAAGAGAGTGCACTCTCTGTGTCAAAGAGTCTGATCTGGTCTCTCTAAGCTGTTTCCATGAGCTAGTGTAATCACAGTACAGTTGAGCCATGGTAGCTCCTTTTGGCTTTTTTATTTTCGTTAGCCTTTTGTATAAAGAGGCCCCATAGATAAGCCTTAAGCACCGCCCAGATGGTGAATGCAGACATGTTTCTGGAGTCATTAATTCGGAGAAACTCCTCTATCTCCTGCGCCCAAAAGGGGATCAGCGAGTCTGAGAGAAGATACTCAGGTAGCCGCCAGGAACATCCCCCATCTACCGCCCTAGACAGGGAGATCTCTAGTACCACTGCGTTGTGATCCGACAATACACAAGGTACAATTGTCGCCACTGCCACTTTCTGAAGTGTCCACGGATGACAAAAGAAATAATCTAATCTCAAGAAAGACTGAAAAGAAGCTGAGTAGCAGGTGTAGTCATCAAGATCAGGGTGCAGGGCCCTCCTGATATGAGTATTGAGAAACTAAATTTCTAAAAAGTGGAGAAGATTGCTCTCCTCCTCTGGGAGGGGTGTGCTTCCTCTGAGATTTTCTATCTCTGCTTGGGTCCCAGACCAGGTTGCAGTCTCCACCAATAAATACATGACCCTGTTTAAGTCAGTTCACCCTACTTAGTAGTCTGCTAAGGAAATGGGTCTGATTAACATTAGGGGAGTACAGAGCCACTAATGTACATATAACATTGTCTAAACGGCAGACACAAATAATGAATCGGCCCGAAGGGTCAGACTCATAGTAAACAGGCTCATAGGAGATGTGCCTACCAATCAGCACAGTGACTCCTCTAGTCTTCTTATGAAAGGTAGAGGACAAGCGGACAGGGAAATCTCTAGGTTTAAACATGGTAGCCCTGGACTCTACCCAATGAGTCTCTTGTATAAAAACTACATCTAAGCGTTGGGTTTTTAAAAATTTAAGAAGCAAGCTTCATTTTGTAGGAGAGTTAAGACCCCGGACATTAAGCGTACTGAACCTCATTCTGGCTAAGACAGTACAGCGAGGAGGGAAAATCAGAGGGGGGGGGGAGAAAGAGGGGACAGAGAAGGTTGGGGACGGGAGAGAAAAAAAAGGGGAATAGACTAGGGAGGAAGGGATGTGACTCTCAGCAACCGTAGATAGGTTCTTCGGGCTGGGCAGAGACTACACCACTCTACCAAAAAAATAGTGCGGAGGATAGATTAGTTTTATCCCTTACCGCACCAGGAGAAGTGCTCACAGGGGGGGAGAAAGAAGAAGCAAAGGGGAGCTCAGCACCAAGGCTCCCCTCCACTACCAGTGTACAAGGTTCATAATGTATCTATATCAATACAGAAACTGCAGCTGAGAAATTCTAAGACCTGATGGCCATTTAAGGGGTGAGGGAAGATGGAGGGCGGAAAAGGGAGAGGGGAGTGGGGAAAGAAGAATAGAGGCACGGGAAAGAGGAGGAAAGAGGGGGCCTAGAGACCACGTGAAACGAGGTATCTAGATTTGGGTGCGCTAAAGGTTACTTAGTGTGATGGAGGAATTGATGTATCCCGATCAAACCTTGGTGTGTGGAAACATAAATATGCATGGGGGTATCATTTAACAAATCGTGAATGTACAGAACAACTAGCCCCTGGATTGGTCAGCAACCAGAGCCCCCCACAATGTACAAGTTGAAAACACGGGGAGGGGGGAAGGGAAATGAAGGGAGACAGAGAGGGTATAAGGGCAGGGGAGAAAGGGGAGATGGGAAGGGAAGGAAAGGGAGAGGAAGGGAAGGGGGGTGCATAGAGTGTCTCATCTCAAGGGTTATGTACAGTCACAGATACAATTTTAAGTACACCAAAGTCCACATAGCCGAATGAGGCACTGATTAATCATATAAACAACATTTTATTCCCCCCCCAACAACAACACACATGTGAATGACAGTCAGCGGTTCTTAAAGGTTCAACTGCTCACAAATATAGGCATATATCAAAAGAAACAATCCCTATGTTGATCATTAAACTGGTGTCATATCATGTAGCATCTACAGTGGCAAACATTCTATACACATCCAATAATTATTAGTAGAGGTAAAAAACATATGAATCTTAAAATTGACAAACAGGGGGGACCAGGAGAAGGGGGGACCAACAGGGGGAGCTGGCTCTGGAAAGGAGTCAGGCAAGTGAAAGGGAGAGGGGGGAACGGAGGGGAGGGAGGGGAAGGGGGGTAGGGAGGGGGGAGGGGAGGGGGAGTGAAGAGGAAGGGAGAAAAAGGGAAGGGGGGGAAAGGGATGGGGAAAGGGAGGTGGGGGAAGGGGAAAAAGGAAGGGAGGGGAAGGGGAAGGGAAGGAAGGGGATAGGGAGGGAAGGGAGGGGAGAGGGAGGGGGAAAAGGGGAAAGTGGAGAGGGGGAGGGGAAGGAGAAAGTGGAGAGGAGGAGGGGAAGGAGAAAAAGAGGAGGGGAGGGGAGATGGAAGGGAAAGGGGGGAAGGAAAAGGGAGGGGGAAAGGGAGGGGAAGAAGGGAAGGGGGAGGGGAGAGAGGAGACAAGGAATGGGGGGAGGGGGGGAAGGGGGTGGAAAGGGAGAGGGAAAGGGGGGAAGGGAAGGGGGGAGAAGGGAGGAGGGGAAGAAAGGGAGGGGGGAGAAAAGGGGGGGAAAGGTGGGAAGGAAAGGAAAGAGGGAGGGGAGAAGGGGAGGGGTGAGGGGGGGGAGGGGGAAGGAGGTAGGGAGGAGAGGGGGGAAGGGTGGGGGAGGGGGAAGAGGGGGAGGGAGGGGGGAAAGGGAGGGGAGAGTTAGGGGGAGGGATGGAGGAAGGTGGGGGAGAAAAGGGAGACGGTAAAGGAACAAACAGGAGGGGAGAAATAAGACCCGAAGGCAGCCTATACAATTCAAGAGTGCATAACAACCATAAGTATAGATAACCGGCAGTCCTCAAAGTTTTTTTAACTAGAAATAGTAAACATTAAACAAGGTAACTGTCCATTAGTACATTACCACTCCTCAGGGGGCAGCAAGGTGCTTCAAACAGTCTTAGTCCATATATGGACCTGGTCAGTAAACAGAAACACCAGATCTCAGGAGTCCAAGACTTGATGCAGGAAAAAGAAGATAGTCTCCTCCAGCAGAGGAGAGAGGGATCATCGGACTGGGTCTTGCCTGCCTGGGTTCCAAACTTGAGCCGCCGCTCTCAGCGGAGGTCCCACCCTCTGTGGGCGAGGCGGATCAGCGTCTACATTTCCAGCAGGTAGATTCCAATTCCTCAACAGGTCCTGAGCTTGTCTTGGGGTGAGGGCTGTGTGTTGGGTACCATCTTTGGTAATAATTAACTTGGTGGGGAACCCCCATCTGTAGCGGATTTGGTTTAGTCGGATAACTCTTGTGACTTCATTGAAAGTTCTTCTTTATTGGAGCGTGAAGGAGGACAGATCTGGAAATAGTGTGACATCTTTAAATTGCTCTGGAAGCTGAGGTTGCCTCAAGGTAGCTCTTAATAGCTTGTCTTTGTATGCATAGTAATGTATTCTGACTATAGTGTCTCTGGGTTTGTCCAAAGGCAGGTTTTGTGGCCTAGCTGCTCTGTGAATTCTGTCAATCTTCATATTGGCTTCCTCTGAGGGACCCAGAATAGCTCTGAATAGTGTTTGGGCGTACTTCTCCAGGTCTTGACTTCTCCAGGTCTTGAGGGCCAACCGATTCAGGGATGCCCCTAATTCGGACGTTGTTCCGTCAGGAACGGTCCTCAAGGTCCGCCAACTTCGCTTCGAGCGAGGATACCTGATCAGCAAGGTTCTGGGTATAACTAACCCATTTCGTATGATCAACTAAAAGGTCCTCCTGCTTGTGTTCAATGATATCAGTGCGCTCATTAACTGAGACAATGTCTTTCCGCAAGTCATCAAAAGACCTTTCCAGTTTTTCAAATCGCTTCGCGAAGGATTGCTTATCCAAGAACTGCTTCATAGAGTCCATAGTAATCATCTCATCCTGAGAGCGTGAGGGTGGGAGCATCGGATTCTGGCCCTTCCCTCTGAGAGGGGGGGATATTGATCTTTCATCATCAGAGATTTCATGGTTAGGATCCCGTATAGGTTGGAAGTGGTCTCGAACTCTATGTTTTGAGGATTGAGATACCTTCTGCTTTTTCCTAGCTTGTTGCAACATATTAGAATAAGCAATATAGTTACAAGTGAGAATATCTCCAGGGAGAGTGCAGGTCTAGTGTCCCACCAGAATGTATTTGGCAACTGCAGTTATTTAACACCGGTAGGGAGGGGTGCCACAAGGTTTTAACACTGCATGGTAATTTTAATGAAGATAAGCGAATGAATTAAGACTCTTGTATAACTCAGGAATGGCTATAGAGTATTCAAGCCATGCAGGGTATTAATTGGGAAGTATGTGGTTTGACAGCCACGGGAGGTCTATACAGTGAGAGTAGTCCCTAATCCAACTAGGTGGGGACTTGGGTTTTTGGCAAGCTTTAAGGTGTGCCCCCCCTCAGGGATAGTGCCACCACTGGGCTCAGTCAGTAAAAGGAAGGAGGATATGACCCGCTCTAGTGTCAGGAGCGGGAAAGGGGGAGGAGAGGCACTGTGTAACTTAATCGCAGCTGGCGGCTAGTTGGTGTTTAAGATCCTAGCCCTTAGGTAATTGCGGAGACTGTAGCTGTGAAAAACCAGTACCCAAGGATACAGCAATGTCCTATTGAACCAATAAGTTGCAACCTCCAGGCCACTATATATACCAAACCAGATGCTCTATAAAGCAAATAGAGGGCAGCCTTCACATTTATTACAGTAATACTGATAACTAAGCAGCTGGACTTGGGCCCAGGCCAATAAGGGCTAGTGGGGAGAGTGTGTATTTTATTATTAGGTCTCAGTGTGTCTGTTAGCTGGAGCTGTTGTTTAGGCAGGTATATGTCCGGTGGTCACAGACTGTTAATAGAACAAGAGAGGCCCGGGTAATAGATATGAGCTAGTCTAGCTGTCCTTAAGTCCCGTGCCTCCCTGCAACAGCTCTTCTTAAAGCTCTCTGTCTAACCACTGCCGCGGGGGAGTCCCCTCACATAGAGTAGCCGCGTGGGTCTGGCTCTTGAGTTATCTGGCTGTTGCTTAGAGCAGCTTGGGGCCAAAGTCATAGGTTAGGTGCCGGAGCCCTGACAGATCCCCCGGTGGTGAGTAGATCAGAGTCCCGTGTATTATCACTGCATAGGCTGGATGTACAGAGCGTGACTTTTAGGACATGCAGGCCTCAAACAAAATGGCAGGTCTTCGCGCCAACTCCCTCAGGGCCCCCGGCGTGTCAGTATGTTATGCTCATGTGTAGGGTCTGAGGACTGTCGGCCTTTAGGGGATGTGTAATCTGGTTAGACCGGGGACCACAAACTGTGGCAACTTACTGAGTCTTGTAGGCAGTTCAGTACAGGCGGCAGGCGGAGGATTCTTCCCACGCAGTGTGCAGCTTGAAAGGACAGCAGGGTCCCCGGAACACACCGTATATGGCTGTTGACCACTCAGCCTCACAGCTTGATGAGCAGTGCAAATTTTCGGCTCCGGAGCGGATCCCTGACCCTCTGGAGCTGGTGTAGGCAGCGGCAATCTGGCTGGAGTGGACCCGGTCTGCACCAGTAAGGCAAAGTAGTTCAATGTCCAGATATTTCCCCTTCAGTTGTAGGGCAATGTCCCCAAGTCTTTAAGGGAGAAGTTTCACCTTCAGAAGGGAACTAGAATAAGGCAATAAATACATTTTTAAAGCTGGTAAGCAGGGAGCTCTCAGATAAGACGTCTGGCTCTATCAGCGGTTAGCTCCGCCCCCCACTTCTTGTCTTTTAATGCCGGGTTTGTAAAAACCCGTAATAGCAGTGCTGCAGGTAAGTGAGTGGTGAGGAAAAACTGCTTGTTAGCACCGCACAGCTCCTATCGCAAAACTCGCAATCTGGCCGTAATATTTTAATAGTGTTCTAGTGTATTTTTAACATTTTTGTATTAATTTTTACTTTCAGTGATGTGCCACACACTAGGGGTATCCCTGAATGATGTCCACCAACAAAGAACTTTTCTAAAACGTTCTTATCTATGTTTTGTATCTGTCCTTAAAAACTTACAAAACATTTATCTATGATTTACTCACACAATATACAGGGAGTGCAGAATTATTAGGCAAATGAGTATTTTGACCACATCATCCTCTTTATGCATGTTGTCTTACTCCAAGCTGTATAGGCTCGAAAGCCTACTACCAATTAAGCATATTAGGTGATGTGCATCTCTGTAATGAGAAGGGGTGTGGTCTAATGACATCAACTCCCTATATCAGGTGTGCATAATTATTAGGCAACTTCCTTTCCTTTGGCAAAATGGGTCAAAAGAAGGACTTGACAGGCTCAGAAAAGTCAAAAATAGTGAGATATCTTGCAGAGGGATGCAGCACTCTTAAAATTGCAAAGCTTCTGAAGCGTGATCATCGAACAATCAAGCGTTTCATTCAAAATAGTCAACAGGGTCGCAAGAAGTGTGTGGAAAAACCAAGGCGCAAAATAACTGCCCATGAACTGAGAAAAGTCAAGCGTGCAGCTGCCAAGATGCCACTTGCCACCAGTTTGGCCATATTTCAGAGCTGCAACATCACTGGAGTGCCCAAAAGCACAAGGTGTACAATACTCAGAGACATGGCCAAGGTAAGAAAGGCTGAAAGACGACCACCACTGAACAAGACACACAAGCTGAAACGTCAAGACTGGGCCAAGAAATATCTCAAGACTGATTTTTCTAAGGTTTTATGGACTGATGAAATGAGAGTGAGTCTTGATGGGCCAGATGGATTGGCCCGTGGCTGGATTGGTAAAGGGCAGAGAGCTCCAGTCCGACTCAGACGCCAGCAAGGTGGAGGTGGAGTACTGGTTTGGGCTGGTATCATCAAAGATGAGCTTGTGGGGCCTTTTCGGGTTGAGGATGGAGTCAAGCTCAACTCCCAGTCCTACTGCCAGTTTCTAGAAGACACCTTCTTCAAGCAGTGGTACAGGAGGAAGTCTGCATCCTTCAAGAAAAACATGATTTTCATGCAGGACAATGCTCCATCACACGTGTCCAAGTACTCCACAGCGTGGCTGGCAAGAAAGGGTATAAAAGAAGAAAATCTAATGACATGGCCTCCTTGTTCACCTGATCTGAACCCCATTGAGAACCTGTGGTCCATCATCAAATGTGAGATTTACAAGGAGGGAAAACAGTACACCTCTCTGAACAGTGTCTGGGAGGCTGTGGTTGCTGCTGCACGCAATGTTGATGGTGAACAGATCAAAACACTGACAGAATCCATGGATGGCAGGCTTTTGAGTGTCCTTGCAAAGAAAGGTGGCTATATTGGTCACTGATTTGTTTTTGTTTTGTTTTTGAATGTCAGAAATGTATATTTGTGAATGTTGAGATGTTATATTGGTTTCACTGGTAAAAATAAATAATTGAAATGGGTATATATTTCTTTTTTGTTAAGTTGCCTAATAATTATGCACAGTAATAGTCATCTGCACACACAGATATCCCCCTAAAATAGCTAAAACTAAAAACAAACTAAAAACTACTTCCAAAAATATTCAGCTTTGATATTAATGAGTTTTTTGGGTTCATTGAGAACATGGTTGTTGTTCAATAATAAAATTAATCCTCAAAAATACAACTTCCCTAATAATTCTGCACTCCCTGTATGTTTTGTTGTTGTTTTTTTGTTTTTGTTTTTCAGCAGATCAACCATTTTAGAACATTGAAGAAATACCTGAAATGAAAAAAGTCAAATTACAGAATATAAAGGGGTTATTAACAAGTTTAAGAAAAACAATATATTTATTATATTTCAGCAGAGGAACATCTGTTTATTTAAAAAAAAAAAACACAAAAAAAACTGTAGTACATATTAACAATGCTCGCTTCTAGATGCAAGAAAGAGAAAAAGGGTTTAACAGAACATTATCTGATAACACTACAATAAGGAACAAAATATTTCCTCTCTGTTCTATCAAATTTGTTGCAGTTGTTATAACATATTATTAATTATTTTTGATACTTTGACTTAAATGCCTCGTGAAGTGTGGGATGGGTATTTTTACTGAAAACATATGTATGTAATAATGCTTTTCAGTAATCAACATTGGTGTCATAACAATCGTTATTTTTAAAGTCTATGGCCTAGATTTGGAGTTTGGCGTTAGCCGTGAAAACCAGAGTTAGAGGCTCCTAACGCTGGTTTTAGGCTAACTCTGGTATTTGGAGTCACTCAAAAAAGGGTCTAACACTCACTTTTCAGCCGCGACTTTTCCATACCGCAGATCCCCTTACGTAAATTGCGTATCCTATCTTTTCAATGGGATTTTTCTAACTCCGGTATTTAGAGTCGTGGCTGAAGTGAGCGTTAGAACTCTAACGACAAAACTCCAGCCGCAGGAAAAAAGTCAGTAGTTAAGAGCTTTCTGGGCTAACGCCGGTTCATAAAGCTCTTAACTACTGTACTCTAAAGTACACTAACACCCATAAACTACCTATGTACCCCTAAACCGAGGTCCCCCCACATCGCCGCCACTCGATTAAATTTTTTTAACCCCTAATCTGCCGACCGCCAACTACGTTATCCTTATGTACCCCTAATCTGCTGCCCCTAACACCGCTGACCCCTATTATATATTTATTAACCCCTAATCTGCCCCCCACAACGTTGCCTCCACCTGCCTACACTTATTAACCCCTAATCTGCCGAGCGGACCTGAGCGCTACTATAATAAAGTTATTAACCCCTAATCCGCCTCACTAACCCTATAATAAATAGTATTAACCCCTAATCTGCCCTCCCTAACATCGCCGACACCTAACTTCAATTATTAACCCCTAATCTGCCGACCGGAGCTCACCGCTATTCTAATAAATGTATTAACCCCTAAAGCTAAGTCTAACCCTAACACTAACACCCCCCTAAGTTAAATATAATTTACATCTAACGAAATTAATTAACTCTTATTAAATAAATTATTCCTATTTAAAGCTAAATACTTACCTGTAAAATAAATCCTAATATAGCTACAATATAAATTATAATTACATTGTAGCTATTTTAGGATTAATATTTATTTTACAGGCAACTTTGTAATTATTTTAACCAGGTACAATAGCTATTAAATAGTTAAGAACTATTTAATAGTTACCTAGTTAAAATAATTACAAAATTACCTGTCAAATAAATCCTAACCTAAGTTACAATTAAACCTAACACTATACTATCATTAAATTAATTAAATAAAATACCTTCAATTACCTACAATTAAACCTAACACTACACTATCAATACATTAATTAAATACAATACCTACAAATAACTACAATGAAATAAACTAACTAAAGTACAAAAAATAAAAAAGAACTAAGTTACAAAAAATAAAAAAATATCTACAAACATAAGAAAAATATTACAACAATTTTAAACTAATTACACCTACTCTAAGCCCCCTAATAAAACAACAAAGCCCCCCAAAATAAAAAATGCCCTACCCTATTCTAAATTACTAAAGTTAAAAGCCCTTTTACCTTACCAGCCCTGAACAGGGCCCTTTGTGGGGCATGCCCCAAGAAGTTCAGCTCTTTTGCCTGTAAAAAAAACATACAATACCCCCCCCAATATTACAACCCACCACCCACATACCCCTAATCTAACCCAAACCCCCCTTAAATAAACCTAACACTAAGCCCCTGAAGATCTTCCTACCTTGTTTTCACCATACCAGGTTCACCGATCGGTCCTGAAGAGCTCCTCCGATGTCCTGATCCAAGCCCAAGCGGGGGGCTGAAGATGTCCATGATCCGGTAGAAGTCTTCATCCAAGCGGGGCAGAAGAGGTCTTCCATCCGATTG
The DNA here is from genome assembly GCF_027579735.1 of Bombina bombina. Taxonomy (NCBI): domain Eukaryota; kingdom Metazoa; phylum Chordata; class Amphibia; order Anura; family Bombinatoridae; genus Bombina; species Bombina bombina. Next base: position 763,640,006 of record NC_069501.1, read on the forward strand.
AAGTATTCATCCAAGCGGGGCAGAAGAGATCTTCCATCCGATTGAAGTCTTCATCCAGGCGGCATCTTCTATCGACATCCATCTGGAACGGAGCGGCAGCATCCTGAAGACCTCCGACGCGGAACATCCATCCTGGCCGACGACTGAACGACGAATGACGGTTCCTTTAAATGACGTCATCCAAGATGGCGTCCCTCGAATTCCGATTGGCTGATAGGATTCTATCAGCCAATCGGAATTAAGGTAGGAATATTCTGATTGGCTGATGGAACAGCCAATAGAATGCGAGCTCAATCTGATTGGCTGATTGGATCAGCCAATCGGATTGAACTTGATTCTGATTGGCTGATTCCATCAGCCAATCAGAATATTCCTACCTTAATTCCGATTGGCTGATAGAATCGTATCAGCCAATCGGAATTCGAGGGACGCCATCTTGGATTACGTCATTTAAAGGAACCGTCATTCGTCGTTCAGTCGTCTGCCAGGATGGATGTTCCGCGTCGGAGGTCTTCAGGATGCTGCCGCTCCGTTCCAGATGGATGTCGATAGAAGATGCTCGGATCAGCCAATCGGATTGAACTTGATTCTGATTGGCTGACGCCATCTTGGATTACGTCATTTAAAGGAACCGTCATTCGTCGTTCAGTCGTCGGCCAGGATGGATGTTCCGCGTCGGAGGTCTTCAGGATGCTGCCGCTCCGTTCCAGATGGATGTCGATAGAAGATGATCGGATCAGCCAATCGGATTGAACTTGATTCTGATTGGCTGATTCCATCAGCCAATCAGAATTTTCCTACCTTAATTCCGATTGGCTGATAGAATCCTATCAGCCAATCGGAATTCGAGGGACGCCATCTTGGATGACGTCCCTTAAAGGAGCCTTCATTCGTCGGTAGTCCATCGGGCCAGCAGGATGTTCCGCATCGGAGGTCTGCAAGATGGATCCGGAAGAAAGAAGATTAAAAATGCCGTTGATAGAAGACTTCAGCCGGATCATGGACCTCTTCAGCTCCCGCTTGGATGATGACTTCAGCCGGATCATGGACCTCTTCAGCTCCTGCTTGGATGATGACTTCAGCCGGATCATGGACATCTTCAGCCACCTGCTTGGGCTTGGATCAGGACATTGGAGGAGCTCTTCAGGACCGATCGGTGAACCTGGTATGGTGAAGACAAGGTAGGAAGATCTTCAGGGGCTTAGTGTTAGGTTTATTTAAGGGGGGTTTGGGTTAGATTAGGGGTATGTGGGTGGTGGGTTGTAATGTTGGGGGGGGTATTGTATGTTTTTTTTACAGGCAAAAGAGCTGAACTTCTTGGGGCATGCCCCACAAAGGGCCCTGTTCAGGGCTGGTAAGGTAAAATAGCTTTTAACTTTAGTAATTTAGAATAGGGTAGGGCATTTTTTTATTTTGGGGGGCTTTGTTGTTTTATTAGGGGGCTTAGAGTAGGTGTAATTAGTTTAAAATTGTTGTAATATTTTTCTTATGTTTGTAGATATTTTTTTATTTTTTGTAACTTAGTTCTTTTTTATTTTTTGTACTTTAGTTAGTTTATTTCATTGTAGTTATTTGTAGGTATTGTATTTAATTAATTTAATGATAGTATAGTGTTAGGTTTAATTGTAACTTAGGTTAGGATTTATTTGACAGGTCATTTTGTAATTATTTTAACTAGGTAACTATTAAATAGTTCTTAACTATTTAATAGCTATTGTACCTGGTTAAAATAATTACAAAGTTGCCTGTAAAATAAATATTAATCCTAAAATAGCTACAATGTAATTATAATTTATATTGTAGCTATATTAGGATTTATTTTACAGTTAAGTATTTAGCTTTAAATAGGAATAATTTATTTAATAAGAGTTAATTAATTTCGTTAGATGTAAATTATATTTAATTTAGGGGGGTGTTAGTGTTAGGGTTAGACTTAGCTTTAGGGGTTAATACATTTATTAGAATAGCGGTGAGCTCCGGTCGGCAGATTAGGGGTTAATAATTGAAGTTAGGTGTCGGCGATGTTAGGGAGGGCAGATTAGGGGTTAATACTATTTATTATAGGGTTAGTGAGGCGGATTAGGGGTTAATAACTTTATTATAGTAGCGCTCAGGTCCGCTCGGCAGATTAGGGGTTAATAAGTGTAGGCAGGTGGAGGCGACATTGTGGGGGGCAGATTAGGGGTTAATAAATATAATATAGGGGTCAGCAATGTTAGGGCAGCAGATTAGGGGTACATAGGGATAATGTAAGTAGCGACGGTGTCCGGAGCGGTAGATTAGGGGTTAATAATAATTTGCAGGGGTCAGCGATAACGGGGTCGGCAGAATAGGGGTTAATAAGTGTAAGGTTAGGGGTGTTTAGACTCGGGGTACATGTTAGAGCAGAGCTTTCCAAACTTTTCATGTTGGTGACACACTTTTTAGACCTACATCATTTCGCGACACAGTAATTAAATCAGTTGTACTAGCAAAAAGGAGATTAAACTATCTTGTTTTAAGAGATACGGACACATACATAAATTATATAATAATGAAATTTACAAGTAACAGTATGTATGTGCAAGAATTTAAAAAAAGTTTAATAACACCAATAGCTACTTACTATTTTAATGGGATGTATGAGGTTGATGGGATGAACACAATTTCTGAATATTTGGTGGAATATTAGATAAAGACACTCACATTTCATCATCAAGCATTTTTAAGTTTCCACTTCCTATCCATATATCAAGAGCAGGAGCAGCAATGCACTACTGGGAGTTAGTTGCAAAAAAAAAAAAACACTTTGACTTCTGACTTCAGCTCAGCGTTTAAGCTGCCGCCCTCAGAGCTCGGTGAGTCCGATTGACTACTGCCCACGCTGCAAACACACTGCTGTCCCACTCAATGACTACACATGTAGTCACAAGCCAATTAAGGAGACTACAAGTGCAGTCAGGAGCCAATGTGCCGCCAAAGCCACCAATGGGAATAGTTTCAGTTCCCACTGAGCTGCGCCAATTGGTTAAGATGATCTGTGACCCACAAGGTATCAATCACGTGTCAATCATGTGATATGAGTAGCAGGCAGGCGGAAAGTCAGAAACCCAAAAAATAAATAAATTTAAAAAAAATTGTGCTGAAGCAGGGACACACCAACACACTCCTGCCGACACACTAGTGTGTCCCGACACACAGTTTGGAAAGCACTGTGTTAGAGTATTAGGTGCAGACGTAGGAAGTGTTTACGCATAGCAAACAATGGGGCTGCGTTAGGAGCTGAACGCGGCTTTTTTGCAGGTGTTAGGTTTTTTTTCAGCTCAAACAGCCCCATTGTTTCCTATGGGGGAATCGTGCACGAGCACGTTTTTGAGGCTGGCCTCTTGCGTAAGCAACTCTGGTATCGAGAGTTGAAGCTGTGTTAAATATGCTCTACGCTCCTTTTTTGGAGCCTAACGCAGCCTTTATGTGGACTCTCAATACCAGAGTTATTTTTATGGTGCGGCCAGAAAAAAGCCGGCGTTAGCTACGCGGGTCCTTACCGACAAAACTCTAAATCTAGGCCTATGTGAATGTCATGATCTGGGTCGATATCTAAAATATTGTCATGTACTAATGTTACTCTAAAAATATGTTGGTCGTGGTCCTGATTCTTCAGGGTTATTCTCATGACACAGATTTGGAATCATTTCTAATTTCTGTGTGTGTTTGACAAATCTTTAATGTATTCTGTGTTATCACCACTCAAATCTTTTTTTGGCCCAAGGGTTGGTGTTTATACCAGGAAAGCAGAATATGATAAATGTGCCAAAACTCAGGGAACTTATAGAGGTATAAACAATAAGCAGGCTGAAGTCAGGAACCAGGTAATAAATCAGAAGCCAGGCATCAAAGTACAAGGTGTTAGGAACAGGGATATCCAAGTAATGAACAGCCTTTGGTCAGCAACAAGCAAATCAGTCTCTTAAGAGCAGTGCAGGAAGGGGTAAAACAGAGACATTGGATTACTCAGGAGAATAACTAAGCATGGTGTGCCTGTCTAAATGTCCTTTTAGGACTTCCTATGGTTCATTTAGTGCCAACACTGCTGCAAGGTATTTCTGGTACAGAGAGCACAAATTACACCACCGTTTGCTCAGGTCACATCTCGCCTTAGCCTATCCCCCTTTACCTTTAAATCTTCTGCGCTCCTGCAAACAGCTGCTTAGTATTTTGTAAGTTGAATCTTTCACTTCCTCCTACGCTGAGCAACTTGACGATTTGTTTGCTGTCTTGCTACATTCCTGTCAAGGCTAATATATTGCCGGAGTTATACAGCACCTACCACCGGATTATTAAAGTCCTCACTCTTCCAGAGACTACTACAGTTTCCTCCCTGCTACTTAATAACGTAACACATTTGTACCTGCCATAGTGAATCCAGCACCGGTTCTAATCAATTGCTACGGACCGCTCCCTGCAGAGACCTAAACTTACAACCTGAATTGCATATCGGCGGCTACCTCATCTGCATATGTTAAACATCATTCTGCAAACAACTTACCTCTGCAAGCCTGGTGTCATAGAAGAGAAGTAGCAATACTAAAACTATTCTTAACCGAAGTTAGCTCCAAGCTATTTTTCCTCATCTCTGCATTGGAAGCAGTTCCGTACAGCATCATTTAAGCTCCGTCCCCTCTGACGTTACAAGCCAGGTGAAGTATACCGAATCTCTGTCACTCACTGCAAATACAAGTTAGCAGCATCACAGAAACCACCAGCGTGTGAGTACAAACGGTTGGTAACATTGTTTGTCTTTATGCAGTAATTCACTGATAACTAAATGATACTGCTGGAACATAGTAGTAATACACACTAACACCCTTCATTTTTCATAAGTAAAACAAACCTTTAAGTTCTGCAGCTGAGAATCAATACTATTGCTTATAACAAATATTGCAGACCTTACACAGACTCTGTATTAGAGATAAAGGGGCCGATTTATCAAGGGCCGAATGGCCCCTGATGCCCCTGTTTCCGCACGAGCCTTCAGGCTCGCCGGAAACAGCAGTTATGAAGCAGCGGTCTTAAGACCGCTGCTTCTTAATTGGTCCACCTGCTCTGAGGCTACTCCACCCGATCTCATATGATCGGGCTGATTGACATGCCCTGCTAGAGATCAATTGGTCACAAATCTGCAGGGGGCGGCATTGCCCAAGCCATTCAAAAGAACTGGTTGTACAATGATAAATGCCTACAGTGTATGCTGTCGGCATTCATTGATGTCTGCGGACATGATCCGCTAATAATAAATCAGCCCCATAGTCTTCGCCTATACATAACTCCTTTCATTCAATGCTAACTACAGAACACTTCACATCAGGAACAGTGCTAACCCAAATGTAGGACATCTTCAATTCTTTGGGGAATGTTTAGGAAGGTAAGTAATAAGCCTTACAGTGTTATAATTTTGACTGTATGGATATTTTAGTAGGTCTTGAGGTGCATACATTTGTCTGCCAAAAAATAATTAAGGTGATTAATCTATGTTCTATTATATAGACACACAAGAGATCATATATTTTTAAATTTGAGTAATTTTCACAGTTATTGCTTCTTCTATGACAAATCTAGAAGGAACAACAATATTGAAGGTTCCTTTGACTGGTTTCTAAGGGTTCACTTCCACCATTTTTTTAATAGTGCATTTAGGGCCAGATTACAAGTGGAGTACTAAATATCACTTTCAGGATCATGATCTGATCTCTGATTAATTTTATAAGAGCTAATTGCTACCGTGAGCTCACAGTAGCGATAACCAGCCACTTCTAATGGCTGATTAATTACTGTGTGCCCGCAAACAGGCAACTTTGCCTGTTTGCGGGTGCATGATAATTTAGTGCTCCATTTGTAATCTAGCCCTTACTTTTGCATGCTGTGTGATGAGAGTGCGAGTGTGATGTCCCTGTATGGGGGCGTGGTCTATAGCCATTATAGTCTATGTCATAGTTACTAAGTCTGATGTGTTGTGAGGTCTGTATACTTCTATGCCCTGCAATAAAATAGCATTGTACCTTCTATGCTGTGTCCTGCATCTCATGACATGGTGTCAGAAGTACTTGACTGCGCTTCTGTTTCCTGATTAATGACGATGTTGACGTTTACCCAACCTGAGCCTTTTGATTTCTCTCCTTGGCCCACATGGTGTCAGCGGTTTCAAAGCTTCAGGATTGCTTCCAGGCTGGACAAGGAGAGTGGGGAAGTACAAGTTAATTCTCTTTTATACTGTATGGAGAAAGATGTAGAGCCGGTGTTTAATGCCTTTACATTCCAAGAAGGGGAAGAGTTTGACTTTGAAATAGTCATGAACAAACAGTGCTCACTTTGTGCCTAAACATAATCTGATTCATGAGAGGGCCTGTTTCCCAAAACGCACTCAGCGTGTGGGAGAATCTGTGGAGTCATTTGTGCGCAACCTGTAGGAACTAGCTGAATTCTGTGAGTTTGGTGTTGCTAAAGAAAAGCAAATCAGAGACATAATAGTTATAGGAATTACAAATGCTGAGGTCTCACTGAAGCTACAGTTGGAGACTGAATTGACGTTAGATGGGGCTATTAGGATGGCCCACCTAACGTCGATATGTTTTGATACATTTGGTATCAGAACACCATCAACTTTATACATGCATTAGTGTTGTTTACAATTATTCCACGAAGGCATCATATCTATATTTCTATCGGTCAGGGTACCAATTGTTTTTATATGTTTTTAGCAATTGTTCTTATAGTTTATTTAGATTACATATTGCTTTCTTGACACTGGTGTCTATATTTATCTTATGGGTAATACCCGCACTTTGTATCAATAAATATTTAACCTATTTTATCTGCTCCCAACCATAGTCTTGTGTTTTTTATATATATACTTAACCACATCTAAATGGTGTGTACCTCTTATACATATACACTTTTTATACAGTTGCTTTTTCTACTTTAATTCCATTTGTGGCAGAGACATTGGTAAATCTATTTGGTATTTTTAGAATATATATATTAGGTGTATACACACCTTTAATTACATACTGGGAAGCAGCATCTGTTTGCGCCACCTATAGCCTGTTGATTCATAAAATTGCCTCAACAGCCTCAGCTGGCCAAAGTTACAAAGAAAGTTCATAGTCCTGGTGACCACATTGAGTGTGCGGGGAAATTTCTTGCCAGCTGCAAGTACAAGCAGAGGAAATTCACCATGTGGGTACATGTAATTAGAGGTCAGTATGTTAACCACCTATTGAGCAGGAAAGCAGCCTATGGTTTGGCCCTTGTTGCCAGAGTAAATGAGATTACGGAAGACATGTTTGGTGAATTGGGCCTGCTAAATTGCAACTCAGTCTGAATAACACTTAAAGTTGATGCAGTCCCATACAGCATTACTACTCCTCGTAGAATTCCATTCCCGCTTATGCCTCAAGTGGAGAAGGAACTTCTGTGTATGAAGAATATAGGAGTTATTGAAGAGGGTGTCAAAGAAACTGACTGGTGTGCTCCCATTGTGCCCGTTGCAAAGAAGAACAAGTATGCATCTGCGTAGACTTGAAATGTCTGAATGAGGCGGTAAAAAGAGAAAGACACGTGCTGCCAACGCTTGAAGACATAGCTCCAAAACTGGCTGGGGCAAAGTTCTTTTTTACACTGGATGCTACAAGCGGCTTCTGGCAGATAGATACCTGTAGACCCAAAGTGACGCAGAATGACTACCATCATTACACTGGTAGGTCAGTTTTGCTTCTGCAGACTACCCTTTGGGATATCCTCTGCTCTTGAAATCTTTCAAAGAGAGATGAGTTTCCTCTTAAGAGACTACGAGGGCACAGCAGTTGTCATGGATGACATTTTAGTGTATGGGTCTACACTGGAAGAATATGATCATCAATTGAGCTGTTGCTGCAGACCATTAGAGTCCAGGCTGAAATTAAATAAAGAGAAATGCCATTTTGGAAAATCTGCGTTATGTTATTTTGGACATATCATCAATGGAGATGGCATCAAGTCGGACCCTGCTAAAATCCTTGCTATTGATCAGATGAAAAGTCCTTCTGATGTACACGAGCTGAGACAGATATTGGACCTTGTGAATTATGTGGGCAGGTTCCTACCAGATTTAGACACAGTACTCCACCCTATAACCGAGTTGTTGAAGAAAGATGTTGCCTGGGTCTGGGGACCTCCACAGGAAGAAGCTTTTATAAATGTCAAGTCCCTGCTGGGTCTGCCCCAGTGTTGGGGTACTATGACCCTTCTAAAAAGATCATGGTTAGTGCTGATGCAAGCAGTTATGGGCTAGGGGACGCCCTCCTGCAGCTGAATGAGAACTAACTACAACATATTGCCTACTGTTCCCGTGCACTGACAGCTGCAGAATCGAAATATGCCCATATTGAGAAAGAGTGCCTGGCTACAGTTTGGGCCTGTGAGCGCTTCCAGTGTTACCTAGTAGGTTTAGAGAAATTTAGTGTTGAAACTGACCATAAACCACTAGTCCCTCCAATCAATTCCTATGACATTGACAAGACTTCTAATGAGGCTATTCAGGTTCAATGTTCAGGCAGTGCATGTGCCAGGGAAACAACTGGTAGTGGCAGATACACTTTCCAGGCTCCTGCTGGCTGCTGCTGAAAGATCTTCAATGGAATCAGATGTAAAAGTGTAAGTGGATTTAGTTCTAGCATTTAAATCCATCTTGTCAAGGAAGGTAGAGTAAATAAGAAAGGAGACATGCTTAGATACAAATCTTCAAGAAGTTATCAAGTACATAAAAAAAGGTTGGCCCAAGAGCTGGGCAGCCTGAATGTCTTTGAGCTCTTACTAGTCAGAGAGGTCACAGCTCACGGAGCTGGACAGTTTAGTGCCGTTCCAAAACCCCATTGTTATTACGGTTAGCATGCAGCAGGAGATTTTAAGCAGAAGTCACAATGGCCACTTGGGCATTACAAAGTGCAGAGAAAGGGCAGCTATGGCGCTATGGTGGCCTGGGATCAGTACCGACATTGCAAGCCATGTGTCAAAATGTGCCTTTTGCCGGGAATGCTGGGATACTCAGAGAAAAGAGCCCTTGATTTCTACCCCGCTGCCTGCAGGCCCGTGGCAGAAGATAGCTGCAGATTTGTGTGAACTTCATGGGAAGAAGTACCTGGTTGTGATCGACTACTATTCCAGGTACTTGGAGATTGCACCCCTGAATGAGACCACCAGTCTGGCAGTTATCACTCGTCTCATAAACTTGATTGCCTGGTGGGGCATACCAATGGAGCTAGTCAGTGGTAACTGAATGCAGTTTTCTTCCATGGAGTTCAGATCTTTCAGCAGTAAATATGATTTCATCCATTCTACGTCAAGTCCGCATTACCCGCAGCCCAATGGAATTGCCGAAAGGGCAGTTCAAACAACCAAGTTCATTCTGAAGCAATCTGATCCGTACCTAACTCTCTTGGCCTATAGGGTGACTCCCATCGAAGCCACAGGTTTTAGCCTGGCACAACTGATGTTAGTATGCAAGATCCGCACCACTCTACCCTCTGTGGGTTTCTTCCAGCCAGTCCCCTCTATTCCTTGGAACGAGGTCCTTAGGACGGATGAAGAGGTGAAAATGAGCTACCAATTCTTTTACGACAGAAAGCACTCTTTGAGGCCCTTGCAGGAGCTGAATGTGGGACAAAATGTCAGAGTTAAACTGGATGATGAGATGAAACAGGAGACGCCTGCTACCATAATAGGACACTCTCCAGAACCAAGGTCTTATGTAGTCCTTACTGAAAGAGGGACAGTCACATGTTGAAATAGAAGACATCTTCAGCCAGTACCTGAGAGTTTGGGACTGAATGCCTCATAGCCACAGCTAGTGGGATCCCCTGTTTTAAGAGGGGTTACTTCCCCTCAGCAAGACCACAGGGATACTTCTTTGCTTCCAGCAGACTCTTAATCACCTTCTTCTGTATCAGAGGACAGTTCATTTAAAATGACGTCAAGTGGAAGAGTAGTGAAACTTCCAGCATGCTATTGGGGTTAGCACTGTAGTTAGAGCAGTGACCAGAAGAATGGGCAGAATAATCCCATGGTCACTGTGGACTAGGTTAGTCTACCCCGATGTCCAAGACAGGATTGTATTTCTTGTTGTTCATATATGTTCTCTTATAACTTATTTGAGAAAAAAAATTGTATGCTTCTTGTATACCTTGTAATTTTTTGTACTCTAAAAAAAATGTATGCTTTATCTTTTGAAAAAGGGGAAGATTTGATGAGAGTGGGAGTGTGATGTCACTGGATGGGGGCATGGCCTATAGCCGCTATAGTCTATGTCGCAGTTACTAAGTCTGATGTGTTGTCCAGCCTGTATACTTCTATGCTCTGCAATAAAATAGTGTTGTACCTTCTATGCTGTGTCCTGCTATGAAGCATTTTTACACCATTAGTATGGTAACATCCTTAAAGGGATATTAAACAGTGCTCCCTTGGTAAAAACAAATTTGTTAAACCAAAGTAAACCTAATAAGAAACAAATTGTGTAAAAAAACAGTAAACAGCTTACTTGCTTTCTTGCATTATGAGCACTAAGAAATTATCAGTGTAGCCCCTGCCCCCAGTGTGAAATGGGGACTGACATCTTTGAAACTTAGGTTACATTTTGACTGATCTAGGCAAAAGCAAGCCTAACTCCCTGTTATCTAGTCTATTAACTTAATAGTAACCATCTAGAAGTTTAATGACATTAGGATAAGATAAACCTTCCTGAAGAGGTCCCTCCTCCTTGTAGGGCTGTGACAGGAAGTATAGGACACTGCACAAAAGTAGGCAAAAAAAAAATAAAAGGTAAAATTCATTTAAATAGATTAATAATACATGTTGCAATTATTTCTATGAAGTATAAGACAAAGCTTAGTGTTTTTTTATTACAACAATAAAACAGACTGTTCAACGTCCCTTTAACGAGAAAAGTTTTCCCATCAATGTTAAATTAGAGCCCCATATATTGTGTCTCATCCAAATAAGAACATGATGCCCTGTAGCCTTAGATAGATTAACAAAAAATTATTTTGCCCCACAGCCATTTAAACATAAATTTAGTATATGGTATGTCGTATATGGTGTGTCGTATATGGTGTGTTGTATATGGTGTGTCTTAACTATCCTAATAGTTTGAGTATAAACAAATTATTGCAGATATACAGGTAGATTACGAGTTGTGCGTTCATGTTTTAATGCTGAAAAAATGGTAATTTCAGCGTTAAAACAGCAACACAGCCAAGTCTTGTCGGTATAGCTGTATCGCATGCCTTTTAGCCTGTAACGCAACGTCAGTCCCGCACTCATAAAAATATTTTTTTATGGGCCTTCAATAGCGCAGCCATTATGAGTTTTGCAGTGAGGCTAAAAAGCTTGCGTTACACCCTATACCAACACGATCCGTACCGCCATCTGAGAGCAATAGTTATGAGTTTTACGCAACAAAACTGTTACATAAAACTCATAACTAAACTGTTACAAAGTACACTAACACCCATAAACAACCTATTAACCCCTAAACCACTATATTAAAGTTATTAACCCCTAATCTGCCGCTCCTGACATCCCCACCACTAATAAAATGTATTAACCCTTATTCCGCCGCTCCCCGACATCGTCACCACTATAATAAAGTTATTAACCCCTAAACTGGCGTCCTCCTGCATCGCAAACACTTTTAAAATATTATTAACCCCTAATCTGCCATCCGCCCACATCGCCCCCACTATACTAAAGTTATTAACCCCTATTCTGCAGCTCCCTGACACCGCCACCACTATAATAAACCTATTAACCTCTAAACCACAAGCCCCCCACAACAAAATATACTAAATTAAACTATTAACCCCTAAACCGAAAGCCCCTCATCGTAATAAGCTAATTTAAACTAGTAACCCCTAAACCTAATGCCCCTAACTTTATATTAAAATTACAATTTCACTATCTTAAATTAAATTAAAACTTACCTGTCAAATTAAAAAAACTAAGTTATAACTAACAATAAAACTAATATAACTATTAAACTAAAATTAAACTATCTACCAATTAAAGAAAACTAAAATACACATTAAAAAAAAATTCTAATAAAATTAACAAAGTATCTAATTACAAAAAATAACAAAATACTAAATTACAAAAAATAACAACCACTAAATTACAAAAAATAACAAACAAAATTATCAAAAATAAAAAAAATTACACCGAATCTAATAGCCCTATAAAAATAAAAAGCCCACTCAAAATAAAAAAAAAAACCCTAGCCTACAATAAACTACCAATAGCCCTTAAAAGGGCCTTTTGTAGGGCATTGCCCTACGTTAAACAGCTCTTTTACCTGTAAAAAAACACAAAGACCCCCCAACAGTAAAACCACCCACGAAAACCAACCCCTCAAAATAATAAACCTAACTCTAACAAAAACCTAAGCTACCCATTGCCCTGAAAAGGGCATTTGTATGGGAATTGCCCTTAAAAGGGCATTCTGCTCTTTTGCTTGCCCTGAAAGGGCATTCAGCTCTTTTAAGAAAAGCCCAAATCCTAAACTAAAAAAAACCCCACCAAAAAAAGTTTAAAAACATCCTTACACTAACCCCCGAAGATCCACTTACAGTTCCTGAAGTCCGGACATCCAGGCGGCGAGAGGTCTTCATCCAGACGGCCCCATCTTCACCAATTGCGGGACCGGCAACTTCTTCATCCCTGCGTAGGCGGAGCAGTCGATGTGCAGAGGTGGAGGTCCAGGCGAAGGTCCAAGGTGGAGGTCCAGGCAGAGGTACAAGGTGGAGGTCCCAGCAGAGGTCCATCGATCCAACTTGGAGGTCCTCTTCATGCGATCGTCTGCCGCACACTGAGGATTCAAATGCAAGGTACCCCTTTTATACTGGGGGTACCATTGCATTCCTATTGGCTGAAAAAATTTAATCATCCAATAGGAATTAAGGCTGCTGAAATCCTATTGGCTGTTCAAATCAGCCAATAGGATTTAAGCAGCTCTCATTCTATTGGCTGATTCGAAAAGGGGTACCTTGCATGAAGAGGACCTCCATGTTGGATCGATGGACCTCCGCCTGGACCTCCTCCCAGACCTTGGCCTGGACCTCCGCCTCTGCGCATCGCCGCTCCGCTGCTCCGTCTCTGCAGGGATGAAGAAGATGCCACCTGGACGAAGTTGCCGCCTGGATGAAGATGGAGCCACCGGGATGAAGATCGTTTAAGCGGGACTTTAACAACTGTGAGTACCTAAAGAGGGGTTAGTGGTTTTTTTAAGATTTTTGGGGTGTTTTTTTTAGATTAGGGTGGGCACTCTTAAAAGAGCTGAATGCTCTTTTAAGGGTAGCAAAAGAGCTGAATGCCCTTTTCAGGGCAATACCCATACAAATGCCCTCTTCAGGGCAATGGGTAGATTAGTTTTTTTAGATAGTTTTTTTATTTTGTGGGTTTGGGGGGGGGGTGGGGGTTTGTAATGTTAGTTGGTCTTTGTATTTTTTTTAGAAAAAGAGCTGATATCTTTATGGCAATGCCCTACAAAAGGTTTTTTTAAGGGCTATTGGTAGTTTATTCTAGATTACATTTCTTTTTTTTTAATGGGTATTAGAATAAGGGCAGAAAAAAGAGCTGAATGCCTTTTTAAGGGCAATGCCCATACAAATGCCATTTTCAGGGCAATGGGTAGATTAGGTTTTACTTTATTTTTATTTTGTGGGTTTGGAGGGTGGGGGTTTGTATACTGTTAAGGGGTGTTTGTTTTTGTTTTGTAGGAAAAGAGCTGTTATCTTTAGGGCAATGCCCTAGAAAAGTCCCTTTTAAGGGCCTAGAAAAAGACCCTTTTAAGGGCCCTTGGTAGTTTATTATAGATTAGATTTTTTAATGGAAGGTTTTTTATTTTTTGTAATTTGAGTGTTTTTTATTTTTTGTAATGGTAGGCTTTTTATTTTATTTAATGGTAGGTATTAGTGCAAGGCAGCTAAGGTTTTATTTCACAGGTAAGTTTGTATTTATCTTAACTAGTCTACCTAGTTAAAATAAATACAAACTTAACTGTGAAATAAAAATAAAACTATTAGTTATATTGCAGATAGCTTAGGTTTTATTTCACAGGTAAGTATGACTAGTTTTAAATAGGTATCCTTTAGTTAATAATTGTAACTTTAATTTAGCTCTATTTGAATTATGTTAAAGTTAGGGGGTGTTAGGTTTAGGGTTACGGTTAGGTTTAGGGGTTAATATAGTTTAATTTAGCAAAAAGAGAAAAAGAGAGGAGCGCCGACTCAAATGTAGGGATAAAACAATTTATTAAAACATCTAAAATGGTTCAAAAACACTCACAAGATAAAAGGGGTAAATTTCATATCTAGGCCGTCTGCCGTGAATATTCCCCTGGTGTCCGTTTGCAGTCACTCCGATGTTGGGAGATATATATTCCAGTTGTTAGAGTCTCACGCTGTGTAATCAGTCCTTGCCACACCGCTCTGCAGTCGCGGGTGGTGACGTTGAGTTCAGCGTGCAGTCTCCGTAATTGAAAGTGGATCAATGCACTACGGATCCCTTGTAGGGACAAAAGAAGTAGCGAGCCTGGATCTTTCTTCTACGCGTTTCGTCCTGATCGACAGGACTTTGTCAAGAATACTTGAACGGCTCCACTGGCACCTTAATATACCAGCTTTTAACCAATGCGGTTCAGGCTCTGGATTGATGTGACTCTGACAGGTCATAGAAATTCGCTAGCTAATTTACAATTATTGTTAGAGAACTATACACATTACAAACTTGCGATCTAAGGGTATTAAAAATACTAAAAAATACTTACAACAGTGCGTGTAAATGAGTATAAACTAAAGGGCAATCTGAATGAATATTCAAATGTAAAGATAAACACGTAAATATCACAAAGCAGCAGCAAATACATACATAACAGGTATTAATAGGTCACTTTAACAAACACTGGAATGTGTTAAAACTTGATCCAGTGTTACAGAAGGCACTTAGTGACAAGCCTGAAGTTATATTTAGGAAAAATTAGGGTCTCAAAAACTACATAGCACCCACCAAACTTCGACAAAAAACATTAAATGGTACTCTTACTAGTTGGTGTGGTAGTAATGTAGGCCTGTATCCATGCAAGGTCTCTGAATGCATTATGTGCCCTTTAATTGATAGTAATCACACTACATTTACCAACTATAATGGCAAACGGATATACAAGTGCAAATTCAGATGCACTTGCCATACCACCTATGTTGTATATCAGTTGAGTTGTAAATGTGGAAAAATCTATATAGGTAGGACGAAAAGAAAAATCAAATACAGACTCAGAGAGCATGTTAAAAATATTGAGTCAGGTTTCGACAACCATAGTGTTTCGCACCACTTTAAAGTTTGCCACAATCAAAACCCAAAGGATCTTAGTATAAAAGTCATTGAATGGGTAGCACCAGACAAATGGGACACCAATAGGTTGTTGAAACTGAGACAAAGAGAAACCTATTGGATTAAAACTTTAGACTGCTTAGAACCTAAAGGGTTAAACATTGAACTAGATATACAAGCTTTTTTATGAATTAATTAATTTTTTAAGAAGTATTTTTTACCTTGTATCCCCATTACAGTTTTTTCTCTTATATGTATCCTGTTTCAATTGGTTCAATATATATCTGTCTTAGCGATTTGATACACAATTTTTATATAAGTATTATGATTTTATCTTTCAGTGAATATATAGAAATCCCTATGAATCATGTTTTTATGAGAAATATCTAAGAATTATGATCTAATATTTGAACCATAGGTATGTATCTGTATATTATCTAATGATTTTACATAAATAATTTATGAAGTATATATAGTAAAAGTGACCCATTAATACCTGTTATGTATGTATTTGCTGCTGCTTTGTGATATTTACATGTTTATCTTTACATTTGAATATTCATTCAGATTGCCCTTTAGTTTATACTCATTTACACGCACTGTTGTAAGTATTTTTTAGTATTTTTAATACCCTTAGATCGCAAGTTTGTAATGTGTATAGTTCTCTAACAATAATTGTAAATTAGCTAGCGAATTTCTATGACCTGTCAGAGTCACATCAATCCAGAGCCTGAACCGCATTGGTTAAAAGCTGGTATATTAAGGTGCCAGTGGAGCCGTTCAAGTATTCTTGACAAAGTCCTGTCGATCAGGACGAAATGCGTAGAAGAAAGATCCAGGCTCGCTACTTCTTTTGTCCCTACAAGGGATCCGTAGTGCATTGATCCACTTTCAATTACGGAGACTGCACGCTGAACTCAACGTCACCACCCGCGACTGCAA
Source organism: Bombina bombina (assembly GCF_027579735.1). Taxonomy (NCBI): domain Eukaryota; kingdom Metazoa; phylum Chordata; class Amphibia; order Anura; family Bombinatoridae; genus Bombina; species Bombina bombina. The sequence goes on from NC_069501.1 coordinate 763,656,335, forward strand.
AGCGGTGTGGCAAGGACTGATTACACAGCGTGAGACTCTAACAACTGGAATATATATCTCCCAACATCGGAGTGACTGCAAACGGACACCAGGGGAATATTCACGGCAGACGGCCTAGATATGAAATTTACCCCTTTTATCTTGTGAGTGTTTTTGAACCATTTTAGATGTTTTAATAAATTGTTTTATCCCTACATTTGAGTCGGCGCTCCTCTCTTTTTCTCTTTTTAGTACAGTTTCTTGGGATCTTTGGAAGTTCTTTTTGGAGGAGCAGCGGGACCACACAAACTACTGTTCATTTCTCTCTGTGACTTGGGAGACATTGTTTCGGACTAAATTAACAGCTATTTGGACTCTGGACTTTGTGAGTACCTGTGTACTGGCTGTATGTATAATCCAGTTACCGGTGTACACATATGTTGATAATTATTTTATTGGTATACACTCGTTTTTGACCTATTGTATACAGGGTTATTAACATATCATATTGTCTGGGATAAGTTTATAGCGCTTTACCGTATATTTTTATATATACACCTGTTTCCTTGTAGTTTAATTTAGGTTGTTGCAATGTGGGGTCTGGGGGTTTAGGGGTTAATAGGTTTATTTAGTGGTAGTGATGTGGGAGGCTAGAGGTTTAGGGGTTAATAATTTTATTTAGTGCCAGCGATGTCTGGGAGTGGCGGAATAGGGGTTAATAGATTTATTATAGTGTGGGTGATGTTGCAGTGCAGGGGAATAGGGGTTAATAACTTTAGTATAGTGGCGGCAATATAGGAAGCAGCAGATTAGGGGTTAATAGCTTTATTTCGGTGGCGGCAATATCGGGAGCGGCAGCTTAGGGGTTAATAATATTATGGAGGTGTCTGCGATGTCGGAGGCAGCAGATTAGGGGTGTTTAGACGTGTGGTTTACGTTAGGGTGTTAGATTTAAAAAGTAACTTTTTTCCCCCATAGACATCAATGGTGCTGCGTTATGGAGCTTTTCATTCCGTGATCACAGGTGTTAGGTTTTTTTCTAACCCGCTCTCCTCATTGATGTCTATGGGGAAAGCGTGCACGAGCACGTCAAAACAGCGCTTGTATTTTGTGCGGTATGAAGCTCAACGCAACCATATAGCACACACAAGCCGGCTGTTTCAAAACTTGTAATGGCAGCGCTATGGAGGGTGAAATAAAGCAACTTTTGTTGCACTTGTTAAATACTCTCTAGCGCGCATAACTCGTAATCTACCTGAGAGTAAGTCCCTTTTGTCATACAAGCCATCTAATTCTGTTCTTGGGTCTGATGTCTTCCAGCCTTCATTGATGAGGTGAATTGAAGCGCGTTTGTCTTCTGAGAGTGACTTTATAGTTTGCATTAGCAGAGTTGATAAACATATTATCTGGGAACTAAATAAAAATAAATATTTTTGAAGGAGCTGATCTTGCATGTAACCTTATGTTGAATTTATATACCTTAGAAAAGCTTATACAGGGCTCTTAATTTTAGGATTGAGTCTAGGTTTCATAATTTATATACCCTATAGAGGTCTAGATTAGATGTGTGTGTGTACATATGTATTTATGCGTTTTACTGTATATTTACTGTATATATTTCACATTCCAAAGTTATTCACTTACAGGCTAATATATTGTGTTGTAAATACATATTTCTATATATATCTATCAATACCTATACCTGTATATCTGTTCCTATAGATCTATATGTATAGATAGCTATTTTACATTAACAGTATCACAGATATATAGAAATATATATTCAAGGAGGGGCGGAGCTGGCCGAGGACGAACATGGCTGCATTCTAGTGAAGCTCCGGAGCAGCTAGACTCGGCGGACGGTCTAACAGGGGTGATTCCCCAACACCCAACCACACAAAGGCATGAATTAGTGCCATGATCGAGAGGGGGAACTAGACCACAGTTCAGATACACGCTACAGTGTGTACAGCGGAGCGCAGCAAACAATAACGGATGCTCCGGCCTAGCACAACTTCACCACGGATGACACAGCTGAATTGTCTGACCTCTTACAGGGATCCATAACACCGGGTCATTTCCGGAGCACCAAAGGAGACAAGAAGGTACCCTCTTCAGTGAGGCTCCCATGCAAATACACAGAATCCTCACGCAACACAAAATAAGAGGTGCGTTGTCCTTGGGGCCTGGGCCACATCAGTTATACTTGTAGGAGACACAAACGGCCTCCTGAGACAAGATTACACAACACAGCTAACGCTTACCACGTAGCTACAACAGACTCTCCCAAGAATCATAGATTCATCCCTGTAAATAAATCAACCAAAAGCAAGGCATTTTATCAGCGCTTAATATCAATAAGGGACTGATAGAGACTGACACTGTTGCCGGGAAATTATTATTTATAAAATATTTTACCAGGAAAGATACATTGAGATTTCTCTCGTTTTCAAGTATGTCCTGGGATCACAAAACATTGCATTGATACAATGGGTACAATAAAATAAAAAACAATAATAATACACGATATATGCACAAAAATTTAACATAGAACAGGTAGGAAATATATAATCAACAATGACAGGTGCATTCTGTTTTGAGATATGTAGAGAGGGATCTCTTAAAGGATATTAGGCAAGGGGAAGGTTTGAAAGTGTGCGGGAGGTCGTTCCATAATTGTGGTGCTCTGTAGGAAAAGGAGGATTGAGCTGCTTTCTTTTTGTATTGAGGCACGTTAAATAATGTACTGGTAATGGATCGTAGGTTATAGGAGGTGGGAATAACCGGTGAGAGCATACTGCTCAGGTTAGGGTGGGAGCTTCCCAGAAAAGCTCTTAAACACAAGGCAGGAAAGATGGAGGGTGCATCTGGATTCCAGCGACAGCCAGTTTAGTTCTTTTAGCATGTCACAATGGTGGGTCCTGCAGTTACATTTTAACACAAAGCGGCAGAACGAGTTATACAATGTATTAAGTTTATTAAGGTGAGTTTGCGGTGCAGGTGCATATACTACATCCCCATAATCCACGATTGGCATCAGCATTTGCTGTACAATCTTTTCCTTTACAGTAGTGCTGAGGCAGGATTTGTTTCTGTACAGGGCACCTATTTTTGGATAAAGTTTAGATGCCAGTTTTTCTATATGGAGGCCTAAAGATAGATTGGGGTCTAACAACATACCCAAGTTTTTAAAAGAGTGGACTGCGGTCAGTGTGCAATTTGATTTTGTTTTGATGCATAGATGGGAATTTTGTAGTTTGTGTAGTTTAGGTCCCGTTCCAAAGATCATTGTGACAGTTTGTCAGTGTTTAGGAAGAGTTTGTTTTTTGAGATCCACTTTTCTACCTCTGTGAACTGGTCTTGGAGCACTGCTTCAAGCTACGGTAGATTGGAATTGTTTGCATAGATTACTGTGTCATCTGCATACATGTGTACAGTTGAGGATTTGCAGACATTAGGCAGATCATTTATAAATAATGTGAATTGCAGGGGGCCGAGAATGGAACCTTGGGGAACATCACACGTGACTGGGAGAGGGAGGGAGTCACTGTCAGAAATGGAGACATATTGTTATTGATCCGATACATATGATCGAAACCAGGTTAGCGGACGATCACCAATACCTGAGTTTTTTAGTTTGAGCAGTAGTATGTCGTGGTCTACTGTGTCAAAGGCCTTTGCAAAATCAAGGAAAATAGCTCCAGTTAGGTCTCCTTGTTCCATTCCAGTTTGGATGTGATTGCAAACTTTTAGGAGGGCAGTTGTAGTGGAGTGATTTGTACGAAAACCTGATTGATCAGGGGTCAGATAGTTAGATTTTTGGTAATATTCACATAATTGCGTATGGACGCATTTTTCTAAGATTTTTGACAATACTGGTAGCAATGATATTGGGCGATAGTTAGAAACCAAGGTTATCTCCCCACTTTTATGGATAGGCACTACTCTTGCAGTCTTCCAGAGTTTGGGTATGTATCCAGACACCAAGGATTCGTTAATTAGGGTTGTGACAGGTTTAGTAATTGCTGGCGCACTAAGCTTCAACCGCATTGCTGGGATTTGATCAGGTCCAGACTGGTTTTTCATTTTTAGGTTATTAAGGTGTTTCTTAATGACATTGATGGGTACAGGTCTAAAATTGAACTTCTCTATATTGGGTCTTTGCTGATTTAGTGGGGCATGATCCACATTTGTAGCTTCAGGATGCGTGCCATTTATTAGTTTGTCAATCAGGGTGGTGGAGCATCTGACAAAATATTTGTTAAAGGCATTTTCTAAATCTAAGGGGAGTTGCAGGGTTTGGTTGTCCACATTGACAGTGGAGGGTTGGGAGTGGATTGGTGGAGTTTGTAAATTATTTATGACTTTTCAAAACTTTCTAGGGTTTGATATGTTATTGTTCATATTTTCACAGAAATATTGGGCCTTGGCCAATTTTGTTTGTTTAGTGCATATTTTTCGCCATTGTCTATATACATAGTGATCGTTCATAGAGCCAGTATGCTTGAACTTTGACCACAATGAATCTCAAAACTGGTACATTTGAATGAGGTCAGCTGTGATCCAATTCAAGTGTGCTCCTTTTACTCTCACCTTACACAGCGGGGCATGTAAATTCCAAACTTGTAGGAGTTCGGACTGAAAGAATTCAACTGCAGAGTCAAGATCTGGGATTAGGTTTAATCTGTGCCAGGGGAGGTTCTTGATGTCATTTAGAAATGATTGAAGATTCAATTTTTTGAAGGATCTGGTGATTTTAACCTTGGGAGAGGTTTTAGTTGCCTTTATTTTGCACACACAGTACACTAAGCAGTGGTCACTGAAATTGTTAGGGAGAACACCTGCCTCCTGGATTCGGTCGGGAGAGGTGGAGAGAATCCAATCGAGCAGGGTGTGATTATGGCTTTTGTTGTTTATGCGAGTTGGGGAGGAGATTAATTGCGTTAGCTGCAAAGACTTAAACACAGAGCAACAACTATTATTTTTTGGGTTCAGCCAATCAATATTAAAATCCCCAAAAACCAAAACTTCACTTTTTGGGTTTTGAGCTATGGTTTCACTAAGGAGATGGGCTATGTCTGAAAGGGAATGTACAGGAGAGCTAGGTGGGTGGTAGATTCCTGCAACAATGGTTGATTTACTGCACGGGATCTCAATTGTGCCAGAAAGGAAATCAAAGTTGGCAGGAGAGCTAGATTTTTGTAAGGGGGTGTACTTTGTAGAGTTGTCAACATAGATTACAATGCAGCCTCCTCTCTTTGCTCTGTCATTTCTATGGCATGAATACCCATGTATTGCAATGGCAGAGTCTGGTATTTTTGCGGTTAGCCACGATTCAGAGATCACAATGATTTTGGGCTTGTATTGTAAACACCAAGCTTGTAGTGCATCGATTTTTGGTAGTAAGCTGCGGCTATTACAGTGCACAAAGGAGATTCCTTTTTTAGCTGGAAGGCTAGGAATGGAATTTGTTGGGGGACCAGGGTTAGATTCTACATCATTTGCAAGGGCAAGTAACAGAAGGAATAGGAATTTGGGCATATTTTTTGTTTTGCCAATTAGTGAATGGGATATTTTATAATTTTGTGAGGTGGGGGTTGGAGGGTTATTTTTTATAACTCTCCATCAGCACTCAGCAGATAAATTACAGCAACAGAGCAGGCAATGGTGTATGATAATTTGTTTTCCAGTTTGAGGTGTGTGCTTATGGCAGTAGTGGTGTGAACAAAATTTGAGTGAGAAAAGGGTTAACACAAATAACAGTATGGTCATATTTGGATTCATGTTAGTGGTATGAGGTGTGTAGATGAAAATAAAACAAAAGTAGTACAAAATGTAAAAGAAATAAAAGTATATACTACTGATGTGTGATATATAGCTATTTGTAGGGAGAGAGAGTAAGTATTCTAAAGGGTTAAGTGAATGAAAGGATGTGCTAATCAGTGTTTGCAGCTGTCATTTTGGGAGAATGAAAGTTGAGTATGAGACTACCTATAAATAAGGAAATGAGCTTGGGGAGGGTGGGGTGAGGGGCAGGGTGGATGGGAAACTATCTTCCAAAGGCTACCTGTTTGCAGAAAGCAGTGTTACAGCTGAGATATTCAGGTCTGTGATTCTCTAAGAATACTGGGCAGATACACTTAAAATTCAGTCTGAGGGAGAGAGATATTAGTGTCAGATGGGCCTGCAAAAAAGTTAAGGGCGGGGGTATGTATGGACATTTTAGCAAAAGGGTCATTCAGGCAAAAAACACAGGGAAAGTTCAGAATTACAGAGATAAGACAGGTATCCATGTAGGAAAGAAAGCCATAAAACAAGGAACAAGAAAGATATATGGTCTTCCTAAGCTGGTTAAACTAACTTTTAACATAATGAACAGACATAATGGTGATAAAATATGCATTTAAAATAAAAAATAATAGCAAATACATATTACAACACACACATCAGTAATAACAGGGTAAAATATAATGACATTTCTATCTTCCAAAGGCTACCTGTTTTCAGAGAGCAGTGTTACAGCTGAGATATTCAGGTCTGTGATTCTCTAAGAATACTGGGCAGATACACTTAAAATTTAGTCTGTTTGCAGAGAGCAGTGTTACAGCTGAGATATTCAGGTCTGTGATTCTCTAAGAATACTGGGCAGATACACTTAAAATTCAGTCTGTTTGCAGAGAGCAGTGTTACAGCTGAGATATTCAGGTCTCTGATTCTCTAAGAATACTGGGCAGATACACTTAAAATTCAGTCTGTTTGCAGAGAGCAGTGTTATAGCTGAGATATTCAGGTCTGTGATTCTCTAAGAATACTGGGCCTGGCCCAGTAAATTACAAGGTAGACAATCATCAGACAGAGTTCAAAATCGGCGAGAAACAGTTCTTGATTGCATATCTTCCCACACCGCCATCATGGCGGCAAGAAACAAATCAAAGGGGGACAAAGGCACAAAACTGCTGTCATCACAAGGGAATACATTTAACACCTTCTTTAAGACTCTTGAAGGCTCAAACACCAGCACAGAACACATAACCATGCCTGACACTATGGACAGGACAGAAAATATCACTCTCAGCTTGGAGAGCCAAACCACAGCGGTCACTGAAGCATACCTTAGCTCCCTACCCACAAAAGATGACCTCTCCGGCTTTATTGCTCAAGTTAATAAAAGTATAAAAAAAAGGGCTGGCAGATGTGAAATGAGAGGTTAACGCCCTGGGACACAGAGTACTTCAATTGGAGGAACAATTTGAGGAGACCTCTAAGACCTCTGACAACATGGCAATTGCAATTGGGCAGCAGAATTCCACCATCTTACAGTTGCAGGCCCAAGTGGAAGACCTTGATAATAGAGGCAGATGCCAAAATTTGCGGATTAGAGGCGTCCCCGAACAAATTCAACCTGACCAAATACCATCATATTTGCAGAACTTGTTCAAATACCTCTTAGAACTGAAAGCAGATGAAAGCATTGCAATAGACAGGGCCCACAGAGCCCTAAGAGCTAGGCCACCCTCATCAGCCCCACCCAGAGACATCGTGCTGTGCTGCCATAGATTCATAGACAAGGAGAAAATCCTACAAGCGGCCCGAAAGAAGTCTCCAATCAGGTTCGGAGAGGACTCTATTCAGGTGTATGCTGATTTAAGCGCCCTAACACTGGCAAAACGTAAGGAAGCACGATACCTAACCTTACACCTCTCCGATCTAGATATTATATATAGATGGGGGTTCCCATTCACCATAAAGGTGATGAAGGAGGAAAAAACCTACACTTATAGAGATTCTGAGGATCTGGGGGTGTTCTGCCATCAACTGGGTATACCTCAACCTTCATTACCATCATTAAGGGACAGCAACAAAGACGGCAGACCACAATCTAACCTCCCACCCAAGCCGCAAAGATCAGAATGGGTAACAGCCCTGAAGAAAAAGAGAAACATTACCTCTCAAATGTAGAATCAGAAAGAGAGAGAGGCTGATCCAACCTGAGGTTTTACAGCTGGAAAAAATCCTTGATTCCCATTGGGAAAAAGTGACTGGGGTGATCTAGTGACAACACCACAGAAACCTAGTTGCTGGTCTCACTTACTTAGAACTTTTTCAAGACCGTTGTACTGTTAAGTTTTACACCTATTTAGCAACCCAGTTCTCTACTTCCCCTACCCTCCTCAAATGTTAGCTCAATGTTAGAATCGTTCCCCGGGCCAGGCCCGACTTAGTACAAGGTAACAAGCTCACTTCCCTACTTCAGATAGCGGAAGAGCTATCACTTCCTAAGTCATTAGGTTCCTATTTGTATTGAAGAATTTAATGAATGCTAACCTAATACTGTTCACTGTAGAAATTATATTTCTTGTTATACATATGATATCTCATGTTGTTAACTATGTTGTTTCTTTATTTTTATTTGTCAGCTCAGTTCCCACCGTGGGGGGTAGATCATACTATTTAACTTGTAGCTCCCTTCTATGCATCTTTGCTCCTCCTTGGGCTCTCTTGAGAAGGTACACCAAACCCTTTCTTGACCACCTACATCAGGTAAGACTTACAACACAAGCGCATATTGACCATTTAGATGACCAACTATGACTGACAAGACACTTGCAATAATATCGCAGAAAACGAAAGGCCTTAATTCGCCCACCAAACGCTCCATAGCACTAAGATGCTTTGCAAAACAAAAAGACTCAATTGTTTATATTCAAGAAACTCATTTTTTAAAAGAAGCTGAACCTAAATTTTCCTCAAAGTCCCGCCCGCTGAGTTTCCTTAATTCTTCATCTAACAAAAAGAAAAATGGTGTAGGCATACTTATACACAAAAATATACAGTTTAAACTAACGAATAGAATAGAGGTCGAGGAAGGCAGAATACTAATCCTGGTGGGCACCCTCTTTAACAACCTGGTGACTCTAGTGAATGTACATGCACCTAACTCTAACAAATCCAAATTTTTCCATCATCTACTGAAGTTAGTGTCAGATAACAGGAAAGGGACTTTAATACTGGGGGGGACATAAATATAGCCCTAGATCTGAAGTTAGACACATCCGCCAGCAATCTGCAATCACAGAAAAGACCACCCAGCGCAATATATAATTGTTTATCACAGTTAGGTTTAATAGATATTTGGAGAGTGCAACACCCCATCCAAAGAAATTACACTTTTTACTCTCATCCCTGGTTGGTCTACATGAGAATAGATTACATGCTAATTGATAGAAATCACTTATCTCTGGTCAGAGAATCGAACATTCAAGCCACTCCCTGGTCAGACCACTCCCAAGTAGGTATTGAATTGACATGGCCCAATCACCCTATCACTCCGTTTGTGTGGAGAATGGATGATTCTCTCCTCCGCTCCTTACCCACCGTGGAATCCCTTACAAAATCCCTACACGAATACTTTCGCTTCAATGCTACTCAAGGGGCAAGCCCGAGCACAGTCTGGAATGCTCATATATCTGTAATAAAAGGGGAGTGCATTAAACACTCAGCATTTAGGAAAAAAACATACAATAGGGAGATAGAGACCTTAACTACACAACTTTCCAATCTAGAGCTCTGCCATAAAAACACTCCATCAGACGCCACACTTTACAATCAGTTGGTGAAGGTCAGACAGGATCTCAATAAAATACTGACAAGGGAAGCCCAGAGAAGAGCCCTTAGTATTAGGAAACTATATGCATATGAAGGAAATAGAGCAGGTCCACTTCTAGCTAAACTCTTAAAAGCTCAAACAAGCAGAACTCAAATATATAAACTGGTGACTACAAATAACCAAAGCATATATGATAGCAAACAAATAGTGGACTGTCTTAACAAATTTTACTCAAAGCTTTATAACCTCGACAATCAAAGCACACCTGACCATTTAGAACAAATACAAAACTATATAGATAAAGCAGAGGTGTCTAAACTAGATGCTTTACAGAGGGACTCATTAGAAGAACCAATATCTATAGCTGAAGTGACTAGGGCAATTTGTGATTTGCCCACAGGTAAAGCCCCCGGCCCTGATGGCTTTTCAAATGCCTATTACAAATCCTTTGCAAGTACCCTAGCCCCACACTTACTCAAATTATTCAACACACTAAACGAAGGTCACTCACTTCCACCAGAAATGTTAAAAGCACACATTGCAGTAATCCTTAAGCCCAATAAGGACCCCACAGATCCCAGCAGCTACAGACCCATTTCCCTCCTCAATACAGACATCAAGATTCTGGGCAAGATCCTCACTAATCGAATCAACAAACTTCTGCATACCCTTGTCCATACAGATCAGGTGGGTTTTGTCCCAGGGAGGGAGGCAAGGGACAACACCATTAGAGCAGTCACTCTTGCCTGCTTTGCCAAACACAACGAAATCCCATCAGTTTTAATAGCGACGGATGCAGAAAAAGCATTCGATCGCATAAACTGGGAATTCCTGAGGAAGGCTTTAAGAGAACAGGGATTTGGCCCCAACATGATAACTCGCATTTTTAGCTTATGCACCTGCCCCACAGCACAAGTAAGGGCGAATGGAATGCTGTCGGAACCCTTCCATATCCACAATGGCACCAGACAGTGCTGCCCCCTGTCACCCATCTTGTTCATACTTTCCATGGAGGTGTTGGCTACCCTAGTAAGCCAGGATCCAGAGATAGAGGGAATCAACATTTGGCCACATAACTTTAAAATTGCTATGTATGCACATGACAATCTGTTCACAATTTCAAACCCCTTACTCTCTATTCCGAAAATCCTAGAACAACTAGACACATTTGGTAAATATTCCAATTTCTTGATCAACAAACACAAATCAGAGATTTTAAATATATCCCTCCCAGTCGACGTTTTCCGGTCTGTATCAGATATATGCCCTTTGACCTTGCAAAAAAAATCCCTCAGATATCTGGGTATCCAATTATCAGCTAATATCACACAACTTTTTGATGAAAACTACCTAGCACTCTCCCGACAAGTACAACAAGATCTTCAGGCATGGACAGCAAAACCGATCACATGGTGGGGACGCACTCAAAGTATCAAAATGACTACCTTGCCCTGTTTCAGACACTCCCAATACCCATTCCCAAATGGTTCACCTCCCAATTACAAAAACACATAAACTTATTTATATGGGGGAAAATCAAACCTAGGATCCATAAAAATACCATGTACATGGTATACGAGAATGGAGGTTTAGGTCTACCCTGCATAGCTGACTATCTAGATGCAATAACCCTACAAAGGCTGATAGACTGGCACAGATCTAAGGATTCCAAGGCATGGGTAGCAATTGACTCACATATAATCAGGGTACCAGATGTGGGCACTTTGTGCTGGGTCACTAAAGATCTCAGGTCACCTCAGTGTACGACACTAGAGATTCATCACGGGGTATTTGAGTCCTGGGATTCGATAGTACAGCGGAGAAAACACATATCGAGTGCTCATTCCCCACTTTTCCCAGTGCCTACTAACACAGAATTGATAGGAGGCCTAGATAAAGGCCAACAGAGAAAGACAGATTGGGGTTATACTACCCCATTAAAAGAATTCACTACACAAGGGAGACTCAAAAAATGGGAGGACTTAGAGACAGTGGCAGGAGGCAAATACACAGGTTGGCTCAAATACTTACAATTAGATCACTTTATCCACACATCACCATACAAGCAGGACCTCTTAAGAGAACTCACACCATTCAAAAGGCATTGTACTAAACCTGGAAATACGAGGCATTCTCTATCATTATATAAGCAAAAACGACCAGGCGAGACTCAAGGCACTATATTCAAATGTAAAAGGCTTTATTGGAAAACAACTAAAATCATGATACAAAGCATGGCAGCTCCAAGACCAAGTGTCTTATGCATTTCAGCTACAGATAAGCCTTACTCATAGACATATTAATGACCCAGAACCCCTGGCTTAAATAGCCGGTGCTCAGGGTCATTAACTAACTCAAGCTGTCAGCAATTGTTAAAAGTACATCACTGTTACCGAACAAAGACATTGCAAAAAAAAAAAAAAGGGAGGGGGGGAATAAACAGTTATAGGTCAAAATCTGTAACATGGAAATTGGTAGCAATAATGCAATCTTATACAGATGTATTCACTCCTCTCTGTGTCAAAATTAGTCATGGTATACACTATATCAAGCACACATAATTCCTTTGTTAGAAACCCTCAATAAGTTGTTTGCATTGATAATAGAATTTACTGCTTAGAGGGAAAAAAATGTGAAATAATAATAACAGGCTAATGAATAGATACTCATGAGATTCAGTTGGTACTAACTTATAAATAGTTTAAATTAGTGTGATTATACTCCTATAACCTCCTTCATGAATTTAGTTTGATCATATCAAATGATATTTTATTTTATAGTATTCTATTGATTATGGAGAAGGAGCATGAGGGGTATCATGTGACATAGCATAACATATTTGTACTTACTGAATTACTTTAGTATAAACCCGTGAGTATATAAATATTCTTAGTTTTCACGCCGCCAAAAATTCATAATATCTCCATCAATGTTAAACCCATTCGGCCTTCTGGTTTTCAATTGGAAAATCCAGAGAGCCTCTTGGTATATAAGTTTACTGGTAGTGTCACCCCCTCTTTCTGGAGTTTTAATCTGTTCTATAATTTGCCAGGAAAAGCTATTGACATTTTTCCCATTAATGTTAATAAAATATCTCGCTAGATCAGATGCCTCTGTACCATTTTCAATGTTATTTAGGTGTTCCCTTATGTGCACTCGCACCTCTCTAGTGGAACATCCTACCTATTGTTTGTTGCACAAGGTGCAATCCACCAAATAAATCACATTTGAAGTGCAACAATTTGTGCAACTAGCTAGACTGTACACTCTTTGAGTCACTTTTGACTTAAAATGTTTAGTAACCCTCGAGCAACCACAAGCAATACATTTGGTGAAATGGCACTTGTAATGACCTTTTACACTTAGCCAGCTACTGGTGTTCACTACTGATTTCCTAAGCAAACTAGGTGACAACATATTAGCCAAAGTACAACCCCTTCTGGCTACAAAATTGCAGCATTTGCTGACATATTCATTGAGGCTGTCCTCTGCTGTCAGAATTGGAAGGTGTTTGGTAATAATGTCACAGATTTGTTTATATTGAGAGCTGTATGTGGTGATAAAAAGTGCTTTATACTTGTCGAAGGAATTTGTACACTGTTTGTTAGTATTTTGACTAAGCATAAGGTTCCTATCCATCCGTGTTACTTCTAGAAGGGCCCTGTTAATGGTTTTCCCTGAGTAGCCTCTCTCGGCCAACTGTATTTTTAGAACCTCACACTTTTTGGAAAAATCCACTTCATTTGTACAGTTTGGTTTTATGCGCATGAATTGCCCCTTTGCCACTCCAAAACCAGTATGTTTTGTATGATTACTGCGTGCATGTAGCAACGCATTGGACATTATAGGTTTCCTGAAAAGACTAGTAGTCACTTTACCCAATTCAATATTTCCTCTAAGAATAAGGTCCAAATAAGGAACCTGCTCAATTTCATGTTGGGAAGTAAACTGCAGATTTAAATTGTTTTGATTAATGTATTGGACAAAGTTTCTCATTTGTTGCCATGTGCCTGTCCAGACGATCAAAAGATTGTCTATATACCTTTTGTATATTTTGATGGAATTCCTAAAGGGGTTACTATCTGCATAGACGTGGGACCGCTCCCACCAGGCCATAAAAATATTGGCATATAAAGGGGAAAACTTTGCCCCCATGGCAGTCCCATGTCTCTGCAGAAAGAATTCACCCTCAAATTTGAAATAATTATGACTCAGGAGGAAGTCCAATACCTTTATGATATAAGCTTTTAAAGGGGCATCATAATTACTCTGGTTATTTAGAAAAAAAATTGACCGCCTGTAGGCCATATTGATGGGGTATTGCCGAATAAAGACCCACCACATCTGTGGTGAGCCATGAGTAATTTTGGTCCCACTCAACCTGTGTTAAGTAGTTCAAAAGATGCTTTGTGTCCTTTAAATAGGACAGGATCTGGAAGACAAGGGGCTGAAGGAGGGACTCAACCCAGCTAGATAGTCGCTCAAAAAGGGAACCAATGCCCCAGGCTATCGGTCTCCCTTTTACCGCCTCCAAAGACTTGTGTACTTTTGGTAGCTGATGGAAAACAGAAATCACTGGTCGAGACACAAATAAATACTCAACTGAGTCTGTGTCTAGAATACCCTCCTCCAGTCCATCAAAAGATTTAAAGGAGTATAATCTTACAAGAAAGGATAAGGACATCATTGAAAGATTACAAAAGGACAAACAAGTTGTTATAAAACCGGTCGATAAAGGAGGGGGGGTGTTATTATGGAGAAAGTCAACTACATTAAGGAAGCTAATAGGATTTTGAGTGATACAAAAACTTATAAAGTTTTAGAGTTAAATCCTATAACCAAAATCAAGAAAAAACTTCTATGTATCCTAAAAGAAGGAAAGGATGAAGGTATTCTTAATGACAATGAATATAATTTTCTATACCCCAACTTTCCGAGAACCCCCATTTTTTATTTTCTACCCAAGGTGCATAAAAGTTTAATTAACCCCCCAGGGCGACCCATTATTTCTGGGATTAGTTCAATCACATGCAATCTATCTAGATATGTTGACATTTTTCTTCAGAAATACGTTAAAAACTTGGGTACATATCTTAGGGACTCCACGCAGGTTCTTCAACTTGTTGATAATATCAAATGGGAAGATAACTTCATTTTAGCTACTAGTGATGTTAAATCATTATACACTGTCATAGACCATACAAAAGGCCTTCAGGCGATTGAAAATACTTTGGTATTTAATTTATTTTAGAAAATGATTATTTTGAATTTAATGGCAAATATTATTTACAGGTAGAAGGTACCATGATGGGCACGAGGTTCGCGCCAAGTTATGCTAATATTTTCATTGGTGACTGGGAAGATCATTTTCTCAGTACACATGAATTTGGCGCGGACCTCGTGCTCTTCAAAAGGTACATAGATGATATTTTAATTATATGGAGAGGTTCAGAAGAAAATCTAAAATTATTTTTCCAAGCCATGAATTCAAATGATAGAGGTCTTCAATTCACCTATGAATACAGTAAAACATCTATCTCATTTTTAGATCTTGAATTGTTTATACATAAAGGTGACCTTGCCACCAGAACCTTTTTTAAACCAGTAGACTGCAACAATTATGTACACAAGAAAAGTTGCCATCAGGAAGGGTGGAAAGAAAATATACCTACAGGACAGTTCCTGAGAATCAGGAAGAATTGTTCACGCTATATAGACTTTAAAACACAAATTAACATTTTACAACAAAGATTTTATGATAGAGGGTGTTCTGAAAAAGAATTAGAAGGGGCCATTAATAGAGCTACTACGACAGATAGAGACTCACTTGTAAAATATAAAGATAAAAGTCTAACCAATAGCACTAATAATAGTAATGTATATGATGTAGCACTTATCACAGACTATAGTGAGAATCATTCAGTAATAGGGAAGATTGTTAACAAACATTGGCACATAATTAAAAAGGACCCCCTGATAGGAGATGTATTGGCCTTTAAACCTAAGATTATATTTAGAAAGGCAAAAAACCTGAGACAAATTTTGGCTCCCAGTGAACTAAAAAAAGAGGGAACTAATATGACAGATAGAGATCTTTTTGGAAAAAACATAAAAGGTTTTTACCCATGCCATCTATGTAGGGCCTGCAAATATAGCACAAAAAGCAGCTCAGTAGCCTTAACAGGAAAAAAATTGTATATTAAAGACATTATTAGATGTTCACAGAAAGGTGTTATTTATCTTATAAAATGTTCATGTAATTTGTTTTATTTTGGAGAAACTACTAGGATGTTACGAGACAGAATACGAGAACACCTTTGTAACAGTGAAAAGGGAAATCTAGACACTAATCTATATAAACATTTTCGGGATATTCACAATAATAGTCTACAACATTTTAAATTCTGGGGCATCTGCATAGTGAGAGGGGACTGGAGAGGAGGTGATTTTGAAAAACAACTATTAAAGAAAGAATCAGAGTATATATATAAATTTGACACCCTCCATCCTAACGGTCTCAACTCTGAGCTGGATTTATCTCCCTTTTTAGAAGTCTGATGTTTTTGCCATTATTGGGCATAATATGCTAACCCTTCCCAGTAACTAGTTCTTATTCTGCCTTAATTATTTAAAGGGACACTGTACCCAAAAAATTTCTTTCGTGATTCAGATTGAGCATGAAATTTTAAGCAACTTTCTAATTTACTCCTATTATCAAATTTTCTTCATTCTCTTGGTATCTTTATTTGAAATGCAAGAATGTAAGTTTAGATGCCGGCTCATTTTTGTGAACAACCTGGGTTGTCCTTGCTGATTGGTGGATAAATTAATCCACCAATAAAAAAGTGCTGTCCAGAGTACTGAAACCAAAAAAAAGCTTAGATGCCTTCTTTTTCAAATAATGATAGCAAGAGAACGAAGAAAAATTGATAATAGGAGTAAATTAGACAGTTGCTTAAAATTGCATGCTCTTTATGAATTACAAAATATTTTTTTTGGGTACAGTGTCCCTTTAAGTGTAATTTTTATTTTATTCAATTTTTAAATATGCATTTTATTTATTATAATTATACTGCATAATTTTTGAATACCACCATACTGCAGCCTACCACCCTTATTTAATCATATACATATCGTGATACAGATATGTAAATAAAATTCCGGATCCACTTTGGTTTTATTTTCTAAGAAAAATGAATTAGCCCCATTTCACACTTTGAGTAAGTTTGAAGTGAAAATCATGTGAACACGCAGAAATACTTCTGTCCACCTTAAGAAACTTCCACCTTTAGAGGCAATTAAGAAAAAGAAAATTGACCTATGGAGACGCAGCAGCAGATTTTTAAATCTTGTTCCAGGAGCAACTGTCATCTTGATAAAGCCCTATACTGGGTGAAACGCGTAGAAGGAAGTTGTTTTCCCTGCAAGAGCAATCTTCACTAGGTACCTAGTTCATTACCCGCGCGTGTTACATGCTAAGTGCGGATCTTCACTGTTTAATCTATTTCTGCTGCTGTCGGCCTCCTGTCTGTACAAAGAGCGGAGAGAATCTACAAAGGAAGTGACCATAAGAGATTACCTTCAGAGCGGTGAGTGTGTCAGCTCAGCTGCTGCTGCCAGCCTCTTGTCTGCATTGAAAGAGGAAAGAATCCACAAGAGACGCCACTAGAAGAGATTGTCTTTGGAGCGGTGAGTGTGCTAACTTATCTAATCAGTAAGGCTGTCATACACCATTTGGATCCACCGTTTCCATCTGTTTAAAAGGTGACTGCACAGATCATTTCTGCTTAAGAAAATTTAATACAACACCACAAAGTGATATTATCTGAAAGTAGCTCACATATTAAAGACTGCCTAAAAATCAACATAGTGTCGCTATAAGGTGGAATATCTAAGAATAGTCTTAAAGCTCCTTCCAGCAAGGACGCAAAACCACAAATAATATCTATCTTCGTTAGCAACTAAGTTGCAACATATAACGTTTAAGTGAATGGGATAAGATTTGTAACACATCAATCAAATTATACAACCCCCTTTTCCGGATATTAACTTTATTTATCGTTTGGATCATCAATTTATAATACCAAGATGAACTTTTATGAAACACGATATTAATTGTTTTAAATCAATGTTTTTTCTTTTTTAGGGTGGTATTCTAGCAGTTATGTATTAGCTATTTTATCATTGATATATAGATTATTGCGAAGGGAGACATCCCTTATTTTTTATGTGTATATGTAGTAAAGTTTTTTAATTTTATCAATTTGTCTTATTATTTATTTTAATTTATTATGTATTAGATATATCTTCATCAATACGCAAGTCATCTTATATTGTATATATGGCTTAATCAAATTTATTTGCACATATTATTTACCTATTAAGTGTGGTGTATTTCTCCTAGCTTTTGTTAGCGCCCTCTCATCCCCCCAACTGTTTATAATCACCTTTTTGGCCATTTGGAGAATTTGTCAGAGAGAGGCAAGGGGAATTTCTTTAGACTGTAGAGCTAGTTACATTTCTTTTTATTACAGTCCATCGTCCAGCAGATCCCAAAGCTGTTTTTTAAAAAATTCTGTGGGATCCCTACTAAGTGTTTGGTAAACATTCTCGTCATGGAGTTGTCTGTGCGCCTCTGATATGTAATCTATTCTGTCTATAATGACTATACTCCCACCCTTATCTGAATCTTTAATGACAATATCATTTCTGGCTCTCAGATTTTCCAAGGCTTCTTTCTGTGAAATGGTAAGATTTGGATAGGTTATTTTATGATTCAGGGATAGGCTGATGAGATCTTCCTCAATCCTTTTATGAAAAGCTTCCAAAAAAGGACCCCTCTCTTTAATGGGATAGAACACAGACCTAGTCTTGAAACCTCCATGCAAAGTTTTTAGGCTATGTGTATCTATTGAGGAATCCATATAGAGATCCTGTAAGTTGATAAAGTCACATGTATCTTGGAAATTAGCTAGATCAATAATTTCTTGACTAGCATAAGAGTTAGTTGGTTCTGTATCAAAATTGGTAGTAGTGTCACTATTATCTATGTTCTCATTGTGTGTGGCTCTATACCAGAAGAATTTTTTCAAAGTGAGATCTCTTATCATTTTATTTACGTCGACTACAGTGTCAAACAAATTAAAATTATTCTTTGGAACATAGCCCAAACCCAAACCCAGAACTTGTGTTTCTGACTCTGTGAGTATTGTGGATATTTAGAGCGTGTATTTGTGCCATCTGCCTCTGCCCCTTCTTGTTTCCCCTCTGCCTCTTATCCCTCTTTCTGTGCTGCATCCTCCTTCTGTTGTTCTGAGGGCACTCTGAAAACCCTGATGTCCATCTTGTCTAACTGGGGGGTTGGCAAAGGGAGCAATCGGTCTCAGGTCTGCGTCATTGTCACTCAGAAACTCTGCATTTCTTTGTTCATTAGATGTCACCATCTGTATAATCTCCTTAATCTTAGATGAGTTTCTGGTGGCAATTGGCTCAGATCTGATAACCCTTGGGGTTTTAGGTTTGACTACCTGTATCTCCTCCTCTGATTGGCCACTAGATTCTACCCTATTGTCAGTATTTGCTCTCTTCATCTGATAGCTCAGGATCTGAGAATGTTACCCTTTTATCCTGTTTCTCACTAGAATTAGTGACTGTGTTTGGCACCTTAGACCTAGATCTAGATGTCCTTTGTCTGTTATCTGAGAAACTGGGACGATTGTGCCAGGTGTAGACCCTGTTGTTTGTGTAATCTGTAAGATCTCTATTATACTTTCTTAATTTTGAGTTATCTAATTCATTCCTGAATTTCTTAATTGTAGCTTGTAAAATTTTATCAAATTCAGTGTACTTAGGATGGTCTATATAGGTGTTTAAATTCACTTGTATTTTCACCATTTCTTCCCTCACTTTAATGAGCTGACCTTCCTTAAAGCCTCTTTCTCATTCACTCAAAATTATGTTCCATTCCTTAACAAAGTCCTGATTGTCAACCTGAAATGTTGGGTATTTATTTAATCTTAGTCCTCTAGGTATAAGGTCCATCAATAGGTATTTTTCAAGTGCTCGTTTGTCCCACCAGGCCTTATATTCTTTAAGAAGATTTTTTCCATTTGTCTCTATCTGTTTAGTAAATGTGTCCTCCAAAGAGAGCCTTTCAATGTCCATGCCATGTAATGTCTTTAGTGAAAACAAATCTGTTGCTTCCATAGCTAAATAATGAGTATAAGATATGTGCCTTTGATACTCAAAAAAAGAGTTAACTGGAGTTAATTAGAAAACAAGCGTGTTAAACGCCATTCCCACAGGAGAAAAATATGTGTCAGTACAATTTTTCAGGCAAAAGTCTCCCTACAGAGGGCTCTAGGCATTGGGGAAATCCTGCTTTACAAGCATAAAAGTCTCCGCAAAACCACACACACACTCAGGGCGACAAGAGGCGCAGAGATAATGATTCAGTGTAACAGGGAAAATGCGGTACATATCAAGCAAACCTCCGTTTTAAAGTGAGCGATCTTACCAAGATGTACTGCCGGGTCTTGCTTTTTTTTACAATAAAACTATGAAAAAGAGAGGAGGCTGTACCTATATAAGGTGCAGCCACAAAGACCAGGACAACAAGCAATCACCTTAAAAAAATGAAATACCAATGGATATCATAAAGTTGCAATTTAATCAAAAATTCATAAAGCAAAAAACAAACATCCTAAATAAATAGAAATCAAACACATAACATTAAGACATACATAGAACAGACAAACAAATCACATGGGCCCCTCATTCAGCTCCTAAACAGTGACCTAAGCCGGCAATACAGTCCAGTTTCAGAGTAATATAAAGCACCATTCAAAGCCACAGCAGTTGTATATCCACATATAGATGTAAATGAGTGAAATGACCACATGAAGTGTATCAGTTATGATGAATGATACTGAAGGTAAATGAAGGTGATGACTGTATGGAGCGGCACAGCAGTGATAATAACAAAGCAATCAGCAATGGAGATGAAAAGTGAATCACTTAGGCCAACTTGGAGCATTCAACATATTCAGCATATAATAATAATTACATAAGCGCACATGAAGAATTGCTAAATTCAATGCATGTTATTGAAATATTAAATATTAAGGGCCAAATTACGAGTGGATTTCAAAACTAGGCTTACGTGAGCACAAATGTGCCCTGGTATTACAAGTCAAGCGAAATGAGACCTTGCATTCGCATCGCCTGGAAGCTTAGTGTTCACGAGAGTGCAATTTCATAGGCTCCATTCTCATGCCGTGAGTGAAGGATGTAATTCACGCAGCAAAATGTAAATTTATATGTATATGAATATTAGTCTTGTGCATGATCGAAAAATTTGGTTTGCTTCGTTTCGTTTTGATTCAGGCAGTAAAAAAATTTGGTTCAAGACATTCATAATAATTCGGTATGTTTCGGTAATTTGGTTTTCGGGATTAATTTGTGTCGTCCAAATTTTGAAATTCGGATGCATTCGAAACCGTTACCCAATTATTATTAATGTCGGACCGAATCTTTATTACGGATCGAATCGTTATTTCTAACTAATGTTCTGTTAACCCCTAAATTGCCATCCCCCCACATCACTAACAGTACCTAAACCTATTAACCCGTTAACCGCCCCCCCACATCGCCAACACTAACTAAATAATGAAATAAAGTTATTAACCTAAAAAAACGCAGTTCCCCGACATCACCGACATGAACTAAACCTATTAACCCCTAAACCGCACCCCCCCAGATCGCCAACACTACCTAAACATATTAAGCCCTAAACTGCCATTCCCAAACATCGCCAACACTAAATAAATCACTAAATAAAGTATTAACCCCTAAACCGCCGTTCCCCGACATCGCCTACACTAACTAAAACTATTAACACCCCCCACATCCCCAACACTAGCTAAACCTATTAATTAACCCTTAAACCGCCGGCCCCCACAGCACAACCACCTAAATTAAACTGTATTAACTACTAAACCAAACCCTAAACCTTAACATAAAAGTAACCCTAACCCTAACACCCCCAAACTTTAACATAATTTAAATAGACCTAAATTATAGTTACAATTATTAACTAAATAATACCTATTTAAAACTAAATACATACTTACCTGTGAAATAAAACCTAACCCTAACACCCCCAAACTTTAACATAATTTAAATAGACCTAAATTATAGTTACAATTATTAACTAAATAATACCTATTTAAAACTAAATACATACTTACCTGTGAAATAAAATCTAAGCTAGCTACAATATAACTAATAGTTATATTGTAAATAAAGAACAAAGTATCTGGACCCTAGTCTATTATGAAATCCTCTATGCCTACTCAAAATATTAGACCGTGACCTCTCTAACACAGTTAGAAATTAAACAAGTTAAAAAGGGGAGGGAATGAGTGGCGCTACTAGAGCTGAGGAATAATGAAGTAAAACTAAGTGTCATTCAGATAAGATGTCTGACTAACAGTTATAATGAGCAATGCGTAACGTAATCCTAGCTAAAGAAAACTATATTTGAAATAAGTATCTAATAAAAGCAATTGGCTAGATTACGAGTCTTGCGTTATGAGCTGTGCGGTGATAACGTGCAGTTTTTTCTCAAAGCTCACTTACCTGCAGCGCTAATATTACAGGTTTTTACAAACCCGGAGTTAAAATTAAGAAGTGAGCGTAGAGCAAAATTGTGCTCCATACCGCACTCCAATACCAGCACTGCTTAAGTCAGTGGTGAGCTGGTTGTACATGCTCGTGCATGATTTCCCCATAGACATCAATGGGGAGAGCCAGCTGAGAAAAAGTCTAACACCTGCCAAAAAGCAGCGTAAAACTCAGTAACGCAGCCCCATTGATTCCTATAGGGAAACACATTTTATGTTTACACCTAACACCCTAACATGAACCCTGAGTCTAAACACCCCTAATCTTACACTTATTAACCCCTAATCTTCCCCATCCGACATCGCCAGCACCTACATTATAATTATTAACCCCTAATCTGCCGCCCCCGACATCGCCGACACATACATTATAATTATTAACCCCAAATCTGACGCTCCGGACATCGCCGCCACCTACATTATACTTATTAACCCTTAATCAGCTGCCCCCAAAATTGCTGACACTTACATTATATTTATTAACCCCTAATCTCCCTCCCCAATGTCGCTGCAACCTACCTACATTTATTAACCACTAAACCTAAGTCTGACCCTAACACTCCCTAACTTAAATATAATTTAAATAAATCTAAATAAAATTACTATCATTAACTAAATTATTCCTATTTAAAACTAAATACTTACCTATAAAATAAACCCTAAACTAGCTACAATATAACTAATAGTTACATTGTAGCTAGCTTAGGGTTTATTTTTATTTTACAGGCAAGTTTGTATTTATTTTAACTAGGTAGAATAGTTACTAAATAGTTATTAACTATTTAATAACTACCTAGTTAAAATAAATACAAATTTACCTGTAAAATAAAACCTAACCTAAATTACACTAACACCTAACACTACACTACGATTAAATAAATTCCCTACATTAAATACAATTAAATAAATTATATTCTATTCTATTGGGTACTTTTAAAGCGCAAACTAATCACCCGTGAGGGTCTCAAGGCGCTATTAAATTAGCTAAATCACAAAAACAAACGAACACTAAATTACAGAAAATAAAAAACAAATTACAAGATCTTTAAACTAATTACACCTAATCTAATAGCCCTATCAAAATAAAAAAGCCCCCCAAAATAAAATAAAACCCTAGCCTAAACTAAACTACCAATAGCCCTTAAAAGGGCATTTTGCAGGGCATTGCCAAAAAGAAATCAGCTCTTATACCTGTAAAAGAAAATACACACAACCCCCCAACAGTAAAACCCACCACCCACACAACCAACACCCCAAATAAAATCCTAACTAAAAAAGCCTAAGCTCCCCATAGCCCTGAAAAGGGCATTTGGATGGGCATTGCCCTTAAAAGGGCATTTAGCTATATTGCTGCTGAAAGCCCTAACCTAAAAATAAAACCCACCCAATAAATCCTTAAAAAATACTAACACGAACCCCCAAAGATTCACTTATCGGGAGAAGTCTTCATCCAAGCGGCAAGATGTCCTCAATGAAGCCGGCAGAAGTGGTCCTCCAGACGGGCAGAAGTGGTCCTCCAGATAGGCAGAAGTCTTCATCCAGACGGCATCTTCTATCTTCATCCTTCCGACGCGGAGCGGCTCCATCTTCAAGACATCTGGCGTGGAGCATCCTCTTCAATCGACGTCTTCTTAGGAATGAATATCTCTTTAAGTGACATCATCCAATATGGCGTCCCTTAGATTCCTATTGGCTGATAGAATTCCATCAGCCAATTAGAATTAAAGTAGAAAAATCCTATTGGCTGATGCAATCAGCCAATAGGATTGAGCTGGCATTCTATTGGCTGTTCCAATCAGTCAATAGAATGCAAGCTCAATCCTATTGGCTAATTGGATCAGCCAATAGGATTGAAGTTCAATCCTATTGGCTGATTGCATAATCCAATAGCATTTTTTCTACCTTAATTCCGATTGGCTGATAGAATTCTATCAGCCAATCGGAATTTAAGGGACGCCATCTTGGATGACATCACTTAAAGGTACATTCATTCCGAAGAAGCCATCATTTAAAGAGGATGCTCCGCGCCAGATGTCTTGAAGATGGAGCCGCTCCGTGTCAGAAGGATGAAGATAGAAGATGCCGTCAAGATGAAGACTTCTGCCCGTCTGGAGGACCACTTCTGCCCATCTGGAGGACCACTTCTGCCAGCTTCGTTGAGAACATCTTGCTGCTTAAATGAAGACTTCTCCTGGTAAGTGAATCTTACAACAGATAAAATTTCAACCATCAGCATAGATATACTAGAAAACTAGAAAAAAAGTCACATTAAAGAGATTAAATTGAAATCAGAGTTAACATTTACACAGAAATATATAGATAAAACTATGATACCAACAGGCCTCAGACTTAAAAATAATTGTACATTTACACTAGAAGATTACCTAAATAAGGAGCGGTATGAATTCTTGGAGAAAGTCTCTTTAGACTTGGTTTTGATTAAATCAAGGAATAGAGCATTAGATAATATAGGAAAAACTATTAATGAATTTAAAGAGAAACTAACCAAACACTCAGATGATTTAACGTGGGTGCAATGTTTGAGAAGCGCTAAAAAGCTAATGTGGTTACTATTCTTAGGTATATCAAATACTAAGTTCTAATATAGTATGTTGTATATGGAATAGTTTCTATTTGCTTGATATGGCTCTTGATATATATCTCCTATGTAATTGACTAACTATTGTTATATGTCATAGATTGCTAAAGGTTAGTGTGTCTGTATATTTGTCCTCTAAGGTGATTAGTTTAATATCTATGACTATTATAAAATTGGATATATGTATATCATTGGTATATATCTCCTTGTATATTCCTTCTATATATTTGGGTGTATATAAATATATATATATATTTATTAAATTGCTCCGTAGGTGTGTTTGTTGTTATTCCGTGATACACGATTATTTACCTTTCTTTTATATGAATTTATCATACCCTCTTACTGGACCTCCGATGGCTTTATCTCCTTTTTTGGGGTTATGGAAGGGTTGTTTTTGGCTTGCTGTGTGTCCCAGTCCTGGGCTTGGTAAGGTTAGCCATCTGTTGGCGTCCTCTATGTCTTCCGGTGATTTCCTTCTACCCTGTCACGTGTTAAGTTACTCACATGTGACTCCGGAGAGCCAATAGGGAAACCGGTATCGGAGGTTCTTCTCATATTACGATCAGTCTTTTTCAGTCTCTTTTAGTGTGATATCCCTTTAAGACTTTCTGACTATCAGCACTTCCTCCTATTTAAGGAAGTGCTTCTCCATTACTCAGTGCCTGAAAAGTAAAGTGGATTCTCTCATCCTGTGCTACTGCTCATTTCAAGCAGTTTATTTTTCCCTTTCAGGTCTAAAGTATTTTATATTTTTGAAGGCTGATTGTAACTCAAAGTTTGCTGCACTTCTTTCCTGATTCCTTTTGGACCGTTACTTCTAATCATATTCCTACGCTTCCGGAACTCAATCACTCACAGCTGAAGCCGCACTCACACATGCTGCTACCGGACGCCGCTCTCTAATATTCTCCGGTTTAGTATTTACTCTGCTGCTAATACCGCTCTCCACGCTTCACCATCTTTTCTGGGGAAATCTGGTCTTATCACCACGCTGGTATTGGTATCGTATTGTATACAAAGTTTAAGGTTTACAAATATAACGCTAAGTGTCATTACTTACCTGAGCTGTATTTTCACTGAATTAACCTCCTCCTTGCTGCTCAATATTGCGTGTGTGTTGGAACATTGTATATATATTTTATATTGCCATTTTCTGGCAAACGCAGCGAATTCAGGGATTTTAAAAGTGCATGTAAACTTCTTTTCTCACTTAGACCTAAAACATATCATAGTGAAAGGATAAAGGTCTGTACCACTATTTCCTTCCTACAGGGGGAGCCACGCTCCTGGGCCAATAGATTCTTTGAAAGTGAACATTCAATATTGGATTCGCTTGAAGAATTTTTTTTAGCTATGACTGCCTTGTATGAGGATTCCCACACTCAAATAACAGCTGAAAATAAATTAAGATCTATGAAACAAGGGAAAAGAAACATTGAAGAATATATTACTGAATTTCAAATGTGGATAGATGACTCTCAATGGAACGAGATCAGTTTAAAGAATCAATTCAGATTGGGTCTCTCTGAATCCCTTAAAGATGAATTGTCACGATTAGAGATGCCTGACACACTGAATGGGTTGATGAAATTAAGCACCACTTTGGACCGAAGGTTACGTGAAAGAAAGGCTGAAAAAGCTTCCTATGAAGTTGTGCCCAGACGTTCATATCCCTGTTTTACAACCATGGAAAAAGCTGTTTCAAACCAGGTTCCTATGGAAATTGGAACTATAAGGGGTCCTCTAACCCCAGAGGAAAAAATTAGACGTAGATTAGAAAATCTCTGTCTTTATTGTGGACAAAAAGACCACTCCGTCACAAATTGTCCATCTCTATTGAGACAGAAAAAGGGGAAGGGTAGTTTCAAAAACAATATTTTTCACATTTCTCAAAATCCCCATCTCACTCTCACTTTTTCTTTACAGTGGGATCAGAAAAACGTGCGCTCTAACGCTTTGATTGATTCTGGGGCGTCAGGAAACTATATAGACATAGCATATGTTAAGCTCAATAAAATTCCAACTGTTGTCAAGACACATCCTGTTTCAGTTAAACTTATTGATGGTTCTATTATACAACAGGGCCCCATTACTCATCAGACAATCCCTTTACTCATAACAACTGACCAAGGACATTCTGAATATATTACTTTTGACCTCATACCTATCTACATGCATATTATTATTTTAGGTTTTAACTGGTTACAAATACATAATCCTCATATTGACTGGTCATCACAACAAGTAAAATTTGACTCTGATTATTGTACAAAGACTTGTTTTCCCTATCAGGTAATCTCTACTATAGAACATGAGCTACCACAAATTTATCAGGACCTGGCAGAGGTATTTGACCTCAAGGAGGCAGAAAACCTCCCACCACATAGGGAATTTGACTGTCCCATTGATTTAATACCGGGATCTCAGATACCACATGGTAAGATTTACCCTCTTTCGCAAGAAGAATTGGTATATCTAAGATCATATTTAGATGAAAACTTGCGAAAAGGGTTCATCTCACACTCAACATCCCCTGCTGCTGCAGGATTGTTTTTAGTACGCAACAAAGATGGGACAATAAGACCTATTATAGACTACAGGGCATTGAATGAAATAACAATTAAAAATAGGTATCCTTTACCTCTCATACCAGAGTTACTCGAAAGATTAAATGAGGCCACGATCTACTCGAAATTAGATCTAAAGGGCGCTTATAATCTTATTCGCATAAAGGAAGGGCACGAATGGAAAACCGCGTTCAGAACCCGCTATGGTCTTTTCCAGTATAACGTAATGCCCTTTGGTTTGAGCAATGCTCCCGCAACCTTCCAACATTTTATCAACGAGATTTTTCATGATCTAATGGATATCTGTGTCATCATATATCTAGATGATATTCTGATTTATTCGAAATCTCCCATAGAACATGAAAAACATGTTAGGTGGGTTCTTACTCGACTCAAGGAGCATAAGTTATATGCAAAACTAGAAAAATGTGTTTTTCATGTCTCAAAAATAAAATTTTTGGGTTATATAATTACCCCAAACAAAATAGAAATGGATCCTGAAAAAGTATCCGCAATTAAAGACTGGCCTAAACCCACTACAGTAAAAGCATTACAGCGATTTATTGGTTTTGCAAATTATTACCGTAAATTTATAAAAAACTTCTCCTCAGTGATAAAACCATTAACACAATTAACTAGCATAAAACAGCGCTTTAAGTGGTCTGAACAAGCCCAGAAGACTTTTGATAGTCTTAAGGAAATGTTCACAACAGCTCCAATACTAACACTGCCTAAATTTGATCAACAGTTCCTGTTGGAAGTTGATGCATCTAATACAGGCATAGGGGCTGTTCTTTCCCAACAAAATAAGGAGACAGGTGAAGTTCATCCCATTGCGTTCTATTCAAGAACGTTGACTTGTGCTGAAGCTAACTATAGTGTTGGAGACAAAGAACTCCTTGCTATTAAGTGTTCTCTAGAACAATGGAGACACCTACTAGAAGGATCAGTAATTCCATTCCTTATTTATACTGATCATAAAAATTTAGAATACTTAAAAAAGAATAAGACTTTAACAGCAAGGCAAGCAAGGTGGTCACTCTTTCTAGATCGCTTTAACTTTCTAATAACTTATAAACCTGGGAGTCAAAACACAAAGGCAGATGCACTTTCACGTATTTATGAGTTACTTCCACATGAACAACCTAACTTCACTATTCCTCCAGAAAAGATAATAGGTACTTTAACACCCTTAGAAGAAGAGATCTACAGCGCTCTAAAACATGATTCAATACCATTACAAAATTGTTCCAAAGATCCTACTACAGGTCTTTTTTATCATGAAGAAAAGTTATACATACCTGAGAAAATAAGAGCTTCCATTCTCACACATACCCATGATGACACCATATCTGGTTACCCAGGGATACAGAAAACCATTGAACTTACCCGTCGTAAGTTTTGGTGGCCAGGGATGAATAAATACATTTATGATTATGTCTCTAGGTGTGAGAATTGTGCTAGAAATAAAATTGAACATAAAAAACCCATAGGGTTACTTAGACCTCTGCCCATTCCAGATAAACCATGGAGTACTATTGCCATGGATTTTATAGTGGAGTTACCTGCATCACAACAATATAACACTATCATGGTAGTAGTCGACCATTTAACAAGACTGGCTCATTTTATTCCACTTAAGGGATTACCAACTGCCATGACTACAGCTAGAGTATTTCTTGATCAGGTTGTAAGACTACATGGTTTACCCTCTAATATTATTACTGACAGGGGTACCCAATTCACCTCTTCGTTCTGGAGATCTTTGTGTAAATTACTGAAAATTGATCATCGCTACACTACTGCTTTTCATCCTCAGACAAATGGGTTGACAGAAAGACTCAACCAGACTATTGAACACTTTTTACGTTGTTATATTTCACATTTACAAGATGACTGGCTAATTTACCTTCCTATGGCTGAATTTACTCATAATAATTAATTCTGTTCCTCAACCAAAACATCCCCCTTCTTCGCAACTTATGGGTACCATCCTAATACTATAACCTTGTCCCACAAAACAGTGAATTCCCCTTCAGCTTTAGATTTTTCTTCCAAGCTTCAAGATCGATTAAGAGTATTGAAAAAACATCTAGCCGAAGCTAAGGAATACCAAAAGAAATACTATGATCGGAAACATTCAATTGGACCTGAATATAAAATAGGTGACCTAGTATTACTCTCTACTAAAAACCTCAAACTTCAGGTCCCTAGCAAGAAATTGGCTAACCAATTTCTGGGACCTTACCCTGTGGAGCAGGTAATAAATCCCAATGTGGTCAAGCTCACGTTACCCAAGGACTACAAGTTTCATCCCACCTTCCATATTTCATTACTAAAACCTTTTGATTCAATGACACGTACGACAGTTGATCTTCCACCTCCTATCTCAGTGGATCTTCCAGAGGAATTTGAAGTTGAATCTATATTGGATTCTAGGATTCGACGACAAAGATTGGAATATCTCATCAGATGGAAGGGTTATGGTCCAGAGGATGATTCCTGGCATCTTCATTCGGAAGTTCATGCCCCTCGTCTGGTGAAGTCATTCCATCATCGTTACCCCCTTAAACCTGTTCTGGAATCCCCGGGGGTGATTCCCTGAGAAGGGGGGGATGTGATATCCCTTTAAGTCTTTCTGACTATCAGCACTTCCTCCTATTTAAGGAAGTGCTTCTCCATTACTCAGTGCCTGAAAAGTAAAGTGGATTCTCTCATCCTGTGCTACTGCTCATTTCAAGCAGTTTATTTTTCCCTTTCAGGTCTAAAGTATTTTATATTTTTGAAGGCTGATTGTAACTCAAAGTTTGCTGCACTTCTTTCCTGATTCCTTTTGGACCGTTACTTCTAATCATATTCCTACGCTTCCGGAACTCAATCACTCACAGCTGAAGCCGCACTCACACATGCTGCTACCGGACGCCGCTCTCTAATATTCTCCGGTTTAGTATTTACTCTGCTGCTAATACCGCTCTCCACGCTTCACCATCTTTTCTGGGGAAATCTGGTCTTATCACCATGCTGGTATTGGTATCGTATTGTATACAAAGTTTAAGGTTTACAAATATAACGCTAAGTGTCATTACTTACCTGAGCTGTATTTTCACTGAATTAACCTCCTCCTTGCTGCTCAATATTGCGTGTGTGTTGGAACATTGTATATATATTTTAGAGTGTTTGTGTGAGTGCGTGAAACTAAAGGAAAGTTACTTGAACATTACTTTACTAAGATTTGAACTTTATCAACTCATTTCATATCCTGAATATAAAGGAATTTTTCTCATTTTTTCTTTGATCATAAACGAATCATTGTTTATATATTAGAAGCTTAATAAGCTTCTCACATAAGAATTACTATTATCATTCATAGAGGTATAATCCATACTTTTCATTTCAATTACTAAAGTAAATGCTCACCTTGTGCATGCGAGTATATTAAGTTATATATACTTGCTGTTTACAAGAATAGAGCTACATTTCCTTTATTTTATTTTTCTCTAAAGTTTGGTGAGACAAATTTATCACACATATCACATTTAGTGATATTACGTATACGTGTCTCAGCGCTGTCAGGCGCCTTTATCAACCCTTTATAAATCACTGGGTCTGTGGCTCATATTTGTACATTCATTACGGAAATGAACTCCTCTTACTTTTGCTCATTTTGCTCTTTTTATTTATCCAGCTTTTTAAATTGGTTTTAATAAATTTATCTTTTGTTATATTTTAACCTGGGACTGCTACTGATCATTTCTACTTAACACACCACCCCTATTTCCATCATTGGGACTACTTTTGCCTGCTGTGGGGACCCTTGATATCACCTGCACGAACCACCTTACTTGCTGGGGCTCATCATCCGGACCACTCATCTTTCCAGTTCCAGAAGGGGGCCTTGGGATTGTCCCTGGAGACACACCGGAAGTTTCAGCAAGCTGGGTTGCTGTTGAGTACCCAGTATGCGCCTAATAGCACTGTCTGAATGCTCCTACAGAATGTGAGTACCCTGTTGTGGGCTTTGTTATCTCACTAATCTGTCTATATTGGTACACACATAGCGCCTCTCTTTTTTCTTCCTTCTTTTTGCACAGACGTCTGCCATTTGTGATGTGAGGAGAGTGCTGCTGCCGTCTTTTATTCCTGGAATACTCCTTGTGACTTCCTTTCAGCTGATACCCTGTTGGACTTTTCCTAATAAGTGACTTGTTTTTCCTTTTTTTGGCTACCATTGCCAATACACCTATACATTGTTTTTTATTGTTTTTCCATTACTATTATTATTGTTGTTATTATTATTATTATTATTATTATTATTATTTATATTTCTTTCTTAGTAACAATATTATCTCTATCCATTTACTGCTCTTAAGCGCCCCCTATTGAGTTATTTCTATTGAAATAGCTATTTCCTTTATGCTCTTTTATTAAACTTTGTATCCAAATTTTTCAATACATATCATAGTATCCATTATTCGTGTACTTTTTAACTTCTATGTATTTTATAACTAAGTATGTTAAAATCAATATCGGTTATATACACTTGGTTTTATACATTGTTTCTATACAAATGTACCTCTTCATTCGTGTCTTATGTATCTTATACATTACTACCACCGGTGCACCTATTTGGATACCATTATAATGTTATTAATAATACAGTATATACTTCCCTCTCTAAAGTGATATATCTAAACTTATTGTGATCTAAATTATTGTGTAATGCCATGTAAACTCAACATTGCTCTAAAAATCTCTCTAAAAAATCTCTAAAGACTCTAAAAATCTCTAGATAAAACAATTATATAGTTTTGTGAATGTGGATTATGATTTATAAGTATATTTGTTACCTTTCCATATATATGTATGTGTTTTCTTCTCTATAGATCAGTGATTGTCCTGTGTATTTATATTATGTGTGAATTCCTTATTGATACAATAGTGAATTATTTACTTCTAAATGTCAAGCCATATGTGCTCTATATATTATTTGTGCTTAATCTATTCCATTGTCTCTATTATCTACTAGTGTTGTTTCTTAATGTATTATATAAATGGGTTTAAATTTAATTCTGCATTAAGTCCGTTCGGGGTTAATGTATTAAAATTGAAGATTAATTCTGCTTCTCTTAATAATAATTCTTTCTCAAAATCACATCTTCTATTTTTATTTAACTTTTTGATACCCCAAAATTTAAATCCTGTTGGTTTTTTATTGTGTATTTCTGTAAAATGTTTTGAGAGCAAGTGTTTACACTTCCCCCATTTGATATTATTCAGGTGTTCTCTGATCCTGTCATGTAATGGACGACTAGTTTGACCTAAATATTGTAGGTTACATTGGCATTGTATGAGGTATATGACATTTTTATCCGTGCACCTGATTGTTTCTCTTATGTGGTGTTCAAAACCATTATTTGTGGATTTTACTTTATTGCCTTTTACCCCAAATTTGCATGCCTTGCATCTATTACAAGAAAAAAAAATCTTGTACTTTTTTGCCTTGTATGTCTGATTCTACTAATCTCCATTTATTTGTAAACTGGCTTGGTGCCAATATACTTTTAAGTTTCTTTGTCTTTCTAAATATCACAGTTGGATTTTCTTCCACTATATCACTCAATAGAGGATCCTTCCTAATCAGATGCCAATGTTTATTTAGTATCTTCTTTATAGTTTTATGATCTACATTGTACTCTTTTATAAATGATATCCCTTTATGTCTGTGATTGATTTTATCTCCTTTTGTTTTATTTTTATATTGAATTAATTCTCTTCTGTCTTTATTGCTCGCTAAAGTTTTTGCTTCCTGAATTATTGATTCCTCATATCCCTTTTCTTGGACTTTTTTCTCTAGTTCTTTTATTTGTCTGTGGTATGCTTCTTCCTCAGAACAATTTTTCCTAATTCTATAGAATTGGCCCTTTGGTATATTTTTTATCCATTTTTTCAGGTGACAACTCTTTGGATGAATGTAGTTGTTGTTATCTGTAGGTTTAAAATATGTTTCTGTAGTAATTTTGTTGTCAATAATATTTATCCTTACATCTAAAAAATGAATAGTATTTTTGCTATATTCATGGGTAAATGTTATCCCCCAACTATTGGAATTTAAGTCCTCAAGGAATAATTCTATAAGTTCATGATCCCCTTTCAAAATTAGGAAGATGTCATCAATGAATCTTCTGAAGAGCACGAGGTTTGCGCCCCAGGGAGATTCTGTTATATGTTCTAATTCGAACAGTCCCATGAACAAGTTTGCGTAACTGGGCGCAAACCACGTGCCCATTGCTGTTCCTCTTTTTTGTAAATAGAAAACATTATTAAAATTAAAATAGTTGCTTTCTAAGATGAATTGTATACATTCCACAATGAATTTAATTTGGGGGTCTTTCATTTCATAATCTATATTTAGATAATGTTGTGCTGCTCTTATTCCTAATTTATGTTCTATGTTCGTATATAATGAATTTACATCAATTGTAACTAATGTATATTCCTTTTGCCATAATATATTGCTTATTGTATTTAAAAAATCTGTCGTGTCTTTGAGATATGATGGTAAAGTTTGTACATTGTTTTGTAAGAATTTATCAACATATTGTGACATATTGGAAGATAATGAACCAATTCCTGAAATTATCGGACATCCTGGTGGGTTATGGAGGTTTTTGTGTATTTTGGGGAGGTAGTAAAAAATCGATTTTCTCAGATGTTGTATTTTTATGA
This sequence comes from Bombina bombina, assembly GCF_027579735.1. Taxonomy (NCBI): domain Eukaryota; kingdom Metazoa; phylum Chordata; class Amphibia; order Anura; family Bombinatoridae; genus Bombina; species Bombina bombina. Next base: position 763,690,499 of record NC_069501.1, read on the forward strand.
ATTGATATTCCTGATTATTTATAATTCCTTCTAATTTTGCTTTGTATATAATTTTATTGAATATTTTTATTTGTTTGTTAAGAGGATCTGTTGGGAGTGCTCTATATGTATCAGTATTTTCCAATAACCTATGGGCTTCTGCTAAGTAATCTTTTGTTTTCAATATTACCACCTCCCCCTTTATCTGCCTTTTTTATTATTCTTTGGTCATTTTTTAGTTCTTGTAACATCAGTTTTTCTTTTCTTGTTAAATTGGGAGTCTTTCTTTTGTTAATGTTACATTTTTGTAAGTCTTCTTTAACTAGTTTCTCGAATATTTCAATATGTTTTCCTTTATCTTGTGTGGGGAAATATTGTGATTTTGGTTTCAATGTAGTATGAATATAATTAGTTTTATTTGTGTCTTTTTGTATTTGTCTTTCTAGTGGTGTTTTTATAAAATGTCTTTTTAAAGTTAATTTCCATATAAATTGGTTGACATTCACTAGAGTGTTAAATTTATTGATTCTTGTAGTGGGTGCAAAGGATAGTCCTCTTCCTAAAATCTCTTCTTGTTCTTTATTCAATGGTATATGTTTTGTCATATGACAGAACACATGATAGAACATATGATAGGTATTGTGATAGACTTCAGAATAAAAATTATGATAGAGATCAAGAAAAAGAATGGAGAAATAGAGAAAACTATTGAAATTATCAAAACTACCGAACATATGGGACAAATAGAAATAACAATAAAAGGAACTGGGAGGAGGAACAATATCATAGAACAAATTATTGGAGAAATAATGGATACAGATCAAATGATAGAAGAGAAGACAATGGGTATAATTACAATACATATAATAATCAAAATTGGAAAGGAAGAACAAATAAAGATAGACATAATTTTAGCAATCCAAATTGGACCATAGAATTAAAAAATAGATACGATACATTAGAAACTAACGAAGATGAATTTTTTTTAGGAAAAAGCCCCCAACCTTCTAGCACATCAAAAATGTTACAACAAGAAAATCAAGAGAGATTAAAAAAAACTAAAGAAGATAAGCCACTATACATTTGAAGACACAGATCCCTGCTGTAGAGGGCCACACAAGTGACATGAATCAAGCACAGGAGTGACTGTCAGGAGCACCGTGGTCTCAAAGGTACAGTGAGTACATGCGGCCATGCTTGCAAACAAACTTTTCGCATAACTATGTGTAGGTGCGGACATGATCATGGAACTGATATAACTGATGCTGCAGATTCGTTTACTTCCGTTTTTTAATGTTGCGTTTTTTATCGTTTTTATCGATAAAAAACGCAACATTAAAAACCGGAAGTAATCGAATCTGCAGCTTCCGGTAAAGCACCCTATATAAGGCCACCTTTAGCATTCACAAACCAGTCTTGAGAAAGGCCTAGCACGGGCCGAAACGCGTAGACCAGCACTGGTAAGCCTTATTCTATTATTTGCTATTTTTTAGGACATCCTACACTATATTTCGTTTTGTTTTTCCACAGGTGGATCGTCTGTTCCTTCTTCTTGTTATTGTTGTTTTTGCTTCAATATCACCTGCCCAGCTACTATAGGCACTTGTTTGGAGATTGCAGATTTACTTTTTCTTTTATTTTTAACACCATAAACTTTGCTGTATATGCCACTAATTTCATCAATTTTTCTCGATTGACACTTCTGATCACATATTTTCCACGCTTTTTGTCATCTTTAAGACTTTAGCCACTCATTTGGATTTGACTTTTATTTTTGGATCATCTATAATATTTTTATTGGAACTCCACATCAATTGTTTACCACAGGATTTCATAAACACTTTTTCATTAGCATTTTTGGATTTCTTTTGGATTTTTTTTGTATTTTTTGTATTTTTGTATTTTTATGAACTCTTTTTAGCAGTATTTGATTATTTATTACTGTTTCAATTCACTAGACTTATTTATGTCCTATTATTGAATTTACCATTGTTTTTATTTGTTATATATTCTGCTGCCATTCACTTGTCATTCCCTAATTCCTGCTCATGGATCCATGAAGTATGATTTAATGTGTTTTTAATATATTGTTCTTAATGCTATTGTTGTCCATTGTTTTTACTCAATTGCACCTTGATTTTATTAATTTGTGAAATTTATTAAAGTAATTTTTAGCCAAGGTCTGGTATCGTATAACTTAAACCTAGCCTTCTTAGGGTAGGCGCCTGGGCTCTATCACCTTTTCTAACACTGGACATCACCACCATCCCAAGATCATAATTAACTGGCATGTTTGCCTGAACTACATAAGCTGTATTTTGGAGGTTGATTCTCCTTGGAATTCAACTTTGATAAATAACTAGACTGTACATACTCACATGCCAAGCTTGTTTACTGTCTGTACTACTCTTTCATTGCATACCATGTGTTTAGAACTTAGGGGAGTTATGTTGTCCTGGTCCTGTATTATTATTATTATCAGGTATTTGTAGAGCGCCAACAGATTCCGCAGCTCTGTAAACAAAGTTGGTGTACAGGATAGCTTTTGTAGGGGTCAAGTGGGTATAGGGCCCTGCCGAGAGTATCACTTTTGTAGTCTGCTCTTATGAAGCGATCTGTAAACAGCTGGGCCCATAGGCTTACAATCTAAGGAGTTCAAGGGGAAAGCAATGGCGTTAGGAAAGGTTAGTGTTGGTTGTATGCATCCCTGAATAGTAAAGTTTTTAGGGAGTGCTTGAAGCTGTTAAAACTAGGGGAGAGTCTTATGGAGCGAGGCAGGGAGTTCCACAAGATGGGGGCCAGTCTGGAGAAGTCCTGTAAACGTGAATGTGAGGAAGTAACAAGAGAGGAGGAGAGGAGGAGATCCTGAGCTGATCGAAGGGGACGGGAGGGAGAGTATCTAGAGACAAGTTCTGAGATGTAGGGGGGAGCAGTGCAGTTGAGAGCTTTATATGTCAGGGTGAGGATTTTATGTTTAATCCTAGAGGCAAGAGGAAGCCAGTGAAGGGAATGGCAGAGAGGTGCAGCAGATGAAGAGCGACGAGTAAGGAAGATGAGTCTGGCAGAGGCATTCATAATGGATTGTAAAGGAGCTGTGCGGCAGCTAGGTAGACCAGAGAGGACGGAATTGCAGTAGTCGAGACGGGAAAGGATGAGAGAGTGGATTAAAATATTGGTTGTATCTTGTGTAAGGAAATGTCTAATTTTAGCAATGTTTTTTAGGTGGAAGCGGCAGGCTTTAGCCAAGGACTGGATGTGAGGCGTGAAGGAAAGATCTGAGTCAAGTGTGACCCCAAGACATCGGGCAAGCGGGGTAGGGGTAATGGTGGAATTATCAACAGTTATAGTAATTTTGGGGGTGGAGACATTGGAAGAAGGGGGAAAAATAAGGAGTTCAGTTTTGGAGAGATTTAGCTTAAAGTAGTGAGAGGACATCCAAGATGAGATGTGAGAAAGACAGTTAGTGACACGGGTTAGTAAGGAAGGAGGTAGGTCTGGTGCAGAGAGGTAGATTTGGGTGTCATCGGCATACAAATGGTATTGAAACCCATGGGACTTTATTAAGGAACCTAGTGACAACGTGTAGATTGAGAAGAGAAGGGGACCAAGGACAGAGCATTGAGATACCCCAACAGAAAGTGGTAACGGGGCAGACAATGCTCCGGAGAAGGCTACACTAAATGTACGGTTAGTCAGATAGGAAGAGAACCATGAGAGAGCTGTGTCACAGATGCCAAAGGATTGGAGGGTTTGGAGCAGAAGAGGGTGGTCAACAGTGTCAAAGGCTGCAGACAGGTCAAGGAGGATAAGCAGAGAGAAGTGGCCTTTGGATTTTGCTGCAAGTAGGTCATTGGTAAGGGAAGTGATGTTGCAAGTTAGGAGATGATGGTCAGAGAGAGGAAAAGGGGAGTTTGTTAAATTTGAAAGAGTGCATCGATAGGTGAAAATCAGATCAAGGGAATGACCATCTTTGTGAGTGGGAGAGTCAGTCCATTGTGACAGGCCAAAAGAGGAAGTCAGTTGAAGAAGTTGTATTGCAGAGGAGGCATTGGGATTGTCAAGAGGGATGTTAAAGTCGCCAAGAATGAGGGCAGGGGTGTCTGAGGAAAGGAAATAAGGAAGCCAGGCAGCAAAGTGATCTAAAAATTGAGTTGGGGAGCCAGGGGGGCGGTATATGACTGCAACACGTATAGAGAGGGGAGAGAATAACCGAATCATGTGTGCTTCAAATGAAGAAAATGTGAGTGAAGAGAAGGGCTGTATTTGTTGGAAGGTGCAATGAGAGGAAAGTAAAATACCGACACCACCTCCTTGTCTATTGCCAGACCTAGGAGTGTGGCTGAAATGGAGACCCCCATGTGACAGTGCAGCAGTGGATGCTGTGTCTGAAGCAGAGAGCCAGGTTTTAGTAAGAGCCAGAAGGTTAAGAGAGTGGGAGATAAAGAGATCATGGATAGAAGTGAGCTGGTTGCAAACAGAGTGAGAGTTCCAGAGTGCACAAGTGAAGGGGGAGGGGTTTTTAGATGTAAGAGGAATGCGATTAAGGTTACCAGAGTTTAGTTTATGAAGTCTATTGAAAGGCACACAAGGATGTGAAAGGTTAGGAGGTTGCGAGGGACCAGGATTAGGGGAGATGTCGCCAGCAGCTAGTATGAGCAAGAGGGAGAGTGACATGAGATGAGAAGCAGATTTGCAGTAATGAGACTGTTGTTTGGCTGAAGTGCAGGGGGGAGAGAGAGTATTTTGGAATAAGTAGAGTTCATGAGTACAAAAATAAGGTGAGTATAAGAGAGATGGGCTAATGAACAGTGCAGGTGGAGAGGGAGAAGGAGTAATTGAGTAATGTAGTTTGTTATAGAGACAAGAGGTAGCAAAAAGGAGTATGAGGATATTGAGCATTATTCTGAAAATGGGAACCAAGTAAACACATAAGACACAGTGTTACAGCTGTATGAGACCAATAACACACCATTGGTTGACATCAAATATCTCCTTACTTGTTTCATTACTAATATTAAATGTAGACCCCTAGATAATCATAGTCTATATTCCATGCTGTGCAAATTTATTTGTGCCTTGTTTACCTCTTTCCCCTTGGGGTCAGTACTAGCTCTTTCTCCTGTATTCCATTTGTAGTGAGAGTTAGTTTTTGCTTATAGCCAAAACAAGAAATAGAACGCTTCCTCTTTGCTCCGGGCCGATATCTCACAAGAGCTAGAAATTTTAGTTTTTTGACATCAATAGGTCAGTGCCTGTGACTTTTCTTTTTATGTTAGTTTATTAGCATTATATGACTACGAACCATAAATACGGTTTATTGCTGGCTGTAGAATGTTTGTGCAGATACAACACCTTTTTTATGCCGTTGGGGTATGTTTATCCACTATCAAAAAATTGTCTTTGTCACAATAATGCTACCTAGTTGAGGCTCTTATAGCAGAGGATCACTATCCTGGATTCAAGATTCATGGTATACCCCCACGCCCTCACAGTCACTTTACAGTTATGCATGCTTCTGTTAGCAAGTTCCTCTACTATTCTAGCTACTTCTAGCCTTAGTTTTCATTTGATTGTTTATGTGTTCCCAAGGCTGCAGTTTCCTAATACTATATTACTTTATTCAGCCTATACCTATTTATATTTGTATGGCCCTAGAATCACGTTAGCCTCTAAGAAGCCTCATAGTCTTGGAGGCACACAAGTATAATTAAGATTGTGATTCTGTATTCCAACATAGGCAAGCAGTGGTTTACCAATACCTGATGTAATTTAACTCACTTGTATTTCTCTTCGATAAGCTAAACCATCAACTGACTTCTCTTTTTATTCATAGTGAAGCCTTATGTGAAACACAAGCTAGCACTCAAAGCCAAGCAAAAAGCTAGTGTCTTTTTGTTTTAATTTTCTCAGTCTTCAGGGCCGATACTTATATCTATTATGCCAATATATATGTTTCTATGTTATAATATATTAACTTCAATCACTTTACTCATCATGTCATATGGGATAGCACTGCTCTTATAGATGTTACTCTTATTTTCAAGAAGCTGCTAGCTATACTGATGGGGCCTACCCTGATCTATCACGTTAAGCTACGACAGATTCATGATATCTACATTTAATATATATTTTATATTGTGAAAGAAACCAAAACACATCACATAAATAAGAGATATCCCTACTTATTCTGTACTTGACATCTCAGAGGTCTGAAAGTGTTTATTAGCTTGACATTCTAGCTAGCTCCGCCCTCCCACCTTCCCCTTATCTCATTTAGAGCGGCTTTAGCCCACTGAATTTCCCCACCCCCCCCAAAAAAAAACATAAAGCCACCCCCCCTTGCACCAATACTTCCTGAACAGATAACCTAATTTATATTTTCCTCTGCAAAGTTTGGGCCATTCTTTCACTTTTTCCATTATATTATAAAAATGAAGTCTCATCTCTGTTCTTCCTAATATATAGCTAACACTTTAGATAAATGGGCTCAAAAAGCCCCTCTTACATTTCTCCTTTACCTAGCTGAACTTATTGTTTTTCTATTTGTCCAGCCAAAAATAGCCTCGTCACTCTGATAATAACCACCAATGTGTACTACTCTTTAAACTCACAAATTATTTGTACATTGGGATAATCTGTGCGGATAGACTTGGCAATATCTATGTAATAACATTGTATACTTTTTACCTGGTATTATTTTAAAACATCTACTGTGTTTTACTTGTTTATGACTTCAATAAAAAAAAAAAAAAGAAGACTAGAGGTTGTAGAGGAGGAAGAGGAAAAAACCCCAATAAGTCATAAGAGATCCAAAAAAAAAACAAGAAGTAAAACCAAAAGGGATATTCAATTTGAGTAATATACCGTTGAATAAAGAACAAGAAGAGATTTTAGGAAGAGGACTATCCTTTGCACCCACTACAAGAATCAATACATTTAACACTCTAGTGAATGTCAACCAATTTATATGGAGATTAACTTTAAAAAGACATTTTATAAAAACATCACTAGAAAGACGAATACAATAAGACACAAATAAAACTAAATTTTATTCATACTACATTGAAACCAAAATCACAATATTTCCCCACACAAGATAAAGGAAAACATATTGAAATATTCAAGAAACTAGTTAAAGAAGACTTACAAAAATGTAACATTAACAAAAGAAAAACTCTCAATTTAACAAGAAAAACTGATGTTACAAGAACTCAAAAATGACCAAAGAATAATAATAAATCAGGCAGATAAAGGGGGATGTGGTAATATTGAAAACAGAAGACTACTTAGCAGAAGCCCATAGGTTATTGGGAGATACTGATACATATAGAGCACTCCCAACAGATCCTCTTAACAATCAAAAAAAATATTCAATAAAATTATAGACAAAGCAAAATTAGAAGGAATTATAAATAAATCCAGTGCTACAGAATTTGGTGGCGCTATACAAATAAATGATAATAATAATAATAAATAATCAGGAATATCAATTCATAAAAATACAACATCCGAGATCACCGATTTTTTACTACCTCCCCAAAATACACAAAAACCTCCATAACCCACCAGGACGTCCGATAATTTCAGGAATCGGTTCATTATCTTCCAATATGTCACAATATGTTGATAAATTCTTACAAAAATACGTACAAACTTTACCATCATATCTCAAAGACACAACAGGTTTTTTTAAATACAATAAGCAATATATTATGGCAAAAAGATTATACATTAGTTACAATTGATGTAAATTCATTATATACAAACATATTACATAAATTAGGAATAAGAGCAGCAGAACATTATCTAAATATAGATTATGAAATGAAAGACCCCCAAATTAAATTCATTGTGGAATGTATACAATTCATCTTAAAAAACAACTATTTTAATTTTAATAATGTTTTCTATTTACAAAAAAGAGGAACAGCAATGGGCACAAGGTTTGCACCCAGTTACGCAAACTTGTTCATGGGACTGTTCGAATTAGAACATGTAATAGAATCTCCATGGGGCACAAACTTCGTGCTCTTCAGAAGATTCATTGATGACATCTTCCTAATTTGGAAAGGGGATCATGAACTTATAGAATTATTCCTTGAGGACTTATATTCCAATAGTTGGGGGATAACATTTACCCATGAATATAGCAAAAATACTATTCATTTTTTAGATGTAAGGATAAATATTATTGACAACAAAATTACTACAGAAACATATTTTAAACCTACAGATAACAACAACTACATTCATTCAAAGAGTTGTCATCTGGAAAATGGATAAAAAATATACCAAAGGGCCAATTCTATAGAATTAGGAAAAATTGTTCTGAGGAAGAAGCATACCACAGACAAATAGAAGAACTAGAGAAAAAATTCCAAGAAAAGGGATATGAGGAATCAATAATTCAGGAAGCAAAAACTTTAGTGAACAATAAAGACAGAAGAGAATTAATTCAATATAAAAAACAAAACTAAAGGAGATAAAATCAATCACAGACATAAAGGGATATCATTTATAACAGAGTACAATGACGATCATAAAACTATAAAGAAGATAATAAATAAATATTGGCATCTGATTAGGAAGGATCCTCTATTGAGTGATATAGTGGAAGAACATCCAACTGTGATATTTTGAAAGACAAAGAACCTTAAAAGTATATTGGCACCAAGCCAGTTTAGAAATAAAGGGTGATTAGTAGAATAAGACATACAAGACAAGAAACTACAAGGTTTCTTTCCTTGTAATAGATGCAAGGCATGCAAATTTGGGGTAAAAGGCAATAAAGTAAAATCCACAAATAATGGTTTTGAACACCACATAAGAGAAACAATCAGGTGTACGGATCAAAATGTCATATACCTCATACAATGCCCCTCATACAATGCCAATGTCACCTACAATATTTAGGTCAAACTATTTGTCCATTACACGACAGGATCAGAGAACACCTGAATAATATCAAATGGGGGAAGTGTAAACACTTGCTCTCAAAACATTTTACAGAAATACACACTAAAAAACCAACAGGATTTAAATTTTGGGGTATAAAAAAAGTTAAATAAAAATAGAAGATGTGATACTGAGAAATAATTATTATTAAGAGAAGCAGAATTAATCTTCAAGAGGAATATTGAGTTTACATGGCATTACACAATAATTTAGATCACAATAAGTTAAGATATATCACTTTAGAGAGGGAAGTATATACTGTATTATTAATAACATTATAATGGTATCCAAATAGATGCACTGGTGGCAGTAATGTATAAGATACATAAGACACGAATGAAGAGGTACATTTGTATAGAAACAATGTATAAAACCAAGTGTATATAACCGATATTGATTTTAACATACTTAGTTATAAAATACATAGAAGTTAAAAAATACACGAATAATGGATACTATGATATGTATTGAAAAATTTGGATACAAAGTTTAATAAAAAGAGCAAAATGAGCAAAATGAGCAAAACCTACAAAAGAGAGCCACAAACCCAGTGATTTATAAAGTCTTGATAAAAGCGCCTGACAGCGCTGAAATGCGTAGACGTAATATCACTGGCTCCCAAGAGATATTGGATTAAATGAGACTAAAAAAGACTGATTGTAATACGACCCGAGAGAGATACCGGTTTCCCGATTGGCTCTCCAGAGTCACATGTGAGTAACTTAACATGTGACCGGGTAGAAGGAAATCACCGAAAGACACAGAAGACGCTGACAGACAGCTAACCTTACCAAGCCCAGAACTGGGACACACAGCAAGCCGAAAACAACCCTTCCATAACCCCAAAAAAGGAGATAAAGCCATCGGAGGTCCGGTTAGAGGGTATCATAAATTCATATAAAAGAAAGGTAAATAATTGTGTATCACGGAATAATAACAAACACACCTACGGAGCAATTTAATAAACATCTAAAGACAATTGATTGATACCACTGCAATATAATTCTATGGAAAATTATATCAATGGGATATTAGCGTTTACAAAAGCAACAAACTTTTAATCAACACAAACTTTTTAATCAGCATAACGAAATTTTTAATCAACATAACAAACTTTTTTTCAAAGCCTCCGAATTGAAGGCAGAGTTGTGGCCACAACTAAAATTCATTGTATGAGTTTTAATTTCATTGTATGAGTCGATTGTAGACATTTTATATAATTTGTATGTTATTATATGTAATTAACACAAATTTATACTTAGTAAAGTTTTAGATTTTATGCAACTGTACAATTTCATTCTTTATATGTAGAAACTGATAACGGCAGAGACCCAAATATATAGAAGGAATATACAAGGAGATATATACCAATGATATACATATATCCAATTTCATGATAGTCATAGATATTAAACTAATCACCTTAGAGGACAAATATACAGACACACTAACCTTTAGCAATCTATGACATATAACAATAGTTGGTCAATTACAAAGGAAATATATATCAATAGCCATAACAACCAAATAGAAACTCTACCATATACAACATACTATATTATAACTTAGTATTTGATATACCTAAGAATAGTAACCACAGTAGCTTTTTAGCGCTTCTCAATCATTGCACCCATGTTACAAACACATAACAGTTATTGGGAGTATTAACTGTTTTCTTTGAGGAGCTTTGTGGATATCCATAATCCACCTAAAATAATCCCAACAATATATATTTTCTATTCATATGATTTAAGACTCAAGAACAAACAAAAAGAAGTGATTGTAAATATCACAAAAATTAAAAATTAAATACTAGAAAATAAATGGAAAAAAAGCAATAGAGATTAACAAGATTTTTCAAATAAACCTGAAGAACAAAATATTTAGGTAAATACCAATACAAATGAGAGGAATGCAGATACACCTCAGAATAAAGAAAACAAAATAGAAACCCTATTTAGGAGAAATAATAAATTAATAATAAACACACAGATTCTAACAATCATACAAACATACACCAAGATTACGAGTTTTGCGTTAGAGGCTGTGCGGTGCTAATGAGCAGTTTTCACTCACCGCTCACTTACCTACAGCGCTGGTATTACGAGTTTTCAGAAACACGTCGTTAAAAGACAATAAGTGAGCGTTGAGCAAAATTTTGCTCATTACCGCACTCCAATACCAGCGCTGCTTAAGTCAGTGGTGAGCTGGTGTAACGTGCTCGTGCACGATTTCCCCATAGGTATCAACGGGGAGAGCCGACTGGAAAAAAAGTCTAACACCTGCAAAAAAGCAGCGTAAAACTCACTAACGCAGCCCTATTGATTCCTATGGGGAAATACAATTTATGTCTACACCTAACACCTAACATGAACCCCGAGTCTAAACACCCCTAATCTTACACTTATTAACCCCTAATCTGCCGCCCCCAACATCGCAGACACCTGCATTATATTATTAACCCCTAATCTGCCGCTCCGGACACCGCCGCCACCTACATTATACTTATGAACCCCTAATCTGCTGCCCCCAACATCGCCGACACCTACATTATATTTATTAACCCCTAATCTGCTGCCCCCAATGTCTCCGCCACCTACGTACACTTATTAACCCCTAATCTGCCGTCCCCAACGTCGCCGCCACTATAATAAACATATTAACCCCTAAACCGCTACACTCCCGCTTCGCAAACATTAGTTAAATATTATTAACCCCTAATCTGCCGGCTATAACATCGCCGCCACCTACCTACATTTATTAAGCCCTAATCTGCCGCCCCCAACGTCGCCGCCACTATATTAAAGTTATTAACCCCTAAACCTAAGTCTAACCCTAAACCTAACACCCCCTAACTTAAATATAATTTAAATAAATCTAAATAAATATTACTATCATTAACTAAATTATTCCTATTTAAAACTAAATACTTACCTGTAAAATAAAGCCTAAGATAGCTACAATATAACTAATAGTTACATTGTAGCTATCTTAGGATTTATTTTTATTTTACAAGCAAGTTTGTATTTATTTTAACTAGGTAGAATAGTTATTAAATAGTTATTAATAGTTATTATTTAATAACTACCAAGTTAAAATAAAGACAAATTTACCTGTAAAATATACACTAACACCTAACACTACACTATAATTAAATAAATTAACTAAATTAAATACAATTACCTAAATTAAATTAAATTAGCTAAAGTACAAAAAAACAAACACTAAATTACAGAAAATAATAAACAAATTACAGAAATTTAAACTAATTACACCTAATCTAATAGCCCTATTAAAATAAAAAAGCACCACCAAAATAAAAAAAAAAACCCTAGCCTAAACTAAATTACCAATAGCCCTTTGTGGGCATTGTCAGAAAGTAATCAGCTCTTTTACCTGTAAAAAAAAAAATACAAACAACCCCCCCAACAGTAAAACCCACCACCCACACAACCAACCCCCTCAAATAAAATACTAGCTAAAAAAACCTAAGCTCCCCATTGCCCTAAAAAGGGCATTTGGATGGGCATTGCCCTTAAAAGGGCAGTTAGCTCTTTTGCCACCCAAACCCTAATCTAAAAAATAAAACCCACCCAATACACCCTTAAAAAAACCTAACACTAACACCCTGAAGATCGACTTACCGGGATACGCCTTCATCCAAGCCGAGCGAAGTGGTGCTCCAAATGGGCAGAAGTCTTCATCCAAGCTGGGCAGAAATGGTCCTCCAGATGGGCAAAAGTCTTCATCCAGACGGCATCTTCTATCTTCATCCATCCGGCGCGGAGCGGGTCCATCTTCAAGACATCCGACGCGAAGCATCCTCTTCATCCGATGGCTAAAACAGAATGAAGGTACCTTTAAGTGACGTCATCCAAGATGGCGTCCCTTAGATTCTGATTGGCTGATAGAATTCTATGATTCCTATGGGGAAATACAATTTATGTCTACACCTAACACCTAACATGAACCCCGAGTCTAAACACCCCTAATCTTACACTTATTAACCCCTAATGTAGAACAAATCTTATTGGCTGATCCAATCAGCCAATAGGATTGAGCTTGCATTCTATTGGCTGTTCCAATCAGCCAATAGAATGCAAGCTCAATCCTATTGGATCAGCCAATAGGATTGAAATTCAACCTTAAAATAAAAAAATCCCTAATCTATAATTTTGTAGGTCATTGCCCTAAAGTTAACAGCTTTTTTGCTAAAAAAGAAAAACAAAAACATCCACTAACATTACAACCCCCCAAACCCACATTCAGCTCTTTTACTGCCCTTAAAAGGGCATTCAGCTCTTTTAAGAGTGCATACCCTAATTTAAAAAAAACACCCCAAAATGAAAAAAAAACATAATACAAAATAACAAACGAATTATCAAAAATAATAAAAATTATTCCTATTTTAATACCCATTTAAAAAAACACCTCAAAATAAAAAAACTAATCTATAATAAACTACCAGGGGCCCTTAAATGGGCCTTTTGTAAATCATTGCCCTAAAGTTAACAGCTCTTTTGCTAAAAAAGAAAAACACAAACATTCACTAACATTACAACCCCCCCCCCCAACCCACAAAATAAAAATAAAGTTAAACCTAATCCACCCATTGCCCTGAAAAGGGCATTTGTATAGGTATTGCCCTATATAGGCATTCCGCTCTTTTACTGCCCTTAAAAGGGCATTCAGCTCTTTTAAGAGTGCACATCCTAATCTAAAAAAACCCCACCCCAAAACGAAAAAAAAAAACATTATATAAAATAAAAAAGAAATTATCAAAAATAATAAAAATTATTCCTATTCTAATACCCATTTAAAAAAAAAAAACACCCCAAAATAAAAAACTAATCTATAATAAACTACCAATAGCCCTTAAAAGTGCCTTTTGTAGGGCATTGCCCTAAGTTAAACAGCTCTTTTGCTCACAAATAAATACAAAGACCCACTAACATTACAAAACTCCCACCCCCCTCAAACCCACAAAATAAAAATAAAAAATATCTAAAAAACCTAATCTACCCATTGCCCTGAAAAGGGCATTCAGCTCTTTGACCGCCCTTAAAAGTACATTCAGTTCTTTTAAGAGTGTCCACCCTAATCTAAAAAAAAAAACAACCCAAAATACCTTAAAAAAACCTAACACTAACCCCTCTTTAGGTACTCACAATTGTTGAAGTCCCGCTTGAATGATCATAATCCCGGCGGCTCCATCTTCATCCAGGTGGCTCCATCTTCATTTATTTGAATCAGCCAATATAAAGAGAGCTGCTTAAATCCTAATGGCAGCCCTAATTCCTATTGGCTGATTCAAATTTTTCAGCCAATAGGAAAGCAATGGTACCCCCAGTATAAAAGAGTTACCTTTCATTTCAATCCTCATCGCATGAAGAGGACCTCCACGTCGGATCAATGGACCTCCGCCTTTACCTCCTCCCGGACTTCGGCCTGGACCACCGCCTCCACGCATTGCCACTCCGCCTCTGCAGGGATGAAGAAGATACCTGCGATGGATGAAGATGGAGCCGCCGGGATTAAGATTGCTCAAGCGGGACTTCAACAATTGTAAATACCTAACGAGGGGTTAGTGTTAGGTTTTTTTAAGGTTTTTTTGGGGTGTTTTTTTCTTAGATTAGGGTGGGCTTAAAAGAGCTGAATGCCCATTTAAGGGCAGTAAAAGAGCTGAATGCCCTTTTCAGGCCAATGCTTATACAAATGCCCTTTTCAGGGCAATGGGTAGATTAGGTTTGGGGTTTGTAATGTTAGTGGGTCTTTGTATTTATTTGTGAGCAAAAGAGCTGTTTAATTTAGGGCAATGCCCTACAAAAGGCTCTTTTAAGGGCTATTGGTAGTTTATTATAGATTAGGTTTTTTATTATGGGGTGTTTTTTTTTTAAATGGGTATTAGAATAGGACTTTTTAAATTATTTTTGATAATTCGTTTGTTATTTTGTGTAATGTTTTTTGTTTTGTTTTGGGGTGGGTTTTTTTAGATTAGGGTGGGCACTCTTAAAATAGCTGAATGCCCTTTTAAGGGCAGTAAAAGAGCGGAATGCCCTTTAAAAGGGCAATGCCAATACAAATGCCCTTTTCAGGGCAATGGGTAGATTAGGTTTAACTTTATTTTAATTTTGTGGGTTTGGCGGGGTGGGGGTTTGTAATGTTAGTGGGTCTTTGTGTTTTTCTTTTTTTAGCAAAAGAGCTGTTAACATTAGGGCAATGCCCTACAAAAGGCCATTTTAAGGGCCCTTTATAGTTTATTATAGATAGGGGATTTTTTTATTTTGGGGTGTTTTTTTTTTAAAAGAGGTATTAGAATAGGAATAATTTTTATTGTTTTGGATAATTTTGTTTGTTATTTTTTGTAATGGTAGGTTTTTTTATTTTTTGTAATTTTAGTGTTTTTTATTTTTTTGTAGTGGTATTTTTTTATTTTGTAATAGTAGATTTTAGTGTAAGGCAGCTTATGTTTTATTTTTATTTCACAGGTAAGTTTTTAATTTAACTAGTTAATTAGTAAATAGTTTACTATGAGTTATATTGTAGCTAGCTTAGGTTTTATTTCACAGGTAAGTTACTTTGTATTAATATTTAAATAGGTATTATTTAGTTAATAATTGTAACTTTATTTTATTTATGTTAAAGTTAGGGGGTATTAGGTTTAGGGTTAGGTTTAAAGTTAGAGGGTGTTAGGTTTAGGGGTTAATATAGGTAAGTTACTTTAAATAGGTATTATTAGTTAATAATTGTAACTTTAATTTAGTTATATTTTAATTATGTTAAACTTAGGGTGTGTTAGGTTTAGGGTTAGGTTTAAACTTAGGGGGTTTTAGGTTTTAGGGGTTAATATAGTTTAATTTAGGATGTTGAAATGTGGGGGCCGGCTGTTTAGGGGTTAATAGGTTTAGTTAGTGTTGGCAATGTTTTGGAACGGCGGTTTAGGGGTTAATAGGTTTAGTAAGTGTTGGCGATGTGTGTGGCGGGGTGTGGTTTAGGAGTCAATAGCTTTATTTAGTGGCGGCGATGTGGGGGGTTGCGGTTTAGGGGTAAAGGTTTAGTTTGTGTCTGCAATGTTTCGGTACAGCGGTTTAGGGGCTAATAGGTTTAGTTAGTGTTCACGATGTGTGGGGGGTGCGGTTTAGGGGTTAATAGGTCTAGTTCATGTCGGCTATGTTTCGAGACAGTGGTTTAGGGGTTAATTGGTTTAGTTAGTTTCGGCGATGTCGGGGAACGGTGGTTTTGGGGTTAATACCTTTATTATAGACTTAGAGTTAGTGTCGGGGAACTGCGGTTTAGGAAGGAATGATGAAAAATTCTGAATATGAATAATGGATCTGAAAATTCGGAAACATATTTATTAATTTTCAAAATTTTTCGGAATTTTCTGGAAATTCGGATGCATCTGAATCGCCTAAAATTCGGCCAAATTCCGAATTTGTCCGAAACGCACATGTCTAATGAATATATTCATACATATTTTTGTGTTTAAAGGGACAGTCAACATCAGAATTGTTGTTGTTCAAAAATATAGATAATCCCTTTATTACCCATTCCCCAGTTTTGCAAAACCATCACTGTTATATTAATATACTTTTTACTTCTGTGACTAACTTGTATCTAAGCATCTTCTGACCGCCCCAATCCCATGACTTTTAGTTATTATCTATTGACTTGCATTTTAGCCAATTAGTGCAGTGTCTGCCACTTGCCACAGGCGTGATCACAATGTTATCTATATGGCCTACATGAGCTAGCTCTCCCCTGTTGTGAAAAGCAAATAAAAAAGAGGAGGCCTTCAAGGGCTTAGAAATTATCATATGAGTCTTCCTAGGTTTGCTTTCAACTAGAATACCAAGATAACAAAGCAAAATTGTTGATAAAAGTAAATTAGAAAGTTGTTTAAAATTACATGCCATATTTGAAAAATAAAAGTTTTTTTTGGACTTGACTGTCCCTTTAAATGTGCATATACACATATTAAATACAATAAAGAAAAAGGGGTGTGTGTGAGACAAACTAAATACGTTACATTCTGTAAGTCAAATGAAAAATTCGGATTGGGTCAAGATAAAAAAATAAAATAAAATACAAGTATTTCTTGCACCCCCTACATAGTTCCAAAGGATCCCTTGGCGTTTTAAGCACTTGTGTACATCCTAGGTTCAACAACCCTGCACTTCAAGTGACTGGATGACCGAGAGTTAAACTTCCCTTAAACGCGATGTTCACACATGTAATGCCATATGTTTCACTCTATTTGTCAGTGGTTTCACACATACCTCCGTGGGTGTCAATTGGTACCTTTATCTCCTGTGACCATACGGGACAAAAGTGCTGGTTCTATTTCTCAGCCGCTGTGGCCAAGCCCTCCGCTGCTCCTCCGTTTTAAGCGAGCTGCCTGGCTTCTCGACCTCCAATTCCTGGCGTCCAGATATCTCAATGGCTCTGGAGTTGTGACATAACAAAGAGGGTGTGTATCTAGATCTTCAATCCATGAGAGGTAAGTGTAACTTACATGAGCGTTGAGTGCCAGTTCAAAGTTCGTCAATCAAAAAACAAGGAGTATTCTGCTCATATATAAGTAAAACTTCACTTTTATTTCTTGGTTAAAAATAGGTGACATCAGCCAACCTGTAGAACAGAAAGAATAGATGCGCAACACAACATGCTTATGCCTTTCGGCGTTCCGCTGTATTCATAGGCTATAACTCCGGTCAGGTTAGTTCGTGAGCAATATGCATCTTTTCTTCTGCGCTCTCTATTGACTTCTATGGAGAGTATAAGTAAACAAGGTTACAATATTTGGTTAGTGCACATACGCCTAGATTTAGAGTTTTGCGGCCAAAGGGGTGCGTTAGCAACGCATGCTTTTTTCTGGCCGCACCTTTTAAATACCGCTGGTATTTAGAGTTCACAGAATGGCTGCGTTAGGCTCCAAAAAAGGAGCGTATAGCATATTTACCGCAACTTCAACTCTCGATACCAGCGGTGCTTACGGACGCGGCCAGCTTCAAAAACGTGCTCATGCACGATTCCCCCATAGAAAACAATGGGGCTGTTTGAGCTGAAAAAAAACCTAACACCTGCAAAAAAGCAGCGTTCAGCTCCTAACGCAGCCCCATTGTTTGCTATGCAGAAACACCTCCTAAGTCTGCACCTAACACCCTAACATGAACCCTGAGTCTAAACACCCCTAACCTTACACTTATTAACCCCTAATCTGCCACCCCCGCTATCGCTGACCCCTGCATATTATTATTAACCCCTAATCTGCCGCTCCGTAAACCGCTGCCACCTACATTATAGCTATGTACCCCTAATCTGCTGCGCCTAACACCGCCGACCCCTATATTATATTTATTAACCCCTAATCTGCCCCCCTCAACGTCGCCGCCACCTGCCTACACTTATTAACCCCTAATCTGCCGAGCGGACTGCACCGCTACTATAATAAAGTTATTAACCCCTAATCCGCCTCACTCCCGCCTCAATAACCCTATAATAAATAGTATTAACCCCTAATCTGCCCTCCCTAACATCGCCGACACCTAACTTCAATTATTAACCCCTAATCTGCCGACCGAATATCGCTGCTACTGTAATAAATGGATTAACCCCTAAATCTAAGTCTAACCCTAACACTAACACCCCCCTAAATTAAATATAATTTAAATCTAACGAAATAAATTAACTCTTATTAAATAAATTATTCCTATTTAAAGCTAAATACTTACCTGTAAAATGAACCCTAATATAGCTACAATATAAATTATAATTATATTATAGCTATTTTAGGATTTATATTTATTTTACAGGTAACTTTGTATTTATTTTAACCAGGTACAATAGCTATTAAATAGTTAAGAACTATTTAATAGCTAAAATAGTTAAAATAATTACAAAATTACCTGTAAAATACATCCTAACCTAAGTTACAATTAAACCTAACACTACACTATCAATAAATTAATTAAATAAAATACCTACAATTATCTACAATTAAACCTAACACTACACTATCAATAAATAAATTAAATACAATATCTACAAATAAATACAATGAAATAAACTAACTAAAGTACAAAAAATTAAAAGAACTAAGTTACAAAAAATAAAAAAATATTTACAAACATCAGAAAAATATTACAACAATTTTAAACTAATTACACCTACTCTAAGCCCCCTAATAAAATAACAAAGACCCCCAAAATAAAAAAATGCCCTACCCTATTCTAAATTAAAAAAGTTCAAAGCTCTTTTACCTTACCAGCCCTGAAAAGGGCCATTTGCGGGGCATGCCCCAAATAATTCAGCTCTTTTGCCTGTAAAAAAACCATACAATACCCCCCCAACATTACAACCCACCACCCACATACCCCTAATCTAACCCAAACCCCCCTTAAATAAACCTAACACTAAGCCCCTGAAGATCTTCCTACCTTATCTTCACCATGCCAGGTTCACCGATCCGTCCTCGGAAGTCTTGATCCAAGCCTCGGAAGTGTTGATCCAAGCCCAAGCGGGGGGCTGAAGAGTGACGTCCATCCTCGGGCTGAAGTCTGGATCCAAGCGGCGGCTGAAGAAATCCATCATCGGGCTGAAGTCGGAAGTCCATCATCGGGATGAAGTCTTCTATCAAGCAGCATCTTCAATCTTCTTTCTTCCGGAGCGGAGCGGAGCCATCTTCTTCCCAGCCGACGCGGATCCATTCTCTTCTAACGACGCCTACTAGCCGAATGACGGTTCCTTTAAATGACGTCATCCAAGATGGCGTCCGTCGAATTCCGATTGGCTGATAGGATTCTATCAGCCAATCGGAATTAAGGTAGGAAAATTCTGATTGGCTGATGGAATCAGCCAATCAGATTCAAGTTCAATCCAATTGGCTGATCCGATCAGCCAATCAGATTGAGCTTGCATTCTATTGGCTTTTCCGATCAGCCAATAGAATGCGAGCTGAATCTGATTGGCTGATTCCATCAGCCAATCAGAATTTTCCTACCTTAATTCCAATTGGCTGATAGAATCCTATCAGCCAATCGGAATTCGACGGACGCCATCTTGGATGACATCATTTAAAGGAACCGTCATTCGGCTAGTAGGCGTCGTTAGAAGAGGATGGATCCGCGTCGGCTGGGAAGAAGATGGCTCCGCTCCGGAAGAAAGAAGATTGAAGATGCTGCTTGATAGAAGACTTCATCCCGATGATGGACTTCCGACTTCAGCCCGATGATGGATTTCTTCAGCCGCCACTTGGATCCAGACTTCAGCCCGAGGATGGACGTCACTCTTCAGCCCCCCGCTTGGCTTGGATCAACACTTCCGAGGCTTGGATCAAGACTTCCGAGGATGGATCGGTGAACCTGGCATGGTGAAGATAAGGTAGGAAGATCTTCAGGGGCTTAGTGTTAGGTTTATTTAAGGGGGGTTTGGGTTAGATTAGGGGTATGTGGGTGGTGGGTTGTAATGTTGGGGGGGGTATTGTATGTGTTTTTTTACAGGCAAAAGAGCTGAATTCTTTGGGGCATGCCCCGCAAAGGGTCCTGTTCAGGGCTGGTAAGGTAAAAGAGCTTTGAACTTTTTTTATTTAGAATAGGGTAGGGCATTTTTTTATTTTGGGGGTCTTTGTTATTTTATTAGGGGGCTTAGAGTAGGTGTAATTAGTTTAAAATTGTTGTAATATTTTTCTGTTTGTAAATATTTTTTTATTTTTTGTAACTTAGTTCTTTTTTATTTTTTGTACTTTAGTTAGTTTATTTAATTAATTGTAGTTATTTGTAGGTATTTTATTTAATTAATTTATTGATAGTGTAGTGTTAGGTTTAATTGTAGGTAATTGTAGGTAGTTTATTTAATTTATTTATTGATATTGTAGTGTTAGGTTTAATTGTAACTCAGGTTAGGATTTATTTTACAGGTAATTTTGTAATTATTTTAACTATTATTAACTATTTAATAGCTATTGTACCTGATTAAAATAAAACAAAGTTGCCTGTAAAATAAATATTAATCCTAAAATAGCTACAATATAATTATTATTTATATTGTAGCTATATTAGGGTTTATTTTACAGGTAAATATTTAGCTTTAAATAGGAATAATTTATATAATAAGAGTTAATTTATTTCGTTAGATTTAAATTATATTTAATTTAGGGAGGTGTTAGTGTTAGGGTTAGACTTAGCTTTAGGGGTTAATAACTTTAATATAGTGGCGGCGACGTTGGGGGCGGCAGATTAGGGCTTAATAAATGTAGGTAGGTGGCGGCGATGTTAGAGCCGGCAGATTAGGGGTTAATAATATTTAACTAATGTTTGCGAAGCGGGAGTGTAGCGGTTTAGGGGTTTTTATTAGAATAGCGGTGAGCTCCGGTCGGCAGATTAGGGGTTAATGTTTGAAGTTAGGTGTCGGCGATGTTAGGGAGGGCAGATTAGGAGTTAATACTATTTATTATAGGGTTATTGAGGCGGGAGTGAGGCGGATTAGGGGTTAATAACTTTATTATAGTAGCGGTGCGGTCCGCTCGGCAGATTAGGGGTTAATAAGTGTAGGTAGGTGGCGGCGACGTTGTGGGGGGAGATTAGGGGTTAATAAATATAATATAGGGGTCGGCGGTGTTAGGGGCAGCAGATTAGGGGTACATAAGGATAATGTAGGTGGCGGCGCTTTGCGGTCGGCAGATTAGGGGTTAATTATTGTAGGTAGCTGGCGGCGACATTGTGGGGGCAGATTAGAGGTTAATAAATATAATATAGGGGTCGGCGGTGTTAGGGGCAGCAGATTAGGGGTACATAAGTATAACGTATGTGGCGGTCGGCAGATTAGGGGTTAAAAAAATTTAATCGAGTGGCGGCGATGTGGGGGGGCCTCGGTTTAGGGGTACATAGGTAGTTTATGGGTGTTAGTGTACTGTAGAGCACAGTAGTTAAGAGCTTTATGAACCGGCGTTAGCCCAAAAAGCTCTTAACTACTGACTTTTTTCTGCGGCTGGAGTTTGGTCGTTAGATTTCTAACGCTCACTTCAGCCACGACTCTAAATACCGGCGTTAGAAAGATCCCATTGAAAAGATAGGATACGCAATTGACGTAAGGGGATCTGCGGTATGGAAAAGTCACGGCTGGAAAGTGAGCGTTAGACCCTTTCCTGACTGACTCCAAATACCAGAGGGCGGTAAAAACCAGCGTTAGGAGCCTCTAACGCTGGTTTTCACGGCTACCACCCAAATCTAGGCCTTAGGGTTTCATTCACTAACAATTTTTTTACTTTGGACTAATACGTGCACTACCCGACGCAAACAAAAGTTTCTGTCTAGCAGAGTTTATAATCAATGCTAAATAGTGTTCCACTCGTAATCTAGCCTAAAATCAGCAGATATTGAGTTCAAATATTTGATTAATCACAACAATAAATTACAATGTAAAAAAGATATAGACACTTCTTACATTTTATTAGATATATGATAATACTTCAAACATTATTTATCCAGAAAATGCTTAAATGGAGAGTTGGAAATAAAATTCTCCCTTAATCAATCCTTTTGTTCTTTTTAGGTTGTGATCAAAATTGATTATAAAAGAATAAAATTGTATTTTATCAGTTTCTCTTGGTTCAAATATATTGTATTTAAAATGTAACTCTATTTCAACAACTATATAATGTGAATTTGGTTTGTAAATTAATTGTAACTCATTTGGAATTTAATATTAGAAATGTTGAACTGATGAAAAAATAATCAATATCAGTTAGGATGTAAAATGGAATATAAAATACTGGCACATATATTTTCTTTTTCAATATGTATTTTAAAACCTATTTGTCTTTCTAGCTCATTAGGATTGTGCAGAGAAAAATATTCAAAAAGCAGTTTTGTAAAATTGTACAAGACCATCATATGCAGTATACTGTAATTACCAAACAAATAAAACAGTGCTATTAATTCAGGAAAAAATTAGAGACAGCTGAAAGTAGGACAGTTAAAATAAAGATGCTAGGATCAACGAGTTTATTCATTACTTACAAAATCCATTATATTAAAAATGTTTCATATATTAAGTTAGCAAAACAAGGACATTTTAAAGGCGTAAAAAAACATAGCAGCTGGTAGGCACTATTAAAGGAGTGAAAATAAAGGACAGATAAACATGAAAATTAATAGAAAGCAAATAAGATTGCTAGCTTTTTGGAATAGTCTGAATGTGGAGTATTACAATTCAGTGGGATTCTATTATGACTTTGAAAAGAAAAAAGACAGACATGCATTTTTGTTCCTTATTAAATAAACCACTGTAGGGATAGATCATCCGTCAGTTTAGCCCATAAACTGACCAAATACACGCTGTTTACTAAACACACTGGACAGCTGAACAAAATATCATCTTTGAGAAAACAGATGCAAAACGTGTCAGTTGATGCACTGGGTCAGTGAGACACCAATTCTGAACTGCAAGTTTGAACTTTTACTCATGTACTAATAAAAGGAAGAATTTTACCTAATATTCCTCCCCTAGTGGATTCATGTAATTGCACCCAATGGAAGGTTAAGTATGGTTAGATGGTTTGGGTCTAATATTGTTAGGATTATGTTATGCCCTGATGCTGGGGAAAATGCAAACTAAAGTCAGAATGGTACTGAAAAAGGGAAGGAAAACGAAAATGCAGTATAATAAGAACAGTGTTTGTTATGAACTTATTGCAATAATCAGCATATAAAGCAAGGCAGTGATTAAATTATAAACGGATTACTTATCTTCGAGTTTCAAATAAGGCATTAATATCAGTGTACAACAAGGATGGACAGGAACGTCACAGCTATATGCAGCATTATCACTCAGTGGAAACCACACTGTAGATTTCACAGGTGCTAATATCTGAGACCTCTCTCTATGATGTTTCCCAAATTTCTCCTCTCTTTCTCTAAAAAAATCTAATAATTAGTATTAGCAGGTGTGTCTAATGTTATGTCAATCATATTATTCTGTAGCAAGCGTGTTAGCAAAAGAAGAGTGTTCTCAAAACAAATGAATAATCTCACAGTAGAGGCTAGCACTATCTGTGTAGTAGAATGTTACATCCCATTTTTTCTAGATAAGAGTTTCTGCTATGAAAACATGATTAAGGGGCACGGCCCCGAAACGTCATGACTTTGTTTGTTCCTGTTACTTTTGTACACAATAAAATAAGGATTGTTTTGCAAGGAGACCACCTTGTTTGTTTTTCTGCTATGAAAACAGACAGGCTATGAAAGCAGACAGGCATAGTGAAACTGCTGAATGAGGATGTAGGAGGCTATTATTGGTATTTGGCTCTTTTAAGAGCCAAATATCCTTTTGTGCAAGTGAAACACACTAAGATCTGTGCAAAACCAGATATTAGTGTGTTTCACTTGCACAAGAGGAATATTTGTCTCCAAAAAGAGCTGGATACTGAAAATAGCCTAATTTTTCTGCATTCAGCAGTGAATACACATATCTTATATATTTATGTACTATATATGTATGCATACTATATATATATATATATATATATATATATATATATATATATATATATATATATATAAGTTGTGGAAGGAATTACTAATTTTCTATCCCCTACAGATGATATGGACATAAATATACAATCAAAGAAGAGTTCCCAAAAATACAAAAAAAATGTATTATTGAATATAATACTCAATATAAAACATTTCTAGTCATAAATATTTATAATTGTTGTTACAATATAATATGAAGATAAAACAAATGTATTGGAAAACATAGAAAAATATGTTAAATCAATCTATTTACCTATGTATCTATTCACCAAATAACATAAAATATTTATCGATCCTGAAGAAGGGATGTGTATTCTTGAAATATTTAGGTGAATCTCAAATATAATATAAAAATTATATTAAAAAAAATATTAAAAATATTAGTTAATTATCAGCTAGATTACGAGTTTTGCGTTATGAATGAAAAAGCATTGTTATGCTTCATAATGCTGCTTTTTCCCTAACGCCGCTATTACAAGTCTTATAGGTATAGGTGTACCGCACACCTTTTTGGCCATCACGTAACATCAGTACCGCACTTTTTAAAAAGTTATTTTTCAATGGGACTTCCATAGCGCCAGTATTTCGAGTTTGCCTGGGAGGCCAAAAAGTGAGCACTACACTCTATAACCACAAGATTCATACCGCTATCTAAAGTCAGGACCTATGAGTTTTACGTTACAAATCTGTAGCATAAAACTCATAACTAAAGTGTTACAGAGTACACTAACACCCATAGTCTACCTATTAACCCCTAAACCGAGGCCCTCCCATATCACAAACACTAAAATAAAATTATTAACCCCTAATCTGCCACTCTGGACATCGCCGCCACTAAATAAAATTATTAACCCCTATGCCGCTGCTCCCCGACATCGTCGTCACTATAATAAACCTATTAACCCCTAAACCGCCATCCTCCCGCATCGCAAACACTATTTAAAGATTATTAACCCCTAATCTGCCGTCCTCCCACACTGCCACTATATTAAACCTATTAACCACTAAACCGCAAGCCCCCCACAACCAAATATACTAAAATAAATTATTAACCACTAAACCTCTGACCTCCCACATCACTAACTCTAAATAAATATATTAATCCTTAACCCTAACGTAACCCTAAGCCAAACACCCCCTAACTTAAATATAATTAAAATAAATCTAAATAAACCTTACAATTATTAACTAAATAATTCTAATTTAAAACTAAATACATACTTATCTGTAAAATAAAACCTAAGCTAGCTACAATATAACTAACAGTTATATTGTAGCTAGCTTAGCTTTTATTTTTATTTCACAGGTAAGTTTGTATTTATTTTAACTAGGTAGACTTGTTAGTAAATAGTTATTAACTATTTAATAACTACCTAGCTAATATAAATACAGTTATCTGTAAAATAAAACCTAACCTGCCTTACACTAAAAACTAACATTACAATAAAATAAAAATAATTAAATTATTAAAATATAATTTTCTAAATTGCAAAAAAATAAACACTAAATTACAAAAAAATAAAAAACGAAATTATCAAAAATTAAAACAAAATTATCAAAATAAAGAAGCCCCCCCAAAATAAAAAACCCTAGCCTACACTAAACTGCCAATGTTCCCTAAAAGGGCCTTTTGTGAGGCATTGACCCAAAGAAATCAGCTCTTTTACCTGTAAAAAACAAAATACAAACACCCCCCAACAGTAAAACCCACCACCCAACCAACAACCCCCCAAAATAAAAATCTAAATAAACCTAAGTTTACCATTGCCCTGAAAGGGGCATTTGTATGGGCATTTAGCTCTTTTACATTGCCCAAACCAAAAGCTAAAGACTCACCCAAAAAAACCTTTAAAAAACCCTAACCCTTGACGATCCACTTACAGTTAACGAAGTCTGGACATCCATCCTCATCCAGCCGGTGAAGTCATCATCCAGGCGGCAAGAAGTCTTCATCTGGGTGGTCTCTTCCATCTTCATCCAGCCAGCGAAGTCCTCATCCAGACGGCAAGAAGTCTTCATCCAGACGGCATCTGCTATCTTCATCCATCCGGCGCGGAGCGGGTCCATCTTCAAGACATCCGGTGCGGAGCATCCTCTTCTTACGATCGTCACTGAAAAATGAAGTTTCCCTTTAAGTGACGTCATCCAAAATGGCGTCCCTTACATTCCTATTGGCTGAAAGATTTCTATCAGCCAATAGGAATTAAAGGGGAAAAAATCCTATTGGCTGTTGCAATGAACCAATAGGATTAAGCTTTCATCCTATTGGCTTATCCAATCAGCCTATAGGATTGAGCTCTCATTTTATTGGCTGTTCCCCTTTAATTCCTATTGGCTGATAGAAATCTTTCAGCCAATAGGAATGTAAGGGACGCCATCTTGAATGACATCACTTAAAGTGAAACTTCATTTTTCATTACGCAACGGCACCAACGTGAAGCGTCACCACCTATCAGTTTACAACTCATTGTCATAGTAACATATACACAGAAGTAAGATTGTTTACATCGTCTTGTAAGGGAAAATGCTGTACGATCAGCAATCATAGGTACACTGTACTAAGTGCTATATCGTTATAGTGATATGAGGCTTCATGCAAATCGCAACCACAGATGGCATAACATTATCATCAATAGCCATCAAACACAATATTCACTTGTACAGCGTACATCCATCATCCCATTACCAAGAGGAAAACTATTGCCAATGTATACAGTTAAAAACATATCATATCCAAATCATATATATCCCAAAGAAATATAAACACACAGTGGAAAGTAACAGGTGGTTATATGGCAAGGAGGAAGCCCCTAATAGTTTTAACCGTAGAAGTGCACGTCCCAGAAACACTCTTAGCATAGTGGATACCATTGGGGCAAGTCATCTGGTAATGAGAATGCAAATAACAACATGAGTGATAAGGTCATCATCAGCTCAGTCACAGTCTTTTTCTGGGGTGGCTACGAGGTCTACAGCCAAACCCCTGATACCCACAGACCAAAAAGAACTAGACGTTCTCACATCAGGAGATGGGGACACAAGCCGCAAAAAACAACAGAAAAAGAAATGTGTATTGTATTCAATCTGAGCAGCAGATCCCTTAGTGACACAGAGATTTCAGTATTAAACATAGGATTGTCCTTTTGTACCTACCCCTAGGTGCGATACCTTCAAAACATTTGTTGATATCCATAAGCTGCAAAGGCAGCTCAAGTTAAAAGAGCACTTTAAGGATAGTGTAACAATGACATTACCTGTGTTTAAAAAACCATCAGCCTTTGAACCAACTAACACGCATCCATCAATAAAGGGCTTTACACGTATGTTATGCAATGATGTAAGGCATACACAATCTTTCACCACTTACCCAAATTTAAATAAAGAGTAACGACTGGCCATTAAAGATCTAAGTAACAACAGCAGTATAATTATTCGCCCGGCTGACAAGGGCGGGTCCATTGTCATACAGGACTATGTTGATTATAGAACCACAGCCTTAAGACAGCTCTCAGATACCACAGTCTACATGAAACTGAAAGTAAATCCCACAATGAGCTTTAAAATGGCAATTGATGAATATCTGAAAAGGGGGTATGAGTCCAGTTTGCTATCTGAACAGGAGGCTGATTTTTTAACTACTGACCATCCAAAAAACCCCATATTGTATTTACTACCTAAGGTACATAAAACCTTTAAGGATCCCTTATTGTCATTACTGTCTATCTTGGCCATCTATATAGATTTCCATCTACAGCCAGTGGTAAAAGGTACCCGTATCTACAAGATTCACCCAGTTTAATAACAATTTTGAGGAACTATAAAGGGCTGTAGGCCAGTGATATCCTTGTCACCATGGATGTGGACAGCCTATATACCTCGATTCCACATAGTGGAGGTGTTTTATGGCTGTCAGGTCCATGGTGACTGGTGACCATCTGTATGAGGGACCCTCTATCGAATTTCTCTGTGAGTTGTTAACTCTATGTCTTTAAAATAATTTCTTTAGATTTGAAAGGGACTATTACTTACAAATCTCTGGGACAGCCATGGGTTCAAATATGGCACCCACATATGCTAATCTTTACATGGCATGGTACGAGCAGGTGGCCATGAAACCGTTTGTTCACCCCCACATCAGATATTATGTACGCTACATGGATTATGTGTTTTTGGTGTGGGGGGAGGTAATGCAATCGAGTTGGAACAGTGGGTGTCATGTTTGAACTCAATGGACTGTCCCATACAATTTAAATTGGAATACAGTGAGACTGTGATACATTTTTTAAACCTTAATATATACAAGGTTGATGCCTGTGATGGTTGCTCCTTTGGTACGTTGTTATATATACAAAACCAACTGACTGCAATTCCTTATTAGAACCTAGGAGCTTCCATCCCAGACACCAAAGACGGGGATAGTCACCTCTCAACTTACGTAAGTTATTTATAATAACCGTGAGGTACCCACAATGATGAAGCAGCTGACAGAGATGGAGACTAAACTAGTAACAAGAGGTTATGACAGTGAAATGGTTCGAGCTACCAAGGAGAGGTTACTGGGTGTGCCAATGGAAAACAAGTGCAAGGAATCCAGTGTGGATGTCCAGCAATTACATTTTGTGACCACTTACACCCCTATGTGTGAGAGTCTGAAAAGGTCGGTACAACAGCATTGGTCTCTACTCGAATCGGATCCATCACTCCCATTTCAAAAGATGAAGCCACCACAGATGGTATATCGAAGGGCAGATAACCTAAGGGATCTGTTGGTGAAAACCGATCCAATTGAATGTTATAACAAGGATACTTGGTTAAAGACCTCAAAGAAGGGTTGCTTCATGTGCGGAAGCTGTATAACATGCAACAGCATGATGAGTGGTAAAACTTTCCAACATCCCCACACCAATAAACATTACACCATCCTCCACAGGTAAGTGTGTACAAGTACACATGTTATATACATGTTAATCTGTCCATGCTCTTTGGTGTATATTGGATAGACGGTGACAAGCTTCAGAGACAGGATGGCCAACCATTGTTGTGCCATCTGCGAGGCCCTCAGTAAGGGGGATTTGGAAAAACCAGTGGCACGCCTCTTTGCCAAGTATAACCATGGCATTTCAAGTCTTAGATCAATGCTGATCGACCATGTCCCTCCTTTAGTTAGGGGTGGCAACAGGGCTAAAAAGCTTCTGCAAATGGAAACCAAATGGATCCATAAATTGGGCACCCTGATACCAAAAGGACTGAATACCTTCCTTGACTTTGCACCATTTTACACCAAATGATTGGTGACTGGACTCACACATCAATACAATGGCAGAAAGAGATTACCCAATGTGGATCCACATGGATGTTCGTTCTATTGGGTACCCACGGGTCTCTACCTATATTCCTAGAGTTATGAAGGGGGTATAAGGGTGAATTGAGGATGCATATGGTTGGGTAACAACTCTATAAATAATGCTATGCTATGTGGTTGCTCTGTGTAAATGCATATGTTTACAATTGTGTGTTTATATTCCTTTGGGATATATATGATTTGGATATGATATGTTTTTAACTGTATACATTGGCAATAGTTATCCTCTTGGTAATGGGATGATGGATGTACGCTGTGCAAGTGAATATTGTGTTTGATGTCTATTGATGATAATGTTATGCCACCTGTGGTTGCGATTTGCATGGAGCCTCATATCACTATAACTATATAGCACTTAGTACAGTGTACCTATGATTGCTGATCGTACAGCATTTTCCCTTACAAGATGATGTAAACAATCTTACTTCTGTGTATACGTTACTATGATAAGGAGGTGTAATCCGAGTGGGGGTGACGCGTCACGTTGGTGCCGTATCGTGATGATGTCACCACGGGTCAATACGGTGGAGCTAATGATGTTAATGGGTATTTAAGACAGGTGGAGGTATGTAGGGTTATATACTTTTTGGGTCCGTTATTTGGAGCTAAACCTGACATTTGACACCGAAACGTTATGTCTTTTTAATGATACAATGAATTAAATGTTATATTTTATTAATACCAGTGAGTGCCTATTCTTTGATGGGATTCTGGATGTGGTTCTAAAGTGTACCCTGGCAGCTGACTCATACCGTAAGATTGTGCTCATCCTTCCTTGGGGACTCAATATATACCGTTTATGTATATATATATATATATAAAATATGATATAACTAAATATCCTTTCCTTAGTTATATAAGGTATAATTTGTTATAAGTATTAAATCAAGTAAAATATTGAGAGTGCATCACAACAAAAAAAAAAAATTATAGTCTTTCTAGTTCAAAAGAATTTGGCGGTAAATTATAGTCTTTCTAGTTCAAAAGAATTTGGCGGTAATTGATTGCATGCCACAGTTTCATCTTACAACAGCAAAGGCTTAATAAATAAATACTTCCAAGCAATTTTTGTTTGAATAAAAAAACATACTGAAAAATTATCTAAAGCAAATATAAATACAAAGGTAGAATATGGGTAAGCCATTTAAAATTGTATGCATCCTTTTATTAATTTGGTTTAACATGTGATATGCTCTTATTCTAAGTTTTAAGAGATTAAAAAATAAAATAAAGTAACACATTTCCATATGGTTATGGTTAATAACTAAAATACAGTAATCACAATTTATACATTATTCATTTTTAAAAATCAATGTATTATGAAGCAAATTTTAACCACATTTTACTATTCTGTATGGCAACTACTGATTCCAAATCTTTTTTTCGATACAATTTTGGAGCAATTTTGCACAGATTTCGCTATTTCTTTGGAGTAATTTTAGTCTGCTAGAGCGCTATAGGGAAATTAACGACCGCCACAAAAGCGTCATTATTTTACCTCCCTATAGCGCTGCTATTACAGGTTTTGTAAAACGCGGCTTGCGCAGGCGATATGGTTGCTTTGAGCTCCATACCTCACCCAAATACAAGCAGTGTTTTGATGTTCTCGTGCACGATTTCCCCATAAACATCAATGGGGAGAGTCGGCTAAAAAAAGCCTAACACCTGCGATCCCGAAAACAAAAGCTCTGTAACGCAGTCCCATTGATGACTATGGGTAAAGAAAAACTTACGTTTAAACCTAACACCCTAGCATAAAAACCATGTCTAAAAACCCCTAATCTGCTGCCCCTAACATCTCTGCAACCTACATAATTTTATTAACCCCTAATCTTCTGCCCCTAACATCGCCGCCACCTAAATAAAACTATTAACCCCTAATCTGATGCTCCTGATATCGCCGCCACCTACATTACAGTTAGAAACACATAATCTGCCGCCTCCAATGTCTCTGCCACTATACTAAAGTTATTAACCCCTAAACCTCTGGCCTCCCACATCTCTAACACTAAATAAATATATTAACCCCTAAACCTAACCCTAACCCTTATGTAACCCTAACCCTAAGCATAACCTTATCCCTAACGTAACCCTAAGCATAAGCATAACCCTAACGTAAACCTAAGAATAAGTCTAACCCTAACCCCCCTAACTTAAATATAATTAAAATAAATCTAAATTAAACTTACAATTATTACCTAAATAATTCCTATTTAAAACTAAATACTTACCTGTAAAAAAAACCTAAGATAGCTACAATATAACTAATCGTTATATTGTAGCTAGCTTAGGTTTTATTTTTATTTCACAGGTAAGTTTGTATTTATTTTAACCAGGTAGACTAGTTAGTAAATAATTATTAACTATTTACTAACTACCTAGTTAAAATAAATACAAATTTACCTGTAAAATAAAACCTAACCTGCCTTACACTAAAACCTAACATTACAATAAAATAAAATAAATTAAATTAATAAAATACAATTATCTAAATTACAAAAAAAAATAAACACTAAATTACACAAAATAAAAAACAAAATTATCAAAAATAAAAATGAATTACTCCTAATCTAATAGCCCTATCAAAATAAAAAAGCCCACCCAAATATTTTTTGCGGGACATTGCCCTAAAGAAATCATCTCTTTTACCTGTAAAAAAATACTAACACCCCCAAACAGTAAAACCCACCACCCCCCTAACCAAACCCCCAAATAAAAACCTATCTAAATAAACCTAAGCTAACCATTGCCCTAAAAATGGCATTTGGATGGGCATTGCCCTTAAAAGGGCATTTAGCTCTTTTACATTGCCCAAACCCTAATCTAAAAATAATCTAAAGAAAACTCACCCAATAAACCCTTAAAAAAAACTAACACTAACCCCCAATGATCCACTTACAGTTTTCGAAGACCGGACATCCATCCTCATCCAGGCGGCAGAAGTCTTCATCCAAGCGGGCAGAAGTCCTCATCAAAGCCGGCAGAAGTCTTCATCCAAGCGGGCAGAAGTCTTCATCCAGACGGCATCTTCTATCTTCATCCATCCAGTGCTGAGCGGGTCCATCTTCAAGACATTCGTCGCGGAGCATCCACTTCTTACGATCGTCGATGGAAAATGAAGTTTCCCTTTAAGTGAGGTCTTCCAAGATGGCGTCCCTTACATTACGATTGACTGATATAATTCTATCAGCCAATAGGAATTAATGGGGAAAAAATCCTATTGGCTGTTGCAATCAGCCAATAAGATTGAGCTTTCCTCCTATTGGCTGATTGGAACAGCCAATAGAATGAAATAGAACAGCCAATAGAATGAATAGAGTGTACTTGTAATCTAGCTGAGTGTTAGCTAATATTCCCTTTTCAATATATGAATGTATTACATTTTCAGATTTAATATTACATTTTCCAGACACTGACCTTTTTCCAGACATTGCAATTGTGCCTGCAATATTGTTGCATATATATAACACCCTTATAGCTTGTGCTTTAAACGTTTTTATATTAATAAAACTTTTTAAAATTTCAGTAAGCGCCCTGACAGACTACTGATGCCTATTGCTGTTCCAATAAGAGGGTGTTAAACGTTATTTACATAGAAATAATATTACATTGAGGTTTCTTTATGCATACAAGTACATAAGCTATAAGAAACAGATTTAATATTTGTGAAGTTTGTGATGGTAACCCCTTTTTTTCACTGTGCAATCAAAAACTCATTTACATGTGTGGTATTAATTTTTTGTAATCTGAATAAATCCTCAACATTGATTAACCTTGGCATGGTGGACATACTTCAATAGTCACATCTGGACCTCAACATCTATAAATGGTCTGTTTTTAATTTGTATTTTAATATTTGCACATTTACATATTCACACTGTCACGTTTATCACTAAGAGAACAAGCTTTTTCATAACCGGGCTTTAAATCAGGATTGCGGGAAACATGACTTTAATAGAAACCTATTGCAATCCATTTCCATACGCTCCACTGCATAACCATCTGAGGGCTAAGATTACAAGTGGCGTGCTAACATATAAATATTGCCCCCGCACTAAATTGTGCACATATTACAAGTTGAAAGTAAAAGCAACCGCAGGAGCGCAAACTAAATTTGCGCTTTTCGGGTTAGCGGGACTAAAGTACTTGCCTAAAGGGTTAGGGCTAAATAGAAAGTTGAACCACACACAACATAAATAAATTAAAATAAATTGTTACACTCATTAATACACTATCTGATACAAATTATTCCTATAAATATATTTTTTAAAAAGTTATTGTCGCATCTCCAGTAAGAGGTTTAACCCTGGTGACCAATCAAAAGTGGAGGGCTGACCTATGTGACCAATAAGAAGTGGAGGTGTGTCTAACCATAGCATATCGTTAACGTCACAACAGAACACATGCCCGGATGACGATTGGAAATCCACAGTTGACGCCAGCACTGCTGCCTTGATTATCTGTTAAACCTCTTTTGAAAGATTTATCCATGATTTAATTCAAATTCCCCTCTCTATAACCCACTGGGGGATCCCTCACTGAATACAAGAATACGGTCAGTGTATAAACCAGGGGAGTCTCAGAGTGACGAAAGGGGAGGATACGCCTTGAAAACATCATAATGCTAAGGCCTTTTATATACCTCATCATACTTGAGGTTGAATCCGGTGAGTGTGCATTTTTAATCATTCCTCAACACTTATAAAAATCGCCTTAAACACACTACACTAGGAGAACCCCCTGTGCGCTTGTCCCACTTTCTGTTTTCTAGATCTGTATTGGAGGATCCTCTTTTGGAGGGAAATCTATTTGTGGAATGAGTCGCACTCCTTTGGGGACTTGGAACAAGTCCCAGAGATACAGAGAGACACATATCTGTGGACTGGCCAGATTTATCATATTTACTAACTGTAAAGACTGCTGCTATTTGTAGCATTGGATCAGTGCAGAATATTATAACTCTGTCTGGGTTTGTGTATTACCATTATACGAGTGTTATCTAATTGTATATACACACTTTTTATAATAGTTTTTTATTTTGCGCTTTTACATTTCATACAGATATACATAGTAACATAGTAACATAGTAGATGAGGTTGAAAAAAGACAGAAGTCCATCAAGTTCAACCTATACAAATCTAAAATACTTACAAGCTCCAGTTAAGCTTAAATAATCCCACTAAAAGGTGACCCATTTAATACTAGCAATCATATCTATGAATTTCGTTTATAGACAGAAATGTATCCAAACATTTTTTAAATGTATCTAGGATATTGGCATTCACTACCTCCTTTGGTAATGAGTTCAACAATTTTATTGCTCTTACAGTGAGAAAACGTTTCCGTTGCAGGAGATTAAATCTTCTTTCCTCCAACCTTAAATTGTAACCTCTTGTCACAAACAATTTTCTTGGAATAAGCAGAGCTTCTGCCATCTCTGTATATGGGCCTTGAATATATTTATATAAAGTAATCATGTCACCTCTCAAGCACCTCTTTTCTAAAGAAAACAGACCCAGTTTGGCTAGCCTCTCCTCATATCTTAAATTCCCCAATCCCCTTATTAGCTTTGTGGCCCTTCTCTGAACTTTTTCTAGTTCTGCAATATCTTTTTCGCAAATGGTCCCCAGAACTGCACTACATACTCAAGGTGAGGTCTTACCAGGGCTTTATATAGTGACAGAATTATGCTTTCCTTCCTTGAATCAATGCCTCTTTTTTTTTTTTAAATAAAGATTTTTATTGAGAAAATTAGGTACAAACATGAATAACATTAATATCCACGCAGGGATAGAATTTTGTTTGTATAAACACAATTTCCAAGTAACTTAAGACAAAGAAAAAAAACAGTTAGTCAAGAACAAATTATGACGACCAGCAGTGGAGTCCTGATATCTTAAGACAATCTATAAATAGAGAGGCAAGGGACATAGGAAAAAATACTGACAAGAAATTAATAAAGGACAGTCTTCAAAGTTACCAAAATGATTTCTCATTTTCTGATATTGGACATTATATGCAGAAATTCACATATTCAAAGAGTTCTCGTAGATAAATAGGGAGGGAAAGGGAAAAAGAGAAAAAAAAAAGGGGGGAGGGGGGAAGGGTGGGAGAGAAGAAGAGAGGGGTATGCTAGGGAGGGGGGAGAAAGGAAAGAGGGGATCAGGAAAGGCAACTCAGACCCCTCAGGGGAGAAACTTCTCTACCCATGGACGCCATATATCAAGGTAAGTATCAAATGCGTCCATGGCCGTATATGTGTAAGATTCCATATTGTAGAGGTATGTGACAGTAGACATGACCTGTTTGATAGATGGGGGGGATCTCTGCTTCCAAGCTTTCGCTATCTCAAGTTTAGTGGACATTAGCAAATATATGGTTAGATATTTTTGTGCTGTGGTAAGTGGAGGGAAATCTAAATGCAGGATACATGTTTGGGGGCTGAGTGGGAGAGTGATGCCTAGTTGTCTGAGTATGTTGAAAAGTCGGGTCCAAAGGGGTGTGAGAAGAGGGCAATACCACCAAATGTGACTCTGTGTGCCAAGGAGGCCACAGCCTCGAATCAATGCCTCTTTTAATACATGCTAGTATCTTATTAGCCTTTGAAGCCGCTGCCCTACATTGTGCACCCATCTTTAGATTGTTATCTATTACTACTCCCAAATCCCTTTCTTCCTCTGTTTGGCTAAGTCTTGTCCCATTTAAATACTACGTTGCCTGCTTATTTTTACTTCCTAAATGTAGAACCTTGCATTTTCCTGTATTAAATCTCATTTTCCATTTACCTGCCCATACTTCTAATTTTTGCAGGTCCCTTTGCAACAAAATTTCATCCTGCTCTGACCTAATGACTTTACTTAACTTAGTAACATCTGCAAAAATAGAGATGTCACTATTTAATCCTTGCTCCAAGTCATTTATAAAAATATTAAAAAGAACAGGGCCCAGTACTGATCCATGGGGGACTCCACTGATTACCTTTGTTCAATCTGAGTATGATCCATTTACTACTACTCATTGCTCCCTATCTTTTATCCAGTTATGTATCCATGATCTAACATTTTCAGCTATTCCCAGTCCCTTTATTTTGTGCATTAGTCTCTCATGTGGCACTGTATCCAACGCCTTTGCAAAATCTCAGTATATCACATCAACTGCTTCCCCTTTATCTATATTTTTACTTACTTCCTCATAGAATCTATATATATAAAAACACATTTTCTAGGACATCACCTCTAGTATTCAAATATCTAAATGTAGAATTAAATGTATATGTCTAAATGCTTGGGGAAAAAAAGGCTTTTTCCAGTATACAAAGCCAAAAAATATTATAACAAAATATTTATATCCCCATACTTGCTTAGAAAAACAATGTGTAATATTGCCTAAAGAAAGCAAAGATAACATTAACAATGTTTAATCTGTCAGGCCGCTCCTGTGTCGGCTCCTGTGTCACCGCTTCTGTTGCCATGGCCGCTGCCATGGATGTGGCAGTTCCTGTGGGAGTGCGGCAATGATGTAATCACCACACGCCCCATCTACCATTCTGATGCCAGCCAGATCACCTGTAGGCCTTCCTTTTTTGTGTATCTGCGCCTATCTAAGTACAAGGATTTCTCTCCTCTTTGCCCAAGTATAGGTTGTATTTGCTTTCTGCTGGGTGCATTTCCCTGAACTGCTGTATATCTGTGATTGCCTATTTGTTCTATTGCTTAACCCCTGAACTGCTGAGATACATTTTGGACTGCCTATTTGTTGCCTGAAACCCGCTTGCCTCTGACCATTCTATTGTTTAACCCCTGAACTGCTGATATACTTTTGGACTGCCTATTTGTTGCCTTAATCCATCTTACCACTGACTACTCTCCTGCTTATTCCCTGATTTGCTGTGTATCATTGGACTGCCTGATCTTACTGACTCCTGCTTGTCTCAGACCATCCTCTGCTTTTCCCTTGGTGCCGTGAGGGATTTCCCTGTCTACTGTGAGTATTGCTTACCTCATTTTCTACCTGTTTCACTTGTTCTGTGATATTTCCTTATCTTTCTACTTGACGCTGGGATAAGAAGACTACTGGCCAGGAGTGGTCTGATAGGGAAATATCCCATGAACATTACATTATACTTGGGCCATGGACCCAGATGAGGTAGCAAGAGCAGTCTCTCTCCAGGGACAAATGCTGGGAACCCATGCCATGCACCTGCAAAGTCTGGAAACCAAGTTGGAGATCATTACTGCCATGCTTTCCTCACTTGTTGCAAACAAAACCACTACTCCTGTTGCCCCACAACCTACCCCTGTTACCAGTGCCACAGGTCCTTCCTAAGTAAGTATGATGACACAACGGATTGCTTTCTCAATCAGTGCAGACTGCATTTTTGCAACAATCCTCAAACCTTCCAGTCTCATCAGGCAAGGATCACCTCTATTGTTTCTTTATTAAAGGAAAATGTTCTAGCCTGGGTATCTCCCCTTTTGGAACAGAGTGCTCAGTTATGGAACAATGCTGATTCCTTAATTTCTGCACTGTCTTCTTTATTCAAGACTTCAGGTCGCACCGCTGCTGCAGAGTACTCCCTCTTGGATCTCCCCCAGAATAATTGGTCAGTGGCACAATATGCCATCGAATTCTGCACCTTGGCACTTGAGACCAGTTGGGATGACAGTACCCTCAAGGCAGCATTCCGAAGAGGACTACATGATCGCATCAAGGATGAACCCACTTATCATGACATTCCACCTTCTCTGCATGAATTCATCTCGCTATGTATCAGTCTGAAATCTTGCTTCCAAGAGCGACAAGCTGAGAGAGAAAGGACTCACAGACCCTATCCTACTCGCCCCCCTACTCAACTACCTGTTAGACCATGCTCCTTCAGCATCCTCTGCTACTCCTGAGGAGGAAACTATGGACCTTTCTTCCCTTAAATCCACTGAGGCTGAAAGACAAAGAAGAAGACGGTTACTCTTATGCTTTTATTGTGGTTCTAGCTCACACCAACTCAAGAATTGTGATCTCTGGCCGGGAAAAGCCAATGCTTAGAGGATAGAAGTGGGATACCTCTAAGCATGGCCACTACCAATTCCCCTCACTCTTTTCAGATACTGGTACTCAATACCCTTACTTTCCTCCGGTACTCTGTTCACGCAGAGGCCTTTATTGATTCAGGGGCTGCCGGAAATTTCCTTGATCATCGTTTAATTATAAATGCAGGCTTGCCTCTTCTCCAGAAATATGCAATGTCTCAAAATCACCACTCTAGATGGCACACCCCTTGGTTCAGGTTTAATTCATTTTGAATCAGCACCCCTAACCATGACCATGGGAGTCCTACACTCTGAACAGTTACAATTTGATGTCATTCAGTCTCCTGTACAACCAGTTTTCCTTGGTCTTCACTGGCAACTCAAACACAATCCTCACTTTGATTGGGCTAAGGGACAACTGGTATCCTGGAGTAAGTCCTGTTTCCATTCCTGACTGGCTAAAGTTACTCCTTTGCATCACACCCCTGTAGCCGATCTTCAAACCTCCTCTACTCTTCTTTCGGTCTATGCTGAATATGCAGACGTTTTTGAAAAGAAGGCAGCGGATGTGCTACCACCTCACAGGCCTTATGACTATAAGATAGACCTGCTTCCTGGAGCCCCACTTCCTAAAGGAAGGGCATATCCATTGTCCAAAGTCGAAACCAAAGTCATGGAAGAACATATCCAAAGGCTTTATCCGCCCTTCCTCCTCTCCTGCTGGGTCTGGTTTCTTTTTTGTCAGTAAAAAGGACAGTGGTTTAAGACAGTTAATATATTTATTTATTTTGTAAATAAATTTATCTCATATATTTATATTCCCTTTTACAGTAGCGCTGATACTTTGTTTCTATTTTTTAGTTATACTTGTTTGTTGTATCATTATGAGTCAGCAGCACACTGAAGATTTGGAAGACTCCATATTTAACACTTTTGGAGATAACAGCAACAGATGCAATAGAAATAGAGGTATTAGACTTCCGGCGAGCGGTCGGCTAAGATGGCTGCAGCATTCTGAGGCTCTTGCACAGACCGGGTGTTTTGAGCTTATTTACAGCTTCATCCAACTGAATTATTATCTACAGGCCGGCGGGTAACTGCCGGTGCTTGGAGAGGTCGATACCAACACAAGATTTCTGCATTGTGTGATATTGGGGACCGATTTCTAGTGGCGCTTTAGAGGCCTAGTTGAAGACGGCGCAGTGAGAAGATGCCAGCAGCTGTCAGGCCATCTGCATACCTAACCGGGGCTAACACTCGCAGAGGAGTTTGGAACTGCTGGTGACCGGAGTGGATGTGGAAGTGTACCGGCACTTGAAAATACTTTCCGCACAGACTGGCTGATCTGATAATACCTCGGAGGGTCGGGGCTCCGCTCTGAGGTTTCGGTGACAAGCTGTGACACGCTGAGACGCTGTGACCCTGCAGATCCGGTAAGCTCCATGTTATTGTCGGGAGCACTAGCGCTACCGGGCTATTTATACACCAAAGGGCACGTTAGTGACATACTATACCCCATAACAGCAGTAGCTAGGCACTGGATGTGACTAACTTTTATCCCCAATCTTGAGCGTTAGGAGCTAGAGGGGAATAATCCCACAAGTTGGCTGAGGACAATTCCATCAGATATTATGGGAACACTCTGGACATTTGCACATTATGATAAACAACCATAGCTAGCTGACAAGCTACGTGTCTCCTCTTATAATAAACTCCCATCCCACATGTTTAAACTGATAAGGCCTGCACTGTGGAGAACTGTGATGCAGCATATAACTCTAGCTCCTCCATAAGCTTTATGACTGGAGAAGAACACCAGGTGCTGAGTGCACTCTACAGCCTTATTTACTGTGCTTGAAATTAATAAATGCAGCCTACTTCTGTGAAGCTTTAGATAACTTCTCTGGACAAGGAACCTAATGTGTAAAATGGACTGAAATGCACCCCAGATAATGTCAATGGGTCTGTGGTGACCTACATTATATCACACTCGCTTTAAGGCTACTCTAAGTTTAATGTGTCTCTAATGTGACAGCTCTGTGAAGTATCTGATTACCAATTTTAATGCTTTGCAAGTGTTTTTGCTGATTTGCAATTCTAACATCAGAAAAGATTTAACCCATGCCTGACTGAAATATTTAGCATCCCTACTGCAAGGGAAGTGAAGCTCCTGAAACCTGATTACAAAGAAATAGAGGTATTAACCTATTAAATGGTAACATAGAACAACCCATAGGAGATCCATTAACCCTTTTTAGACATCTAGAAAAACTTTTAACTACAGATGCTAAAGAATGGAAAGACCTTATCCTATTAGAAAATTACATACTACATAATATAATCCCTAGGGGACTTAGAATCTTTAAATTTCCAGCATTTGACTTAGAGGAAGTGGAGTTTAGTACAGAGTGGGATCAAATATTACACGATTGTTCCATTAAATTAATAAAATGACTTATCAAATATAGGGAAATGAAGTTAGAGAAAGTTAAAACTGAAATTGAAACAGCTTTGAAAACAGTACAACCCTATAAAAATGAACAAAAATTGAAGGAATTTATTGATAACATCCAAAAAAGAATGGATAATTTTGATAAAGAGTTAGCAGCAAACAAGGCGAAAAAATTGAAGTGTGATTTGGAGGATTGTAAAACCAATACAGTATATAGTTACAGTAATAAAACCAATGAGACATCTACTGAGAATATAGCGGTTAACCCAGAGGGAAAAGTTAACATAGATAGACAAGTGAATATCCAGACTCCTACAAATCCCAGGACACCTATTTTTCCTAAAATTACAAAACCAAACAAAGCTCATAATAATTATCACAAAAAGGGAAATAATCCTAATTACAACTATAAACCAAATCAAATTGAAGATTATAATAGATATACCCCACTACAGCAGGATGTCTATAATGAGGATTGGGAAGGGCAGGGAGCTAAACCTAAACTACCCTGGGGTCAAAATCACAATGAACAGGTATATACTGAACAAAAAATTTTTTTAGGAGTATCCCCCTGGAAACAGGGGAAACCACAAAGAAACAGATTCCACAGCAACACTGTAGAACATGAAATTCAAAGAAAACCAAAAAGGCGTTTAGATTCAAACGAGGAACTAGGGGAGGAAAGAAAATTAGAAGACAAAAACAGAAAAAGATGGAGATAGAGATATGTAAAAAAAGAAATATTTAATCTCTCTAGTAAAACCTTTACTGAAAAGTAAAGTAAAGGACTTAACTTTGCCCCAAAAACTTTTGCCAATAAGTTTGAAACTTTTATGGATGTCCAAAAATTAATTAGGAAATTAACATTACAACGGTATTTTCTAATTAAAAATAAAAAATCTACAAATGAGAAAATCCCTGATGACAAATTTGATCATAGCGATATATCCTTATTTTTAACATTAAGAGAATTAGAAAATGAATGTAATATAAATAATCAGGATAATATAATGAGGATTTCACTAATAGCTGCAATAGGTGACATTCTGTACGTGCGGTCAGATACGCAGTCAAGGACTTCCTTTTTATACCAGAACCGGTATTTCATCTAGACAAGCAGCAGACAAGTCTTATACTACACAGGGGAACCAGCTGGGACTGAGAGCACTACCCCGCAGTGGATAAAGGCGTTCCTGGTGCGGTAATATGCTTGAGTCTTAAAGACAGTACTGCCTGAGACGCTTACATACTTTGTGCATCTGGTACGTAGAATATCTATTTTATGTTTTTTAACGTGTACAAATAAAACCTCTTTTCACTTGAGTCCAGTTGCGCTCTTCTTCTCTTGTTTTACAGCGTTTGCCTTCTCCTAAGGGACATTTGATGATACACCCTTTGAAAAGCTGCATACACCATTTTGTTTGGTGAGGACTTAAGAGGAAAGCTAATTGACTGTGTAATCGTTTTATCTGCATATAACCAACTGGTGAGATTTAGTGATGTCCCGAATAGTTCGCTGGCAAATAGTTCCCGGCGAACATAGCTTGTTCGCGTTCCCCGCGGCGGGGGCGAACATGTGCGATGTTTGGTCCGCCCCCTATTCGTCATCATTGAGTAAACTTTGACCCTGTACCACACAGTCAGCAGACACATTCCAGCCAATCAGCAGCAGACCCTCCCTCCCAGACCCTCCCACCTCCTGGACAGCATCCATTTTAGATTCATTCGGAAGCTGCATTCTTAGTCAGAGGACGGACAGTGTAGCTGCTGCTGATTTAATAGGGAAATCGATAGCTAGGCTAGTGTATTCAGTGTCCACTACAGTCCTGAAGGACTCATCTGATCTCTGCTGCAAGGACAGCACCCCAAAAAGCCCTTTTTAGGGCTAGAACATCAGTCTGCTTTTTTTTATTTTTTTTCCTGTGTAATCTAATTGCAGTTGCCTGTCTGCCAGCGTGTGTGTCAGGCTCACAGCGTATACTGTGCCCACTTGCCCAGTGCCACCACTCATATCTGGTGTAACAGTAATGTACATTAGAAAAAAAACTAGAAATTTGACTTTGAAATAATAGCAGTCAGTTTCCTTCACACGTGTGCGTTTCAGGGCCTGCCAGGGCACAGTGTCAGACCAGTGCAACTCATATCTGGTGTAACAGTAGTGTACATTTAAAAAAAACAACACTTTTCTAACTGTGAAATAATAGCAGTCAGTTTCCTTCACACGTGTCAGTTTCAGGGCCTGCCAGGGCACAGTGTCACACCAGTGCAACTCATATCTGGTGTAACAGTAGTGTACATTAAAAAAAAAACTTGAAATTTGACTGTGAAATAATAGCAGTCAGTTTCCTTCACACGTGTGCGTTTCAGGGACTGCCAGGGCACAGTGTCACACCAGTGCAACTCATATCTGGTGTAAAAGTAGTGTACATTAAAAAAAAAAATAGAAATTTGACTGTGAAATAATAGTAGTCAGTTTCCTTCACACGTATGCGTTTCAGGGCCTGCCAGGGCACAGTGTCACACCAGTGCAACTCATATCTGGTGTAACAGTAGTGTACATTTAAAACAAACAACACTTTTTTGACTGTGAAATAATAGCAGTCAGTTTCCTTCACACGTGTGCGTTTCAGGGCCTGCCAGGGCACAGTGTCACACCAGTGCAACTCATATCTGGTCTAACAGTAGTGTACATTAAAAAAAAAAATAGAAATTTGACTGTGAAATATTAGCAGTCAGTTTCCTTCACACGTGTGCGTTTCAGGGCCTGCCAGGGCACAGTGTCACACCAGTGCAACTCATATCTGGTGTAAAAGTAGTGTACATTAAAAAAAAAATTGAAATTTGAATGTGAAATAATAGCAGTCAGTTTCCTTCACACGTGTGCGTTTCAGGGCCTGCCAGGGCACAGTGTCACACCAGTGCAACTCATATCTGGTGTAACAGTAGTGTACATTTAAAAAAACAAAACACTTTTTTGACTGTGAAGTAATAGCAGTCAGTTTCCTTCACACGTGTGCATTTCAGGGCCTGCCAGGGCACAGTGTCACACCAGTGTGCAACTCATATCTGGTGTAACAGTAGTGTACATTAAAAAAAACC
The DNA here is from genome assembly GCF_027579735.1 of Bombina bombina. Taxonomy (NCBI): domain Eukaryota; kingdom Metazoa; phylum Chordata; class Amphibia; order Anura; family Bombinatoridae; genus Bombina; species Bombina bombina. Next base: position 763,734,905 of record NC_069501.1, read on the forward strand.
TAGAAATTTGACTGTGAAATAATAGCAGTCAGTTTCCTTCACACGTGTGCGTTTCAGGGCCTGCCATGGCACAGTGTAACACTATCTAGTGTAACAGTAGTGTACATTAAAAAAAAAAAAACTAGAAATTTGACTGTGAAATAATAGCAGTCAGTTCCTTCACGCGTGTGCGTTTCAGGGCCTGCCAGGGCACAGTGTCACACCAGTGCAACTCATATCTGGTGTAACAATAGTGTACATTAAAAGAAAAACTAAAAATTTGACTGTGAAATAATAGCAGTCAGTTTCCTTCACACGTGTGCATTTCAGGACCTGCCAGGGCACAGTGTCACACCAGTGCAACTCATATCTGGTGTAACAGTAGTGTACATAAAAAAATACAATTTTGACTGTAATAGATTGAATAGCAGTTAGTTGTCTGCAAGCGTGTGTGTCAGGCCTACAGCGTCTACTCTGCCAAGTTCTGCCAGTGCACAGTGCCACTCATATCTGTTGTCACAGTAGCTTGCACGCATAGTACCACTAATCGAAAAATAAATGACAGGCAGAGGCAGGCCACACCGCAGGGGCAGTCGTGGTCGTGGTGCTGTTATTCCCTTTGGCCCTAGAATAATGCCCAGTGTTCAGAGGCCACGTACACTAAACTCGAAAAGTTCTGAGGACATAGTTGACTTGCTCGGAACCTTGACGCACCATCCTCCTCCAGCTTAGCTTCGGGCACCTCTCAAGTTACCACTCGCCCGCCTGCCACCACCAACAACACTAGCACTACAGCCGCTTCACTTGATCTGTCAGAGGAGTTATTTACACATCAGTTGGAAGAAATGAGTGATGCGCAACCATTATTGCCAGAGGATGTAGATAACAGGGATATGTCTCAGTCAGGCAGCATTACACACATGGACGTACAGTGTGATGATGATGATGTTGTACCTGCTGCTGCTTCCTTTGCTGAGTTGTCAGATACAAGTGAAGCGGTTGATGATGACAATGCGTCTGTGGATATCATGTGGGTGCCCGCTAGAAGAGATGAAGAAGAGGGGGAAAGTTCAGATGGGGAAACAGAGAGGAGGAGGAGACGAGTTGGAAGGAGGGGGACGTCTTCGCAAGGAGCTAGTGGCACAGTCAGACAGCATGCATCTGCACCTGGGGTCAGCCAGACAGCACGCCAATCAACGCATGCTGTTGCCACCACCAGAATGCCGTCATTGCAGAGCTCAGCAGTGTGGCATTTTTTTGTGTGTGTCTGCCTCTGACAACAGCGATGCCATTTGCAACCTGTGCCAAAAGAAACTGAGTCGTGGGAAGTCCAATACCCACCTAGGTACAACTGCTTTGCGAAGACACATGATCACACATCACAAACGCCTATGGGATCAACACATGAGTGCAAGCAGCACACAAACTCAAAGCCGCCATCCTCCTCCTGGTCCAGCATCTTCAGCCACGTCAACCACTGCTGTCCTCCTTGCCCCCTCTCAACCATCTGCAATTCTGTCTCTCACCTTGAGCAGTTCCTGCTCATCTGCCCACAGTCAGGTGTCTGTCAAGGACATGTTTGAGCGTAAGAAGCCAATGTCACAAAGTCAACCCCTTGCCCAGCATCTGACAGCTGGCTTGTCTGAACTCTTAGCCCACCAGCTTTTACCATACAAGCTGGTGGAGTCTGAGGCGTTCCAAAAATTTGTAGCTATTGGGACACCGCAGTTGTAGGTACCCGGCCGAAATTTCTTTGCACAAAAGGCAATCCCCAACCTGTACTCGATTGTGCAAAAGGAAGTAATGGCATGTCTGGCACACAGTATTGGGGCAAGGGTCCATCTGACCACTGATACCTGATCTGCAAAGCATGGTCAGGGCAGGTATATCACCTACACTGCACATTGGGTAAACCTGCTGACGGCTGCCAAGCATGGAATGCGTGGCTCTGCAGAGGAGTTAGTAACACCAACACGACTTGCAGGCAGGCCTGCTGCCACCTCCTCTACTCCTCCTACTCCATCCTCTTCCATAACCTCCTCGGCTGAGTCCTCTTCTGCTGCTGTGTCTTGCTCCACATCAACGGCACCCCCCCAGCTCCCCAGGTACCGTTCCACATCCCGGATACGGCAGTGTCACGCCGTCTTGGGGTTGACTTGCCTGAAAGCAGAGAGTCACACTGGACCAGCACTCCTGTCTGCCCTGAACGCACAGGTGGATCAGTGGCTGACTCCACACCAACTGGAGATCGGCAAAGTGGTTTGTGACAACTGAAGAAATTTGTTGACGGCATTGAATTTGGGCAAGTTGACACATGTGCCGTGCATGGCACATGTGTGTAATCTGATCGTACAACGCTTTGTGCATAAGTACCCAGGCTTACAGGATGTCCTGAAGCCGGCCAGGAAGGTGTGTGGCCATTTCAGGCGTTCCTACACAGCCATGGCGCACTTTTCAGATATCCAGCGGCGAAACAACATGCGAGTGAGGCGCTTGATTTGCGACAGCCCAACACATTGGAATTCAACACTCCTAATGTTCGACCACCTGCTCCAACTAGAAAAAGCTGTTAATTACTATTTGTATGACCGGGGTGCTAGAACAGCCTCTGCAGAGCTGGGAATTTTTTTGCCACATTACTGGACGCTCATGCGCAATGCCTTTAGGCTCATGCGTCCTTTTGAGGAGGTAACAAACCTAGTCAGTCGCACTGAAGGCACCATCCGCGAAATCATACCATTTGTTTTCTTCCTGGAGCGTGCCCTGCGAAGAGTGCTGGATCAGGCCGTAGATGAGCGTGAAGAGGAAGAGTTGTGGTCACCATCACCACCAGAAACAGCCTTATCAGCATCGCTTGCTGGACCTGCGGCAATGCTGAAAGAGTATTGTGAGGAAGAGGAGTCAGAGGAGGAATGTGGCTTTGAGGAGGAGGAGGAAGACCAACCACAACAGGCATCCCAGGGTGCTCGTTGTCACCTATCTGGTACCTGTGGTGTTATATGTGGCTGGGGGGAAGAACATACCTTCAGTGAGATCACTGAGGATGAGGAACGGGACATGAGTAGCTCGGCATCCAACCTTGTGCAAATGGGGTCTTTCATGCTGTCGTGCCTGTTGAGGGACCCTCGTATAAAAAGGCCTGTACTGGGTGTCAACGCTACTAGACCCCCGGTATAAGCAGAAAGTGCCTGAAATGTTAACAAATTACCGCAAGTCAGAAAGGATTCAGCAGTTCCAAAATAAATTAAAAAGTATGCTTTACACAGCGTATAAGGGTGATGTCACAGCACAACGGGAATCTAACAGGGGAAGAGGTGAAAGTAATCCTCCTCCTCCTCCCACGACCATGCCGGCAAGGACAGGACGCTTAACAGACGTGTTGTTGATGGAGGACATGCAGAGCTTTTTAAGTCCTACGCATCTCCACAGCACTTCGGGGTCCACCCTCAGAGATCGACTCGACCGACAGGTAGCAGACTACCTCGCCTTAACTGCAGATATCGACAATCTGACAATCTGAGGAGGGATGAACCCCTTGACTACTGGGTGTGCAGGCTTGACCTATGGCCTGAGCTATCCCAATTTGCAATAGAACTTCTGGCCTGCACCGCTTCAATTGTCCTGTCAGAAAGGACCTTCAGTGCAGCAGGAGGTATTGTCACTGAGAAGAGAAGTCGCCTAGGTCAAAAAAAGTCTAGATTACATCACCTTTATTAAGATGAATGAGGGATGGATCCCAAAGGGACTGACAGTGGGCGATACATTTGACTAAAAAAGGCCTGATGAGATGAGCTGCCATCAATTTTTATGGCCGCTGCTACAGCAGTTGCTGCAACAATACCTAATTTTTCAGGCATGTGTACATGCCTAATTTTTATGGCCTCTGGTGCTGCACTGTGGCTTCAAAAACCAAACAAAAAAAAAGGCACATAACAGGGATTAAACTGATAGGAATAGTACTACTTAACACACCACTCCTATCTGGTGGCACATTAGATGCATGTACATGCGCAGTGCCCCAAATTTGAAGTAGGAGGTCCAACCAAGCATCTTTTTCCATCTCCCGGTTCCTAAAATCAATGCCATATACACGTCCCCTGATAGGGGACGTAACAGGGATTAAACTGATAAGAATAGAACTACTTAACACACCACTCCTATCTGGTGGCACATTAGATTGCACGCGCAGTGCCCCAAATTTGAAGTAGGAGGACCGACCAAGCATCTTTTTCCATCTCCCGGTTCCTAAAATCGATGCCATATACACGTCCCCTGATAGGGGACGTAACACTGATTAAACTGATAAGAATAGTACTACTTAACACACCACTCCTATCTGGTGGCACATTAGATTGCACGTGCAGTGCCCCAAATTTGAAGTAGGAGGACCGACCAAGCATCTTTTTCCATCTCCCGGTTCCTAAAATCGATGCCATATACACGTCCCCTGATAGAGGACGTAACACTGATTAAACTGATAAGAATAGTACTACTTAACACACCACTCCTATCTGGTGGCACATTGGATTGCACGCGCAGTACCCCAAATTTGAAGTAGGAGGACCGACCAAGCATCTTTTTCCATCTCCTGGTTCCTAAAATCGATGCCATATACACGTCCCCTGATAGGGGATGTAACAGGGATTAAACTGATAGGAATAGTACTACTTAACACACCTTATAATAATGCAGAGAGAGGCAATGCAGAGAGAGGAGTCTGAAGAAGAGGAGTCAGAGGAGGAAGGTGGCTTTGAGGAGGTGGAAGACCAAACACAGCAGGCGTCTTAGGGGGCTTGTTGTCACCTTTCGGGGACCCTTGGTGTTGTACGTGGCTGGGTGGAGGAAGAGACCTTCAATGACATCAGTGAGGACAAGGAACGGGACATGTCTAGCTTGGTATCCAACCTTGTGCAAATGGGGAGTTTGCGATTGTGCAAATGGACTGTTTGCGGTTGTTTGCGGTGCGTTAAATGGGGAGTTTGGTCTGTCACTGTGAAGCGGGCGTAACCCTTACACTGCCTGATCGATACAACATCATACCTGATGTTTTAAAGCATGTTATTCCAAACAATTTAGGAATGTTAGGTGATTTATGCCCTTTATGGATTAAAACCAGACTCTGCATCAACTATGTAATTTTCCATGGGAGTTTTGCCATGGATCCCGCTCCGGCATGCCACAGTCCAGGTGTTAGTCCCCTTGAAACAACTTTTCCATCACTATTGTGGCCAGAAAGAGTCCCTGTGGGTTTTAAAATTCGCCTGCCTATTGAAGTCTATGGCGGTTTGCCTGTTTCGCCCGTTCGCGAACATTTGCGTAAATTCGCGTTCGCCGTTCGTGAACGGAAATTTTTATGTTTGCGACATCACTAGAGATTACCTTAACAAGGAATACCTCTCAAGGACTGATATTTTTATTCCTTTGACAGTGTGTTCTATCTAGGTGTTTTTGCCTTCTTAATATTATTTTTATTGCTTTTTCTATATACTCTCATACATTTTTCTATGTATGGTTCTTATCTTTGTTTATGGAGCTCTTAACCAACAGTTCAAATTACTTTTAAAGTCAGTATAAGGCACATCTAAAAAAGCAATATACTTGGTGTGCCTATACTATATTTCTTGATTATACCAATAAGGTTACTATTATACCAGTTAATATATTTATTTATTTTGTAAATACATTTATCTCATATATTTATATTCCCTTTTACAGTAGTGCTGATACTTTGTTTCTATTTTTTAGTAAGTATTGACTACAGAAGCTTGAACAAGATCACAATCAAGAACCAGTACCCTATTCCCTTGATCACTGAGTTGTATGACTCAATCCAAGATGCTTGCTACTTTATGAAACTCGATCTTCGTGGGGCTTAAAACCTAATTCGAATCTTCCCAGGACATGAGTGAAAGACTGCCTTTAACACGAGATCAGGGCATTATGAATATCTAGTAATGCCTTTTGGGCTGTGCAATACCCTTGCTGTCCTTCGAGCTTTCGTCAATGATGCCTTCCGTGACCTCCTTAATCGTACTGTCATCTATTTGGATGACATCCTTATATTTTCCACCACCCTGGAGGAGCATCATGAGCTTGTTAAACAGGTACTTCTTTGTCTCAGAAACAATTCTCTAGTAGCAAAGATGGAGAAGTGTGAATTTGATCAGGTCCAGATTCAGCAAGCTGTCGGGTCATTCTGGTTTGACAAGAACCTATGTCAACTCTTAACAGTCCAATTGGTCTAGATTGCTGTCCCTAGCTGAACTGGCAAAAAAACAGTCATTGGCAATCCTCTCTTCAATGTTCTCTATTTCAAGCAGCAGCTGGTTATCAACCTTGTGTATTCCCTTTTTCTGCTCAGTCTGTATGGGTTCCAGCTGCAGAACGTTTCTTCTCTGAATTCTCTTCACATTGGCAACGTATATGTTCTAAATTGAGCTCAGCTGAATCTAGATATAAGAGATTTGCTGATCATCATCGTGCTTCCATTCGTTCCTTTTCAGTAGGTGATCGTGTCTGGGTCTCTACTGGACACGTACGTTTACGTCAACCCTGTCACAAATTAGGTCCTTGCTATATTGGTCCTTACAGAGTCCTCAAAATAGTATTTCCTGTTGCTTACAAAGTGGATTTGCCAAGAACCCTGTACGTCCACCCAGTCTTTCATATATCACTCCTCAAGCCCTACATCATGAATAGATATAATTGACCCAGACCTTCTCCTTCACCACTCTTCATTCATGGTGAACCGAAATATAAAATTGCCAAAATCCTGGACTCCAAGTACAAACTTAAACAGCTTCAATATCTGGTACACTGGAAGGGTTAGTCTGTGGGGGGCTTTAAGTTTCATGTTGCTCATCCCTCCAAGTCGACTTTTGGTTCCCAGAGTTAACCCTTGAGAGGGGGCTGTGTCACGCCGCTCCTGTGTCAGCACTCCTGTTGCCATGGATGCGGCGGCTCCTGTAACAATAACATCATCGGCGCACGCTACTTCCATTTTGATCCAGGCCAGATCACCTCTGGGCCTAGTTTTTTTGCGGATCTGCACCTATGTAAGTACAAGGATTTATCTCCTCTTTGCCCAAGTATAGGTTGTATTTGCTTCCTGGGTGTCTTTCCCTAAACTGCTGTATATCTGTTATTGCCTATCTGTTGCCTAAAACCTGCTTGCCTCTGACCATTCTATTGTTTAACCCCTGAACTGCTGAGATACATTTGGACTGCCTATTTGTTGCCTGAAACCCGCTTGCCTCTGACCAGTCTATTGCTTAACCCCTGAACTGCTGAGATACATTTTGAACTGCCTATTTGTTGCCCGAAACCTGCTTGCCTCTGACCATTCTATTGTTTAAACCCTGAACTGCTGAGATACTTTTGGACTGAATATTTGTTGCCTGAAAACTGCTTACCACTTACTACTCTCCTGCTTACTCCCCGATTTGCTGTGTATCATTGGACTGCCTGCTCTTACTGACTCCTGCTTGTCTCAGACCATCCTCTGCTTTTCCCTTGGTGCTGTGAGGGATTTCCCTGTCTACAGTGAGTACTGCTTACCTCATTTTCTAGCTGTTTCACTTGTTCTTGGATATTTCCTTATCTTTCCACTTGACGTCAGGATAAGAAGAATACTGGCCAGGATTGGTCTGATAGGGAAATATCCCACAAGCATTACATAATCATAGCGAAAACTTGCATATATTTAATGTAAACACCATACATATGTGTAAAAAATGCACATAAATAAAATAAAAAAAATCCTTTGTGGGACTTTCTTTAAAAGCAATTGTTTTTGCAAATACATGCTTCTTGCTATTTGGAATTCCCCAATGGACAGTTCTTTTTAACTGGACTGGGGATGCCCAGTCTCTGTGATATTTTTATTTATGTAAAAAAAATTTCACATATGTATGGTGTTTACATTAAATATATGCATATTTTCGCTATGAATAAACATTGTTAATGCCATCTTTGCTTTCTTTAGTCAAAATTACATGTTGTTTTTCTTAACAAGTGCAGGGATATAAATATTTTGTTATTATATATACATGATTATATAGAGGTATAGATTTATACAGATAGATGTAAGAATAACTATTTATATATACATGTGTATTTATTTGTTGATATGTGTATATGTATCTGTAAAAGCATAAACATATAAATAAATAAATACATATGTAAATACATAAAAAATATGTGTGATGTAATATAGTGTGAAGAACATTGGACTGTGAAATATTTACAGTACAAACACAGTTAAACACTTTATTAAATACGAATATTGCATAAATATAAAATGTTTCATGTTTTTACCTACTTTACTGCTAAGGGTCCCAATGCACACACACATATATATATATATATATATATATATATATATATATATATATATATATATATATATACAGGGAGTGCAGAATTATTAGGCAAGTTGTATTTTTGAGGATTCATTTTATTATTGAACAACAACCATGTTCTCAATGAACCCAAAAAAACACATTAATATCAAAGCTGAATAGTTATGGAAGTAGTTTTTAGTTTGTTTTTAGTTATAGCTATTTTAGGGGGATATCTGTGTGTGCAGGTGACTATTACTGTGCATAATTATTAGGCAACTTAACAAAAAACAAATATATACCCATTTCAATTATTTATTTTTACCAGTGAAACCAATATAACATCTCAACATTCACAAATATACATTTCTGACATTCAAAAACAAAACAAAAACAAATCATTGACCAATATAGCCACCTTTCTTTGCAAGGACACTCAAAAGCCTGCCATCCATGGATTCTGTCAGTGTTTTGATCTGTTCACCATCAACATTGCGTGCAGCAGCAACCACAGCCTCCCAGACACTGTTCAGAGAGGTGTACTGTTTTCCCTCCTTGTAAATCTCACATTTGATGATGGACCACAGGTTCTCAATTGGGTTCAGATCAGGTGAACAAGGAGGCCATGTCATTAGATTTTCTTCTTTTATACCCTTTCTTGCCAGCCACGCTGTGGAGTACTTGGACGCGTGTGATGGAGCATTGTCCTGCATGAAAATCATGTTTTTCTTGAAGGATGCAGACTTCTTCCTGTACCACTCCTTGAAGAAGGTGTCTTCCAGAAACTGGCAGTAGGACTGGGAGTTGAGCTTGACTCCATCCTCAACCCGAAAAAGCCCCACAAGCTCATCTTTGATGATACCAGCCCAAACCAGTACTCCACCTCCACCTTGCTGGCGTCTGAGTCGGACTGGAGCTCTCTGCCCTTTACCAATCCAGCCACGGGCCCATCCATCTGGCCCATCAAGACTCACTCTCATTTCATCAGTCCATAAAACCTTAGAAAAATCAGTCTTGAGATATTTCTTGGCCCAGTCTTGACGTTTCAGCTTGTGTGTCTTGTTCAGTGGTGGTCGTCTTTCAGCCTTTCTTACCTTGGCCATGTCTCTGAGTATTGCACACCTTGTGCTTTTGGGCACTCCAGTGATGTTGCAGCTCTGAAATATGGCCAAACTGGTGGCAAGTGGCATCTTGGCAGCTGCACGCTTGACTTTTCTCAGTTCATGGGCAGTTATTTTGCGCCTTGGTTTTTCCACAAGCTTCTTGCAACCATGTTGACTCTTTTGAATGAAACGCTTGATTGTTCGATGATCACGCTTCAGAAGCTTTGCAATTTTAAAAGTGCTGCATCCCTCTGCAAGATATCTCACTATTTTTGACTTTTCTGAGCCTGTCAAGTCCTTCTTTTGACCCATTTTGCCAAAGGAAAGGAAGTTGCCTAATAATTATGCACACCTGATATAGGGTGTTGATGTCATTAGACCACACCCCTTCTCATTACAGAGATGCACATCACCTAATATGCTTAATTGATAGTAGGCTTTCAAGCCTATACAGCTTGGAGTAAGACAACATGCATAAAGAGGATGATGTGGTCAAAATACTCATTTGCCTAATAATTCTGCACTCACTGTATATGTGTGTGTGTGTGTTAAAATAACCCTTACCTATATATGTATATGATTCCATGTTCTTTTTCCAACCTTTACTTACCTACTATGTACTATATGATTGAAAAGTATTCATAGTTACTAATGCTGGTATCATTATTTTTACAACACTCATATACTTATGAAACACTATTTAGCTCTTTCAAAGTATATTGATGCCAACAAGCATTTAGTTGTGATATTCTGCAATTTTTTGCTATTGACCACTTTATTGTCACTTTTAGCCCCATGTGCTAAAGTTTACTTTATACCATTTTGGTATTAAACCAGTTATACAGACACTGGAATGTAAAGGCTATATCATTCACCTTGATAATTATACCACATTTACTCACTTTGTGGTTGAACAACCGCTTTACCACAGTATTTAATATGGTGGTATAAGTTAGGTGATAAGTTGATATATTATTATTTGTTCGTCACATACTATGGTTATATATCAAAATATAGCCATTGTTGTATATATCTGGCTTATATACCAGCTTCAATATTCTAGCACTCTAGTACTGAGACATAGTATTTGGATCCTGATTCCCTTGTCAAATATTATTTTAAAATATAGATAATTCAGAAAACATGGCAATAGAAAGCGTCCCAATAGGGGCACAACAAATGGCATTTTACTCATTGAGAAATCCTAATGATATGCGTAATAGGAATTTCAAAACTATCTAGACTCAGATCTAGACTTACCAGAATTGTTTTCACGAATAGAGGTGTTAATGATCAAAGCAGAGAAAATTAAATATGATAAGTGGACATTAGAAAAATATGTTAACCTGAAAATGATACCAAGGGGCCTACGTATAAACAAGTTTCCTACTTTTGAGGTAGAAGATCTGAAATTCAAGGATGAATGGAATGAAGTTTTGGATGAATGTTCTTTTAGGTTGATGTTTATGATTATTTCATTCAAGGATAGGTTATTGATAGATATCAGTGAGAAGATTACTTCTCTACAACAGCATTTATCCAAATTTCAATCTGTACCTGAATATCCTACCTGTGACAAAGTTATTTATGACATAGTAGAAAATTCCTCTGGAGAAATAGTACAAGCAAAACACATGACGTTTCTGAGAGATTGGACTGACTACCAGATTAATAGCATACATATATGGCATAGGAAAGATAGGTCTAATTTCTATCGCATGGATAATAGGAGAAATTTTAGACGCAGGGGAAAAACTCTAAGATTCACAATAACAATAAAACAGTTACTTTCTCAGACATGGAGGCTGAGTCCACGGATGATAACAGTGGTGATAATGAAACATATTCATCAGTAGCACAAACTGAACTAATAAGCAATCATGACATCACTACTACATCTGTGGACATAGTGACAGTGGCTACTAACAAGAAAAAGATATAGACAAATAAATATGCACTTAAAGAGAAACCACAGGAAGGAGCAAGAAGTAAATTTGAGGCTGGTTTTTATAGTGCCCACCACTATACTCAAGCAACCACCAGGACATCCAATATCACAGGGAGGGAGGGAGGGGAAGAGCCAAAACACAAACCCAATCTCAAGTGAACAGGTACACCTTAAGGACCAAGAAAGATTAGAAAACACAGACAACAATAGAGTCATCAACCTCTCTGATATGAGTCTCACTAAGGAACAAGAGAAAGTACTCAACATCGGTTTAAATTTTGTACCTAGTACAGGTTTTTAATCTCTTTAACACTATAATAGATGTTAACAAGATGGTTAGAAATCTTACTATACGTAAGCATTACTCTAACAGTGAGGGAGAGATTGAGCCTAGCACTATGCTTAACTGTATACCCTCTATTTTAGAACATATGGATTTCTCAGAAGCATGTGCCAGAGAGACACTTCTGATATTAGAGGTGGAGACCGCAACCCTGGCGTGCAGTTAACTGACCTGGAAGCTGTTTCAAGCAAGTGAAATATTAACCCCGGACTCCTGGTGTACCGTAGCCAAAGCAGAGGATCAAACCACATAGATACACAAATGAGAAAAAGCGGCAGGTACAACTCCAGACCGGAATATGCGTTTAAAATCAAAAAAATACTTTATTTATCCAGCTAAAAAAGACACTTCTGACTTTACAGTGTCAGGAAATTCCAGAAGGTTCTGATATAAAAGAAATACACAAAGATTTTAGAACTAAATCTTCCTTTTACCCGATTAACTCAAGGGGAGGAATTTTAGTCTTTCCAAGAGAGAGTTATAAGAGATCTAGAATTATTACATGAGAAAAACAAAGACAATCACCTTCAGCAGAAACACAACCTTACATACAAAGAAAACAAGGATATAAGAGAACTGGGAGAAAATCCCAATATAGTGATATGAAAATCAGACAAGGGAGGAAGTATAGTAGTTCTCAATAGAATAGACTACGATAAGGAAATTATGAGACAAATCAATAACACAGAGTAATGGATGTAAATTTGTCTATTCTAAGAATAATACGCTTGCTAATACAGGGAGTGCAGAATTATTAGGCAAATGAGTATTTTGACCACATCATCCTCTTTATGCATGTTGTCTTACTCCAAGCTGTATAGGCTCGAAAGCCTACTACCAATTAAGCATATTAGGTGATGTGCATCTCTGTAATGAGAAGGGGTGTGGTCTAATGACATCAACACCCTATATCAGGTGTGCATAATTATTAGGCTACTTCCTTTCCTTTGGCAAAATGGGTCAAAAGAAGGACTTGACAGGCTCAGAAAAGTCAAAAATAGTGAGATATCTTGCAGAGGGATGCAGCACTCTTAAAATTGCAAAGCTTCTGAAGCGTGATCATCGAACAATCAAGCGTTTCATTCAAAATAGTCAACAGGGTCGCAAGAAGTGTGTGGAAAAACCAAAGCGCAAAATAACTGCCCATGAACTGAGAAAAGTCAAGCGTGCAGCTGCCAAGATGCCACTTGCCACCAGTTTGGCCATATTTCAGAGCTCCAACATCACTGGAGTGCCCAAAAGCGCAAGGTGGTCAATACTCAGAGACATGGCCAAGGTAAGAAAGGTTGAAAGACGACCACCACTGAACAAGACACACAAGCTGAAACGTCAAGACTGAGCCAAGAAATATCTCAAGACTGATTTTTCTAAGGTTTTATGGACTGATGAAATGAGAGTGAGTCTTGATGGGCCAGATGGATGGGCCCGTGGCTGGATTGGTAAAGGGCAGAGAGCTCCAGTCCGACTCAGACACCAGCAAGGTGGAGGTGGAGTACTGGTTTGGGCTGGTATCATCAAAGATGAGCTTGTGGGGCCTTTTTGGGTTGAGGATGGAGTCAAGCTCAACTCCCAGTCCTACTGCCAGTTTCTGGAAGACACCTTCTTCAAGCAGTGGTACAGGAAGAAGTCTGCATCCTTCAAGAAAAACATGATTTTCATGAAGGACAATGCTCCATCACACGCGTCCAAGTACTCCACAGCGTGGCTGGCAAGAAAGGGTATAAAAGAAGAAAATCTAATGACATTCACCTGATCTGAACCCCATTGAGAACCTGTGGTCCATCATCAAATGTGAGATTTACAAGGAGGGAAAACAGTACACCTCTCTGAACAGTGTCTGGGAGGCTGTGGTTGCTGCTGCACGCAATATTGATGATGAACAGATCAAAACACTGACAGAATCCATGGATGGCAGGCTTTTGAGTGTCCTTGCAAAGAAAGGTGGCTATATTGGTCACTGATTTGTTTTTGTTTTGTTTTTTAATGTCAGAAATATATATTTGTGAATGTTGAGATGTTATATTGGTTTCACTGGTAAAAATAAATAATTGAAATGGGTATATATTTGTTTTTTGTTAAGTTGCCTAATAATTATGCACAGTAATAGTCACCTGCACACACAGATATCCCCCTAAAATAGCTATAACTAAAAACAAACTAAAAACTACTTCCAAAACTATTCAGCTTTGATATTAATGAGTTTTTTGGGTTCATTGAGAACATGGTTGTTGTTCAATAATAAAATTAATCCTCAAAAATACAACTTGCCTAATAATTCTGTACTCCCTGTATATTATTACCTAGCATGCTAAAAAACCCAAAAAACAATCAACACGGGTAGCTCCTGGTTAAATTTTAGGTAGACAAGAAGTCTACTGGATATTCAGACTTAAAACACAAGTTCCTCAGGGCTATAACTCCGAATTTGATATTGTACATTTTTGGGAATAAACATATATAATTAATAAGTATGACTATATAAATTCATAGGAGGGATACATATTTTGTATTGTGTGCTTTTTAGATAGATGATACATGTTAGAAATTTAAATGAATATAAATATATGATAAACATTTAATATAATTTAATTCCTATTAGGAGTTGATAAACATGATGTCATGATATGTAAGAAATCTCTGCACCATGTAATTCTTGGATTAGAGACTTTACCTTATAAGTTTTTGTGTAAAGTGTATGTGTCATAATTGTTTTATTCCCAAACAAAAGTTAGGTTTAGTACAAGACAGTCAGCCTCTTTAAACAGCAAAAAAAATTAAAAACAAAAATAAAGTAACATCCATTTCCATTCCATAAGCTAATGGGTTAACATGAAAACAAAACAGGTGTAATAGATTGATCTGTAATTAGAGACCTATATATTAAGCAGGGTAAGGTGTCATAAGATATGGTCTATGAATACGGCGACAAGCTAAGCCGAAACATGTTAGACTAATTTTTCTCCTTCCTTTGCTATTTATCATTTTTGTATTGTGTTTTTAATGGATAATAAAGTCTAACACATTTTTTTAAAGTTACATATGTTTGGGACCTTTTTTCCTTTTTCTTTTTTCCTTTTTCATTATCCAATAACACAGACACTTACACAAAACTAACAAAAATCCTGTTAAACGAATATAAACGACATCTGTCACATCTCTTAGATGAAGGTTTACATAATGGTTTTATTAAAGCAAACACATGATTTTCTGTTGGTTCCCAAAGTGCACAAAAGTCTTAAGGATGTTAGAGCACGCCCTATTGTCTCTGGAATCGGCTCACTCTTAGAACCAAAGTCTGACTGGGTTTATTCTATCCTCCAGCCACTAGTTTTATAGTTAGCAAGTTATCTTTGAAACTCTAAACAGTTAATACAGATACTGGAGGAACAGAATTTGACATCTTCACACAAGTGGGTCACATTAGATGTAGTATCAATTTATAGCTGTATACCACATGATAGGGGACTGCATGCAGTTAGATTTCTTCTTTCACACAGAAGCAATTTAAGTAGTAATCTACAAGAATATGTGATTAAGATCATTGAATATCTTTTGACACATAACTATGTTTGTTATGAGGGGGTTTTCTATCTCCAGAGATGTGGCACAACAATGGGGGCTAAATTTGCCCCCTCCTATGCCAACCTCTTTATGAGTTGGTGGGTGCTGTGCTGCATCTATGGAGATGGAAACCCCTTTAGACAATATATATCTCTGTATAAAAGATATATTGATGATTTGCTGATTGTGTGGAATGGCGATATGCCAACCCTTAATCAATTCCTTGACTATGTAAAAGCGACTGATAGAGTGATCTCCTTTACTAATGAAGTTCATCATATAAGTATTAATTATCTGGATCTAACATTAGTAGGAAATTAAAAAAAATCACAAGTGGAAATGAAGATCTATAAAAAAAAAACATATCCAAAAATTAATTGTTACATGCCAAGAGTAACCATCCAGTACACACATTCAAGGCTATAGCGAAGGGGTAGCACCTTAGAATTAAGAGAAATTGTACTGATCCTAACACATACATAGAAGAAGCATTAGATAAAGATCTCACAGAAAGGGGATATAGTAATAAAATAATTAAGGATGCAAGACTTTCAGTAGCCAGCATTGATAGGAACACACTTCTAAAAGATAGGAGGTCAGTCAATTCCAGAGACAAACATACAGATAATGAACACAAAGCTATACATTTTATTACACAATGTTCTAACCAGTACTATGAGGTATGTAAGATTATAAAAAAAAAATGCCTTTGTTGGCCGTTGAAGATTGTTTTGGATCAGACCCACAGAAACATGTGAAATTCACATATAGGAAAGGGAGAACGCTGGGGAACATTGTTTCCCCGTCTGTAATTTCCACATACAAGAAGCAATCATCATGGCTAGAAATCAAGGGACTACACAAATGTGGTTACAAAGATTGCAAAGCATGTAAACATGCCAAAGTGGGTAGCTTTTTCACATCCACAACCACAGGAAATAGTTAAGACATTAATAGCTGCGTAAGCTGTAGAACAAAAGGAGCTGTACGTATATTTGATTGAGTGTTCCCTATGTTGTTTACAGTATATAGGTAAAACCTTGAGAGAAGTAAGATCACGCATAAGGGAACACCTGTCAAGTATTACTGTTGACACCAAATCAAGCAGGAGAAGAGAGGAGAAGCTATTGCCAATAATGAAACACTTTATAGACAAACATACAAGAAATACAGGCCTAGATTTAGAGTTCGGCGGTAGCCGTCAAAACCAGCGTTAGAAGCTCCTAACGCTGGTTTTGGCCGCCCGCTGGTATTTGGAGTCAGTGATTAAAGGGTCTAACGCTCACTTTTCAGCCGCGACTTTTCCATACCGCAGATCCCCCTACGCCATTTGCGTAGCCTATCTTTTCAATGGGATCTTCCTAACGCCGGTATTTAGAGTCGTTTCTGCAGTGAGCGTTAGAGCTCTAACGACAAGATTCCAGCCGCCTGAAAATAGCAGGAGTTAAGAGCTTTCTGGCTAACGCCGGTTTATAAAGCTCTTAACTACTGTACCCTAAAGTACACTAACACCCATAAACTACCTATGTACCCCTAAACCGAGGTCCCCCCACATCGCCGCCACTCGATTAAAATTTTTAACCCCTAATCTGCCGACCGCCACCTACGTTATACTTATGTACCCCTAATCTGCTGCCCCTAACACCGCCGACCCCTGTATTATATCTATTAACCCCTAACTTGCCCCCCACAACGTCGCCGCAAGCTACTTAAAATAATTAACCCCTAATCTTCCGACCGCAAATCGCCGCCACCTACGTTATCCCTATGTACCCCTAATCTGCTACCCCTAACATCGCCGACCCCTATGTTATATTTATTAACCCCTAATCTGCCCCCCTCAACGTCGCCGACACCTACCTACACTTATTAACCCCTAATCTGCCGAGCGGACCTGAGCGCTACTATAATAAAGTTATTAACCCCTAATCCGCCTCACTAACCCTATCATAAATAGTATTAACCCCTAATCTGCCCTCCCTAACATCGCCGACACCTACCTTCAATTATTAACCCCTAATCTGCCGACCGGAGCTCACCGCTATTCTAATAAATGTATTAACCCCTAAAGCTAAGTCTAACCCTAACACTAACACCCCCCTAAGTTAAATATAATTTTTATCTAACGAAATAAATTAACTCTTATTAAATAAATGATTCCTATTTAAAGCTAAATACTTACCTGTAAAATAAATCCTAATATAGCTACAATATAAATTATAATTATATTATAGCTATTTTAGGATTAATATTTATTTTACAGGCAACTTTGTAATTATTTTAACCAGGTACAATAGCTATTAAATAGTTAAGAACTATTTAATAGTTACCTAGTTAAAATAATAACAAATTTACCTGTAAAATAAATCCTAACCTAAGATATAATTAAACCTAACACTACCCTATCAATAAAATAATTAAATAAACTACCTACAATTACCTACAATTAACCTAACACTACACTATCAATAAATTAATTAAACACAATTGCTACAAATAAATACAATTAAATAAACTATCTAAAGTACAAAAAATAAAAAAGAACTAAGTTACAGAAAATAATAAAATATTTACAAACATAAGAAAAATATTACAACAATTTTAAACTAATTACACCTACTCTAAGCCCCCTAATAAAATAACAAAGCCCCCCAAAATAAAAAATTCCCTACCCTATTCTAAAATACAAATATTACAAGCTCTTTTACCTTACCAGCCCTGAACAGGGCCCTTTGCGGGGCATGCCCCAAGAATTTCAGCTCTTTTGCCTGTAAAAAAAAACATACAATACCCCCCCCCCAACATTACAACCCACCACCCACATACCCCTAATCTAACCCAAACCCCCCTTAAATAAACCTAACACTACCCCCCTGATGATCTTCCTACCTTGTCTTCACCATGCCAGGTTCACCGATCCGTCCTGGCTCCAAGATCTTCATCCAACCCAAGCGGGGGCTAGACATCCACTGAAGAAGTCCAGTAGAGGGTCCAAAGTCTTCCTCCTATCCGGCAAGAAGAGGACATCCGGACCGGCAAACATCTTCTCCAAGCGGCATCTTCTATCTTCTTCCATCCGATGACGACCGGCTCCATCTTGAAGACCTCCAGCGCGGATCCATCCTCTTCTTCCGACGACTAGACGACGAATGACGGTTCCTTTAAGGGACGTCATCCAAGATGGCGTCCCTCGAATTCCGATTGGCTGATAGGATTCTATCAGCCAATCGGAATTAAGGTAGGAATTTTCTGATTGGCTGATGGAATCAGCCAATCAGAATATAGTTCAATCCGATTGGCTGATCCAATCAGCCAATCAGATTGAGCTCGCATTCTATTGGCTGATCGGAACAGCCAATAGAATGCGAGCTCAATCTGATTGGCTGATTGGATAAGCCAATCGGATTGAACTATATTCTGATTGGCTGATTCCATCAGCCAATCAGAAAATTCCTACCTTAATTCCGATTGGCTGATAGAATCCTATCAGCCAATCGGAATTCGAGGGACGCCATCTTGGATGACGTCCCTTAAAGGAACCGTCATTCGTCGTCTAGTCGTCGGAAGAAGAGGATGGATCCGCGCTGGAGGTCTTCAAGATGGAGCCGGTCGTCATCGGATGGAAGAAGATAGAAGATGCCGCTTGGAGAAGATGTTTGCCGGTCCGGATGTCCTCTTCTTGCCGGATAGGAGGAAGACTTTGGACCCTCTTCTGGACTTCTTCAGTGGATGTCTAGCCCCCGCTTGGGTTGGATGAAGATCTTGGAGCCAGGACGGATCGGTGAACCTGGCATGGTGAAGACAAGGTAGGAAGATCATCAGGGGGGTAGTGTTAGGTTTATTTAAGGGGGGTTTGGGTTAGATTAGGGGTATGTGGGTGGTGGGTTGTAATGTTGGGGGGGGGGTATTGTATGTTTTTTTTTACAGGCAAAAGAGCTGAAATTCTTGGGGCATGCCCCGCAAAGGGCCCTGTTCAGGGCTGGTAAGGTAAAAGAGCTTGTAATATTTGTATTTTAGAATAGGGTAGGGAATTTTTTATTTTGGGGGGCTTTGTTATTTTATTAGGGGGCTTAGAGTAGGTGTAATTAGTTTAAAATTGTTGTAATATTTTTCTTATGTTTGTAAATATTTTATTATTTTCTGTAACTTAGTTCTTTTTTATTTTTTGTACTTTAGATAGTTTATTTAATTGTATTTATTTGTAGCAATTGTGTTTAATTAATTTATTGATAGTGTAGTGTTAGGTTAATTGTAGGTAATTGTAGGTAGTTTATTTAATTATTTTATTGATAGGGTAGTGTTAGGTTTAATTATATCTTAGGTTAGGATTTATTTTACAGGTAAATTTGTTATTATTTTAACTAGGTAACTATTAAATAGTTCTTAACTATTTAATAGCTATTGTACCTGGTTAAAATAATTACAAAGTTGCCTGTAAAATAAATATTAATCCTAAAATAGCTATAATATAATTATAATTTATATTGTAGCTATATTAGGATTTATTTTACAGGTAAGTATTTAGCTTTAAATAGGAATCATTTATTTAATAAGAGTTAATTTATTTCGTTAGATAAAAATTATATTTAACTTAGGGGGGTGTTAGTGTTAGGGTTAGACTTAGCTTTAGGGGTTAATACATTTATTAGAATAGCGGTGAGCTCCGGTCGGCAGATTAGGGGTTAATAATTGAAGGTAGGTGTCGGCGATGTTAGGGAGGGCAGATTAGGGGTTAATACTATTTATGATAGGGTTAGTGAGGCGGATTAGGGGTTAATAACTTTATTATAGTAGCGCTCAGGTCCGCTCTGCAGATTAGGGGTTAATAAGTGTAGGCAGGTGTCGGCGACGTTGTGGGGGGCAGATTAGGGGTTAATAAATATAACATAGGGGTCGGCGATGTTAGGGCAGCAGATTAGGGGTACATAGGGATAACGTAGGTGGCGGCGGTTTACGGAGCGGCAGATTAGGGGTTAAAAGTGTAATGCAGGGGTCAGCGATAGCGGGGGCGGCAGATTAGGGGTTAATAAGTGTAAGGTTAGGGGTGTTTAGACTCGGGGTACATGTTAGAGTGTTAGGTGCAGACGTAGGAAGTGTTTCCCCATAGGAAACAATGGGGCTGCGTTAAGAGCTGAACGCTGCTTTTTTGCAGGTGTTAGGTTTTTTTTCAGCTCAAACTGCCCCATTGTTTCCTATGGGAGAATCGTGCACGAGCACGTTTTTGATGCCGGCCGCGTCCGTAAGCAACTCTGGTATCGAGAGTTGCATTTGCGGTAAATATGCTCTACGCTCCTTTTTTGGAGCCTAACGCAGCATTTGTTTGAACTCTCGATACCAGAGTTAAATTTATGGTGCGGCCAGAAAAAAACCCGCGGAGCGTTAACAGCCCTTTTACCGCCGAACTCCAAATCTAGGCCACAGACTCTCTGAGATGGACCATTGGGGAGAAAGTCTTCCTCTTTGTTAGGGGGGTGACCTAGACACAATTTTGAGTAAACAAGAGGTCTATTGGATATAGTGTCTGAAAACAAAAATAATAATAATACCTTTTTGACATGTTTGAACATGAGCAATGAATAATGTATAGAGGTGATTATTATATGCTATAGGACAACCTCTTGGTATCATTTTTTGAACCCAAGTGTGGGTCAAACAAATCTCTGGGTGTAATGATCATGATCATATTCGATAGTTGATACATAGCTCTGTTAATTAGTATAGCCAATAGTAGGTTTAAAGGGGACATTTGACATATAGTATGGTTTTTAGTAGGTTGCACTAACATAGAACACAACAGTTTAATGCATTATATTGTGATATTTATTGATTGAATATAAGTCTTAAGGTTGGGCATTAGTCACATGGAATAAGAACATAATTTATCTTCAAAAGCAATTTAAGGACCAATATTATTTAACAATAAAGAGTTGTATTTGGTCCTTAAGAATTGGTTTTACAATCATAGGTGCATGTTAGGAGTTAATTGTTTTTTAGACCCCAATTAATCAATTAAGTTGTAGCTGTATATATTGCACGCAAATACAAAGTATCCCATCAGTCTATGAGTACGGCTTAAAGGAGCTGAAACGCGTTAGACTGAGACCTTTGTCTAACTTTGCACTTTCCACTTTTTATCGGGACCACAATTGGATGTAACTCTTTTTCTCTTCACGTCTTACATATATATATGTATTTATGTGTTGATATGTGTATATGTATCTCCAAATACATAAACGTATAAATACATATGTACACACATTTAAACATAATGGGGCTGATTTATCAAGTGTTTGGTGGACATGATCTGCTATAGTTATCATGTCCGCCAGACATAGATAAATGCCAACAGCATACGCTGTCGGCATTTATCATTGCACAAGCAGTTCTGGTGAACTGCCTGTGCAATGCCACCCCCTGTAGATTCAAAGCCAATCGGCCGCTAGAAGGGGGTGTCAATCAACCCGATCGTATGAGATCGGGCAGATTGATGTCTGCAGCCTTAAAGGCAGCGGACGAGTTAAGGAGCAGAGGTCTTAAGAAAAAAAAACACCTTGATATTTTTCTATAAACTGCACTGTTAAGCAGAATGAAAAAAATGCAATATATTTTCCTTATTTATGTGGGCCACTTAACATGTAATCTAGCTCAGACAATTGAGGTATTGATATGCACCCTGCTGACTTCTCAAGGCTAACCCTGTTACATTTCTTTCACTAAATGCCTTTAAAGTTAGTTTTTTTTTATTTTTAAGGCAAGGCTAGTTTTTTTACAGGTAAGGTTATTTTTTGTGGCAACTTAGTGGGTGTTAGGTTAGGGGGTTAGCTGGTTAGGGGTTTTGATGGTTGTGGTGGTTTAGAGGTTAATATAGTAGTGGTGTATATTGTGATGTGGGGGTGTGGCAGTATAGGGGTTACTAGTGTAGTGGGTTACTTTGTGGTGGTTTGGGGGTTAAAGTATAGAGGGGTAGTTTGCAATGTGGGGGTTGGTGGTTTAATGGTTAATAAAATAGTTTAGTGCAACTGTTTCCTCTAGCAAAACACTTTATGCCAGGGGTGTAACTTTACTATAATTGCATTGAATGCATACACCTCTAGACTTGCTAACAGGATGTAGTGATGTGTGTATATTAATCTAAGCTTATCATTTGTGTCTTCATATCTAAAAAAATATATATATTAAAGAGATATGAAAGTCAAAATTAATCTTGTATGATTCAGATAGAGCATGTAATTTTAAGACACTTTTAAATTTGCTTCTATTTTCAAATGTGCTTTGTTCTCTTGGTACCTCTCATTAAAAAAGAATACGCACATATCCTACACTAGTGGGAGCTAGTTGCTGATTGGTGTTTGTACAGATTTGTCTCTTTTGATTGGCTAACTAGATGTGTTCCGCTAACTGCCAGTAGTGCAATGCTGTACCTTCAGCAAAGGATAACAAGAAAATGAAACAAATTTGATAATAGAAATAAATTGGAAAGTTTTTTAAAACTGTATGTTCTATCCAAATCATGCAAGAAAAATTTTGGGTTTCCTGTCCCTTTATTATGGGTCAGAATAAAGTGGTGGGAGCTGTTCCCATTTACAATAGTATTTTCTTTCATGATTCAGAGATGCAATTTTAAATACATTTGTAATTTATTTTCTATTTTCTAATTTGTTTTTTTTTTCTTTTTATATCCTATTACGATGTAGGCAGATAAGTTGCTGATTGGTGGCGCTTTGCCACTGGCTTTCAGCTATCTCTCAGTAGTGCATAACTACTTTTTTAACAAAAGATACAAAGTGAATGAAGCAAATTAGATAATAGAAGTACATTTGGAAAGTTGTTTAAAAGTGTATTTGAATTATGAATGAAAAATTCTGCATTTTATGTTCTTTTAAAAGCAATCACACCTGTAAATCATGTTCGGCAAAATGTGTGCTATTTCTACCATTGATAATATGGAGCAACACATTCACTCTGTACTAAATGTGTTTTACTTGCAGGATCCCAGTCTGTATCGTTTGAATGTACTGTTTGTCATGAGAGAAGCGACTTCAGGTTTTCAATGCTTGAAATAATGCAATTTCCACAAAACACAGTTTACAAAGTGTGATTATTTTGAAAGCCCACCATTGTACAGGAACAGCTCCAGTCACTTTATTCTGACATTCAGTATTTTATCATCCTGAATTTTAGTAGTAACACTCACAATATTTATTATCCTTTTGTGTGACAGTAAACACATTTGAACTATTTCTATATCAATCAATTTGAAGTAAAATTGATATACATGAGACGCCCTACCAACATTCAGTGTATAACCATAAGAAAGCTGGTCAAAAGAATAAATATTACATTCACTTCTTTGCCTATATTTTTCTAAGCCAAATTGTTATTTTTATGTATTACTTTATTTATTATCCTTCGAAGATGTACAAAGGGATCAATAGAAACAACTGTCATATACGTACATTTCAGAAGTGATAAATGTCCATTGTGTTTGTCAGTTTCGTTCATCATGACAATAACCTAACACTTCAACAAATGCCATGGGCTATTGTAATGCATATTTCAGGCATCTGCAATTCTGGTTCCAAATTACTTTCAGTAACCCTTGCTGCAGATGGAAAACCTTTAAACATTCCTCAAATGTCTGAGAATCCTCTCCACCCACAGTAAGGTGCAATAACACGCCTCTTGGCAAGATTGCTTTCAAACATTGATTTAATACCTTAAGAGAATTTTACCAGCAATCTTGTTTGTGATGCAGATCCCTTTATCGCGTAGTGCTATTGTGTTGATGTTTACAATATCGGTGCCTAAATAACAACAGTCCTACTTGCAACTCTAGCTCACTATCTTATTCCAGCCTCATTGGCCTTTTATGGCCCCCAAACAAATCTCCAAAGCATCCAAGAGTCCTATCTAAATAAACCTAATGTACACCCCTGACACCAAAGGCAACCCACCCAGTGACCACCATCACAAACCCTCCAAAAAGTGAATGGCCTCCTCCTCATACCCAAAATATTTACAAAAGAAAATAAAATCCTTTGAGGGACATGTTTCACTATATTTTTCTTTGCATACATGTTTTGTAAATTATCCATTTATATAGCCCATCTGGGAGTGTTTTTGTAACAAAGTATAGTTTGATTATTTTTTAATAACATTGTGCTGATTGTGATGATTTTCAGACTCCTAACCAAGCCCCAAAGTGTCAGATGTATACATTTGTTTAAAGACTCCTGCTGGCTCCTTTTTATGTTATATGTCTTTTCATATTCAGGGAAGGGGGGAGGGTCTGCTCTTCCTGTTTCACTGGGTGTCCCAGCCTAACCTTCTCAACAGTGCTAAACTGGGAGCTTCTAAGTACATTTTTAGGTTTTTGATATTTTTATTAGGTTTTACAGGTTTAATAATACAAACAAAAATAGTCAATGTTTCATTGTATTGCCTTAACTGTCCTCAGTTGCCTTTACTCCCCTCCTTTTTTTTCCTTTTTAGTCTTTACCTCCCTATTAATTTTCATTAAGGGAAAAAGAGTTTAACTTAAAGGACCAGTCAACACTGTAGATTTGCATAATCAACAAATGCAAGATAACAAGACAATGCAATAGCACTTAGTTTGAACTTCAAATGAGTAGTAGATTTTTTTTCTTTTTCCAGTCCCCCTGTACCATGTGACAGCCATCAGCCAATCACAAATGCATACACATACCATGTGACAGCAATCAGCCATTCACAAATGCATACACACTTATTCTTGCACATGCTCAGTAGGATCTGGTGACTCAAAAAGTTTAAATATAAAAAGACTATGCACATTTTGTTAATTGAAGTAAAATAGAAAGTTGTTTAAAATTGTATGCTCTATCTGAATAATGATAGTTTAATTTTGATTGAGTGGCCCTTTAAGCTACAACAACTCTATGTATTAACAAGAGATGAATCCAAATACAAGGCAAACAAAATGCTGAACAAAAAGAAGCAAAAAACAAACAAACAAGAAAATAAAATAATAAACAATAAACAATTTTTGAGTCTTATGTGGTTATTGACCGTTTTCAATCTTCTACATTTCTTACTTTTATAGTTATCCATAAGTGTCCAAGGGACTGATGGATTTATCAAATTATTTTCCTATGTGACATTGTGAGACATGTAGGTGTGTATTATTACTCTCTATGTCCATTAAGTATCCAGTAAAACTACACTTTATGAAATATGTCTCTGTTGTCTAAAACCCAAGATGGTGATTCATATAGTGCATATGTTGTGTTGATTTTGTTCCTAATTTCTAGCCATTAAGGTACTCAATTTTTCCAATACCTAGCTACACAAGTTCTGGTAATAGTGCACAGTATTCTGATAAAAGTATTGATAGCTTTATTGAACCTCCCTATATGCTCATTTAAAAGAGCTTGTGATATTGTAGGTTGGATGTTGTCCTCTAGGAGTGTACTGATAAGGTGCAACAAAGATTGCCAAATTTCCCTAACTCCCCTGCACTCCCACCACATGTGTTTATAGGAGCCTATCTCCCCGCATCCCCCATAGCATAATCTGCTATTCGTCTTTAACACATGTGATGTCTTTACAGGTGTGAGATACCAGCGATAGACTGTCTTTATCACATTTTCCCATAGATCTGCGCCCAAGAGGCCTTTACAAATGGAGCGAAATAAGTCATCCCATTTCTCAATTTCCATGCTCATTTCTAGATCTTCTTCCCAGCTATCTATGATCCTATTCTTAGTTTTGTAAGAAATTATATGAATGTCCAAGTACAGTTTGGCAATGGATTTGTTTGGTCTGTCTGTTGAGTTGTATATCTTTTCTATTGTGGTTTTAGGTTGTGGGGAGAACCCTCTAAGGTATGTTTGTATGGATGTGGATACCTGGAGATATAAATACCAATGTAATTTGTGAGGGTGTATAGTGTCCTGTAGCTGAGAGTATGTAATGATTTTATGGTTGGTCACCAGATTTGCCACCCTGTATAGGCCTTTATTTGCCCACTTATCAATTGTACCATGTGTTTCCTTTGTAAGTAATAGTCTAATTGGCATCATCAGCGAGTGGAATTGCAATAGGTCCGCATGTTTCATTATTAAATGTAGGTCTTGTTGTCTAGATTCTGTGATAGGGGATTTGTGTGTGGGTCTTTTATTTGTTTACCTAGTCCATATTACATTGTCTTGGTTCCCTAGGTTTTCTATATCTGCTTCCAGTGTGGTCCATAGAATTTCTTTAGATGTTCTCCCTATAAGGGATGTTTGGGCTATTGTAGATGCTTTATAGTAGTCTACCAGGTTTGGCATACCTATCCCCCCCAACTGTTGTGACGTGTTAGGGTCGTAAAGGAGATCCTGAAAGATTTGTTACCTCTGACAAGGGCTATCAGTTCGGATTGGAGCATATTTAGTTTTAGCATCTGTATTTTAAGTGGTAATGTCCTAAATAGGTAGAGAAGGAGGGAAAAACATTGATCTTAACTGCTGAAAGCCTACCATACCAGGAAAATGAGTGTTTTTTCCATTTTTGAATGTCTTGTCTAATAGTCTTGATCAGTGGTGTGTAGTTGTATTTTTAAAGTTGTTCCAACTGGGGTGTCAAGCTAATTCCTAGGTATTTTTAATAAGTGTTTAACCGATCGGAGGTCAAAATTAAGTTCTATGTGTTTTTTTGTATGTTGTGGCAAAGCCACTGGTAATGCCTCACATTTATCCAGGTTGATTTTGTATCCCAAGATTTGGGAAAATTTATCAAGAATTGTATAAAGGTTTGGTAAGATGATAAGTGACCTGGTGATTGTAAGGAGAATGTCGTCTGCAAAAAGGGTTAATTTGTAATCTGTATTTTTGATCTTGATACCTGTGATATCAGGAGAGAGGCTAATCTTAGCCGCCAAGGGTTTGATGCATAAGGCGAATATTAATGGTGACAACAGGCACCCCTGTCTAGTACCATTGAGGATTGGAAATACTTTTTATTTATATCCAGAGGATACTACCTGTGCCGTCTGTGTCAAATAAATTGCCTGAATAGCTTTAAGGAATGGTCCACTAAGTCCTATATGACGAAGTTCTTCCATCATATATTGCCAGTCTTTTCTATCGAACACCTTCTCTGCGTCCAACGAGAGGAGCAGAGAAGGCATTCCCATCCTATTCAAGTAGTCTATTATGCTGAGCATCCAATGGACATTGTCAGGTGCCTCCCTGCCCTTTACAAAACCCACCTGGTCACGATGTATAAGAGATGGTAAAATTAATTTAAGTCTGTTGGCTAGGATTTTAGTGAAGATCTTCACGTCTTGGTTAATGAGGGAGATAGAGCGGTAACTTGAACAAAGTTTGATATTTTTCCCCTTTTTTAGGAATGACTACAATTTTTGCTTGAAGCAACTCTGAAGGGATGTCATTACCTTCTAATATATAATTACAGAATTTGGTGATGTGGGGCACCAAGGCAATTTTAAAGAGCTTATAGTAATCTCTGGAGAAGCCATCCAGCCCTGCCAATTTACCTGGTTTTAGTCCTTTAATCACCTGTAATACCTCCTCCAAAGCTGAGATAGGTGTGTTGAGATTATAAAGATCAGCTTTAGTAAGTTTGGGTAGTTGGGCTTCTGAAAGGAATTACATGGTGATATAATCTATTTTTGGAGAGTGAGATACCTTGCTCCCATCATATAATTTACTATAAAACAAGGCAAATTCATCTACAATATCCTGGGGGGTGTAGTCAGATCTTCTTTGCTGTTTTGTGTGGGAGAAATAGCTAATGACTTATTCCGTTCACGTATCTTATGAGCTAATAACTTGTCAGGTTTTTTGGCATAGATATAATACTGGACCTTTAATTTTTGTATGGCCCTAGTGGCATCTGTGTTCAGGAGTTTTGTTAGCGTAGCTCTTTTTTGTTGTAAAGTAGTTAGTATGAATTGTTGTAGGGCCAATCTGTGTTGTCTCTCCAGCATCTCAATCTCCTGTTGGAGCTGGGACAATTGCAATTTTTTTTGTTTGATGCAATTTGATTTGTCCTGAATGAGTATACCTCTTAAGACTGCTTTATGAGCTGTCCACGCGTATAATAGGTTGCTAGTAGTGTCTGTGTTTATCTGCCAGTATTCTGTTAAATGTTTCAGTTTCTTTTCATAAGATAGGGGGTGTCTAAATAAACTAGGGTCATATGTCCATGATTTTTCCCTCTTCCTATCCTGTATCCCGTCTAGGTAAAGAAAAACCATTTAATGGTCCGACCAGGCACATGAGTGGATTGTTGAGGATATTAATACGGGTTGAAGTATCTGGCTGGTGTATATATAATCAATCCTGGTGTATTTATTATGAGCTGCCAAATAAAATGTGGTGTCTGAGGTGTCCCTATATAATGTCTGCCATGTGTCAATGAGTATGGTGCCAGGATGTCTTGGATTGCCTTGGTTGTACGATTGTGTCTTAGTTTCTTTGTGCTTATCATGTTTTGTGGAGTGAGTCTTATTTGTGACATATTGATGTTAAAGTCTCCTGCCAAAATAATCTTGTTTTGTGACCAGTTAGTAAGTAGATAAGAGATTTGTCTGAAGAATGATTCATGTTTCTCATTGTGGGCATATATATTGCAGAGTATAATATCTGCGTTATCTATTTGACCTGTAACTATTAGATATCTGCCCTCTTCATCAGCAATTGTAGTGTTATGGGTAAACTGTAGGGAGGAATGAATGAAGAATAGATACCCCCCCTTTTTTGTGTGGAGGCTGTTGCGTGGTAATTTTGTGTAAAGTGTCTGGACCAATATCTAGTAATCTGCTTATTAGGAAAATGAGTCCTTTGAAGGAAAAGAGCGTTAGCTTTCAAGTTGGTATATTGCGTAAGGGCTACTCAAAATTTGACGTCTGAATTTAGGCCTCTTACGTAATGTGAGTTTAAGCCATAAACTGTCATAGTGTATCAATTGTGTTGAGGATATAGAAATTGTTTACAGATTGTTTTCAACCCCTTGTGTTGAATAGTCACATATGTTTGGTAATAGATACTGTCTCTGTTGGTGTCTCTCCATCTTGTCCCAACAACATAAATACATCACAGAAACAATAGCCACAAAACAAATACAAACAACATAGTAGAATAGAAAATACATAACTCATAAATAATAATAAGGAACAGCAATACTAATTAACAATAATTTATTTCGCTTTTCCGAAACGAAAAAGCATTTTAAACAAAGGTGCAGTTTTATTGCATCTACAAATAACTAACCTCATAACTAAGGTGATAGTCACATTTTAATTGCATAGTTTTTAGATACAGTGTATATCTTCCAAATGGAATCGCTTCATGAAGAGCAAAACCTAACTCTTGTTAACTTTAACTTCCTTAAGAAAACCTAAAGGTAAACAAAGCTTGGCACTCTATAGAAGCGAGGCTAGTCTAATTTAGCTGGTATAGTAAGTCAGTCCAACTGGTTCGGATGCAGTCCATTCCTGCTAACAAAAGGGAGACAAGCTTTCAACAAGACAGAGATCAGAGGACTTCCGGTTGTGGGAGGTGCCTGTATAGACGCGTGTTGTCGGCGTCCTGAGAGAACCATCCTCACACAGGTGCCCCAGAGCATCTCCACGGCCGATGCGGTGTATGACACTCTGGCCAAAAGACCGTGGTCTGGATGGCAGGGATTCCCTCCATGTTGTGATGCACTGTCCGGAGAGCAGGAAGTCCGAATAGCCATTTGTGACTCACTAGCTAGAGTTGTGAAACAGCACAGACAGCCGCTCCAAGGTTCAAGCCTGTCATTATAGTGCTCCCAGGACCCTGGGATCTGGAGGAAGGTGACATCGCTCCCTAGACCTGGGGTAGGAGACAAGCAAAAAGCCATCTAGCGCTCATTTTGAGTGGGACAATAAGAAGGACGACGAGCTGCCCGCCCTAGACGGCGAAAAAACAAAGTATGATACACCTCCCAGAATCTCCTGGACATTTGAAGCCTGCAAGCCAGAGATAGAGGATAACCTGGTTTTATACCTCTCCTAGACGGGCTATGTCGGTGTGGATGTTTACTCTGTTTTCTCTAACTGTCCGGGAGTAGGAGGCTGGAAAGGACGCTTTTGCTCTGCAGGAAAGATAATTCTTTCTCCTTTTTTTCTGATAAAAGTTAAGCCACCTGTGGTAAAAAGTATAAACTTTACTCTCTCTCTGCTGAACTTAGGATATTTATGTGGAAAAGCTGGTCACCCACAACCCCCCAGAAGCTGTCTTTTTTTTTTTAGGGAAGCAGAAGTGGGAGACAGTGGGTTCATGTGCAAGTTATTGTGCCCACTGAGAAAAAGGCATACGGAACAAAACTAAGACTGTAGAATATGAAAAATAAATAAAGTCTCTACGCTCTCCTATTAAGACATTTACACTAAAAAAAAAAAAAAGAAGCCACCCAGCTCTGCAGCGCTCTTTGTAGTGCTCTTAAAAAAGGACACTGACATATATATCTTTTTCCATTTTTTGTTTTTCTCTGCTATCTGGTAACAAGCCTGAAGTGCCATATTTTACGTTTAAAGTGGTTTTCTTTTTTTTGTATGTGATATCAAATACGTTTAAAATGCTATAATATCTGGATAAAGTGCTTTAATTTGAGAGATACACTCCCAGATCTATATAGGGGGGTATATAAAGTGCTATAAAATTGAGAGTCTTGCTCTGGTTTAAATCTTGGAGGCTGTTTGGGCCGAGGTAATGACCCTCTCTAAGGAGAGCTGATATAGCGAATGTAATGTATTATTTTAGAGCGTTATTTAACCATACAAGATCGAATGTTGAATACTAACATAAATGGTTGTTGCAAGAGAAATAAATAGGGAAAGGCCTATTTTCAAATATTGTCTGAAATATAGGATATTACTATATTGCTGCCTTGGTGTACAAAAGCGAGGGTAGCTAACTTTACCCCCATCAGAGTAAATGTAAGGACTAGCATAGGAAGGGAAAAGAGGTACATTTTCTTTCCTGAAATAGTAAACAAAGATACCTCAGAAAGCAAATAGGGCAGCAGCCTGTTAAAACTGTAGACTTTCTATATGTAACTTCAAGAAAACTAAAGAAAGAGAGTTAAGGGGTTAAGGTACATTCTGTGCTGCAAATTATTTCCTTATATCCCAGTTAAAAATCTTAGGACTAGAGGATTATATACATGCACTATAAAGGATAGATACATAATTACATGTCTTGTGCACTAATCATTCACTAAATGATTGATATTTTTTTCTTTTTTCGGCTAGACGTTAGATATTGATCTTTTGCCCTCTTCACTGAACACTTTTTGACTATTATACATCACCAATATAGGAACACCATTTCTCTATCTATATGGCAGAGAACATATATATATATATATATATTTTTTTAATATAATTGATTTCTATTTTTCTATATTCACCTTTTTACACTGTCTTATTTTGACCTGTTTATTTCTTTTTTCACACACCTCTAGTACCCTTTACGGACAGATACTTAGGGATAACCAGATCTGACTCAGGCAATATGCCGCCAAAATCCAAGGATAAGAAACAGAGACCGAGTATGGGAAGCTCAGAAACAGGAGTAAGCGACTCCTTAGTTGGTCACAATACTATCATTGATACTAATAGTCTAGTTAAGCAAATCTCTGACTTATTTCTACCTCAATTTGAGGCACTTAAAACAGACTTAGCTACTCTAACTGGTGAACTTAAACAGGTATCATCCAGATTAGAGGAAATTGAAAGTAGAATATCGGATCTTGATGATCTACAAAGTACCCAACAAACACTTTTGAATACACAGACTAAGACTATTGAACTATTGCAAACACGACTGGACGATCTAGAAGACAGGGCACGACGGAATAATTTGAGAATAATAGGCTTGCCAGAGACCTCAGACTACACAGACCTTATGGTTTTTATTAAGCATACTCTACCAGAACTATTAGAGATGCCCCCAAACAAGACAGAGATTGAAGTAGAAAGAGTCCACAGGGTGGGTACATATCAAAAAAGAGATAGCACCACACAATCAAAAAGACCTGTCTTGGCGAAACTGTTAAATTTCCAGGACAAACAAAAAATTCTTACCTATTATAGGAAGAAAGGTCCATTAGAAATTAACAATGAGCGTATTTATCTTTTTAATTACTTTTCTGCCGAGACACTTAATAAAAGGAGGCGGATGGCCCCCTGGTGCACACAAGTGATTAAGGCTGGCTTTAAAGCCACTATGATATATCCTGCAAAAATCAAAATCTTTCTAGATAATAGTATTTCTATTTTAAATTCAGTGGAGGAAGCTAGGCAATTCCTAGAAAACAAAGAAATAAAAGAACAAGTATAGGCAGACTTCATATGTTTAAAATGATGGATAATGGAGTGGCCGTTTTTTCTTTTCTGTGCTGTTTCATTCTTTTTTTTTCTGTGTTCTTTTTGTGCTTCTTTTTTTTTTTTTTTCTTTCTTTTACACCCCTCTCTCTCCTCACTCCCTTTCCTTATTTTTTGGTTATATGGGCACTTATTGTCTTAACTAACAGGCCCCCTCCTAATAAAAATGAAAAATCTACTTAAATTATTTTCATGGAATGTAGGGGGCTTCACGTCCCCGATCAAGAGTAAAAAAGTAATCCAACACTTGAAATTATATAAACCAGATATTGTCTTCCTTCAGGAGACTCATCTGAGTCTTCAGGAAGCAGAGAAACTAAAAATGGGATGGATAGGGGAAGTATGTGCAGCTCCAGCAGTAAAAAGGAAGAGAGGAGTAGCATTTATTTTTAGGAAGGATCTAGAATTTGAATTGCTGTTGCAGGATAAAGACGTAGAGGGTAGATATTTGATTTTAGAAATAGAGATAAATAAAAATCGGTATACTCTTTGTAATTTATATGCCTCGAATGAATGCTGTTCTGAGTTCTGGGATAAACTTTATCTAAAATTAATAAATTTAGTAGATTCACAGTTAATTATTGGTGGGGATTTTAATAGTGTTTGTGTACCCCACCTGGATAGGTTAAGGTCTAGTGGCTCATATAGAGCAAAAAAAGAAGCAAAAATACTGTCCTCATTTCAAAAAAATCTTAAACTGAGAGATATATGGAGAACACAACATCCCGATGAAAAAATGTTCACATGTGAATCTAAGACCTACCATACACTCTCAAGAATCGATATGTTTTTAGTATCAGAAAGATAGTTACACTTAGAAATCAAGACAGATATAAAAAATATAATTTTATCAGATCACGCTATTATTTCTTTATCTATCCAGTTGGGAAACAGCAGAGAGACCTTATGCGGTAAATTTTTCTTTCCTTCCTTCCTGTATTCTAATATACAGTTTAGAGACTGGCTGGTTCAAAGATGGAGAGAGTATGTCTCCTTTAATAAGGAATATCTTCCTAAGACGGAAATATTTTGGGAAGCCGCTAAGGCCTTCTTTAGAGGTGAAATAAAAGCTTATATGGTTAAAAGAAAGAGGAAGTTAAGAGAGAGGGAATTACAACTAACCAACTATCTTAAAAACAAATTCATAAAATATATTGATAATCCCGATACGCCCAATTGGGCAAATTATCAGAAGGTGAAAAGAGAGAGAGAGATATTTTTAATGCAAAATCAACTTCAACAAAATCTGAAAAACAAAGCCAATTATGGTGTCTTCTCCCCTAAAACAGTGAAATTCTTGGCTAATATTTCAAAAAGCAAGAGGAAAAATAATTTTATTGGATCTATCTCGCGTAAAGGGCAGAAATATAATAATCCAAATGATATTGTAAGACAATTTCATGTATATTTTCAGAAGCTTTATTCTGCTTCAGAAGTAAATCAAGAAGCGAAGCATAGATTCTGGAAGGATATGAAATTACCCAAAATATCGTTAGATCAGTTGAATACAATGAATAAAGAAATTACAGCAGAAGAAATCTCTAAGGCTATCAAAGAGGCAGCCCAAGGAAAGGCACCAGGCCCGGACCAACTATCTAGTGAATTTTACAAAATACTCTCGGTAGAAATTATACCTACCCTGACTAAGTTGTTTAAAGGTTACTTTCTATCAGATTTGAAACCCTCTCACACTTTCTCTGCCTCAAATATTACATTGATATTAAAGAAAGATAAAGACCCGAACTGTATGGATTCATATAGACCTATTTCGCTACTTAATTGCGACTATAAAATTTTAGCTAATATATTGGCATCATGTCTTAAAAAAATCATAGTCGACATTATTCATCCGGACCAAACTGGGTTTATACCAGGTAGAACAGCACAAAAAAATATAAGGAAAGCCATGATGATTATTGAACACACACTTGCCTCCCATAGGACAGGGTCAAACAGGAACAAAGATTTCGCCATAATAACGGTCGATGCAGAAAACGCCTTTGACTCTGTCCTATGGGACCATTTATTGACAGCGTTAAATAATTTTGGTTTCTCGGGTCACTTTTACAAGTATATTTCTGTATTATATCAAAACCCTATTTCATATCTTAGTATAAACAACATTCTTTCTCCCTCTATTACCCTGTCTAAAGGTACCAGACAGGGATGTCCTCTTTCACCGTTACTTTTTAATTTGGCGATTGAGCCATTAGCTATTAAGAGCAGAGAAATTCTAGAGGGTATAAAAATCAAGCAGCAGAAGGTGATATTATCATTATACGCGGATGATATTCTATTTTATATAGAGAATTCACCCAAAAACATCCCTGCACTAGTAGATATTCTATCAGAGTTTAGTAAATGTACTGGTTATAGCATTAATCTATCTAAGTCAGAAATTCTATGGATAATTAAAAATAAAAAGATCCTTGTTGAGAATGCTTTTAAATCTGCAGATAAATATATCAAATATTTAGGAATAAATCTATCTAGAAATCCAGATGAATGGTATGATCTAAATTTTTCTCACATATGGAGTAAATGTCAGGCTGAGATTCAAAGATGGAGCAGATTACCTATCTCACTATCAGCCAGGATCGCCCTAATTAAAATGTGAATATTTCCAAAAATTCTGTACGTAATACAGAATGTCCCTTGCCTTCTACGAAAGGCAGATGTGCAGAAATTTAATGCAGGATGTTCACGTTTTTTGTGGGCCTCCAAAAAACCCTGTATAGCAATATCAAGGCTAATGCACCTGAAAGAAACGGGTGGTTTTGCTTTTCCAAATCTAATTAACTATAATCTGGCATGCCTTGCCAAAATTGCCATAGACTGGCTAACCTCTGCCAACCTTGTCACTAGTTCTGAGGTAGAAGACAACATAGTGTTCCCTTATACGCCTAAAGCGTTATTGCACGTAGCCAATGATTTAAAGATTAAAGACCGGACATTAAAATATACTATCTGCAATGTAATTATAGCATGGCATAAAATTTGTAAACAATTAGACATTAAATATACTCTCTCTAAATTTTTACCTATTATAGAAAACCCGGATTTTGAAAGTGGCTATACATTTGCCGCTTTTAAGCAATGGTCAGCAAATAATTTGAATCTGATGATACAGATGGTAGAACCACTCTCCAATCAGATAAAAACCTTTGAATCTTTAAGCAGAGAATTCAATATTGATAGAAGATCCTTTTTTGCCTATCTACAGATTAGACATTTTTACTATAATCGGGAAGGTATAGAAGGAGACATCTGGTCCTTAGGACCATTAGATATTATTATTAACAGATTTCAGAGGGGAGATTACTCTATCTCTCATATATACAAACTACTATTAGCTAAAGAGTCAGAGACTAGGGTTAATAGTCTTTTCAGTATATGGAAACGAGATCTCCCTGACATTGAGCTAGAATATTTCCAAAATAGCCTCTCTAAGATAACCCATTTTACAAACAACATGGCAATGAAAGAATCCCATTTGAAATTGTTGAATAGAGCTTATCTAACCCCAAATAGACTTTCTAAGTGGAAAGTCTTTGTTTTAGATGCAGCTTTCCGGCTGCAGATCTATTCCATCTCTTCTATGCATGTCCAAAGGCAATTAAATTGTGGAAACAAGTTTAATATATTTACTAAATAGACATCTACCTATTAAAATAGTACTCAACCCAATTTATATCTTCTTTCTGGTACAGGAACAGATTGAAAATAGAGCCCTGATTAATACAGTAATACTATAGGTTAGACAAATGTGCCTTAGGAAATGGAAGGAAAGACAGGTTCCCACTATTGCCTCTGTCATACGTACTATCCAGCAATAGATTTTGGTGGAGCAATTTGATCCTGGGATAAACGTAAAGAGATTTTTGAAAAAGTGGGATTTAGTTATCTTAGCCCAGCCTAGAGAGATTCAGCTGCAAATATTGAAATACTTTCGCAATTCAGCGGACTTTCTAGAGTTAATATTATCAGATAGATATCCTGAATTTTGGAGACAGTATCTCTTCTGATAGGGGTCTGGGGAGGGGGGAGAGAGAGGGGGGAGGAGGGATTTGTATTTTTGTTTTTTTTGTTTTTGTTTTTTTTCTTTTTCCCTTCTTTTCTTTTCTTTGCTTTTCTCTCTAATTTTTTTTTTATTATTTTTAAAAAAATATATATATAAATCCCAGAAGTGTGCAAAATTTTCTGTTTTATCTTTGTATTTTTTGTTATATTTTGATGATTATCTTGCCCTGCGTGGCCAAAAAGATAAGGAAAGTATTGTTTTTTGTTTTTTTATGAATCTGTGTACACTTCTGTTTATAAATAAATAATATAAAAAAAAAAAAAAGACAGAGATCAGAGCGAAAAAAAACAAAACAAAACAAAACAAAACAAAGAACTGTGAAATACTCATCTGTCATGTGGCACAGTCATAAATAAGTCCTCCCATTCTTGTTATCATAGCCTAATGTCTAGATATGTAGTCATTTCTAGAACTATAGTTTTCCCTTAAACTTGTGAAGATGAATCTTCTCCTTGCGATTCAGGTCTTTTGCTTCTTCCTTGGTATCCTGGCCCATGTCTTTTGAAGTGGTTTTCCTTGTTGGGGTGCAACATCTGTGGGTTCAGTGTCCTGCGTGAGAATTGGGGGTTCCATTTTCAGTCTACGGCATATTTCTGGGATCTTTTGGGGTCTTTGATAGACATAGTCTTGTTTTCAATCATAATATGAAGTGTAAAATGGAAGCCCCACTGGTAGGGTACCTGGTTTCTCTTCAGGAGTGATGTGAGGGGGCGCAAGGCACTTCTCTTTTGTAGAGTCCTTAGGCACAGATCTTGGTAGAACTGAATGATGTTCCCCTGAAACTTATATGTCGGGTTTTTCCTTGCAGCTGCTAGGATTTCCTC
The DNA here is from genome assembly GCF_027579735.1 of Bombina bombina. NCBI lineage: Eukaryota > Metazoa > Chordata > Amphibia > Anura > Bombinatoridae > Bombina > Bombina bombina. The sequence continues at coordinate 763,772,481 of NC_069501.1, forward strand.
TCTTTCTCTATATCTTAGCATCTTAATTATAATATTCCTTAGGGAATCGTTTCCTTTGGGCTTTGGCTTGAGGGCTTGATGCACTCTCTCTATCAGGAACTTTTCTTCATTGGATCTCACAGTAATATTTTATAATAGATGTAGTAGATAAGCTGTGAGCTCTGGCATATGCACCGATTATGAAACTCCCTTTAGTCTTATGTTAGACCGCCGGCTGCGGTTTTCCAAGTCCTCCATCTTATCATATATATCCTCTATATCCTGTTGTTGAGAAGAGACTTGTTTCGTAAGAGCATTGAATCCTTTGACCATGGTGTCACCATTCTCTTCTAGAGAGTTCACTCTCATCCCCAGGTCCACAATGTCCTGTTTAAGATCTGCTAGACTGTTTGTGACCGTGTTCTGCAATGTTTCCATTTTTTCCAGCAGTTTTTTAAAATTTGCATTAATATCCTGTTTTGATACTAAGTTTTCTAAGTCAGCTTTAGTAATAGGTCCTAAATCTTCCCCTGAGACCCAGAGTCAGAGTCCCCATCCTCCCCCAGAGGTTTTGCATGGATATCTGACGGTTTTTCTCCTTTTGAAGATTTAAAGAAGATATTTGCTGCTGATTGTTTACTCAGTGGCATAGCTTTTGTGTTTTTTTTGTGGGTTTTTTGTGCCATTTTTTAGTGTCTTCCGGCTCTCCACCTAATGATGCAATCAGTATATTTCTGTGTTCCTACTCCAAGAGTGTTATATGTAGTTAGGTTAAATTATGTACCTTATCTTCTAGAAGAGCATATTAATTAGTCTCCTTTTCTCCTCTTCCTCTTGTTGCAGTAAGAATGTGTAGGGAGAATCAGGTGATCAGTTTTCTATACAGATATCTTTAATCAGAGGTTCAATGGCTTTTTGACATACTGTGTATAATTATTACATATTTTCAACAGTACCTGCATATACTCTCATTCTCAATGCTGCAGCCCACAGCAAGATTTACCATTTATCAGCGTGGCTTAAATAACCTCTCTAGAACTATATTTACTTGTCCGGTATCCTCATGATATGTGCAGAGGCCATGTTCCTCTAACTTTCTCTATGTTGCAGTAGGCCTATTTGAGATTAATGTTCTTAATGAGATTAACTGTTGCTTAGGAGCTGCTGTGGTTCACTTTGCTGCAGCCGGTTGTCACGATCAACTATGCAACCTGATATCACACTGCGGTGTTTCTTATACCACTTATAGGTAAAAGATGTACTTGTCCCTGTTACATCTCTGCTAAGTTACTGTGGCTTCTCTGCTCATCCTGCAACATGGCCTGCAAAAAGATGGCGACTGGATCGTGGGTCTGATGGCCCTGCTGGGTTTTTGCCCCCAAGCTTCCTATTTACATCTTCCCAAGTCGATCGAAATGTTGCTGGGCTATTTAGCTTGTTATGTTGCCCTTTTTTGGCCAAGTGTAATCACTCGGTATGGTGTTATAGCACCTTAGTCTATGTTACTGCACGGAGCTACTCGCTCAATCATCCATTCCTTGATTCCGGATTTTTCTGGATTTTTAGATCTTTATCTGTGCATATTCATCTTTATAGTAGTGTCTATTACATGCAGTTATGTGAACAATGATGTTTACTGTCCCTTTAAAGTTATTTCCCTATTTTAATCCTCATTTGAGCTGATCTCTAGCCTTTCCCAGTGCCACATTCATCTGACTTATCATCAGTTCAGTTAAGCTATTAACCAATCAATATTGTGTTGAGAGGGCTCATTTTCAAATTTAGTCTTCCACTCTTCTTATTGTAATGTATTTAGTTGGAATATTACCATGCAAGGATTTTATGTGGGGAGCTAGGTCTTGGAGGGGTCCATTGGGTGTTGGCAGCTGGTTGGGGAGCAAAAAATGGTTCCGTTTGGGTTGATTGATTTCATGGGAAAATATATAGTTTATTGAGGATGGAGGGTTTTAGTTAGGGTTAATTCAACAGCTGCCAGTACCCAAGATGGCGGTAATTAGGTAGGGGAGAGGGTTAGAGAGCTGGAGGGGGGGATCAGGGAGGTTGGTGCTAAGGCAGGGGTCCATCACAACTAAAATATTTTATAATTTTTATTTAAAAAAAAAACAAAAAAAAAACTCTTTTATTTAGTACTGGCAGACTTCCTGCCAGTACTTAAGATGGCGGTAACAATTGTGGGGTGGGGGAGGGAAGAGAGCTGTTTGGGAGGGATCAGGGGGTGGGATGTGTCAGGTGGGAGGCTGATCTCTAAAATTAACCCTGCAAGCTCCCTACAAGCTACCTAATTTAACCCCTTCACTGCTGGGCATAATTCACGTGTGGTGCGCAGCAGCATTTAGCGGCCTTCTAATTACCAAAAAGAAATGCCAAAGCCATATAAGTCTGCTATTTCTGAACAAAGGGGATCCCAGAGAAGCTTTTACAACAATTTCTGCCATAATAGCACAAGCTGTTTGTAAATAATTTCAGTGAGAAACCTAAAATTGTGAAAAATGTAAAGTTTTTTTTTTTATTTGCTCGCATTTGGCGGTGAAATGGTGGCATAAAATATACCAAAATGGGCCTAGATCAATACTTGGGGTTGTCTACTACACTACACTAAAGCTAAAATTAACCCTTCAAGCTCCCTACAAGCTCCCTAATTAACCCCTTCACTCCTGGGCATAAAACATGTGTGGTGCGCAGCGGCATTTAGCGGCCTTCTAATTACCAAAAAGCAACCACAAAGCCATATAAGTCTGTTATTTCTGAAAAAGGGGATCCCAGAGAAGCATTTACAACCATTTGTGCCATAATTGCAGAAGCTGTTTGTAAATAATTTCAGTGGGAAACCTAAAGTTTGTGACAAAATTTGTGAAAAAGTGAACTTTTTTTTTTTATCGCATTTGGCGGTGAAATGGAGGCATGAAATATACAAAAATGGGCCTAGATCAATACTTTGGGATGTCTTCTAAAACAAAATATATACATGTCAATGGATATTCAGGGATTCCTGACAGATATCAGGGTTCCAAAGTAACTAGCGCTAATTTTGAAAAAAAGTGGTTTGGAAATAGCAATGTGCTTCTTGTATTTATTTCCCTATAACTTGCAAAAAAAGCAAAGAACATGTTAACATTGGGTATTTCGAAACTCAGGACAAAATTTATAAGCTATTTAGCATGGGTGTTTTTTGGTGATTGTAGATGTGTAACAGATTTTGGGGGTCAAAGTTAGAAAAAGTGTGTTTTTTTCCATTTTTTCCTCATATTTTATCATTTTGTTTTTAGTAAATTATAAGATATGATGAAAATAATGATATCTTTAGAAATTCCATTTAATTACGAGAAAAACGGTATATAATATGTGTGGGTACAGTAAATGAGTAAGAGGAAAATTACAGCTAAACGCAAACACTGCAGAAATGTAAAAATAGCCATTGTCATTAAGGGTAAGAAAATTTAAAAATGGTCCGGTCATTAAGGGGTTAATTTCAGATTGTTATCTCCACCATTATTTTAATGAATTTCTATTTAATCCTGAAATTAGCTCAACCTAAGCAGCAATCAGAAATCTATCTGCTACTGAAGAGTTCCAAAAAGAACGAAACATGCTTGTCTAGCAGTGATTTCTGTATTGTTGCACTTAATTGCTATGTGTTAACACAGTATTGGAGCAAAAAAATCTGAGATGTTGTATATCTAGTTTGCATATCTCACCCAGAATCCTCTTGTGCATTGGCAACATTGTATATGGAGGGTTTCTGGGTGAAAGCAAGCGGGGACACTTGCCTAGATGTGCTAATTTCCTGTGCAACAATTTATATTGATTTACTTTAGTGACATGGAGGATTTAAATTTCAGATTTTTATCTCCAGCATTAGTTTAATGAATTTTTATTTAATCATGAAATTAGCTCTACCTAAGAAGAAATCAGAAATCTATCTGCTACTGAAGAGTTCCAAAAAGAACGAAACAGGCTTGTCTAGCAGTGATTTCTGCATTATTGCACTTAATTGCTGTGTGTTAACACAGTATTGGAACAAAAAATCTGAGGTGTTGGGCATATCTAATTTGAATATCTCACCCAGAATCCTCTTGTGCATTGGCAACAGTGTATATGGAGTATTTCTGGGTGAAAGCAAGCGGGGACACATGCCTAGATGTGCTAATTTCCTGTGCAACAATTTATATTGATTTACTTTAGTGACATGGAGGATTTTAATTTTAGATTTTTATCTCTACCATTATTTTAATGAATTTTATTTTTTTATTGAGAAATTTGGCGGTAACAAACAATAGCATATGTCCAAATACAAGTGAAAAAAAACAATGTACATATGGCAAATGGTGAACTTGCACGCATTATTAGGGATTGACAAGGCTGCCTAGGTTATGTTGGAATAAAAATCTCATCTATAACCTGAACATGTACACTTTACTAGCAGCTATCTGTATGCATTCACATGAATAGTATATATGAACATAAAATTACAATATCATATAACTGTAAGTTAATCCTATGCTTACAATAACAAGCTCAAGTGCATCTTGTTCAAGTTCACTTCTCCGGCTGCTTTCTATATAAATCGACAATAATAGTATATATGGGCACAATATTATATATCTTTTTTTAGAGAAGTCTTGAATACCTCCCATGGTGAACAGGGTCACTCTTGTACCTAATTTAAGAGATGTTGCATAAGGGAGGTGCTTAAATGATTAAATGGTCACTCTTGGACCACTGGTAGGAGAAATTGACTAGCAGCTGATAATAAATAGTGGAAAGTCAAGTTACAAACATAGACAAGAAGTATAATGGTATCTTATTAAAAATTATGCTAGATATATAGGGAGGAATTGGTACTGGTATCTCTCATCATATCTTGACTATGTGTTAAATAAAGATAATAAAGAAATATCTTCAAATATACAGTACATACATATTAATATATGAATAATCACAATATAGCTTTACTCATATTGCTAAAGAACTTGACCAGATAACAAGGTAACTTATCAGAGGATCTTAGGGAATAACCCTGTGCTAAACTATATTGTATCCTTGAAATTATTATAAAAGTCAAATTTTGTACCCTGAACCACCCTGTATCCAGTGCCTGAAGCGGGGCGTTAATTTATATATGTAAGCATGGACTTTGATAACTAACTTCATATAGTGAAAATGGGTCACTGATGTAGGTCAAAACTCTTGCATGAAAGTTGTAAGTCATACACCAATTGCATCTGAGCAGAAGGAAATATGGCTAAGAGAGTAAATAACAACCATTTATACTCTGAGGACACTCTAGGACCTTTGTAATTAGATTAGCAGGCTAATGTCTAAGTACTTATATGAAACAGGGTGCAAATGTGTGACAGCCTATACATATACCTAACCTATATGAGTTGGAGTACAGCCTCTGTTTCATCACCGTAAGCAGTAGTATACACTACAACTTCTATCAGGCTGCTCGTGAATAAATAATATCTAAGCCTTATAAACAAATAAGATGGCAATATATATGTAAATATAGGTAAAACTATAACACCAATAGATTAAATAATGCATCATAAACTATCAACTTGTTTCAAGCTGGGCAAAGTCCCACATGGCATTACTGTCCCTTGTCTTTAGCCTACCCCATTTTTCCAAGTTATAACCTGCTCTTCCACAAGCACATTCAAGGGTTTGCATATAATTGGATAACTACTAATAAACGTAGTTGATTAGGCAATGGCAGAGCTCTGGCTAGCATGGATAAGAGTGGTACCAGCGGACATGTTTACCACATCACCTGGAAAGTCCTCAGAGCTGGTGGCTTGTATTTTTTGTTGTACTGCAAGTGTCGTTGCATCCATCAGTTCTCTCCATTTCCCAACATCTTCTGGGTGAATGGCCGCATCACCCCAGGAGACATCCAGGGTCCGCAGCTCCATAAGCTTTATTTGTGTGGCATGTTGCGGTCTAGCATAAGAGCCAGCTTCTGCATGTCGTGTGACTCCATATACCTTATTTCTATTGTCTGTAGGCAAATCTGGTGAGTTTGACATTAGGCTGTGTTGTCCGGATGAAATGTGCATTAGATTAAAGGCATCTGTAATGGAATTCTCGCTTGGTAGTGAGATGTTATGGCTTGTGGTATATATCTGCAGGGCTGTTAGTTCCTCAAAGCCAGTGTCTATCTTGTGGTCTAGGTTATCTCATCTATTTAAGGAATAAAGGGGAATTTAAAGACTTGTGGACCCAAATGTTGAATTAGACATTAGTTTAATTAAAGATATTTAAAAAGAATACAACACTTTCATTTTATTAACATTTATGCAAAAAGAGACAAACAATAGACTAACTTATAGTGAAACTTGTTAATGGGTGGGTACATCTGTACCACTACCTATTATATCTATCAAAATGTCCACCATAGAATTAGAAACGACCAAAATTAAAAATAGGGCTGTATGGCCAATAGGGAAAACATTTATTTAGGGATAGCTTTTTGTCATGGCTTATATGCTTTAACTTCCCTTGGTTATGTTCCAGGGAGTTCTCCAAATCCAGTTAAAGCTGTTATCCCTATAGATCGATTGTATATATACCCTTTTGTTCCCTTATTATGGGTTCATATTAGAGATCTACAAATTTGAATTAAATAATAATATCTTTGATAGACCGTGTCAGTACAAATCACTCGACCAGTGTCTAAATGTTAGTTCCAGATATAATGTAGCAACCGCTATAAACTGTTTGTGCGGTTGCTACATTATATCTGGATCTGACATTTAGACACTGATCGAGTGATTTGTACTGACAAGGTCTATCAAAGATATTATTATTTAATTCAAATTTGTAGATCTCTAATATGAACCCATAATAAGGGAACAAAAGGGTATATATACAATGGATCTATAGGGATAACAGCTTTAACTGGAACATATCCAAGGGAAGTAAAAGCATATAAGCCACAACAAAAAGCTATCCCTAAAGAAATCACACAGTGGTTTTCCATATTGGCCATACAGCCCTATTTTTAGATATAATATGTAATGGTAGTGATGTACCCACTCATTAACAAGTTTCACTATAAGTTAGTGTATTGTTCGTCTTTTTTTTGCATAAATGTTAATAAAATGAACATGTTGTATTCTTTTTAAATATATTTTGGTCTAGGTTATCTAAAAGGGTCCACAGAGATGTGTATAGGTCCTCCATGTTGGGTTAAAGAGGTAAGAAAAAGAAAACAGTTTTGTCTTAACTGTTATACCCGGGTTACCGGGGGGGGGGGTGCCAAGGATTGGAGTAGGCCACCGCCGCCTCAGGCCTCGGCTGTTCGGGTCAGAGCTTTAGGATCATATAGGTAGCAAAACTGGTTCTCTTAGATGTATAACAGCTATTTATATGTTTTGAGCTCAGTTCTGCTGCCAAATACCTATTAAATTCAGCGGATTTCACCATCATTGCCTGGACCTACTCCGCCACATCAATATTTGACATACATAAACAGTTATATATCACTTTAAATGTGTGATAATTAAGATTCACTTTCATTATGTATCTGTCTTATTGAGGTGTACTACAAAGCAAATTATTATTCAAGTACAATATTTATGAAATTTAAAATAGCATTAATTATAGATGTACACTTTTATTCAATTTATTTCATAACTGGAAAAAAAGGCTTATTAGTCATATATTTTGCTTTTAGTTGTACTGAATGTACCAACTGTTTTAGCCAACTTTGTAACCTTTAGAAAAAGAGAAACTAGTGAAAAATATATGCTACCTAATAACTAGGTGTTTATTAGAATATGAATAATACAAATATGATGTACAAAATATACATTTATAATATTATTTTACCTTTATATATCTTCTAAAAATTCACTTATGTTCTTTATACAAATAAAAAACAACACAAATAATATGCTTTTATTTTCAACATAAATATACATTTTAAATCATTTAAGCTTTTTTTCTGAACTATACTGTGCACAACATGAACAGTTTCTCATCATTCTTTCAATCAAATTGGGGGAACCTACTGGCGCCAGTACTTATTTAGTTCTTCCGTTTGAACCTAGGGGTACCTGCAGAGAAAAATAAAGATAAAAAAGAGCAATGGTAAAGTAAATACACTAGTGATCATAAACACACAAAAAAACAGAAAATTAGTGAAGCAATGATTTTGAAGACATTAGAAAATGGTATGAGACAAGAAAGGTATAATAGTCTGTTTTAGATGGTTTGGGAAGCTATTCAAATGGTCCCCCCCAGCATTATAATCCATTGCAAATTCAATCCCATTGCCCTCCACTGCCTAAACTTGTAAGATAATTTCTGTTGAAACTCCCAAGCAAATGCATTTACAGGCCATCATAAAACACTTCTCACCTCAGTTTTAACATATTGAATTCCATGCCTGTTACCCCGTAAAACCCTTGTTAAATATTTTCACAGCATGTTTTGTTGGGGAGTTGGTGCTATTTCTTAGTTCCATTAAAGGGACATTAATCTAAAACATAATTCCCCATAAAGGCCCAGACTTGGAATGCTAGTGTCTGCACAGGGTGCACTATCAATATTGTGTGTCCGTGCTATGAATAACACACAAGCTGGTATTACAAGTCCATGATTAAAAAGATTTACCAGAGAATGTTTAGGCGGCCAATATTTCTTTAGAAACCACCCTATACTTTCAGAGGATAAAGCAGCCGTGCTAAACATTGCTCAAAGTTGTGAGTTATGCATTGCACTTTGTTATTAAATAAAGTATTACACTCATATTTAAACACATTAAAATTAATATATATGCTCATTCTTCAAATAAATGTTTAAAAAGTGTTTTAAAGTGTTTTATGGTATGTGGCATGTTGTTGTAAGGGACTGTCTTAAATGTGTATATTTGTATGTGTGGATTTGTATGTGTAAATGTATATACTGTATGTGTATGTGTGTATGTACTGTATGTATGTATGTATCTATGTGTGAATAAAGTCGAGCATAAGCCATAACACAGTTTTGTTGCACTCCCCATAGAAGTCTTTTATCTGAGGGATTTAGTGGTCTCGCCATCTAGCCACTAGATGTTAGCGAGTCTGAAGCTTTTGCTCAAGCGCTACCTTTTTACTTTCAACTTGTAATATAAGAGCGAGAAATGGAGCAATGTTGATTTAACTTGAAGTAATATGTTTGTGCACCACTTGTAATCTGTTAAAATGTTAATATAATAAAGTTGTCATACTGCATACAACGGAGCCCCTACCATTGCTGCATGTTAAACAGTGATTTCTAGATCAGTGCAGGAGTTCATCCGTTTCTATCCCCATTTGCTACAGGAAATAAAATAAATTTATTTAAGCATAATTTGTAAAATGTTATAGCACTGGACTGATAACATAACTCAAATTTTTCTAGCAAAACGACTCATTTTACAACATTTATTTTGAATATGATTCACAGCTTTATTATTATGCATATATACAAAAAAAAGAGAGAAACCCCCCTTAAAATGTTAAAATATAGAGTAAATCTAACGTTTTCTTTATCATAACCAATGAATGAAAGTGGCTATGTTCCAATAAAACTTTATTTAAGGACAATGACATTTAAATGTCATATAATTTTCATGTGTCACAAGCTTTTACAAATGTAAAATACATTATTAGCTTACAGGATGTACAAAAAAAGGTTATGGGTCTGATTTGGCCATGGGGTGTGGTTTGCCAACTACTGTTCTAACGGATTGGATTATTGAAATGTTGTTGGGAAGAAAGGAAATTCTAAGCAGGGTTGAGATTGTTGTTTTTACATGACCTTTAAAGTCGTCAATCCCCTGCCTAACCTTCTAACATTTATCAAATAACTTAATTGCTATAAATAAGAGTTACACACAACTTTGGTATAAAAATTGGCCGCAGCCATTTTATTAATAACATAAGTTAAATAGTATATAATAAAACATTTCCAAACATTTAACAGAACATACCTGAGGTTCATAAATAACATTCCAAATCAAACATACTGTCAATTCCCCACAGCGGTGCTAGTTCCCAAACCCACAAAAACAAGATGGCCGTTATTCAAAAACTGGACTCAACTATATCCCCATTGAGTCTGTCCAAGGACACCTACACTTTAATAGGTAACCCCTTGCCCCTATAAAACCAGTTGCCCGCTCACCCCATGGAGAGGCAACTACTTAAAATCCTCCAAATCACTTGGCCATATTGCTTAACATATTTGTCTGGGAACTAGCACCCCCGCCTTGCTGCAACGAACACAAAACAAGGAAGGGACACCGCAGATTAAGGAGGGAGGGAGGGAGGGAGCACTTTCCACATAAGTTTGATTAATAATCTGATGACAGATTCTCCCGCTCTTTCCTTAAAAGCATAACAGCGCGTGCTAAGCCTGCCCCATTAAAGGCTCCCAACCAATCACACACTAGGCCTAATTCCTCCAACGGTCAAGTCCCCTTCCCGTTACTTCGAACTCCCAGGGGCTCCCTGACCTTTAAAGTCGTCAATCCCCGGCCTAACCTTCTAACATTTATCAAATAACTTAATTGCTATAAATAAGAGTTACACACAACTTTGGTATAAAAATTGGCCGCAGCCATTTTATTAATAACATAAGTTAAATATTATATAATAAAACATTTCCAAACATTTAACAGAACATACCTGATGTTCATAAATAACATTCCAAATCAAACATACTGTCAATTCCCCACAGCGGTGCTAGTTCCCAAACCCACAAAAACATGATGGCCGTTATTCAAAAACTGGACTCAACTATATCCCCATTGAGTCCGTCCAAGGACACCTACACTTTAATAGGTAACCCCTTGCCCCTATAAAACCAGTTGCCCGCTCATCCCATGGAGAGGCAACTACTTAAAATCCTCCAAATCACTTGGCCATATTGCTTAACATATTTGTCTGGGAACTAGCACCCCCGCCTTGCTGTGACGAACACAAAACAAGGAAGGGACACCGCAGATTAAGGAGGGAGGGAGGGAGCACTTTCCACATAAGTTTGATTAATAATCTGATGACAGATTCTCCCGCTATTTCCTTAAAAGCATAACAGCGCATGCTAAGCCCGCCCCATTAAAGGCTCCCAACCAATCACACACTAGGCCTAATTCCTCCAACGGTCAAGTCCCCTTCCCGTTACTTCGAACTCCCAGGGGCTCCCTGACCTTTAAAGTCGTCAATCCCCGGCCTAACCTTCTAACATTTATCAAATAACTTAATTGCTATAAATAAGAGTTACACGCAACTTTGGTATAAAAATTGGCCGCAGCCATTTTATTAATAACATAAGTTAAATATTATATAATAAAACATTTCCAAACATTTAACAGAACATACCTGATGTTCATAAATAACATTCCAAATCAAACATACTGTCAATTCCCCACAGCGGTGCTAGTTCCCAAACCCACAAAAACAAGATGGCCATTATTCAAAAACTGGACTCAACTATATCCCCATTGAGTCCGTCCAAGGACACCTACACTTTAATAGGGAACCCCTTGCCCCTATAAAACCAGTTGCCCACTCACCCCATGGAGAGGCAACTACTTAAAATCCTCCAAATCACTTGGCCATATTGCTTAACATATTTGTTTGGGAACTAGCACCCCCGCCACCGACTGGACTGCCCGAACAGCCCAGTCCCGCAAAACCCAAAATTTTGCTCAACGCTTCTTTTATATCAAAAAGAAATAGCTGCAGCCCAAATTTATTAAAGTGTACACCATCTTTTAGATAGAATTCCTCAGCCCCATCCACCTCAAAATCTGAGTGGAAAACAACACCCCCCCCCCCCAACCTTCTTACGAAAGAGCTAACTATTTTGTTAACTTTTTTGTGGCTCTTTTCCAACCTATCATAATCCCACGCTGATCTCCAAACCAGCCGAGGAGTAATCTGTGACCAGACTATTTTTATTCCGGGATAAAGCTCTTTTATATTGCCCAAATCCTTTTTGATTCTTCTTACTAATTCTTTTTGAGCAATCATACCCAAATCATTCCCCCCCAAATGCAATATTAAAACATCCGGGTGATGGAAAACCTTGCTGTAATCGATAAACACTGGAAACAGAAGTTCCCAGCACATTCCCCTAATCCCAAACCATTTGACCTCCCATTGACCAACTGGACACCCGAGCTGAAGGCCGCCCATTTTCCTACTGGCCTCAGCATTGGCCCAATATATAAATGAATGCCCCATCACCCATATGATCCTCACACCTGAAATAAAAGAAATAAAAGAGAACTTTCAGGATGATTTCAGCTCAAGCATTCCCACACATCCAACCCAATCTAAAATTTTTTTTTTTTTTTTAAACCCTCAAATCAGGTCTAACATAAGATTTATAACAACTTGAACCCCATCTACCAATCTTTTTGTCTATATCTTCCTTGAGACCTAGCATAGCAGCTTCAGTAGCAGCTCCTATACGGAATGAGTGGGACCCAAACTCTAATGGATTAAAACCCAATAAAACAATTGATCCCTTCAGAATGGCTCTAAATTGATACTGTGACAAAAAGGAACCATCTGAGTGAACCAACAAAGGGCCATCCTGCAAAGGCCGTATGGACCCATAATGCATCATTACCAGACAAGGACATATCGCTGCACCGCTAGGGAACAGCACTATATTCTTGCCTTTTCCATAAATGCCGAAAGCCTAAAAGCCCCAAAAAAGGCCAATACAAAGGCCGTTCTAAACAATATTACTTCAAATGCTGATGCACAAACATCAGCCAATATTACCCAAATTTTTTCAAGCAAAGTAAATGTAATAGGCCTTCTCTTGTCTCTACCCTTCGCCTTCTTCTTCAAAGCTTTAAGAACCTGACGCCAGGCAGACCTAATAAACGGAATCTAAAAGCTAGGGCCACCAATCTTTTCTCCATATTAGATGCTGACAAACCCAAGGTTCCCCAATGCCACATCCATTCCAATAAGCAACCAGTGACATCATCAGACCCTTCGTTGATTTCAGCCTGACCTAACCACATTTCCCATTCCCTTCAGACTGATACATAAGACACCCAAGTACCTGGAGCCAAAGATTTTCTAATGAACTCAGCCAGTCCTCCACCCCAAGCTTCCAAAGTTGTACCGGAAACTTCGCTCCAGCTACATCCGCCTGAGGAGCCAGCTCCCGAAAGCGACACCACTGTGAATGAGATAAAGAATCTGCTATCAAATTAAGCTTACCAGGGATATGTTTTGCCCTGACAAAAACATTCATACTTAAACATTTCAAGACCAGTACTCTCAATAAACGCAAAACTGGCAATGATGACGCAGATAATGAATTGATAGCAGAAACAACACCCATATTATCCATGTGGAACAATATGGATTTATTAACCAAATCAACTTCCCACACAAACAATGCCACCAGAATCGGAAATAATTCAAGGAAGACTAGGTTCCGAGTTAAACCCAACCCCACCCATTCTTGAGGCCACACCTCTGCACACCAATGACCCTGAAAATAAGCCCCGAAACCAACGCCACCAGCTGCATCTGTTATCAAATCCAAATCAACATTAGAGATCCTAGCTTCCGGTATAATGCTGTGGTTCCGGGGGAGGAGACTGAATGCTGGACAGGCTCTGAGCAAGCTCTCTCTACTAACTCCCGTTTGAGTCATTGGCGGCAACTCGCGCCGAAACCCTAGTCCAGGGTGACTATCTATCTAAAGAAACTCAGGATACCGGTTCCACAGAGGTGCCACTAAACCGCACCAGAGGGCTTTTACCCGCATACCTTTTTGTGCTTCCTTGCCCCCCCTGAAAACGGGCTGATCTTTTGGGCTTGTTCTCCCTCTCCCTTCTAGGGGGAGACAAGGGGGAAGCCTGGGTGGCTTGACTTCTATCCCTTCCGCCGTTGCTGTAAAACCGGCAAAAGGAACATTTGAATCAAAGGCGGTTTTCTCTTTGCCTATGCTGAGCGCTATAACACAGCGCATAATTACCTGAAGGCTCCATACTAAAAACGAATATATCCTCTGGGACTGCTTGATACCCAAAGTCATAACTGGTCTCCCTGGCTGAGACAGTGCTAACGGACTTTTCTCACGGACCCTCCTCCTCCCATTAGTGTTGTGAGAGGAAGCCGAGGAGAACATACTCACGGGCGCTGACGCCGAAAAGAAGCAAAGGTGTGCGGCTTGATCTCCACCCCTCCCACCGGTGTTGCGTGAGGTGGTGTAGCGGACGCAGACACCGGAGACGGATCTTCCTGGGCTGAGACGGAGGCATAGCTGCTGTGATATGGTTGCCGCACGCCGCAGCAGGTGAAGCGCAAATCGGAGGATCCTTTCCCACATCGAGAAATTTTGTGGCTTCCCCAGCCGGAATAGTACAGAGTGAGTCTGGCTGCTGGTCTTCATTTCCTCCAACACTGGTGTGTAAGGAGGACACGGCACGATAAGACATCAGCCTCATAGAAGTAGACAGGTCACAGACCTGAGAAGGAAGAAAAGGAGAAAAAAACAGCTTATTTTTTGGTCACTATATTAAGGCTGTGACGGGAAATGCCGTGTATACTCTAGGCAGACTGGAGGATAGGCCAAGCAAGAGAACAGAGTTTGAATCTCGGAGCTAACTAATGCACAGAGCTGCATGGTTAAAGGTACATTTTTTTTGTTTAAACAATGGCTCAAAATATCGGAAAAAAAACCTTTTTCAGAAAGTCTCCTTAGCTACAATTACTCACTTAGAGAAAATAAGCCCAATATTCTGTACAAAACAACCTTTACATTTATTAAGACTGAAGAAATTAAAGAATATCTCAAAAGGAAAGAGACATTTTGTGACTAATCTTCTCTTCTAAGGAAGGAAGGAAAGGGGAAAAAAAGGAGAGAACTGCATCTGCTGTACTAACTGCTTGTGCTAACAATCTCTTGCAACGCTACTGACTGCTTGCTTGCTCCTTTTCTTATTTTTTGCCTATCCTTATTTTTCTTTGATGCAAGGAAGAAAGAATGGAAACTATAAATACATTTTAAGTTCTCTAAAACTGCAAATCTAATCACGGGCTACCTGCTATGTAAAACTATAGAAGCATAAGTTTAAGTGGTCATAGGGAGTTTAAATGATAATTTAAGTATTAAGTAAAAAATAGAGAATAGCGCTAAGCTGTTTTTTTTTTGTTTTTTTTTTTTGGTCCTCTATGTAAAGAAAGAATCGGGAGAAAAAAAAAGAAAAAAAATCCTTATTTAAGGTATAACGCTAAAGGGTCTAAAAAATATTATACATTGTATAGTAATGCTATGGTGAATAAGAAAATATTGGGTTATGCTTATAATTTGTAACCAATTTGTGCCAAATTTCTAGTAACCAAAGCTAAAACAAGCTAAACAATTGAATAATGTGGCCTTGTGTACAAAGTATCAATGTGTAACAAATACCGCAGATAACATCTAGATTATTTTTTAAGTAACTGGAGAAAAGTGTGAATCATCTATATCTACTTGTATACATAAGGGTTAGGCAAACAATTTGCAAGGAGTGCACATTTACTTCTTCTTCCCACTTTGGCTGGGAGAGGGAGATTATATATTATGTTCTAGATGTGTAAAAGATAGAAGACTAATTTAGACTTGTTTTTTTTTTTTGAGAGATAACTGCATTGTGTACAATAGCAAGGTATAATTCTTAAAGCCTTGAATAATATAACCTGCTAACACATTAGGTATTAATTTAGCTAAATAGATAGAGGTACCTCAAAAACATAATAGTTAGAAGGTGTACAAAGTCAACTTGGATCATCTATTTTTATTCTGGGAAACTAATCCATCACTATCTATAAGGTTAGACTCCATCACAGTATTTTAAAATAAAAATACATCCTGAGATTCCCAGATTATATTTAGAGAAAAGAGGGGAAAAGAAAAAAAAAAAAAAAAAAAAAAAAAAGAAATATAAGAATCAGATCATCTGAAAGGTGAATTGGGATCTACTCTTGGTAATAGTCGACTAATCAAACTTTGTACACACATAAAAGGTAGCTTGGTTTAGAGTATAGATAAATTGGACACAGGTAGATTTAACACATAGAATACACACAAAATTTGGTTTAAACCTACTAAGGGGTACTGTAGTCCTAGGTGACACTTGCTTTTTCTGACAAGTTACTAGATAAGATATCACAAAGTGTACTTCAGATAGACTGGATGTGATCATTATTTTAAAAGTCTGCTAACATGAAGTAATTTTTACCTAATCTCACAAAATTAACATAAATTGTGGCAATAAGTCACTTCTTTCCTTTTTCCTTTTTGTCACTCCTTTTTTTCTTTCCCCCACACGTCCTCACGCAATACCTTCACATTCACATCCACCTTTACTTCCCCCCTTTCCCTGTTTTCCCCCATTTATTTATTTATTTATTTTATTTTTATTTTTTTCTCTCTCTCACAATCGGCACTTTTTAGGTAGGGGGCACTCTCCCCCACCTTCTATAAAACACAATTAACTTATGGATAAATTTGTACACGCACACACTAAGACTCCTTCACCAGCCATGGTGGCAAGGCACAGAGATAGGAAAAATAAAAACACTATAGAAACCCAAGTGGACATTCATCCAGTTTCTATCAATCCTTTATATAACAAAGAAGTACCAGATACTCAGATCCTAGTAGCCAGTATCACGGAGGCACTCGCCCCAAGATTTGACTCTCTGAAACTTGAGATTAAGCAACATTCTTTCCCTTACTAATGAAGTCAGACAATTTTCAAATAGGCTTGAAGAAGTAGAACAAAGAGTGTCAGACTTGGAGGATAACAGTAAAACTCATACAACCAAACTAGAAGCTACAGAGAGAATACTGTCTAAAATGCAAGCTAAAATTGAAGACCTGGAGAACCGCTCTAGGCGGAATAATATAAGAATAATAGGGGTCCCTGAGGGGAAACAGTCTGAAGATCTAGGGAAATTTATATCAGAAACCCTAGTGCAACTACTAGGACTACCCCCTGCATACCCTTCAATACTGGTCGAAAGGGCCCATAGAATAGGTCGTCAAGTAGAAGAGGGCAGGGGAAAGGTTAGAGCAAGGCCAATTATTGCAAAACTGTTAAACTTCCAGGATAAAATCACTATATTTCAGTACTATCGGAAAAATCAACCAATCTCTTTTGGGGATGCTAACATACTTTTATTTCAAGATTTCTCCGCTGAAACAGCGGGGAAAAGGAAAGAGCTATCCCCTATTTGTACAAAGCTTATCAAGGGGGGATATAATGCTACTATAATTTATCCAGCAAAACTAAAGGTCACAGTTGATAGTGAAGTTCACTTTTTTGAATCTGCTAGAGAAGCAGAAAAATTTGTAGAAGAATTAGAGAAAAATGTTAATAGGTGATAGAAGATTTAGCTTCTTCTGGCTGTAATTCTTTGGTTATCCTTTTTTCTTTTTTCTTTCTCACTTTTTACCTTGGAAATTATTACTTCATCTATGATACAAGGTATAAGGGTCATCAAGGGGTTATGCGGGGCCCCAGGGGGTTTTCCCGCACTAGGGTTGTATCTAATTTTAGGAATCCTCCCCAGCATCAGAGCCGCTGGGGAGGGGGATTCTTGTGTTGTCATTTTGGGGTTTTTTTCTTTTTTTTTTTTTTTTTTTTCTTTTCCCCCTGTTTTTTTTTTTTTTTTTTTTTTTTTCTCTCTCTCTCTCTCCATCTCTCCCCCCCCCCTCCTCTCTGCTCTATCGCTATGTTCTCTCTGGTTGGTTAAGGGATGAGCAAAATAGATAAATGTAAAATAACTTCTTGGAACATTGGGGGACTTACCTCTCCCATTAAACGAAAACTAATTCTAGCCCACCTGCGAAAAATTGACACCGATATAGCTTTTCTTCAAGAAACCCATCTAAATTTAGAAGAGGTATTAAAGCTAAAGTCTTCGTGGGTTAAGGAGGTGTTCGCCTCCACAGGAGTAAAGAGGAAGAGAGGGGTGGCAATCCTTTTAGGAAAAAGAAATAAATATGAAATTCTGCATCACATCTCAGATTCAGAAGGGAGATATATAATTTTAAAATTAAAAATAGAAGGAATCATGTACACACTTTGTAATCTCTATGCTCCAAATGTGTTTGACCCAGTTTTCTGGGATACTTTGCAGTCCAAGATTCTCACCGAATCAGTAGGATATTTAATCCTAGGGGGGGATTATAATATGGCTCCTAATTATCCATTGGACAGGCTCAGACAGAAGCCTATGCTGGGGAAGAACAAGCGAGACAGTTTAGAAATCAAGATGTTTAAGAAAATAATGCAAAATCTGATGGTTAAGGATATATGGAGAATACAGAATCCAGATGGAAGAGACTTTACCTGTTCATCTAGAGCCCATAAAACTTTATCAAGGATAGATTTATTTCTTGTTGACGAAAGATTATGTAGAAAGCAAATTAAAGCAAAAATCTTACCTATTTCTATATCAGATCATAGTCCCATTACATTAGAAATACATTATAATGAGCCTAGATTAAGATCTTCTCGCTTTTTCTTCCCCACGTGGCTGATGAATGACCTAAAATTTAAAAGTTGGTTGAAGAGTAGATATGAAGAATATGCCGAGTTTAACAAAGCCTATATTAATCGCCCAGATGTCTTCTGGGAAGCTGCAAAGGCAGTTCTTAGGGGCGATATAATTTCATATACCGCTAATAGAGTTAAAACATTAAAAGCAAGAGAACTAGAAGTGATAAAATCTGTAACTAACTCGTATAACTCCTATATACTTGTCAACTCAGCGGAAAACTGGGCTAAATACACTAGAGCAAAAAACGAAAGAGATTCGTTTTTAATTTACAGAGAAACACAGAAGGATCTTAAGTTCCAGTCAAGACTTTACCGTTATGGTAACAAAGCAGGAAAGTTATTGGCTAATTTGCTAAAAAGGGAAAAATGATCTCCACTAATTGATGAACTTAATCATAACCAGAAAACTCACATAGATACAAAAGACATTTCTAATATCTTTGCAGATTATTTTACAGAAATCTATTCTTCCAGAAACTCAAATAAGGTTAAATCTGATGAATTCTGGAGTAAAATTATCCATCCTATACTTGATAACGAAAAAATGTTAGCTCTGAATGCTCCAATCTCGGAAGAAGAGATTCTAAAGGTTATCCAAGATTTACCATTAAATAAAGCATCAGGTCCTGATGCGCTTCCTAGCGAATTTTACAAAGCTCTTACACCACTCATTGTCTCTCCTTTGATTAAACTCTTTAATTATCTATATGTCGACGGGAATGTAGCCTCTCCTCAATTTAGTGCATCATATACCACTCTGATTCCTAAACCTGGCAAAGACCCAACGAAGAAGGAATCCTATAGGCCTATAGCGTTATTAAACGTCGACTATAAGATTCTGACTTCTATTATAGCTAAAAGATTACAAACGGTACTCTCTGAAATAATTCACAAAGACCAAGCAGGATTTATACAGAAGCGTAACTCATCAGCAAAAATCAGGGAAGTATTATTAACAATAGACTACTTCAAATCAATCGGGGTGGCGGGGCAGAGGGGAGAGGGGGACCTCCCAGATCTAGCAATAGTTTCAATCGATGCAGAGAAAGCATTTGATTCAATTCATCATGACCACCTACTCCTCTCACTTTACAAATTCGGTCTTAGAGGGAATCTACTTAAATTTGTGGAGAACCTATACAAAAAAACACATACAAGAATAATTGTTAACAATACACTGTCTCAGGAGATACTTTTGGAAAGAGGAACACGGCAGGGCTGCCCCCTCTCCCCTCTTCTCTTCAACATCTCGATTGAACCCTTGGCGATAGCAATAAGAAAACAAATAGAAGGTATCAGGATAGGAAGGAAAGAGCTCAAGATCGCGCTTTACGCGGATGATATCCTGTTATATGTTTCTAATCTACGAAACAATATACCCCTAATTATTTCAATTATAGAACAATTTGGATCCTTTTCAGGATATAGGATCAATGCCTCAAAATCAGAGCTACTATGGATTAGAAAGAACCCTGACTCTTTATCAGATATACCTTTTGAAGTCCCAGAATCCCTTAGATATCTGGGAATAGAGCTCATTGTGGACTCAGATAAATTCTACAATCTTAATGTAGCACCAATATTAAAAGACTTTGGGACTAGTATGAAATTATGGCAAAAGCTCCCACTTTCAATCTCAGGCCGCATTGCTGCGTTTAAAATGATTCTTCTTCCGAAAATGTTATATATCTTACAGAACACTTCAATAATTCTTAAACGAAAGGATACCGGAAAAATTAATAGTATGATAAGAAATTTCATATGGCAGAACAAAAAACCTAGAATTTCACTACTAAAACTTTCATTACCTAAGAAATATGGCGGGCTTGCACTACCAGATATACAATTCTACAATTTGGCTTTTCTTGCTCGAATAGTAGTAGACTGGATACTAAATAAAGATTATGTAACAATTAACGAACTTGAAAAAAACGTAAGTTTTCCCTTCCTTCCTACAGCTTTATTACATTGCAATCCTAAGTCAGTTCCCCAAGAAATTAAGAGACTTAAAACATTAATGTGCCCTCTTCAGGCATGGTGGAAGATCTGTAAGATATTATCTATTGAATGTAATGTCTCTAATTATATGCCAATCAGAGGAAATTTTAAATTTCAGGCGGGAGTGCAATCAGCACTCTTTCAGAAATGGCACATTCTAGGCCTAAATGACATATATCAGATGATAGATTGGAACACACATTGTATTAAAACATTTGAGAGCTTAAGAGAAGAATTTCATCTTTGTAACAAAGAATTCTTTGCATACCTGCAAATAAGACACTTTGTTACCAAGATGGTAAACGAATATGGCTGGAACTGGTCCTTGGGGAAATTGGAAAAATGGCTTGTATTAGCAAGAAATGGATTTATGTCAATCTCGCCATGTTATCAAATCTTGGTTACCAACAATGGGGAGGAGAATGTAGAAAATCTAGTATCTACATGGAATTTAATTATACCTCATGACTCTATAAACGTAAACAAAATATATGTTTCGATTTCAAAAGTATCTCAAGTCACTCTCTCTGCCACATGGAGAGAATCCCACATTAAATTATTGTATAGGACTTACTATACCCCGAAGAAAGGGCTTAGATTTGGAAATATTAATTTCTGCAAATGTCCAAAATGTTCATTTCCCGCAGCAGATCTTATTCATATGATATGGGACTGTCCTAAGATTAAAAATTTCTGGCTTAAGATAGAATATTGGATCAAGCATGTGTTAAAAATCTTTCCTATGAGATTGGACGAAGTTTGTATTATTTTCTTATGGGAAGCAACAAAAGATTTACATAGGCACAATAAAATAGTTAATATAATCATCTTAGCTGCAAGATATTTAATTTTTAAAAAATGGAAAGAAACTACAAGCCCCAGTATAAACGAGCTCAAAAACTGTTTAAAAAAACAATGCATGTTAGAACAGAAGGATACTAGTATGGAAGAAGAAAAGGATATTGTAGGGTTCTTTAAAAAGTGGTCAATATTTATTAAAACATTACCCTCAAATGAGATAGATCATATGATATACCCATTCAGGAACTCAGAGTTAGTGCTGCTGGGATTGTGGTAATCTATCCCAGCTTGATGGAGAGGGAGGGAAGAGAGAAGAGAGATATTTTTCCTTCCCCCCCCCCCTATTTTTTTTTATTTTTTTTTATTTTACTTATTTTTTTTTTTCTGGGATGGGGAGAGGGGGAAAATATGAATGTATTGTGTTTTTTCTTTTTTTTGTTTGTTTTTTTGGTTATAGAGGGGACTTAACATAAAAAAGATAAATAGAGAATATGACATATTGGCAAATGGTATAAATGTATGAAATGTATGAGATTATTTTATTTTCCGGTTGTCTTTTTTTTTTGTTTTTTTTTTTGTTTGCTTACAATACTATTGAGGGCAAACGGATTCAAAATTAATTAATTTTAGTATTAAGGACATGAAATACATGACATTACTTTGTTGTTTCTTTGTTGTTCATGTTTTCTTTATATATGCTCTTACTGTTGAATAAAAATGGAATTAAAATAAAAGAGATCCTAGCTTCCATAAAGATTGCAGCTCCATTAAAATTTTTAAGGAACTCCAACCAAACTTTCAAATCATCCTTGTGGCCTTTTTTAATCCTTACAAAATGATGAGGCTTACTAACACCAGACGTAGCCAATGACATTTTTCTAGAAAAAACTCTACCAATGGGAATGATTCTGTAAGCAAAATTCAATTTTCCCAACAGAGATTGCATTTCCCTCAAAGTCACCTTACGGACCCCCAAAAAATGCTGAATCATTTTTGACAAATCCACAATCTTTTCCAAAGGTAACCTACATTCCATTTTTTCAGAATCAATTGTAATACCCAAAAATTTAAGGGCCGTAACTGGACCCTCAGACTTTTCCATTGCAATAGGAACCCCAAATTCAGATGCCATTGAATAAAAACAATCCCTTAACTTCAAACAAACGTCCAATTCAAGAGGACCAACAAAAAGAAAATCATCCAAATAATGAACTATAGAAGAGAATCCTGACTTAAATTTAACAACCCATTCTAAAAAAGAACTAAAACACTCAAACAATGAACAAGAAATAGAACAA
Source organism: Bombina bombina (assembly GCF_027579735.1). Lineage (NCBI taxonomy): Eukaryota > Metazoa > Chordata > Amphibia > Anura > Bombinatoridae > Bombina > Bombina bombina. The sequence continues at coordinate 763,795,134 of NC_069501.1, forward strand.
CCCATCGGGAGGCAAAGGTCAATGTAGAAAAAACCATCAAAACAACAACCCAAGAGATAATGGGAAGAAGGATGGACCAGAAGTAACCGAAAGGCTGCCTCAATATCCAGTTTAGCCAGTAAAGCAAATTGACCGGCCTCCCTAACCAGATTAACTGCCATGTCAAATGATGTATAAGACACAGACGATAATTCCTCCGGAATATCATCATTCACAGACCCACCCTTTGGAAAAGATAAGTGGTGAATAAGTCAAAATATACCAGGTTCCTTCTTAGGGACCACTCCCAAGGGAGAAATACGCAAATGGGGGATAGGAGAAACATTAAAAGGACCTGCCATTCGGCCCAACGAAACCTCCTTTTCAAGCTTACTCCTAACAACATCTGGCCATTCCCTAGCAGACTTAAGGTTACCCCTGTAGTGAACAACGCCCCCTGAAGATGGAATTTTAAAACCAAACTCAAAACCATGAAGCAATAACAAGGCTTTTTCACCAAAGCCCTTCTGTTTAGCGTAGAGTACGAGCCACAGCTCCATCCCGCTTAACCTCACCAGAGTTAATCCCTTTTTCAGACTGCTCCTGGGTTCCTCCCAATTTGTTCTTTTTGAAACACTTGGAGGAAGGGTGTGATCCCCCAAACACTGAGCATTCATGTCTGAATTTACAAGCCGATCCCCATTTGCAAATCTTTTCATTGAAAGCAAAACAGAAACCTTTTTTGACTGTTGCCGACGACCCACTTTGAAGTGACCCGCCGGCACCCCCACAAAAAGGCTGCGAAGACCTTAACGGGGTCATCACTTTTAGCCAAAGGCCCATATCACGGTCATCCCACTTCATCTCAGGCTTAACCGACAAATGTTGTCTAAATTGTTCATCATAGACCCACCAAGCCATACCCCCATATGTTCTCTGAGCAGCGGCTACTTCATCTAAATAACAAAAAAGTGCCGCACCTTGATCAGGGAACTTACCAGCAAATACACTGGCATAAATAACAAAAGCTTGAAACCAGTTAGTAAATGTTTTAGGTAACTTTCTGTATCGTTTTTTCCTCTCCTCCTCTTCCTTCATAGACGCATCCTTTTTTGAGTTTTCAGGTATCTCAAAAGACTGGTCAAGAGGGAGGAGAGAAAATAATTCAATAAACTCTCTCTTACATATCTTCTCCCTTAACTCAACCGTCAAGTGCATACCCAAAGGCCCAATAGAACACAAACAAGACCTGGCCAAAGCCGTGTCAGCAATTTTAAGCTCAGAACCCCCAGACACTTTATTATCAACATTGGCCACTTTTGACTGAGACAAACCAACCACTTGAGATTGGGTTGCAGACCCTACATCTTTTGTTCCCACACCAGAAATCCCTAATGTCCCATTTTGAGGTGCAGATCCAGGAGGAACCCACGAATTGGCGACTCCCCCCGAAACTTTAGCACCTTCTAACTTGGCTAATAAGTCCCTTAAACCCACTACAACAGTTATTGATAAAGGATCAACATTCACACCAACTGTTTCAACCCCCACATTCAAATTCACAGCCCCAGATCCTTCATTACCTGTCCTAAGATCCTGAGCCGCCGCAGACTGATCCCCTTGAGATGCAGCCGTGACCTTCTCTATATTCTGGAACCCAGGAGTCCTAGGTTCCGTATTAGCCATCAATTGTTGACTTCTTTCAGCCTGCAAAACAGAAACATGTGACAAACCCCCTGAAAGTGCCCAAACTCCAATGCCCCTACTAGCCGTAGACATACCCAACCTACTATCCACTAAAACACCCCTACCCCTCTTAGCAGAAGTAACCTCAAAGTCTTCACCCCTTAAGTCCCCATACCTCTTGCGTTGTCTACCTCTACCTTGTATTCTCCCAATCCCAGACCTGTTTGGAAGTTGAACAGAATTAACCAAGCTATTAAATGTATTGTTATGCCTCCGTCCCACCATCCCCTGATGACCAAAATTAAAATTGTTGGCCGTACTCACCCCTGCTTCTTCTCCCCTTGCATTAGAACGTCCCACCCCCGGAACGCCGTCCTCCATATCAAGCCTGATATTATCCGTCCAGGATTTCTGAAGGCCATAAGCTTCCCCTCTTAGGCCGTCATTTCCCACCACCAAGAAACCCGGAGAATTCTCAGGCTGTGACTCAATCTCATTCCCTTCTAAAAGAAAAACATTATTAGAAAATATGTGTCAAAACGTGGTTTAGAAAGGAGCGCCAAATCTTGGCGAGGTCTGGTGCGGTATAGGTGTGAAAATATGGTATTCTGTCTGAGAAATTGTATAGCGCTATAGCTCAGCTACAATTATGGTAGTTGTGCTGTATAGATGTGTAGGTTTTGATATCTAGATATAAGATCTAAGAGTGGCACAGTTGATACATAAAAGCATTTAATACATATTAAACATATAAAACAAGGGTGTCGTTTAAAATATATTTTAACAGAACGGCAAGAAATAATGTGTAAAAACACATAAACACATAAATATCTATAAAAACACGCGTGTTTTGCTTTTTAGCTGTATGTATAATGTCTCATAAAATTCGTCTCATATATAGTTGTGTTGGCATAAATCTGAAAATAATAAACAATAAAAAATGATAAAAAACAATAAAAAGTAAATAATGTCCAATAATCCCTTCTCAAAGTTAAGAGATATATAAAAAAAGGTTAAGTAGTGTCCAAAAATCCCTTCTCAAAGTTAAGAGATATAAATAGATTTTCACATGTGTATCCAAAAAATAAACTGTCCAAATTTAAGTGTTGTCCAAAAACGTGGTATAAATGAATAGTGCAAATCCAGCAGATTCAAAAGTTCTATTAAAAAAGCTTTGCAAAAAACATTTCAAAGAGACATTTAAAAAACATCAAAATGAAGGTAGAAAAAAAGGTCTATCAAAATATGGTGACAAAGAATAATCCGTGAAGTCAATCCAAAATAGTGATAAAAATAAGTCCAAAAAAGATGTAAAATATCCAAAAGATAAAAAACAAAAAATAAATGATTAGTATGTGCACAAACTAGTGAGAGTGATCCCAAAAAGGGGGCTTATGTGGAGGGGTTATGTTTCCATGTAGAAAAATTATTTGCTGTATAAAAAGAAAAAAGAAAAAAGAAAAATAAGCAAAAATACAAAAATATAAATAAAAATAATCCTAGGGAATCTTCAAACCCTGAAAATAAAAGATAATAACAATAGTGTAATACTGTATTATAATTCAACAATCAAGGAATAAATAGCTCACCATAGCTCTGTCAACGCGTTTCGGCCCTCAAGAGAGGCCTTTATCAAGACTATAGTATGGTGTGGGTGAGCTGAAGACTTTATACCTTTCTCTAACCAATCAAATTGCATTGAAATTGCGCCAAATTTTTGCGCCAAAATTTCGCGCCAAAATTTCGCGCCAAAAATGTGGTACCGGAAGTGTTGAGCCGGAAGTGCTCATCTGTATATATAAAAAAAAAAAAAAAAAAAAAAAAAAAAAAGTTCACATTTGTCTCTGTATCATTTAGATAAGGCTTTTATTTAGAATTTGTCTATGTCTATGTTTATTAAACATTGTCTATGTTGTTCCTAATGTGTTTATTCGTGTTATGTGCCTTAGTAGTTAGCTGTGGGGTCAAATGTTATGGTTTGCCAGTGTTTTTTTAACCGGAAATGGCCGCTGAGATGTAAACATCCGGTTAAGCTATATCGGATGTTATGGGTGAGGCGGAAGTGGTATTTACTCTGTACCAATCAGATCCGGAGGGGCAGAAAGCAGTTATCCCACATGTAGAGCCAGTTTTACAACTTGGCATGAAATATATGACAAAATACCGGTACGTTTCTGAACCGGAAGTAGCCGGAAAAAGTAAGATACTTTAACATCCGGTAAGATTGAGCCGGATGTTGCACCTTACCGGTCATGGTTAAACCGGAAGTGGTGTGTATCCTAGCCTATTCAAATTCAAAGGGACAAAAAGTGTTAACCTTGGTATTTGTCTAGTGAACAAAATCAATGTAGGGATCACGGTACAGAGAGTGTATATTGTAAAATACACAGTTTATATATATATTGGAAAATATATATATATATCGAAAAATACATAATCTAATAAATAGAGATCTAAAAACCTTAAAGGAACTTTTGGAAACTTTCTAAAAAACTTTTTAGGATAAAAATATAAAAGATATGTAGTATAAAGAAAAACTTTTTTACAATGCATCTATGATTGGTTAGAAAATCTATAGAAGGAGTACATTTGTATCAACCTGTATTCTCTTTTTGTCATGTGCAATATTGGGTATTGGAAGTCTTATTTTCTATCTAAATGTGCCTGGTATAAAAATTAGTTAACCGTGTGCGCACTATGATAGGAGTTTTTTGAAATCTGATGTGGATATGAAGGAAACTTGTCTCATACAAGTATATGAATGTATTTATGTAGATTGTGAGATCAATGGGTACTTTTATCGATCTAATTGATTAGTTGTCTTTTGGGGAATTGTGAATTTAAATTTGTTATGAGGTGTAATCATGTTGTTGGTATTGGGATTATGTTACCTCTATACACATTTTAAATTGTGTTTATATTCTTATGAAGAGTCAGGCTTCGGTTACTTTCTAACTTATTCTGTTAGATATTTCCCAGATGGAGAGGTTGCTAAGTCAAGTGTCTCTTATGCTGTTGACATATTATGGGATCATATCTTGTTAATATTATTGGCATCTCATATGCTGTTGACATATTAGGGGATCATATCTTGTTAATGTTATTGGCATCTATATAGTCTCTCTGTTTGTGTAATAAGGTTTGTTGGAACTCATCTTATGGCTATTTGAGTAGAGCAATAAAAATAAAGATGATTAGATTGGCTTTAGAGATCCTAATATAGATCTTTGTGTGGATCTATGCAGGACATCTTCATTAGATATATTTTGTTCTTGTCGTGTCATATATTGACCTCGTTATGTTTTCTTTATTGTTTTCCTTCTGTATGAGGGCAGCAGTGTTTTCCGAATAGATATTCAGAAGTCAAATTTATGTGTGTTTCAAGCTTAAAAGATGTGAGAGGTCTTCCTTGTTGTTCAGACCCTTCGGGTAGAGACAATCCAGCTCAAATATCCATCTGGATTCCGCGATTAGGAGCTTCTTTTCATAGTTGCCTCCCCTCCAATTAGGCTTTACTATCTGGATACCATAGAAGTTTAGATCCTTGATGTTTCCTTTGTGTTTAATAGAAAAGTGTCTATACAGTGCGGTGTCTGTGCTGCCATGTTCAATCTGTAGCACATGTTCCCGTATTCTGTCTTTTAGGCATCTCGAGGTTTGTCCGACGTATTGTAGTCCACATTTGCATTGTATTATGTAAATTACCCCCTTGCTGCTGCATCTGATCAGATCCTTTATTTCATGTTTGATACTGGAGTTGTGCGGTGAAAAGTTTTTGATTTTCAAGCCTCTCTTACACGCCTTGCAGCTCGGGCATGGGAAAAAACCTTTTATGGGTTTCCCGGATATATCTCTCGTCTGAGGTGTTGTTGGGCGTGGAATGCTAGGAGATAGAATGTTCTTAAGGTTATCTGATTTTCTATAGATAAATTTCGGTCTGTTGATGAGTGTTTCGCCAATTGTGTCGTCATCCTTCAGTAGATGCCAGTGCTTTTCTATTATTTTCTCGATGGTTCTCCTGTTTTCGCTGTACTGCGTGATAAAGGCAACCTCTATGGAGTCGGTGTTCATGTCTCTCCTAATTCTCTTGTCTTTATACTTGAGAAGTTCCTTGCGATCCTTTTGCCTGACTTCTTCTATATCTTTGTGGAGTTTTTCCTCTTCATATCCTCTCTCAAGAAAGCGTTTTTTTCAGTTCTTCCGCCTGGGTTTCCCATAAAATGGGGTCCGAACAGTTCTTTTTCAATCTTAGTAACTGTCCCTTTGGTATATTCTCCTTCCATTTGAAATGATGGCAGCTGTCCCTGTGGACATAGTTGTTACAATCCACAGGTTTAAAAAATGTTGAAGTCTGAAGTTTCCCATTTTTGATGGTAATTCTTAGATCGAGGAATGTGATTTCCTTGTCACTGATCTCGTAGGTAAATTTCAGGTTGTTGGTGTTGTTATTCATAACCCTTATAGTGTGTTCTAAATCTTCTTTGGAGCCTTTCCATATCAGGAGGATGTCATCTATGTACCTGTAGTAGGAGACTAGGTCCGCGCCGGCTGGGCACGACTCCCAAAATATGTGTTCCCATTTGCCCATGTAAAGGTTCGCATAGCTCGGCGCGAACCTAGTCCCCATGGCGGTGCCGCACAGCTGTCTATAAAATTTCCCATTGTGGTGGAAATAGTTGTGCGTTAGAATATAGTTAATCCCTTCCAGAATGAATGTCTTCTGTAGTGCCGGCACTGTGTGGTCCTTCTTGAGAAAGTACTCTACAGCTTCTCGACCTCCTTTGTGTGGTATGCAGGTATATAGGGAGGTGACGTCACAGGTGGCGAGTAGGTAGTTCTCTTTCCATTCTGTATTCTCCAGACTGTTCAGAATCTGTGTGGAATCTCTCACGTACGATGGTAGTTGTGTCACATATTTCTGTAAGTTCTTATCTAGATATTCAGACAGATTACTGGTTAGAGACCCTATGCCGGATATGATGGGTCTTCCCGGAGGGTTGTGGAGGGTCTTATGGATTTTCGGGAGGTAGTAGAAGACGGGAGTGATGGGATGCTCCACGCTTATGTATCTGAATTCTTTATGGTTCAGTATTTTGTTGTTATGTGCCTCTCCTAGAATCCTGTCCATTTCCTTCTTGAAACCATCTGTGGGGTTGTTCCTCATAATTTCGTAGGTCTTGGTGTCTGACAAGATTCGTCTGCATTCTGTGTAGTAGTCTTCTTTATCCAGGACTACTATGCCGCCCCCCTTGTCGAGCCAGATGCTAACCATCAAAGCACTGGAAAAGAACAGAAACTTAGTGATCAAACCCGCCGACAAGGGGGGCGGCATAGTAGTCCTGGATAAAGTTACTAAGATTGAAAAAGAACTGTTCGGACCCCATTTTATGGGAAACCCAGGCGGAAGAACTGAAAAAACGCTTTCTTGAGAGAGGATATGAAGAGGAAAAACTCCACAAAGATATAGAAGAAGTCAGGCAAAAGGATCGCAAGGAACTTCTCAAGTATAAAGACAAGAGAATTAGGAGAGACATGAACACCGACTCCATAGAGGTTGCCTTTATCACGCAGTACAGCGAAAACAGGAGAACCATCGAGAAAATAATAGAAAAGCACTGGCATCTACTGAAGGATGACGACACAATTGGCGAAACACTCATCAACAGACCGAAATTTATCTATAGAAAATCAGATAACCTTAAGAACATTCTATCTCCTAGCATTCCACGCCCAACAACACCTCAGACGAGAGATATATCCGGGAAACCCATAAAAGGTTTTTTCCCATGCCCGAGCTGCAAGGCGTGTAAGAGAGGCTTGAAAATCAAAAACTTTTCACCGCACAACTCCAGTATCAAACATGAAATAAAGGATCTGATCAGATGCAGCAGCAAGGGGGTAATTTACATAATACAATGCAAATGTGGACTACAATACGTCGGACAAACCTCGAGATGCCTAAAAGACAGAATACGGGAACATGTGCTACAGATTGAACATGGCAGCACAGACACCGCACTGTATAGACACTTTTCTATTAAACACAAAGGAAACATCAAGGATCTAAACTTCTATGGTATCCAGATAGTAAAGCCTAATTGGAGGGGAGGCAACTATGAAAAGAAGCTCCTAATCGCGGAATCCAGATGGATATTTGAGCTGGATTGTCTCTACCCGAAGGGTCTGAACAACAAGGAAGACCTCTCACATCTTTTAAGCTTGAAACACACATAAATTTGACTTCTGAATATCTATTCGGAAAACACTGCTGCCCTCATACAGAAGGAAAACAATAAAGAAAACATAACGAGGTCAATATATGACACGACAAGAACAAAATATATCTAATGAAGATGTCCTGCATAGATCCACACAAAGATCTATATTAGGATCTCTAAAGCCAATCTAATCATCTTTATTTTTATTGCTCTACTCAAATAGCCATAAGATGAGTTCCAACAAACCTTATCACACAAACAGAGAGACTATATAGATGCCAATAACATTAACAAGATATGATCCCCTAATATGTCAACAGCATATGAGATGCCAATAATATTAACAAGATATGATCCCATAATATGTCAACAGCATAAGAGACACTTGACTTAGCAACCTCTCCATCTGGGAAATATCTAACAGAATAAGTTAGAAAGTAACCGAAGCCTGACTCTTCATAAGAATATAAACACAATTTAAAATGTGTATAGAGGTAACATAATCCCAATACCAACAACATGATTACACCTCATAACAAATTTAAATTCACAATTCCCCAAAAGACAACTAATCAATTAGATCGATAAAAGTACCCATTGATCTCACAATCTACATAAATACATTCATATACTTGTATGAGACAAGTTTCCTTCATATCCACATCAGATTTAAAAAAACTCCTATCATAGTGCGCACACGGTTAACTAATTTTTATACCAGGCACATTTAGATAGAAAATAAGACTTCCAATACCCAATATTGCACATGACAAAAAGAGAATACAGGTTGATACAAATGTACTCCTTCTATAGATTTTCTAACCAATCATAGATGCATTGTAAAAAAGTTTTTCTTTATACTACATATCTTTTATATTTTTATCCTAAAAAGTTTTTTAGAAAGTTTCCAAAAGTTCCTTTAAGGTTTTTAGATCTCTATTTATTAGATTATGTATTTTTCGATATATATATATATTTTCCAATATATATAAACTGTGTATTTTACAATATACACTCTCTGTACCGTGATCCCTACATTGATTTTGTTCACTAGACAAATACCAAGGTTAACACTTTTTGTCCCTTTGAATTTGAATAGGCTAGGATACACACCACTTCCGGTTTAACCATGACCGGTAAGGTGCAACATCCGGCTCAATCTTACCGGATGTTAAAGTATCTTACTTTTTCCGGCTACTTCCGGTTCAGAAACGTACCGGTATTTTGTCATATATTTCATGCCAAGTTGTAAAACTGGCTCTACATGTGGGATAACTGCTTTCTGCCCCTCCGGATCTGATTGGTACAGAGTAAATACCACTTCCGCCTCACCCATAACATCCGATATAGCTTAACCGGATGTTTACATCTCAGCGGCCATTTCCGGTTAAAAAAACACTGGCAAACCATAACATTTGACCCCACAGCTAACTACTAAGGCACATAACACGAATAAACACATTAGGAACAACATAGACAATGTTTAATAAACATAGACATAGACAAATTCTAAATAAAAGCCTTATCTAAATGATACAGAGACAAATGTGAACTTTTTTTTTTTTTTTTTTTTTTTACAGATGAGCACTTCCGGTACCACATTTTTGGCGCGAAATTTTGGCGCGAAATTTTGGCGCAAAAATTTGGCGCAATTTCAATGCAATTTGATTGGTTAGAGAAAGGTATAAAGTCTTCAGCTCACCCACACCATACTATAGTCTTGATAAAGGCCTCTCTTGAGGGCTGAAACGCGTTGACAGAGCTATGGTGAGCTATTTATTCCTTGATTGTTGAATTATAATACAGTATTACACTATTGTTATTATCTTTTATTTTCAGGGTTTGAAGATTCCCTAGGATTATTTTTATTTATATTTTTGTATTTTTGCTTATTTTTCTTTTTTCTTTTTTCTTTTTATACAGCAAATAATTTTTCTACATGGAAACATAACCCCTCCACATAAGCCCCCTTTTTGGGATCACTCTCACTAGTTTGTGCACATACTAATCATTTATTTTTTGTTTTTTATCTTTTGGATATTTTACATCTTTTTTGGACTTATTTTTATCACTATTTTGGATTGACTTCACGGATTATTCTTTGTCACCATATTTTGATAGACCTTTTTTTCTACCTTCATTTTGATGTTTTTTAAATGTCTCTTTGAAATGTTTTTTGCAAAGCTTTTTTAATAGAACTTTTGAATCTGCTGGATTTGCACTATTCATTTATACCACGTTTTTGGACAACACTTAAATTTGGACAGTTTATTTTTTGGATACACATGTGAAAATCTATTTATATCTCTTAACTTTGAGAAGGGATTTTTGGACACTACTTAACCTTTTTTTATATATCTCTTAACTTTGAGAAGGGATTATTGGACATTATTTACTTTTTATTGTTTTTTATCATTTTTTATTGTTTATTATTTTCAGATTTATGCCAACACAACTATATATGAGACGAATTTTATGAGACATTATACATACAGCTAAAAAGCAAAACACGCGTGTTTTTATAGATATTTATGTGTTTATGTGTTTTTACACATTATTTCTTGCCGTTCTGTTAAAATATATTTTAAACGACACCCTTGTTTTATATGTTTAATATGTATTAAATGCTTTTATGTATCAACTGTGCCACTCTTAGATCTTATATCTAGATATCAAAACCTACACATCTATACAGCACAACTACCATAATTGTAGCTGAGCTATAGCGCTATACAATTTCTCAGACAGAATACCATATTTTCACACCTATACCGCACCAGACCTCACCAAGATTTGGCGCTCCTTTCTAAACCACGTTTTGACACATATTTTCTAAAAGTGGGCACCTGGGGACCCACTATAGACAGGAGCTATAGGTCCACACTTTCAGCGCTGTAAGAAAACATTGAATCTTTAAAAACATTATTAGAAACAGGTAAATTTTCAACCGCGTCAACATTCCTACCCCTCAAATTTCTTAACTCACCCCTTAAAACTAAATCACTTGATGCCCTGACTGCCGGTCTAAACTGGCGAAGGGGGTTAACCACACTGGGAGAAGGAGGAATAAAATCCTCCTCAGAAGAATCTAAATATAAGGTTAATTCCCCAACGCCGTTATCAACCTCTGTATCATGCTGACTCTCACTGACTTCGACCCCTTCCACTCTCTCATCTAACACTCGACAAGTCTGTTCCTCAAAATTGCTAGTAGGCCTTAAAATCTGGGCCGTTTTTGAAACATTATGTAACTGCTCCTCAACCGCCTGAGACAAAATGGTCGGGCCTGACACCTTCAATTCCTCACCCCTCTTTCTCACTAAAACACTTCCTAATCTACCACCACTCACCTGCTCCTTACTACCACTCGATAAACTAGGCCTCGGCGGACCGTCACCTTTACTAACTTGCCTCTTCCCCTTAAATACCTCTTTTTGGCCTAAATTGGCCGTCTTACCCTTAGGCAAAGAATCACCCTTCTTTACAGGCACTTTAACTTGCTCCGGTAGAGAACAAATGCTCCCAGACAGCATAGCAGGATCCACCACCTCAGCTCCGGCCTGCCGACTCCCGGAACCAGAACCTGACTTCTTCCTCACGGCCGCCTTTAATCCCGGACTGGGGCTGGGTCTTCTCCGTCCGCCATTACTCCCCTCCGAATCCGGATCCAAACGAACCAGAGGCCTAGAACGCCTCACCGGTCTCGAAGCAGCGTCCTCATTATCATCCTTCGATTCAATATCAGATCCGAACAAGGGACGTAACTTATCCTCAAGCCAGGTAGGGCCCATTTTAGCAGCTTCCAACTTAAGTTGGTCGAAAATCGCATCAAACTGCGCCATCACAAATAATTCCACAACGAGCAAGCACTTTCCACATAAGTTTGATTAATAATCTGATGACAGATTCTCCCGCTCTTTCCTTAAAAGCGTAACAATGCGTGCTAAGCCCGCCCCATTAAAGGCTCCCAACCAATCACACACTAGGCCTAATTCCTCCAACGGTCAAGTCCCCTTCCCGTTACTTCAAACTCCCAGGGGCTCCCTAGCAAACTCTAAAATATTGTTATAGAACCTAAAACAAGATGCTGATAAGGAAATAAAGAGTGTAGATTGATGGGAAGAAGCTTGTGAAATGGGTGAGAATTAGGAAAACTAGCTAAAAGGTGAATGAAAAATGATCAAATAAACGTTGTCATTGACACAAAAATAAAGCCATTAAACTTAACTAAAAAGATTATTCTACATTTATTTTGTATATATATATGTTCAATCATTTGTGTTTTCTATATAATGTTTTTCTATATAATGTTGATAATTAATTTCCCAGTTTTAGACTGGAAAAAAAATGTCTTTATAAAGTTATAAATATTTTAATAAAAACAACTCAGATCTACTGAACAGTCATTCTTGTGGATTTGATTTAAAAAAGAATATTAAATGTGCTGCAATAAACACACAAAATACAAGCACAATTTCTTTGTCTATCTTTTATGGTATACACTGGAAAAAGTATACTTTTTTCAGAGCACCTCACCTATAGGGATATTAAAGGGATACTTTCCTTAATGTTCCTTCATTGCTACAGGGCATAGTGTCAGCATATTACAGAACAATTCTTTACTATTATGCTTAAAAAGTGTTGTTTCAAACCTTCTTCAACAGGGTACAAAATAGGTAATAGCATTAATGGGCAGTTTTAGAGAGCGCTGGATGACTTTATGGAATAAATATCTTTTATAACACTGCATGATCCATTGCATTCCCACTGGGTATTGATGGAAATAGCTTTTTATATAATGGGCTGCGTGTTATCTGTTAGAAAAAAAAAACTCTATTCAAGGACATTATTCTCTACACCCATTAACTTTTTACACATAGATAACAGCTGTTTGCACTCTTGCTTTGGGGGACTTTGTGATTGAAAAGTAATTTCGTTTTCACACAATATTTCATGCTTTTTATATATTTCATGTACTCATCTCCCTTTTGGTTTTCTTTCCAGACCACCTCATTGATAGGTTGATATGGTTTGTCTGGCGCTTTATTTTTTTTATCTTTATTGAAAACTCTATCTCAGGTTTCTTTCATTTCCACAGAGACTTGTTGATAGCCCCATCAAATTCACTGTAGTGATTTTTTTTTATAACTATGCTTTATAACAATGCTTTGAAATACCTGTAGGCTCAATAATATCTATTACTGGTTTACAGTTAATTACTTGAGGAAGAGCATAGCCATTACCAAGTACTAAATCTTTAAAGAAAAATGTTTTCTTTTAACACACTGCAAAGTAAAGAAAATAATATGTGCAAGATAATGATTTAAACAGTAATTCTTTGTGCAGGTTTGGAAAAATTAAATATTACATTAAAAAATATTCACCTAGATTACGAGTTTTGTTGGTAAAGCTGTGCGGTGCTAACACTCAGTTTATGCTCACCGCTCAAACAGCACAAACAGCACTGGTATTACAGGTTTTTTAAACCCTGGCGTTAGCCTCTAAAAAGTGAGCGGAGAGCAAAATTTAACTCTACATCTCACCTCAATACCAGCGTTGCTTACGGTAGCGGTGAGCTGGCTGAACGTGCTCATGCACGATTTCCCCATAGGAATCAATGGGGCAGAATCAGCTGGAAAAAAAACACCTGCAAAAAAGCAGCGTTCAGCCCCTAACGCAGCCCTATGTTGATTCCTATGGGGAAATACATTTTATGTTTACACCTAACACCCTAACATGAACCCCGAGTCTAAACACCCCTAATCTTACACTTATTAACTCCTAATCTGCCGCCCCCGACATCGTCGCCACCTGCATTATATTATTAACCCCTAATCTGCTGCTCCGGACACCGCCGACACCTACATTATACTTATAAACTCCTAATCTGATGCCCCCAACATCACTGACACCTACATTATATTTATTAACCCCTAATCTGCCCCCCAATGTCGCCACAACTATATTCAATTTATTAACCACTAATCTGCCGCCGCTAACGTCGCCGCCACTATAATAAAGTTATTAACCCCTAAATCTAAGTCTAACCCTAAACCTAACACCCCCTAACTTAAATATAATTTAAATAAAACAAAATAAAATTACTACAATCAAATAAATTATTCCTATTTAAAACTAAATACTTACCTATAAAATAAACCCTAAGATAGCTACAATATAACTAATAGTTACATTGTAGCTATCTTATAATTTATTTTTATTTTACAGGCAACTTTGTATCTATTTTAACTAGGTACAATAGTTATTAAATAGTTATTAATTATTTAATAACTACCTAGCTAAAATAAATACAAATTTACCTGTAAAATAAACCCTAACCTAAGTTACAATTACACCTAACACTACACTATAATTAAATAAATTACCTAAACTAACTACAATTAATTACAATTAAATAAACTAAAGTACGGAAAAAAAAACACTAAATTACAGAAAATAATAAAATAATTACAAGAATTTTAAACTAATTACACCTAATCTAATTCCCCTAATAAAATAAAAAAGCCCCCAAAATAAAAAAAGCCCTACCCTATACTTAATTACAAATAGCCCTTAAAAGTGCTTTTGCGGGGCATTGCCCCAAAGTAATCAGCTCTTTCACCTGTAAAAAAAAATTACAATACCCCCAACATTAAAACCCACCACCCACACACCCAACCCTACTCTAAAACCCACCCAATCCCCCCTTAATAAAGCCTAACACTAACCCCTTGAAGATCACCCTACCTTGAGATGTCTTTGCCCAGCCAGGTAAAAGTGGTCCTCCAGAGGGGCAGAAGTCTTCATCCGATCCGGGCAGAAGAGGACCTCCAGATGGGCAGGTCTTCATCCAGGCGACATCTTCCATCTTCATCCATCCGGAGCGGAGCAGGTCCATCTTGAAGACATCTGATGCGGAGCATCAATCCAGACCGATGACTACCCGACGAATGACGGTTCCTTTAAATGACATCATCCAAGATGGCGTCCCTTGAATTCTGATTGGCTGATAGGATTCTATCAGCCAATCGGAAATTAAGGTAGGAAAAATCCTATTGGAACAGCCAATAGAATGCAAGCTCAATCCTATTGGCTGATTGGATCAGCCAATAGGATTGAAGTTCAATCCTATTGGCTGATTGCATCAGACAATAGGATTTTTCCTACCTTAATTCTGATTGGCTGATAGAATCCTATCAGCCAATCGGAATTCAAGGGACGCCATCTTGGATGATGTCATTTAAAGGAACCGTCATTCGTCGGGTAGTTGTCGGTCTGGATGGATGCTCCGCGTCGGATGTCTTCAAGATGGAGCCGCTCCTCGTCAGATGGATGAAGATAGAAGATGCCGTCTGGATGAAGACTTCTACCCGTCTGGAGGTCCTCTTCTGCCCGGATCGGATGAAGACTTCTGCCCCTCTGGAGGACCACTTCTGCCCAGTTGGGTGAAGACGCCTCACGGTAGGGTGATCTTCAAGGGGGTAGTGTTATGTTTTATTAAGGGGGATTGGGTGGGTTTTAGAGTAGGGTTGGGTGTGTGGGTGGTGGGTTTTAATGTTGGGGGGTATTGTATTTTTTTTTTACAGGTAAAAGAGCTGATTACTTTGGGGCAATGCCCCGCAAAAGGCCCTTTTAAGGGCTATTTGTAATTTAGTATAGGGTAGGGTTTTTTTATTTTGGGGGCTTTTTTATTTTATTAGGGGGATTAGATTAGGTGTAATTAGTTTAAAATTCTTGTAATTATTTTATTATTTTTTGCAATTTAGTGGGGTTTTTTTGTAATTTAGTTTATTTAATTTAATTGTATTTAATTATAGTTAGTTTAGGTAATTAATTTAATTATAGTGTAGTGTTAGATGTAATTGTAACTTAGGTTAGGGTTTATTTTACAGGTAAATTTGTATTTATTTTAGCTAGGTAGTCATTAAATAGTTAATAACTATTTAATAACTATTCTACCTAGTTAAAATAAATACAAAGTTGCCTGTAAAATAAAAATAAACCCTAAGCTAGCTACAATGTAACTATTACGGTTTATTGTATCGGTAAGTATTTAGTTTTAAATAGGAATAATTTATTTAATTGTAGTAATTTTATTTCGTTTTATTTAAATTATATTTAAGTTAGGGGGGGTTAGGGTTAGACTTAGGTTTAGGGGTTAATACATTTAATATAGTTGCTGCGACGTTGGGGGCGGCAGATTAGGGGTTAATAAAATTTAACTAGTGTTTGTGAGGCAGGAGTGCAGCGGTTTAGGGGTTAATATATTTATTGAAGTGGCGGCGATGTCCGGTCAGCAGATTAGGGGTTAAAAATTTTATTTAAGTGTTTGCGATGTGGGGGGGGCTCGGTTTAGGGGTTAATAAGTAGTTTATGGGTGTTAGTGTACTTGTTAGCACTTTAGTTAAGAGTGTTATGTTACGGCGTTAGCCCATAGAACTCTTAACTACTGACTTTTAAATGCGGTAGGAGTCTTGAAAGGAGAGGGTGTACCGCTCACTTTCTCCAAGACTCGAAATATCGGGGTTAGGAAAATCCCATTAAAAAGATAGGATACGCAATTGATGTAAGGGGATTTGCGGTATGCTTGAGTTGCAGAAAAAAAGTGAGCGGTACACATGTACCTGCCAGACTCATAATACCAGCGGGCATTAAAAAGCAGCGTTGGGACCTCTCAACACTGCTTTTTAAGGCTAACGCAAGACTCGTAATCTAGGCGATTGTTAACAATAAAATATATATTTTTGGTGCGTTACCTATTTATAGAATGTGTTTTTTTAATGTCTTAAAGGGACAGTATGGATAATTTCCTTTTATTTCTTCTAGTCTATATATGATTATCAACTGAAAGATGTCCCTTCCTTAATATTTTCATGATCAGTATGAACTGGATCTTGACACTCAACTCGCCATCCTTTATTTCTTTACATAACTTATACACATGCTTTTGTAATAAAAAAAGTATAGCACAAATAGTTTGCCATAAAGGGACAGTCTACACCAGAATATTTATTGTTTAAAAAGATAGATAATCCCTTTATTACCCATTCGCTAGTTTCGCATAACCAACACAGTTATATTAATATAATTTTTACCTCTGTGATTATCTTGTATCTAAGCCTCTGCAAACTGCCCCTTATTTCAGTTCTTTTGACAGACTTGCATTTTAGCCAATCAGTGCTGGCTCCTAGGAATTCCACGTGCGTGAGCACAGTGTTATCTATATGAAACACATGAACTAACACCCTCTAGTGGTGAAAAACTGTCAAAATGCCCTGAGATGAGAGGCGGCCTTCAAGGGCTTAGAAATTAGCATATGAGCCTACCTAGGTTTAGCTTTAAACAAAGAATACAAAGAGAACCAAACAAATGTGGTGATATATGAAAATTTGAAAATGATTTAAAATGACATGCCCTATCTGAATAATGAAAGTTTGTTTTGTATTAGACTGTCCCTTTAAATGTAAACTAAAAAAACAGTTATAATATGAATTGCCCAAACAGCAACAAAGGGTTTCCTAAAATAAATGTTAAGGCAACCATGTAAGTAACATAATATAACATGTCATTCAAGAAGTAAACAGTAAATACAATATTTAACACTTCTCACACATTACCTATATCTTATTTAGGTACATTTCATACAGCAATACCACTACATATCCTAAAATTATTTTGTTACCATACGTATGTGATAACATAATTTAAAAGTTTGTATCATGCTACTGGTAAATGCAATGTGATATATTTTATCTAACGTTATTTATGTCATCAACAAAATATTTATTCTTTCTTGGTTATGTGGGATTGAGCAAGAATATTAGCACTTGTCATTCATTATTGGTATATTAAGAATTTTTGCTTTTAATATTTAATTACACTTAAAGGGACAGTCAAGACCAGAATTTTTGTTGTTTTAAAAGATAGATAATCTCTTTATTACCCATTCCCCAGTTTTGCATAACCAACACAGTTATAATAATACACTTTTTACCTCTGTAATTACATTGTATCTAAGCCTCTGCAAACTGCCCCCTTATTTCAGTTCTTTTGACAAACTTGCATTTTAGCCAATCAATACTCACTCTTCAGTAAATTCACATGCATGAGCTCAATGTTATCTATATGAAACACATGAACTAACGCCCTCTAGTGGTGAAAAACTGTCAAATGCAGAGGCGGCCTTCAAGGTCTTAGGCCTAGATTTGGAGTTTGGCGGTAGCCGTGAAAACCAGCTTTAGAGGCTCCTAACGCTGGTTTTAGGCTACCGCCGGTATTTCTAGTCAGTCAAAAAAGGGTCTAACGCTCACTTTTCAGCCGCGACTTTTCCATACCGCAGATCCCCTTACGTCAATTGCGTATCCTATTTTTTCAATGGGATCTTCCTAACTCCGGTATTTAGAGTCGTGGCTGAAGTGAGCGTTAGAATTCTAACGACAAAACTCCAGCCGCAGAAAAAAGTCAGTAGTTAAGAGCTTTCTGGGCCAACGCCGG
Organism: Bombina bombina; assembly: GCF_027579735.1. Taxonomy (NCBI): domain Eukaryota; kingdom Metazoa; phylum Chordata; class Amphibia; order Anura; family Bombinatoridae; genus Bombina; species Bombina bombina. The sequence continues at coordinate 763,813,511 of NC_069501.1, forward strand.
TTCATAAAGTTCCTAACTACTGTGCTCTAAAGTACACTAACACCCATAAACTACCTATGTACCCCTAAACTGAGGTCCCCCCACATCGCCGCCACTCGATTAATTTTTTTTAACCCCTAATCTGCCGACCGCCACCTACTTTATCCTTATGTACCCCTAATCTGCTGCCCCTAACACTGCCGACCCCTATATTATATTTATTAACCCCTAACCTGCCCCCTCAACGTCGCCGCCAGCTACCTACACTTATTAACCCCTAATCTGCAGTCCGCATGCCGCCGCCAGCTACATTATAGCTATGTACCCCTAATCTGCTGCCCCTAACACCGCCGACCCCTATATTATATTTATTAACCCCTAACCTGCCCCCTCAACGTCGCCGCCAGCTACCTACACTTATTAACCCCTAATCTGCCGAGTGGATCTCACCGCTACAATAATAAAGTTATTAACCCCTAATCCGCCTCACTCCCGCCTCAATAACCCTATAATAAATAGTATTAACCCCTAATTTGCCCTCCCTAACATCGCCGACACCTAACTTCAATTATTAACCCCTAATCTGCCGACCGAATCTCGCCGCTATTCTAATAAATCGATTAACCCCTAAAACTAAGTCTAACCCTAACACTAACACCCCCTAAATTAAATATAATTTTAATCTAACGAAATAAATTAACTCTTATTAAATAAATGATTCCTATTTAAAGCTAAATACTTACCTGTAAAATAAATCCTAATATAGCTACAATATAAATTATAATTATATTATAGCTATTTTAGGATTAATATTTATTTTACAGGTAACTTTGTATTTATTTTAACCAGGTACAATAGCTATTAAATAGTTAAGAACTATTTAATAGCTAAAATAGTTAAAATAATTACAAAATTACCTGTAAAATAAATACTAACCTAAGTTACAATTAAGCCTAACACTACACTATCAATAAATTAATTAAATACAATACCTACAATTACCTACAATTAAACCTAACACTACACTATCAATAAATTAATTAAATACAATACCTACAAATAACTACAATTAAATAAACTAACTAAAGTACAAAAAATAAAAAAGAACTAAGTTACAAAAAATAAAAAAAATATTTACAAACAGAAAAATATTACAACAATTTTAAACTAATTACACCTACTCTAAGCCCCCTAATAAAATAACAAAGCCCCCCAAAATAAAAAATGCCCTACCCTATTCTAAATTACTAAAGTTCAAAGCTCTTTTACCTTACCAGCCCTGAACAGGGCCCTTTGCGGGGCATGCCCCAAAGAATTCAGCTCTTTTGCCTGTAAAAAAAACACATACAATACCCCCCCCCAACATTACAACCCACCACCCACATACCCCTAATCTAACCCAAACCCCCCTTAAATAAACCTAACACTAAGCCCCTGAAGATCTTCCTACCTTGTCTTCACCATGCCAGGTATGACCGTCCGTTCCAGGCTCCGATATCTTCATCTAAGCCCAAGCGGGGGCTAGACATCCATCATCCGAAAGGCTGAAGAAGTCCAGAAGAGGCTCCAAAGTCTTCATCCTATCCGGGAAGAAGAGTAGATCCGGACCGGCAACCATCTTCTTCCAAGCGGCATCTTCTATCTTCATCCGATGAGGACCGGCTCCATCTTGAAGACCTCCACCGCGGACCCATCTTCTTCCGACGACGACTTCCCGACGAATGACGGTTCCTTTAAGGGACGTCATCCAAGATGGCGTCCCTCGAATTCCGATTGGCTGATAGGATTCTATCAGCCAATCGGAATTAAGGTAGGAAAATTCTGATTGGCTGATGGAATCAGCCAATCAGAATCAAGTTCAATCCGATTGGCTGATCGGAACAGCCAATAGAATGCAAGCTCAATCTGATTGGCTGATTGAATCAGCCAATCGGATTGAACTTATTTCAGATTGGCTGATTCCATCAGCCAATCAGAATATTCCTACCTTAATTCCGATTGCCTGATAGAATCCTATCAGCCAATCGGAATTCGAGGGACGCCATCTTGGATGACGTAATTTAAAGGAACCGTCATTCGGCGAGTAGGCGTCGGGAGAAGAGGATGTTCCACGTCGGATGGAAGATGATGGCTCCCAAAGAAAGAAGATTGAAGATGCCGTTGATAGAAGACTTCATCCGGATCATGGACCTCTTCAGCTCCCGCTTGGATGAAGACTTCAGCCAGATCATGGACCTCTTCAGCTCCCGCTTGGATGATGACTTCAGCCGGATCATGGACCTCTTCAGCCCCCCGCTTGGGCTTGGATCAGGACATCGGAGGAGCTCTTCTGGATCGATCGGTGAACCTGGTATGGTGAAGATAAGGTAGGAAGATCTTCAGGGGCTTAGTGTTAGGTTTATTTAAGGGGGGTTTGGGTTAGATTAGGGGTATGTGGGTGGTGGGTTGTAATGTTGGGGGGTTATTGTATGTTTTTTTTACAGGCAAAAGAGCTGAACTTCTTGGGGCATGCCCCGCAAAGGGCCCTGTTCAGGGCTGGTAAGGTAAAAGAGCTTTGAACTTTAGTAATTTAGAATAGGGTAGGGCATTTTTTTTATTTGGGGGGCTTTGTTATTTTATTAGGGGGCTTAGAGTAGGTGTAATTAGTTTAAAATTTTCTAATGTTTGTAAATATTTTTTTATTTTTTGTAACTTAGTTCTTTTTTATTTTTTGTACTTTAGTTAGTTTATTTCATTGTATTTATTTGTAGGAATTGTATTTAATTTATTTATTGATAGTGTAGTGTTAGGTTTAATTGTAGATAATTATAGGTATTTTATTTAATTTATTTATTGATAGTGTAGTGTTAGGTTTAATTGTAACTTAGGTTAGGATTTATTTTACAGGTAAATTTGTAATTATTTTAACTATTTTAGCTATTAAATAGTTCTTAACTATTTAATAGCTATTGTACCTGGTTAAAATAAATACAAAGTTACCTGTAAAATAAATATTAATCCTAAAATAGCTATAATATAATTATAATTTATATTGTAGCTATATTAGGATTTATTTTACAGGTAAGTATTTAGCTTTAAATAGGAATAATTTATTTAATAAGAGTTAATTAATTTCGTTAGATTAAAATTATATTTAATTTAGGGGGGTGTTAGTGTTAGGGTTAGACTTAGCTTTAGGGGTTAATACATTTATTAGAATAGCGGTGAGCTCCAGTCGGCAGATTAGGGGTTAATAATTGAAGTTAGGTGTCGGCGATGTTAGGGAGGGCAGATTAGGGGTTAATACTATTTATTATAGGGTTAGTGAGGCGGATTTGGGGTTAATAACTTTATTATAATAGCGGTGCGGTCCGGTCGGAAGATTAGGGGTTAATAAGTGTAGGCAGGTGGAGGCGACGTTGTGGGGGGCAGATTAGGGGTTAATAAATATAATATAGGGGTCGGCGATGTTAGGGGCAGCAGATTAGGGGTACATAGGGATAATGTAAGTAGCGGCGGTTTACAGAGCGGCAGATTAGGGGTTAATAATAATATGCAGGGGTCAGTGATAGCGGGGGCAGCAGATTAGGGGTTAATAAGTGTAAGGTTAGGGGTGTTTAGACTCGGGGTACATGTTAGAGTGTTAGGTGCAGACGTAGGAAGTGTTTCCCCATAGGAAACAATGGGGCTGTGTTAGGAGCTGAACGCGGCTTTTTTGCAGGTGTTAGGTTTTTTTTCAGCTCAAACAGCCCCATTGTTTCCTATGGGGGAATCGTGCACGAGCACGTTTTTGAGGCTGGCCGCATCCGTAAGCAACTCTGCTATCGAGAGTTGCAGTGGCATTAAATATGCTCTACGCTCCTTTTTAGGAGCTTAACGCAGCCATTCTGTGGACTCTCAATACCAGAGTTATTTTAAAGGTGCGGCCAGAAAAAAGCCAGCGTTAGCTACGCGGGTCGTTACCGACAAAACTCTAAATCTAGCCGTTAGAAATTAGCATATGATCCTACTAGGTTTAGCTTTCAACTAAGAATACCAAAAGAACAAAGCAAAATTGGTGATAAAAGTAAATTGGAAAGTTGTATAAAATGACATGCCCTTTCTCAATCATAACTTTTTTTGGACTTGACTGTCCCTTTAAATCAGCAAGATTTTTTATTTTTTTATTTTTGCTGTTTTATTCAGTGTGTTGAATTTGTTATATTTCCTTCATTGACTTCTTTAAGAGATATGGACAAATCAGTTAACTGTGAAAAAGATCAAGTTTATACACATGATTGTGTTTTCCATTGTGCTTCTTTTTTTTTTTTAAATGATAGTGTTTTAAATGTAAATTTCTGTGAGGGATTCAGCATTTCCTAGCTTGACTGACCATAATGTTTTGGTCATCCCAATTCCATTTGAAAACATTGCCATCCAGGTATAGTTTCTAAAATGTCATTAAGGATCAGAAGTGACATTAGCATAGTACATGCATGAGAGATTTTGAATGTTACCATGTCTGATTGCACAGCTCATGAGATATTGCCATCTGTGAAATAAAATATTATGCAAGTAAATACACTTTTATTTTCCACTGTGCTTTTTGTTTGCCAAGCAACAAACTAAGCTTCTGCAATGTTTGAGCGTTATATGTTATGCTTCTTATCCATACACATTGATACAGCTTACATTTTCATTAAAATAATATTTTAAAATACCTATAAATAAAACTGAATTAATATCTCCATTTAATTTAGCTTTAAAGAATGATAAGGCACAGTTAAGACTGGTATAATAAATCAATATATTGTAGCAAGTACAGTGAATAAATCTGTAATAAGAGTAACTTTATTTTAATTTATGAGGAAAATGGCTGATCCATTGAGTACAAACTTCTGTTTTTTTAATCTCTATCAGAGTGTTCTTTAGTAGAATCAGTGTATTTATTGGTTTTCTTAGTTCAGCATGAAGGGGGGTATATTGTTTTCAAAATGTATTTTCTTTGGAATGTAATAAATAAACAGGTGGAATATATTTTATTGTTTATACTTCAAAGGTTCCTGGAACTAATTTGAAATCACATTCAAAGGTGTGCATGATGGTTATTATTCATGTGTTTTTAGTCATATTGTTACAATCATATGTATATATGTAATACTTATATAGGGCCAGATCAAGAGTGAAGCACTATAGAGTGCTAATTGCGCTAGAAGTAAACTTTTTGTGCACGTCAGGTTATGCTCATATTATGAGTTGAAATTAAAAAAGTTTGTGCTCTCATACTAACCTGATGAGCACAAACAGCTTTCTTCTAGCACAATTAGAATAAAACATGTTTGATATATTCCACATAGAATTCTATGGATAAAAAAAAGTGGAAAAAAACACCCTACTCACGCGCTAACCCGATCGCATATTCACATATGCCCAACCCAAACTCATATTCTCATATGCGCTAACTCGTTCGCATATTCACATATGCCCTAACCTGATTGCAAATTCAGATATGCACTAACCCGACCGCGTATTCTAATTTGCACTAAACTGACATGAAAATATTAATATTTCACATTCCAATGTTCTTCACATGTTCTATTTATTTATAAATACATATTTCTACATATACCTGATGGTATTTTGGTACAATATATATCTATCGTAATACAATAGAAACCTCAGCACTGAGAAAGTTACACAAAGCAGCCGTATATAAAAAGGATTCCCCAAATCCTTAAAAGGCACAGTGGTATATGGTAAATTACAGTGTCTGCAGGGGACTACAAGCTAGTACTTTTATACAGCTGTGCTGCCCTAAAAGCAGCAAAATGTGTATAATATCTGGCTTATATAAAGACCTGAATAGGTATTAAAAAAAATATGTATTGCAATTTTTTTTTTATTTAAAATAAGCAGGGTTTAAAGACATAAACAGGGTTTAGAAAACACAAACAACATAGGTATATATTGTAATATGCAGCATAGACATAAAACCATGTGATAATCTATCAACATCACATAAAAAACATTTCATACAATCTAACATAGACTCATTTGCATATACACAAAATATTGCAGCAAATTACAAGTGTAGCAGCAAGTTGCAGGTTAAGTCCGTTTTATAAAGTAAAAGTCTTTTTGAGACAACTGTCGTAGTTTGTTAATTGCTGGTTAGTTTTAGCAGAGATAGCCACAATCGTCATTGACAACAGGTGGAAAGCTGGAAAGAAAGAAAGAAAGAAGGTGTGGGCGAGAAGGAGGACAGGAAAATCCTTTAAGGTATACAAATTATTCCAAAGGCAAGGTGTACATTTATACTTACACCAGTTGCCATTTGTAGTTATTCCCCAGGGAGTAAATCCGGGTCTGTAGTCATCCCTCCTCGCCTGTGTAGCTTTCAGAAGTGCCGCTCCAGAGAGTATTTTTCCTATGGATGGGTTCAGTGAACTCCTACAGCGTCCATTCAGTATACCTATGGATGCCCAAGTGACTAAAAAAACAGAGCAACCCGTTTCGGCTGCGTACAGCCTTTGTCAAGCTCAATGGTTACGCTGCATAGGGTCTGGGGATTTATATGCCCAATTTAAAGCGATATACACAAATTCAAACAGACCATATGGTTTATTAGCCTTGTACAATTTAAAAGCTTCAACATAATAAGATACAGTAATACGGTTACTCACATAAGAGTGTATAATTTATAAAACCAATGGTTAAGCCTATATATACATCTGACTTAAGAGATTGATAGTATATATACACGTTACGGACCAGATTACAGTTAGATAATTATGATAATACTAATGCATTAAAAATTGAAGAAATATTGGAGGATATAAAATAAAATAATATATAATGAAAAGATTAACAATTTAAACATATTAAATTGTACAGATATTGAAAACTGGAATTGGAAAGATTAGTTCTTGAAACCAGGGGATATATTTAAGTCATTTGAAAATGAGGCATATAGGTTAGTGGCAAAAAGACCATTGAGCCTATAAATAGATCAGGGGAAACTACAGTTGTGCTCATAAGTTTACATACCCTGGCAGAATTTATGATTTCTTGGCCATTTTTCAGAGAATATGAATGATAGCACAAAAACATTTCTTTCACTCATGGTTAGTGTTTGGCTGAAGCCATTTATTATCAATAAACTGTGTTTAATCTTTTGAAATCATAATGACAACAGAAACTACCCAAATGACCCTGATCAAAAGTTTACATACCCTGGTGATTTTGGCCTGATAACATGCACACAAGTTGACACAAAGGGGTTTGAATGGCTATTAAAGGTAACCATCCTCTCCTGTGATCTGTTTTCCTGTAATTAGTGTGTGTGTATAAAAGGTCAATGAGTTTCTGGACTCCTGACAGACCCTTGCATCTTTCATCCAGTGCTGCACTGACGATTCTGGATTCTGAGTCATGGGGAAAGTAAAATAATTGTCAAGGGATCTACGGGAAAAGGTAGTTGAACTATATAAAACAGGAAAGGGATATAAAAAGATATCCAAGGAATTGAGAATGCAAATCAGCAGTGTTCAAACTCTAATAAATAAGTGGAAAATGATGGGTTCTGTGGAAAACAATCCACAGGCAGGTAGACCAACTAAAATTTCAGCCACAACTGCCAGGAAAATTATTCGGGATGCAAAGACAAACCCACAAATAACTTCAGGTGAAATACAGGACATGTGGTGTGGCTGTTTCAAGATGTACAATAAGGAGGCACTTGAAGAAAGATTGGCTGCATGGTCGAGTTGCCAGACGAAAGCCATTACTATTCAAATGCCACAAAGTATCCCGCTAACAATACACCAAACAGCACAGAAACAAGCCTCAAACCTTCTGGCACAAAGTCATTTGGAGTTATGAGACCAAAATTGAGCTTTTTGGCCACAACCATAAACACTACATTTGGAGAGGAGTCAACAAGGCCTATGATGAAAGGTACACCATTCCTATTGTGAAACACGGAGGTGGATTGCTGATGTTTTGGGGATGTGTGAGCTACAAAGGCACAGGAAATTTGGTCAGAATTGATGGCAAGATGAATGCAGCATGTTATCAAACAGAACGCCTCATTTTTCACTTCTTGATTAGAGTTTGAATACTGCTGATTTGCATTCTCAATTACTTTGATATCTTTTTATATCCCTTTCCTGTTTTATACAGTTCAACTACCTTTTTCCCACAGATCCTTTGACAATTTTTTTTTTTCCCAATGCATCAGAATCCAGAATCGTCAGTGCAGCACTGGATGAAAGATGCAAGGATCTGTCAGGAGTCCAGAAACTCATTGACCTTTTATACACACACACTAATTACAGGAAAACAGATCACAGGTGAGGATGGTTACCTTTAATAGCCATTCAAACCCCTTTGTGTCAACTTGTGTGCATGTTATCAGGCCAAAATCACCAGGGTATATAAACTTTTGATCAGGGTCATTTGGGTAGTTTCTGTTGTCATTATGATGTCAAAAGATTAAACACAGTTGATTGATAATAAATGGCTTCAGCCAAACACTAACCATGAGTGAAAGAAAAGTTTTTTTGTTATCATTCATATTCTCTGAAAAATGGCCAAGAAATCATAAATTCTGCCAGGGTATGTAAACTTATGAGCACAACTGTATAAGGATGGCTTTAATATTGACTTAATTTTATATAGACTGATAATGTTTAGCATCTATTTAGACACAGACATATATATCATAATGGAATTATAAATGGTATTTCACAATATGTATATATATATATATATATATATATATATATATATATATATATAGATAGATAGATAGATAGATAGATAGATAGATAGATAGATAGATATACCTATATATACATGATTATATATAAGTATAGATATATATAGAGGAAAATATCTTTAAAAATTCTTAGAATATTATTATTATTATATTCGTCTATATATGTGTACATATGTATTTATGTGTCTATATGTGTATTTTTTGTATAGGTCTGTAAATACATATATAAACATAAAGACATATGTACATATACAAACACACATCTTGTGGAACCATCACTCCACAAGACTCTCTCTTAGTATTGAAACCTTCAAAGCACTCCCTAAAGACTCTTCTGTTCAGGGATGCATACAACCTACACTAATCTTTGATAATACCAGTTTCTCTCCTTTATTGTGTCAGGATACCTATGAAGTAACATTAAATAAACTACAGATGTGTCACATGATTTAATAATTCCATTGAGCAAATATCTAACTATTATACATTGAATTGGTCTCACTATGACCCCTGCCCCACATCACTGCTGCTTAAAGGGACAGTAAAGCCAAAACTAAACTTTCATGACTCAGATAGGGCATGCAATTTTAAACAACTTTCCTATTTACTTTTATCATCAAATTTGCTTTGTTCCCTTGGTGGTATTTTTGAAAAGCTAAACCTAGCTAGGCTCAAACTGATTTCTAAACAGTTGAAAACCACCTCCAAGCTCAGAGCATTTTGAAAGTTTTTCACAGTTAGACTATGCTAGTTCACATGTGTCATATAGATAACATTGTGCTCACTCCCGTGAAGTTATTTAGGAGTCTTCACTGATTGACTACACTGCATGTCTGTCAAAGGCACTTAGATAAGGAGGCTGTCTGCAAAGGCTTAGATACAAGGTAATCACAGAGGAAAAAAGTATATTAATATAACTGTGTTGCTTATGCAAAAACGGGGAATGGGTAATAAAGGGATTATCTATCTTTTTAAATAAGAACATTAGTGTAGACTGTCCCTTTAAGACAAGTGAGAACAAAGGGAAAACAGTTGGATCAATTAGTGAAGGCAGTTAATTTCAAAAAGATTTTCATTACATGGCTCTCTCTCATGTTTGATTTCCTGATCTTTCCTCTATGTAATAAAAGTAATCATATAAATGACCCCATATGGAGATCACAGTTGCACCCTCTATAATAAACCTTTGAAACCAAAGCTCTACAGGAAAGTAAACATTACACTTGAATGCTAATCATTCCTTTAATCTTACCTACAGTACACAACTTCCCCCAAACACTGAAAATACAAATCTTGATTTTAAAAAGAGAAGTTAGAAATTCATCTATATGAACTGTACAATTCTCAAAGATTTAATTGATACTCAGACTGTATAGATATCTATATATGGATCTGGGAAATGCAATTCAGATTTGTAATAGATTTAATAACAATTGTAATAATCCCATTTTAAAATACATAACATATTTTTGTTTTTCTATCTTCCAGACATCTAAGGGACAAATTGGGCTCCAGTTGGGGGTAGTAGATGCTGATTCAGAATTGCCTGCATGGTGTGACCTAAATCATATCATATGGTTATGCACTAAATATTTTAAATAACTGGGAAAGATAGCTTTAAATACATCTCTTAAAATATTATAAGTAGTATTGTATGGAAGTATACATCATATAGATATATTGTATAGATTTAAGGTTATACATAGACCTGTTATCTGGATGTATAGGAAATCTTAATATATATTTTCTAAAATATTATAGGATTGAAGTATGCTCATGTTTAGTCTCTATAGATACATGAAAAGTCATATCAGATGGGACAGATATGTGACCAGACAGGTTTCTTAATATCAGGAAATAATGAGTATATTAAATATACAATTAAAAGATGCATAGTAAACTGTATAAACTGTAGCAATATTTGATAGCAAAACTGTTTTTCTGGTGGTCTGCTGCCATCTGGTGGTTTGTGTGAGAATTGCAACCAAGGGAAATTGCCTCGTCGGATAACCATGTATTCCCAGTAACCTATCACAGACAAGCACCGTGGAGCGTATCCAAAAAAGGTTCACTAATGATTAGAATAAAAAGGGGTGTGGTATATAACGTGATATAACCACATGCAAGGAGAAAAAAGGGGGTCTTTGCTGCTGAGTTTTGACTGACAGTCTCTATAAAGCAAATCTGGGCCTAACTTCCTTATCCATATTGCAAAAATAGCTTTCTTAATTTATGAGGTGAACTTTAATTTTATCTGGTGATGTATATGGTAATTTCATAGTTTTATATTTAAATCAAAGATATTCTAAAGCTTTAGTTAGATTGTAGTAAGTATACTGGTATTAAATATTAATGTTTAGAAAGAATTTTGTATTTTAATATAATAAATTAGTTACAGTTATTACTATATATATATATATATATATATATATATATATATATATATATATATATATATATATATATATATATTTATATATATATATATATATATATATATATATATATATATATATATATATATATATATTAGAATTTGCCTTATTGTAGCTAAATAAGAGGTTAATTCAGGTCAGACGTATTGGCATATAAATTAGCTGTTTGCATTAATAATATATATAATTTCTGGTGTTTTTAATTGAAGTTATATAGAATAATGTGTGGGCTAAGTTGCTTAATTATACTTGTCTGAAAGTTATCTTAAATCTATTGAGACCAAGTAAGATTTGTGTGAAGTATCTTGGTATATTGTTTATCTAAACACTGTGAAGTTAGCGGTCCATATTCTGGTATTTTATTGTGGTATTTTAATGCGATTCAATGTGAGTAAGGTTAATTTTAAAGGTATATTTTCTATGATCTGCTGTATAGAATATTGTAACGGAATAAGCATGCATAGTTGATTCAAAGCTAGTCTCTACTTAATATATTTCAATGTGTTTATAAATTTAAACTAATCTAAAGAATTTAGGAATAAAAATGAATTTGAATTGTTTCATATATACATCTTAATTGGGAATTATTTTAAAGAATAATAATAAATAAATTGTATTATCCCTGCTATAAACTGACATATTATCTGGAGACACTGCTAGAACATTATTATATTTATCATATTGATATAACATATTTGTAGTAAATAGAGATTATTATCTAGAAAAAAATAAAAAAGATAATACAAAATTTGTATTATTATTATTATTATTATTATTAATATTTCAAAATTAATATTGGTATTTTGAAATAATTTTTTTTTTCTCTTGTTGGTCAAAATTGTATTAGCGTTTTAATTTAACCAAATACTAAACCAAAATAATAATGTCTGTTACTAGAAGTGAATCCAATGAATCTATACATAGTATTTAAATATGTTCCCCAAAATTGCCCGTTAGTCAGACAGAAACGCTTAAAACAGAAGCCATTACTCACCTTAAAAATAGATTAAGTATTAAGGGAGAATAAGGCACTTCCATTAAGATGCTTAAGACTAAGGCCAAAATTATTGCAAATAATACATGGTGTGGAGAAAGCAAAATATTTCAAGGGCTGTTAAAATTTGTCCGACCTTAAAATCCGAGGAAACAAGATGAAATGATTTTCAAAATTTGGGGTCTGCTCCTCTATGTGAATGGTGAAATGTACAATAAGATTAAAGTACAAAACTCACAACTGGAGCAACTGAGGGGTGAAAAGGATTCCTTAAGGTTAGATGAGGAAGAGGCAGAACGAGTCCAGGATAAAATTTATGAGTTTGCCCAAAACGTGGCCACCTTACAAAAATATAACCAGAGTTTAATAGAAGATTTGCATAAACAACTCGCACAAAGCCAAAGAGAGTTAAGTGGTTTAAAAAGACCTTATCGTCATATTGAAAACCCCTCTATTAGCAATGAGGATAATGCAGGTACTTTAAAAAACCTTAAAAAATCCCCTAAAAGAGAAAATAAGGATGGGTTAGGATAAAATAAATAGAAAAAGAACAAGGGGATATGGGAACGCGCTGTAAAAAACAGCATATGAGAGGTAAAGAACTATATAAGGAATGTGGATTACACAAGAGTATAATAAAAAAGTTTTTTTATATACTCTTGTGTAATCCACATTCCTTATATAGTTCTTTACCTCTCATATGCTGTTTTTTACAGCACGTTCCCATATCCCTTTGTTCTTTTTCTATTTTGGTTTGATGTTAGGAGGTGCACTTACCTTTTGGGAATAGCATTTGAGATTTGAGCGTTGTATCTTATACCTACCCTGTTGTTTTGATAAAATAAATAGAATCAACAATGAATTCAATTTGATCCTGAGGTAATTTACTAGTGTTAAGTATATCTTTAATCTCTGATATCCCCAAACCGTGTGGAATGCTAGTGTATAGAGCAGAGGCATCACAGGTTATCCATGCATAATCATTTTCCCATGACAGACCTTCAAATTTGTTAATAACATCTATTGTGTCTCTGAGATAGGCTCTGGTGTCAACTACCATAGTTTGTAAATAATGATCTATACATTTAGATAGATTATCACACAAAGAGCCTATCCCAGAAACAATTGGCCTGCCCGGTGGATTCTGAGAATCCTTGTGCACCTTTGGGAGGTGTTAAAAACTTGCTATTTTAGGTGCCACTTTGTAAAGATATTTATATTCCTCCATATTTAAAATATTCAAAGCTTTAGTCTCTGTTAAAAAATTATATAACTCTTTCTTATATTTCTCAGTAGGATTGAACGTAAGGGGGGAATAAGTTTTACGATCTTGTAAGAGGCGATGAGCCTTTACCAGATAGTCTTTCCTATTTTGAACCACTATCGCTCCCCCCTTGTCCGCTGCTCTAAATATAATCTCTGTAGAGTTACTAAGGTTTTTCCTCTCATCCTACTCATCCTAATACTAACAATACCAGTTCAGACAATAGGATTCATATCTATAAAATAAAAATAAGAATAACTATAAAACTAAAACCAAGAATCATATAAAGAATCATATTGACAATTATAATACTACTAATAATAATAATAAGCAGGGTTATACAGGAGGAATCACAAAACCTACTTATTCTGGATGTGATGTACAACCCTATATGTATAGAGATCCCAGGGATAATTCTAGGTCAGATAATCATATATCAGATATGCCCTTAATAAATAGATTCTCTGAACTCAATCACCATCCCCAATCACCAAAGTGGCACCAACAGGGGGCAAAGCCTAAAGGGGGTAACCACAATAATTTTAATAAACTCAAGAGAGGGCTTTCCAACTCCCAGAACTATGGTGTGAATAATCATAATTTTTTAGGGATCCCCCCTTGGAGACTCCAAGGAGGGTGGTCTTTGAGAAATCCCCGGGAATATCAACCATTACAACAGAGAAACCCCAAGAGACCACTAAAAGAGGTGGATTTAGGTGAACCAGAGGAGGAGAGAAATCAAGAAAAAAGAAACAGAGAGAGGTGGAACTAGAGCAAGGGATGAAAACAATATTCAATCTATCAGATAGGTCTTTTTCTAAAGATGAATTGAGATTACTCACTAAAGGTCTAAATTTTGCACCGACTAGTTCCCCGAACTACTGTGATTTGTTTATAGATGTACAAGGTTACATCAGAAAGATTACACTAAAGCGATATTTTTACAAAGATAGTATTAAGTGCAACCCAGACCAATATTTTTACTCAGAGGTTCAAGATGAGGAGCTCATCAATATCTTAGAAGAAATAGAGGGAAAAGACAATACCATTGAGGGTTTCAATTTATCGCAGCTATCTACATATGAGGAAGAAGATTTCCCTGTACAGCATTGCTCTTTGAAATGCAAATCAATATTTTATCCTTTACAGAGTCAAACAGAGTATATAAAAATATTTAATAAATTAGTCTGCCAAAACTTGCAATCACTTTTAAAATGCCACAACATCATTCACAGTTCTGTAAAGATAATTTATCACGAGAAGAAAGGTCAGCTTTAAAAAAACCTTAGTAACTCCACAGAGATTATATTTAGAGCAGCGGACAAGGGGGAAGGGACAGTGGTTCAAAATAGGAAAGACTATCTGGTAGAAGCTCATCGCCTCTTACAAGATTGTAAAACTTATTCCCCCCTTACGTTCAATCCTACTGAGAAATATAAGAAAGAGTTATATCATTTTTTTAAAAGAGGATAAAGCTTTGAATATTTTAAATATGGAAAAATATAAATATCTTTACAAAGTGGCACCTAAAATAGCGAGTTTTTACCACCATCCAAAGATGCACAAGGATTCTCAGAATCCACCGTACAGGCTAGGCTCTTTTCTATCTGTGTGATAATCTAAATATATAGATCATTATTTACAAACTATGGTAGTTGACACCAGAGCCTATCTCAGAGACACAATAGATGTTATTAACAAATTTGGAGGTCTGTCATGGGGAAATTATTATGTATGGATAACCTGTGATGCCTCTGCTCTATACACTAGCTTTCCACACAGTTTGGGGATATCAGTGATTAAAGATATACTCAACACTAGAAAATTACCTCAGGATCAAATGGAATTAATTGTTGATTCTATTTATTTTATCCTAAATAATAATGATTTTCTCTTTGAGGGGATTTATTACAAGCAAATACAGGGGACCGCGATGGGGACGACATTTGCTCCATCATATGCAAATTTGTTTATGTCCCATTTTGAAACCATCCTGGTATGAAGTAATAATCCCTTCAAAGAGAATATTGTACAATACTACCGTTTCATAGATGACATTATAGGAATTTGGAATGGACTGTTGCAGTTATTTACTTCTGGCCCAGTGAGGCTTCCATAGGTCCTCTAGTGCTACATGCACCTTGCAAGGTTTCCTATTGGATCTCAGCTGAGGGTGTGTATCTTTACTTTCTCACTCTTGGTCCTGGGTGTTTGGATATCCTAACTAACAGCAGCAGCTTGAACTGTGGCGTGGATATGCATATGCACTGCACTATCTTTACTTTCAGCTAGGCATCACCTTGGGGACTATGGAGAATTTAAGATTTGATGTGCCTGTTTATGATTTCTTTTTTGTGAGTATATATATATATATATATATATATATATATATATATATATATATATATATAGCGTGTGCAGCTATCAATAAAACATGACACTACACTTGAATCGTCTGTGCCATTTATTGACCAGTGCCTAGCACAGATGCAGGGATCCAAAATATTCACTGTCATTGATTGTGCACAGGGATATTGGACCATAAAGGTACATGAGGAGGACCAGTATAAGCTTGTGTTCTTGTTCCAAAAGGTCCAGTATGCATTCCAGAGACTCCCATTTGGATACATAAATTCAGGACATGAATTTGCTGTATTCATGCATAAGGCTATGCCTGATGCACTGGAAAGGGGGACCTTATTTTATGTTGATGATGTTTCAATAAAAAGCACAGACTTTGAAAAACACACCACAGAGCTTAAACATGTCCTCAGCCAACTTAAAAGGGCAGGTGTCAAATTATCCCAACAAAAAGCTCAATGGTGCTGCTCTCGTGTAAACTTCTTAGAACATGAAGTTACTTCTGAAGGATTAAATCCTCAGAAGAAAAAGGTGGAAGCTATAATAAATTCTAAGAACCCAACTAACTTAAAGGAATTGAGATCATTCCTGGGTATGACAAATTATTCTCACAAATGTATTGATAATTATGCAGAATTAGCTAAACCACTGCTACTTCTTCTAAAGAAGGATGTGAAATGGCACTGGAGTGAGACTCAAGAGACAGCCATCAAGGAGCTGAAGAGAAAAGTCACTCAAGCACCTTGCTTAGCGTACCCTGAAGGGGGTAAACCTTTCTACTTAGAGACAGGTTACACAGATATAAGCATGAGTGCTATTTTATACCAAAAGAATGATAAATTAAGCAAAGTCATTGCTTATGCAAGCAAAACTCTATCCCTAGTAGAAATAACATTTAGTGATTGCGAAAAAGCCCTCTTATCTACTGTATGGGCTCTACAAAATTTCCGTAGCTATATACAGGGCGAAAAATTTATTGTAAAAATGGCCCACCAGCCTTTGCTATAACTGCAAAGTGAGAGAATAAGAGATGGAAATTTGTCTAATAGCCACATAATAGCTTGGACTCTTTCCTTACAAGACTGGCCTTTAGAAATTCACTATAATCAAAACAAAAAGAATCCAGTCACACATGGGATCACGGAGCTCCATGACTGTACTGCTGAGGATCATGGGGAAGAGTTATTAGAAGATGATTTTCTGGAGGAACAATTGCTTTCCCCATATAAAATAAACAATGAGGACCATTGTCAAACATAACCTTGGGTATATGTTGATGGTTGTTCTTACCATGCCACTATTGATAATGAGCGCAGATTAGTCGCTGGCATTGGTATAACTTGGGCAAGTGGATCCCCAAATAACACTAACTAACTCACAGATTGACAATCTTGTGGTGTCCTATGGGTTAACCATACACTGGAAGAAGACCAAGGGTCATTCCAGGATTGTAGGTCCTGATAAGGAAGGCAATGATCTTGCAGATTAATTAGCCAAAAAGGGAGCCATAACTGGAGAACTCTTTAATATCGACCACTTAATGGGTGCAATTCAGGTAGAAGCCATTACCAGATAGCAAGCTAAACAACAGAGTGAGCCTAAAATGGTACAATGGAATCAGGATTCTCCTAGTGAGGACCTGATCACTAGTCAAAAAAAAAAACATTATAGGCATCTTCTATAAACACATAGAAGATCCTAAAAATCAACCCCATCTCAAAAGAGGATGGTATTGACAAGGAAGATCTTAGAATCTTACTGAAATCCAAATCACAATTCAAGTTACAGGATGGTTTGTTAGTTAGAACCTCCAAAACTGGCATCCAGCAATGGGTGGTACCTACAAAGTTCAGAGGTCTAATGCTTCAACATGCCTATGATGCTCCCACATCTGGTCATCGTGCCGCCAAATTAACTTATGAAATATTGCGTGACTACGCATTTTGGCCACACATGTTGAAGGATGTTCAAACCTACTGTCAAGGTCGTTTAATCTGTCTACTGTTCCAACCCACTGCGCCAACGCATAGAGCGCCATTGCAGAAAAGGGGGATGATAATGCCATGGTTAGATATACAAATTGATTTTATTGGTCCAGTAACAAGGTCATCAAGAGGTAACAAATATATGTTAACAGTGACATGCCTGTTCACCAAATGGGTAGAGTGCATCAGTGCACCTAACAATAGTGCTGAAACATGCACAGCATTGCTCATCAACCACGTGTTTTCCAGATTTGGTTTACCCCAGAGAATTGTATCCGATCGGGGAACCCACTTCACTAGCAAAGTGATGACCAAAATGTGGAAAATACTAGGGGTCAAAAGAAAGCTCCATATTGCATATAGAGCTGCCTTAAGTGGTGGCGAAGAGCGTTACAACCAGTCCATTGTGAAAATCCTGAAACGCGTTAAGGTAATCCTGAAACGAGTAAAGACTGGGATGTAAAATCACCTCTAGTCCTAATGACATTAAGAGCAACTCCAAGTAGTGGTAATAAGATGTCACCTTTTGAGTTGATGACTGGTAGAAGAATGGTTCTACCTCAACATCTATTGTACCATACATCAGACCAGAAATTGATAAATGCCACCAATACACATCAATATGTGGAAAACCTAAGGAAGCACCTGCAATATGCCTTTGCATTCGCTCAAAGGAACATAGAAAAGTCTGCAACTGCCGCTAAAACCTATTATGATCTCAAAACGTCCAAAAAGGAATATGAAATAAATGATAATTATAACTTTGGAACAGATCAGGTTAAGGAGAAGAAATTCCTTCCATCATGGAAGGGTACTTTTGTCATTACTGACAAAATATCTCTAGTTGCCTATAAAACAAGGATCCCTAAAAATGATACTTTTATGGACAAATGAGTCTATATTAATCAGTTGTAAGAGTGACATCCTAGATCCCAGCTACAAGTCATAGAGGGAGAAAGAAGTGTCATATCCCCAAATGCACTAAAGAAATATTGTAGTTAAAGATGCCTAGCTAACGAGCATAAATATAAGGATAAAAAATAATGGACTCTCATCATAGAAGACTGTCTATGATGCATACTGTCAATACACTCACCAAGTACCACTGACTTTAAGACAATTCAAATACATGTGTCCTACATATATTTAAAATTGGAAGGGGGAATTATGTCAGGGTACCTGTGAAGTAACATTAAATAAACTACAGATGTTTCACATAATTTAATAATTCCATTGAGCTAATATCTAACTGATATAAATTGAATTGGTCTCACTATGACCCCTGCCCCACCTCACTGCTGCTTAAAGGGACATTATACACTCATTTTTTTTTCATAAATGTTTTGTAGATGATCTATTAATATAGCCCATAAAGGTTTTTTTTTAAATGTATAGTTTTGCTTATTTTTAAATAACATTGCTCTGCTTTTCAGACCCCTAACCAAGCCCCAAAGTTTTATGAATATACTGTCAGCTACCTACTCCAGCTTACTCCTGTTTGTGTAAAGGGTCTTTTCATAGCCAAAAGAAGGGGAAGTGCCTTATTTCCCACTTGCAATGGGCAGTTTTATAATAGATTTTTATATCAGTATCAGTATTTTATTTTTTCTAAAATATTATAGGATTGAAGTATGCTCATGTTTAGTCTCTATAGATACATGATAAGTCATATTAGATGGGACAGATATGTGACCAGGAAGGTTTCTTAATATCAGGAAATAATGAGTATATTAAATATACAATTAAAAGATACATAGTAAACTGTATAAACTGTAGCAATATTTGATAGCAAAACTGTTTTTCTGGTGGTCTGCTGCCATCTGGTGGTTTGTGCGAAAATTTCAACCAAGGGGAATTGTGGTGTCGGATAGCCATGTATTCCCAGTAACCTATCACAGACAAGCACTAGGGTGCGTATCCCAAAAAGGTTCACTAATGATTAGAATAAAAAGGGGTGTGGTATATCACGTGATATAACCTCATGCAAGGAGAAAGAAGGGGGTCTTTGCTGCTAAGTTTTGACTGACAAACTGTTGCCTTGGAATCCAGTCTCTATAAAGCAAATCTGGGCCTAACTTTCTTATCCATATGGCAAAAATACCTCCATAAATTTATGAGGTGAACTTCAATTTTGTCTGGTGATGTATATGGTTATTTCATACTTTTATATTTAAATCAAAGATATTTTAAAGCTTTAGTTAGATTGTAGTAAGTATGCTGGTATTTAATATATAATTATATAAATATAAAGTTTAGAAATAATTTTGTATTTTAATATCATAAATTAATTACAGTTATTGCTATATATATATTTTAGAATTTGAATTATTGTAGCTAAATAAGAGGTTAATTCAGGTCAGACGTATTGACATATAAAATGGCTGTTTGCATTAATAATATATATAATTTCTGGCGTTTTTAATAAAGTTATATAGAATCATTTGTGGGCTAAGTTGCTTAATTATACTTGTCTGAAAGTTATCTTAAATCTTTTGAGACCCAGTAAGATTTGTGTGAAGTATCTTGGTATATTGTTTATCTAAACACTGTGAAGTTAGCGGTCCATATTCTGGTATTTTATTGTGGTATTTTAATGCGATTCAATGTGAGTAAAGTTAATTTTAAAGGAATATTTTTTATGATCTGCTGTATAGAATATTGTAACGGAATACACGTGCATAGTTGATTCAAAGCTAGTATCTACTTAATATATTTCAATGTGTTTATAAATTTTAATTAATCTAAAGAATTTAGGAATAAATATTAATTTCAATTGTTTCATGAATACATTTTAATTGGGAATTATTTTAAAGAATAATAATAAATAAATTGTATTATAACCCTGCTATATACTGACAATTGCTATCCACCATGAACCTCCTTAGAATGTAAGCCTTAGAGCCGAACTGCTTGCAGATCACCTTCACAAGAGCTGACTACAACAGTGCAACTCCAGACAGGGCCCTCTACCCATTTGATAACAATAAATGCTAATTTGCATACCGCCTATGTTTATAGTGCTGCAGAATCTGTGGGCGCTCTAAAAATAACAGTTAATGATAATAAAAAAAAATGAAATATATATATATATATATTTATATCAAATGAGAGGATAAGCACTAACAAGTAAATATATGTATAAAATATGAACAAGAAATAAGCAGTGCTCGAGACTATGGTGTACTACTACCAATTACACCAAGAAATAGTATAAATTTAAATATTAGACTCCGCACTTAATGTAAATAAAAAATGAATCCATAAATGTGCAAAGCAAGAAATATCTTTTAATATACAAAGAGAAACAGACAACTTCGTAATTGTACTTAATACACAAAATCAAAATGCCACAATCATCCATACAAACATACAAACTGGGCGTCCCCAGTTATCAAGCAACAATGGAGTGGAGGAGGTCACATGGAGAGCAAAAAAGCAACCCCAGGTTATATATGCAAAACCATGGGTATATCTGTGCAGGATACAAACACTATAAGATTGAGGCAGTTCATGCACTATAAGCAATTCATGCAAATGTCAAAGAAGCAATGGTTAGGTAGCTGGCAATTGCAGAGGTAAAAAGTATAGCAAAGAATCACAGATGTATAATGATTAGAGCAGTTCATGCACTTCAGAAAGTTCATACATCAAAAAGATGGTAACCGTTGTCAGGATAACACGTAATATCAAGTATCATCAAGATGTAACAAAGTGTTTCCTTTTACGTATAAACCTTGTTTCCATATATGTATCAACTTTGATGGCATATTTTATGCCACTCTGGCACTCAAGGACAAAGTCCACCGTGAGGATAAAGAGCTGTGCAATTATAACGCTCACTGAGCAATCTCACCCAAACCGTGTCAGGTAAGTATTAGAAGGCATCCATGATGAAGTCACAAATAGCAGTGGTGATTCTAGCTGTGCTCTGCATACATAGAAATGTCAGTGACCCAAAGCAGCATGTGAGTATCCAACTCCCTTGGCGTCTGATGTCACATCCACCAGTCAGGCAATGCGTGTTTCAGGTTCCGCCCTTCAACTTGGCCTGTCGTCATCTGGATAGCCACCTCCTTTTTTAGTTTGAAACCTGTTATCTGTAAGTCACGCCCACTCAGCGTCACTACTCCACGGCTCATACATAGAAAACAGCCATCACACAGACATGCACAAATATATTAAGTAACAATGCAAGTAATCAATGAAATTTGTTCATAGTGTGTTTTTGCGATTAAGCTGTGGCCATTTATATTAATCTCAGACACTGAGCTACTATTTATGGAGGGACCCAAAAGCTACAAGGTAATAAAAATAAGGAAAAACTCTATAAAACAAACTAATAATAAAAAACACAAAATATAAAGAATAAAAAATAAAACTGAAAAAAGGAATGGTTTAAGTGTCTATATAAGGACCTTCATATCTCTTACCAAAGGGAACAGATAAACCAACAGACCCTATACAAAAGTGCCCCATGTAATTTCCCTATTAAGGCCATAGGGAGTCAAAGAATCCATTTTTTGGATCCAAAGTGCTTCTTTTTCAAATAGTAATTTTTGCCTATTACCACCTCTTCCACCATCTGAAATTTAAGTTGACTTTTATAATGTCCTAAAAGTGTAAAATGATGGGCAACAGGGGCAGAGGGGTCAAGTTTGCCAATGGCTACTTTATGTCATTTAATCCTTTCACGTATGGGTTTCTTGGTTTCACCCACGTAGGCTAGCCCACATGGACATTTGATGACATAGACTACATAATTGAAGTCACAGGTAAAATTTCCTCTAATCGACAGACGTTTGCCCAATCTAGGGTGTGTAATTGTATCCCCAAATTGTATAGAGTTACATTGTGCACAGTTGTTACAGGGGAATGTGCCTTGTGGAACAGAATTCTCAGCTACTCTCATTGACCCAGTACCTACATCTGCTTTAACCAGGGTGTCTCTCAGATTCTGGTTTCTCTTATATGAAAATAAAGGAAAATCCTTGAATGTGGCAGCAAGCAATCTGTCCTCTGATAGTAGATCCAAATGTTTCCTTAAAATCCTTTTTAGGGGAGCAATATGATAACCATAGGGTACCACAAATGGAATCCTATCATTTAGAGTTTTCTTAGAGGATTTTTTCTGTGTGAGGTTAGCACGGGGGATAGGATCTACCTTAGATTTATGTGTATGTAACAAGTCAATAGGATATCCCCTGCTCTCAAAACGATCAAAAAAAATAACAAATTGTTCATTCAGGCGTGATGTGTCATTAACTATATGTTTAGCCCTTAAAAGTTGGCTGAAAGGAAGGCTCCTAATGGTCCGTGGAGGATGAAAACTAGAAAAAACCAACAGGTTATTTCTATCCGTGTCCTTTCTAAACACATCTGTGAACAAGGAACCATTTGTCAGGGAAACAGTTATATCAAGAAAATTTTGTGTCTTTGAGTCATAATTGATGGTAAATTGAAGGTTTGGATCAAAAGTATTCAATTCCTGAAAGAAATACATTAAGGAATTATTGTCACCTGTCCAAACCATAAAGACATCATCAATATATCTTTTCCAAAAACTGCAGAATGTCTTAAAGCTCTGGTTACTATAGAGAAATTTGTATTCAAATTCATGTACATACAAGGATGCGTATGTGGGGGCCATATTGGCTCCTATCACCGTACCCTTTGTTTGCAAGTAAAAAGATTCTCCAAAGAGAAAATAGTTCCTTGTTAACACTATTTCAAGTAAATCCATAATGAACATCCATTCCCTGGGCGAATAGAGAGCCATTCTGCTTAATTGTTCACCAATGCATTTCATACCCTCACGATGTGGCATAGATGTATACAATGATTTAATATCCAAAGTCACAAGGATTGAGTCCTTATTAAATTCCAAATTTTCAATCTGTCTCAAAAAGTCTGAGGAGTCTTCCAAATGTGAAGGAAAATCCTCCAGCAGAGGTTGCAAAAGCGTATCAAGAAATATTGAGATTGATTGAAGGATGGAATTTGTGCTAGCCACAATAGGCCTACCTGGAGGATTGTTTAAACATTTATATATTTTTGGCAAACAGTATATTACTGGTATAGCAGGATCTTTTTGAATTAAGAAGTCTGCTTGTTTCTTAGTGATGATACACTGATCTAATGCCATATCTACTGTGGATTGTATATAAAATTGAAATTTACTGGTAGGGTTGAAAGTTAATTTCAAGTAGTTGTCGGTCACATCCAACTGACTTTGAACCTCTGTCATCTCTATCCATGATTACTAGGGCCTCACCATTTTTGTGCCCTTCAACTTTAGTTTATCAAAGTCTTTTTTGATTAATGTAATAAAAGATTCTACCATGCTATTAGTAGCTGGTGCATGTGCTGAACTTTTAGGTCTAAGGCCTTGGACCTGTGTATGGAATTGACTCAAAGTGTCCACAAATGCTTCATGTCTACTTTCCTGGGGATGAGTAGCAAAAAAAGCTTTGAACTGGAGATTCCTAAAGAATTGCTGTAAGTCTGCTTCAATTTTAAAAAAGTTGGGGCTTGTTGTTGGAATAAAGGATAAGCCTTTTTGTAAAACAGAGGTGGTAAGAGGATCAAGTATGGTGGAAGAAATATTAATGACTAGGTCTTCAGTTATCTTTTGCTGTGCCTTGTTTGCATGCGATTTCCTGTTCCTCTTCCCCCCTCTGTGTGTTCTCTTTTTTCTTTGGGTTTGTGTTTGTAAGTACTTTGACCTAAAGGGGAGGGACTTCTAGAATCTTGGTCAGATGATGAATCACCTGAATTATCTGTGGTGTACCTAGGTGCCCTTCTACATTCCCTTCTAAAGGGTATAAAGTTAGGATTTCTCCACTTGTAAACTTTGTTAGAGGAATAGTCAGTGGAATCTCTTTGAAATTTTTGTGCCTTTTTAATTTCAACCTCTTTTTTAAATGTATTGAATAATTTCAAAATATCAGCCTTAAGCTTTTTGTAATCTGCTTCTAGTTTAAAGGATTTTAGTTGATTCTCAATTCTATTTTTGCTAGCCTGTACTTTAGGTATCTCCTTTTGAATGTATTCAATAGCTAGAATAATTAAATCACTTGAACATTTATAGAGAATACCTTCCCATTTCTCACAGAATTCTGTGTCATCTTTAAACAATGTAGGATGTAAATTACAGCGTAATCCTCTAGGAATGTATTTGAGACGGTGATACTCAGCTAAAGTAATGGCATGTAATTCTAAACTTGTTTTTTTACGGTACAGTTTTTCAAGGGACTGTGGTTAATCTGTGTCTTCAGAGTGTTTACGAAAACAAACAAAGTGTGGCAATCCTAGAAGCATCTAATTCGGAATATGCAAACAACTTAGGAGCTTTGTGTGATTGTTGTAAAAATGCCATAACAACAATAAATACAAATATAGGTAATGCTCAATCCTCAGGTAGAGAAAAATACTCAGTTTATATCAAATGAGAGGATAAGCACTAACAAGTAAATATATGTATAAAATATGAACAAGAAATAAGCAGTGCTCGAGACTATGGTGTACTACTACCAATTACACCAAGAAATAGTATAAATTTAAATATTAGACTCCGCACTTAATGTAAATAAAAAATGAATGCATAAATGTGCAAAGCAAGAAATATCTTTTAATATACAAAGAGAAACAGACAACTTCGTAATTGTACTTAATACACAAAATCAAAATGCCACAATCATCCATACAAACATACAAACTGGGCGTCCCCAGTTATCAAGCAACAATGGAGTGGAGGAGGTCACATGGAGAGCAAAAAAGCAACCCCAGGTTATATATGCAAAACCATGGGTATATCTGTGCAGGATACAAACACTATAAGATTGAGGCAGTTCATACACTATAAGTAATTCATGCAAATCGCAAAGAAGCAATGGTTAGGTAGCTGGCAATTGCAGAGGTAAAAAGTATAGCAAAGAATCACAGATGTGTAATGATTAGAGCAGTTCATGCACTTCAGAAAGTTCATACATCAAAAAGATGGTAACCGTTGTCAGGATAACACGTAATATCAAGTATCACCAATATGTAACAAAGTGTTTCCTTTTACGTATAAACCTTGTTTCCATATATGGTATATTTTATGCCACTCCAGCATTCAAGGACAAAGTCCGCCGTGAGGA
Organism: Bombina bombina; assembly: GCF_027579735.1. Lineage (NCBI taxonomy): Eukaryota > Metazoa > Chordata > Amphibia > Anura > Bombinatoridae > Bombina > Bombina bombina. The sequence goes on from NC_069501.1 coordinate 763,839,404, forward strand.
TAAAGAGCTGTGCAATTATAATGCTCACTGAGCGATCTCACCCAAACTGTGTCAGGTATGTAGTAGAAGGCGTCCGTGATGAAGTCACAAATAGCAGTGGTGATTCTAGCTGTGCTCCGCATACATAGAAATGTCAGCGACCCAAAGCAGCATGTGAGTATCTAACTCCCTTGGCGTCTGACGTCACATCCACCAGTCAGGCAACGCGCGTTTCGGGCTCCGCCCTTCAACTTGGCCTGTCGTCATCCGGATAGCCACCTCCTTTTTAAGTTTTAAACCTGTTATCTGTAAGTCACGCCCACTCGGTGTCACTACTCCATGGCTCATACCTAAAAAACAGCCATCACACAGACATGCGCAAATATATTAAGTAACAATGCAAGTAATCAATGAAATTTGTTCATAGTGTGTTTTTGCGATTAAGCTGTGGCCATTTATATTAATCTCAGGTACTGAGCTACTATTTATGGAGGGACCCAAAAGCTACAAGGCAATAAAAATAAGGAAAAACTCTATAAAACAAACTAATAATAAAAAACACAAAATATAAAGAATAAAAAATAAAACTGAAAAAAAGGAATGGTTTAAGTGTCTATATAAGGACCTTCATATCTCTTACCGAAGAGAACAGATAAACCAACAGACCCTATACAAAAGTGCCCCATGTAATTTTCCTATTAAGGCCATAGGGAGTCAAATAATCCATATTTTGGATCCAAAGTGCTTCTTTTTCAAATAGTAATTTTTGCCTATTACCACCTCTTCTTAAAGGGCCAACCCCATCCACCACCTGAAATTTAAGTTGACTTTTATTATGCCCTAAAAGTGAAAAATGATGGGCAACAGGGGCAGAGGGGTCAAGTTTGCCAATGGCTACTTTATGTTGTTTAATCCTTTAATGTTTCGCCCACGTAGGCTAGCCCACATGGACATTTGATGACATAGACTACATAATTGGAGTCACAGGTAAAATGTCCTCTAATCGACAGACGTTTGCCCGATCTAGGGTGTGTAATTGTATCCCCCAATTGTATAGAGTTACATTGTGCACAGTTGTTACAGGGAATGTGCCTTGTGGAACAGAATTCTCAGCTACTCTCATTGACCCAGTACCTACACCTGCTTTAACCAGGGTGTCTCTCAGATTCCGGTTGGTTTCTGAGGCAAATGGTGTGTGAACTAAGATTCCAAGGAGAGAGATGAGTGGCCCACACAGTGAGTCCTACACTATACAAATGACAAATGTTTTTGTTGTTTTAGACATATGTGTTATTTGTTATTTAATAATCTTAAATATTTAAATTCTTGTTGAAATGCGGAATAACATCAGACTGTATATAAGGTACCCTATTACCAATGTCTAGCTTTACAAATGTAATCATTATATATGCTTCTTACTTTGGTATTCAATGGGGTCGATGCTAGTCTCTACCTACGAAATGCATACCCACTGTCTGACTGTTAAAATTATACCTTTGTTATCTTCCGATAGTTGGATTAATTTTAGTTTGTTATCTTTGTTTATTTGGTTTATAACTTCAATAATTGCATCAGGCAGCTCATGGACCTTCTCCAGTTTATTTTCTTTTTTCTAGCCACAGCAAATCATCTGGTATATAAGCATGACTCTATGTAATTGCTTTGCCTGTGGCAAAATAAAAAATAATGTTGGTTTTCATGGAACTCGTGTTGTTTGCAACCTAAATAAAGATATACATATAGAAAAAACATAGATAGATAGATAATCCCCTTTGACAGACTTGCATATATAACTCCACGGGAGCGAGCACAATGATATCTCTATGGTAAACATGAACTAGAATTTTCTAGCTATCAAAAACTGTAAAAAGGAGAAGAGAAGAGGTGGCCTTCAAGGGCTTAGAAATTAGCATATGAGTCTACCTAGGTTTAGCTTTCAACAAGAAATACCAAGAGAACAAAGCAAATGCGATGAGTAAATTAAACTAGAAAGTTGTTTAAAATTGCATGCCCTAACTGAATCATGAAAGTTTAATTTTGACTAGTCTGTCCCTTTAAGCAATAGCCAATTGATAGATTAAAAAACTACATGTTGCCGGTGCTATAACATATTACTATAATATTGATTCCTCAAACTGTTACCTGATCAGAATAATTTTCATCCCATGTTCTTTGTTTTCAATTCTGTATAACTTTTTAATATGTGATTTAATGTATACTTTGCCAAAGATATGCACTTAGTACATGGTAGTATGTAAGAAATAAAACTGCCAATGATAAAAAACAAATTTTTAAAAATGTATTAAATTGTGTCCTTGTTATACTAAAATATACTATAATAACTTACCATTGAACTATCATCATTTTATTATCCAGTTTTACTTTAATGTAACAGACATTTTCTATGTTTCAATGTTCAATGTGTAAAATTTATGGGCCAGATTACAAGTGCTGAGTTAACAGTTACAGGCAAGAGAAAAGGGATTAATTGCAGGTTTGTGCTCGTCGGGCACAAAAATCAGGCAAAGGGCTTTAACATTGAGATACATACATATTAGGGGTACCATATTGCGGCTTTTAAAAGGGACACATATGAAAAATATGTATGTCAGGGCTGTTGAAAGAAAGGTTTTGAATAATGTTCCATTATAAGAACCCTGACATATGTATTTTTCACATGTGTCCCTTTTTAACCCCTTAGTGACCAGAGCAATTTTCCATTTTCTGACCGTTTGGGACCAAGGCTATTTTTACATTTCTGCTGTGTTTGTGTTTAGCTGTAATTTTCCTCTTACTCATTTACTGTACCCACACATATTATATACCGTTTTTCTTGCCATTAAATGGACTTTTTAAAGATACCATTATTTTCATCATATCTTATAATTTACTTATATTTAAATATAAAATATGGGGGGACTTCCGGAGGGCGGGCAACCCGACAGGTCGCACTAGAAGAGAGCTCCGTGCTACCTGTGTGTAAACGGGAAGATTTACCCCTGCAACAGACCCTAAAGGCTTGCATCCTTGGCAGCATCACCTACAGACGACTGCCGGAACCCTAAGAGCCAGGAGCCACAACATTGCTCCATCACCGGAGGAGACTCAGAAACACGCCGCCAAGTAGCGGGCCGCGGCAGTCTTGTGAGCCGCAAAACACCGGAGCCGCAGCAATGACACTCGGAAGATACCGAGAGAGGAGGGGAGGTAAGGACACACGGTGTGAGCAGGCAGGAACACAACATACAGTAACACGCCAGAAAGGCGCGAAAAGAGACGCCATCTTGGGACACCTAAAAGGTTAATACGCAACAATCAGCCCCACGAATGTCCCGCAATCCTGCACACACAAGAATTACCCTGTCTTAACAACATAATAGTCTTGGTTCCACCTCATGAGACATTACTACCAGAGACACTTGAATACTTAAGGAAAATCACTAAAGGGCATAGTTTGAGCAACTGCATTAGTGCAAAACCTCACACCCACAATTGATTCCGGCCTACTTGAGAACCAAACAATTAAGGTATCACACACCCTAAGCTAAGACTGGATACCAGCACTCCAATTACAAATTCTGTTCATGGGAAAACAATAGACATGACACTAGTCCAGAGCCAAATATACCCCCCTCCCCAAGCACAGACCTCCAGATGCATAATAGCAACTAGTCCTCCTAGTCTTATGAAAGAAGTTTAATTCTCCTACCATACTATAACTGCAGCAGAATCTTTGCTGTGAACAGCCTGTATGCAAAAATATTATACCCCATACAACAAAAAGACTGACAACATGGCAGGAAAGCAAAAGCACTCAGAGAGGCGCCAAAGAACCCAAACAGAGACCCAAGATCTGACACAGTCACTGCCACAAACCTCTGCAATCTTGGCGCAAGACACACATCCTATTGTATCACAGCTGTCTGCGCTTTTTCTGCCTAAAATTAAACAACTGCAGACAGGCATGGACAGCTTGTCCACAGACCTCAGGGCCTTTTCAACACGCCTAACTGCTGTGGAGCAGAAAACAGCGGAGGGAGAAGAAAGATATAGGGAAACAGCCTCCTACATCACTACTCTCCAAAGGCAAAACAGAATACTGCAAACCAAAGTTGATGACTTGGAGAACCGTTCAAGGCGGAACAACCTTAGAATAGTTGGGGTGCCGGAATCCGTTCTCTCGGGGGCCTTAATGAACTTTGTAGAGACTGTTCTCCCAGGCATACTCAAACTCCCACCTACAAACATACCTTGCATTGCAGAAAGAGCACACATAGTAGGAGCCCCCCAGCAGGAAGGTGCACCTAGACAGATAATGGTGCGCTACCTAAACTTCAAAGATAAAACGCTACTACTTAGAGCGTATAGACAAAGGACACCTATTGATTTTGAAGGGAGAAAAATCTTTATCTTCCAGGACTACTCTGCAGATGTCTCGAAGAAAAGGAGAGAATTCACGCCTTACTGCAGAGACCTTATAGCTCAAGGTGAATCCATAGCACTTCTGTATCCAGACAGATTGAGACTTCAAACGCCACAGGGCCCAAAGATATTTGAATCTCCGAAACATCTTCAGCTATTCCTAGAACAAGCCAAGAGGCGCACAGTTCGAACACAAGTCCAGCAAGATGAAGACGAAGACACCTGAGGCAGGACAAAGCCAAGTAAGACTTGGAAACTCTCACTTAGGACTATTTAACCTACTAAGGCCGATTGGAGGGACATAATGCACTGAAAATGGTGCTAAACACTGCATATATATCCTTTTCAAGAATGGGGAGGGGGGGAGGGCTTTTGGGATTTTGTGAAGTTTGAAAGTTTGAAAGTTTACAAGTTTAGTTACTGTTTAAAGTCAAAATGAGCCAGAACCAGCTGGTGTAACTCACTAACTGTAGCTGCTACAGACGGAAGTAAGATAATATTTGTGTTTGTATATATCTACCGTACTAATTTGTTGTTTAATTTTGCAGAGAGCCGATCAGTAATAAAGTTACTATAGAACACCTTGATAGCTACTCACACTCTCCCTTGAGCAGCTGGCGGTAAGTGAGAAAGACAGAACTAGTCTGTTTTCCTCCTACCACACTCTTATATACTCACTACATACACCCTACAGGCTCCAACATGAAAGTGGTGTCTTGGAATGTTGGGGGCATTACGTCCCCCATCAAAAGAAAAACCATTCTAAAATATCTGAGAAATCAAAACACAGACATAGCGATATTGGAAGAAACCCACTTGACTAACGTAGAACATCAGAAACTAAAACAAGGGTGGGTAGGAGAAGTTATCCACACCACGTACGAAGGGAAAAGGGCCAGAGGGGTAGCTATCCTCTTTAGAAAAAATTTAGACTACACTATAGTAAAACATTTGACAGATCCCGAAGGTAGATATGTGTTAACAAAAATCGAACTCAAACATAAACACATTATCGTAGGAGGGGTCTACGGCCCACACACTGATAAAAAGGACTTCTGGAGAACGTTTAGCACTGTCATAACAAAGTTTGCTGACTCTCCGGTGATTCTGGGGGGATATTACAACATAGCCCCCCAAACCCCAGCAGACAGATTCAGAGACCCTAATTCAGCTGCAAGACATAACACGACCTATAGAAACGCGAGGAGAGATTCCCTGACCTTGTCTAAATTCAAACACTCTTTGGCACTGACAGACATATGGCGAGATAAGCACCCAGAAGAGAGAAGCTACACTTGCACTACCCCAGCCAAAGACACCCTATCCAGAATAGATCTATTCCTAACAACACACTCCTTAGGACAACAGATCACCAACACTACCATATATGTCGCGACCATATCAGACGATGCCCACATTAGCCTTAAACTTAATCTTGCTCCAGACAGAGAGGGACCCCGTAGGTGGTTCTTCCCGACATACCTATACGGGGACATAAATTTCAAGAGATTTCTTGCGGGAGAATGGAAAACTTATGTGACTCTGAACTCTGCACACCGACATGACACATTACTGCTCTGGGAGGCGGGCAAGGCAGTGATGAGGGGTCTTATATCCTCCTACACAATCAGCAGGCTAAAACGTCTAAAACAAAAAAGTGAGACCCAATTGAGAAGGGTGATTAGCGCTAGGAATAAATACCTACGAAACCCAAACCCAACTACGAAATGACGCAAAAGCACTTAGAGACCTGTCACTACACCAAAACACTGTCAGGGAAATGACAGCAGTCCAAGCAAAATTCTACAGACATGGAGATAAGACAGGAAAGCTCCTAGCTAGACTCACTAAGTTTGCTAAACCTAACAAATATATAGGTGCCATCAAGGTAGGGAATACTATTCACACTACCACACCACAGATACAAGCTGCTTTCATGAGTTATTACAAATCCCTGTACAGTGAGGAAACAATAAACAAAACACAAAAAACATCCTTCTGGGAAACCATACGCAACCCCACCATCTCAGACGAACATCTAACTCTCCTTAACGCACCCATTTCAGAGACGGAAATAATGAAGGCTATAAACACCCTGCCTCTCGACAAGACCCCAGGTCCAGATGGACTACCTGGGGAATTTTACAAACTAGTGAAAGAGGAGGTGGTGACAACACTCACCACTCTCTTCAATAAAATCATGAAGGGGGAGGGAGAGTTCTCTACCCGTTTCACAGAAGCTTACATCTGTGTGATTCCCAAGGAAGGCAGAGACAAATTACTTACCCAATCCTACTGCCCAATATCCCTGTTAAATCAGGACTACAAATTACTAACCAAAATCCTGGCGGATAGACTCGCGGTAGCCCTACCCTCGCTGATACACCAAGACCAGACGGGGTTCGTGAAGGGTAGATCTGCGGTGTTAAATATTCGCAAGCTCCAATTTATACAGACCCAGTTTTGGAACCAAACCAGGGTGGGTGGGGACGAGGGCATCGAAGCCTGCGCTTTGCTTATAGACGCGGAAAAGGCCTTTGACATGGTCCTCTGGGACCATCTTTTTAGCACTCTAGATAGGTTTGGTATCAAAGGCCTTTTTGCAAATACAATTAAATTCCTGTACGCGAACCCCCATGCCTCAATCTTGATTAACGGAACTCCCTCGCCCCCCTTCCGACTGGGTAGGGGAACAAGACAGGGATGTCCACTGTCGCCCCTCCTTTTTGACATTGCCATTGAACCCCTAGCCATCAAGATCAGAGCGGAGTTGGAGAGGTTGTGGGTGGGTAAAGTCCAGTGCCATCTGTCTCTCTTTGCAGATGACATGATTCTGTACCTACAAAATCCAAAAACAAATATCCCCCACGTCATGCAAATTATACACCAGTTTGGCCGGATCTCTGGCTACAAAATAAACACCGACAAATTGGAGCTTGTTTGGCTGCTCCCGAGATCACCCTGCACCGCTCTACCATACAGTTTTAAACAAGTCACCCATTCCTTCAAATACTTGGGAATCAAACTATCTCAGAATCCCGGGGAGTGGTACCATCTTAACTATTGTCCCCTAGTAAAGGAACTCCAGGAGATGTTGCTCAGATGGGGTAGACTACCGGTAGCGCTACCTGGTAGGATCGCGCTCGTCAAGATGATCATATTCCCGAAACTCCTGTACTTGTTTCAGATGGTACCTTACAACATCCATAAAGCGGATCTACAGACACTTAACAAAGCAATGCTTTCTTTCATATGGGCAGGGAAAAAACACAAAATAAATTCTTCTAGACTGATGGCAGAGGTTACCTCGGGGGGTTTAGCTGTCCTCAACCTTGAAGCATACTGTGAGGCAGCCCAAATTAAATATGTACTAGATTGGTTGACAGAGAAATGACACTTCACCTTGCCAGAGCTTGAAAAACAGGTTACAGCTCCATGGTCCTTGCAAGCACTCCCACATATGGCACCGACACACACACTCAAGCTAGTTAAAAACTATCCACTGTTATCCCAACCCCTCCATGCTTGGTGGAAACTGTGCAAGAGATCTCTATTTAACCCTAACTACACGAAATACCTCCCTTTGAGAGGTAATCCAGGATTCCCCGCAGGGATTGATTCCCCAGTGTTTGCCACATGGGGGACCAGGGGGTTGACCTCCGTGTCCCAATTAATAAATGGGTTAGATATGAAGGTTAGACCTTTTCAAGAACTACAAACCCAATTCGACCTGCCCCGCACACACCACTTTGCGTATCTACAAGCGAGACATTACATCCACGACCTACTGCGACATACAGAACTTACTGACCAAAACTCAGACATAAACAGACTGCTACATAAGACAGCGCAGGGTGGTACGTCTATATCCCCAACTTACAAACTACACATGAAACCAACAAACGTAGCCACAGTCAAACACATCAGTGACACATGGACAAACACCCTAGACACTGAAATCACAACAGCGCAGCATACAATATGCAAGAAGAGCAACTTTATCAGCGACTGCTAGAGAATCACACACCAGACTGTTGCAAGCAGCATACATACCACCCAAAATCTTCAAAAAAGGGAGACCAGACGCAGACGGTCACTGTAAGAAATGCAAAGCATCAGATGCAGACTTGCCGCACTTGCTGTGGAGCTGCCCTATGATACGGAAATTCTGGGGCATGATAGCATACTGGATAAAAATCACGTTCCACATTGAAGTGACGGTTTCCCTCAAATTGATAGTATTCCTAGAGGCCCCAGCTCTGACACCTAACTCCCTGAAAAAAGTGATCACAAACATTTTCCTACAAGCTAGGAAACTCATATTCAAAAATTGGTTGAACCCAGAGACCCCTACACTATCACAACTTAAGACAAGTATGCACAAACAGGTTACATACGAAGCAGCAGACACCCTAAGAGATGTACAGTTGAGAACTAGGCCCTTTATGAAAAAATGGGAACCCTACATACGCACTCTACAAATCACTATGCAAACACAGCTTTTATTCCCCCTCAGGAACACTGAAGTCTTATTAGAACAACACCTGGGAGGCAAATGGAACTTTTTATACGAAGAGAAACACGAAAGATGAGGTAGTGGTAGTATACTATAAAGGTCTCAACGTGATCAATGAAGAGATGAGACTGAGCTTGATTCTGACTATTGTTATTTTGTTATTATTGAACATTGTATTATTTGAGAGAGTGGGGTAGGGGAGGGGGGAGGTAGGGGGGAGGAAGGAGAGAAAAAATGGGAAAAGAGGGGCCTACCATGGACAGTTACAGCAAAAAGACTATCTCCCAAGACACAGCTTTAAAACTCCTTTTGTTTTAAGAGAAAAGACTCTGGGAGTAACTACAGAGAAGCTGAATGTAAGAGCTGCACTTGCAGCAAAGCAACCCCAGTATCCCAATGGAAACATGCAATTGTAACATATTATTGGTTCTGTATACTCTGTGATTCATGGGAGAGATATCTCCACATGGTAACCCTCGTTTGATAAATAAAGTTTAAAAAAAAAAAAAATATATGATGAAAAAATGAAAAATAAAAACACACTTTTTCTAAATTTGACCCCCAAAATCTGTTACACATCTACAACCACCAAAATACACCCAAGCTAAATAGTTTCTAAAGTTTGTCCTGAGTTTAGAAATACCCAATGTTTACATGTTATAGGGCAATAAATACAAGTAGCACTTTGCTATTTCCAAACATTTTTTTTTCGAAATTAGCGATGGTTAATTTGGAACACTGATATCTGTCAAGAATCCCTGAATATCTCTTGACATGTATATCTGTTTTAGTAGACAACCCAAAGTATTGATCTAGGCCCATTTTGGTATATTTCATGCCACCATTTCACCGCCAAATGCGATCAAATAAAAAATAAACGCTCACTTTTTCACAAACTTTTTCACAAACTTTAGGTTTCTCACTGAAATTATTTGCAAACAGCTTGTGCAATTATGGCACAAATGGTTGTAAATGTTTCTCTGGGATCCCCTTTGTTCAGAAATAGCAGACATTTATGGCTGTGGCATTACTTTTTGGAAATTAAAAGGCCTCTAAATGTTGCTGTGCACCACACTTGCATTAGGCCCAGCAGTGAAGGGGTTAATTATGAATTTTGTAGGGTTAATTTTAGCTTAAGTGTAGTGTAGTAGACAACCCAAAATATTAATCTAGGCCCATTATGGTATATTTCATGACACTTTTTTACCGCCAAATTCAATCAAATAAAAAAAAAAAAACATTCACTTTTTCACTAATTTTTTAACAAATTTTAGGTTTCTCACTGAAATTAATTACAAACATCTTGTGCAATTATGGCACAAATGGTTGTAAATGCTTCTTTGGGACCCCCTTTGTTCAGAAAGAGCAGACATATATGGCTTTGGCATTACTTTTTGATAATTAGAAGGCTACTAAATGCCGCTGTGCACCACACTTGTATTATGCCCAGCAGTTACAGGGTTAATTAGGTAGCTTGTAGGGAGCTTGAAGGGTTAATTTTATCTTTACTGTAGAGATCAGCCTCCCACCTGACACATCCGACCCCCTGATCCCTCACAAACAGCTCTCTTCCCTCCCCCACCCCACAATTGTCCCCGCCATCTTAAGTACTGACAGAAAGTCTGCCAGTACTAAAATAAAGGCTTTTTTTAATTTAGTTATTTTTTAAATATATTCTGCTGTGTAGGGTCCCCCATATCCCCCAACCTCCCTGATCCCCCCAAAGAGCTCTCTAACCCTCCCCCCACTAACTATTTGCCACCATTTTGGGTATTGGCAGCTGTCTGCCAGTACCCACTTTGCAATCATATGTGGCTTTTTTTTTTTTTTTTTTAAATAAACCCCACTTTTTATGTAGTGTAGCTGCCCCCTCCATACCCTACCGCCTAACAGATCCCTTTTTAAAAGTTATTTCCCCCCTCCTCCGCCACCCACTACCCTTTCCCACCACCCTCTCCCACCACTTCAAATTTCGCCACTGTGGCTGCCAGATCGCAGGCGTGCACACGCACTCCCCCCCCCCCGCACACCCAACAGTCTCTACAACTGTGGGAGGCTGATCTCTACACTAAACACCCTGCATCAGTGTGCCAAAAAAGGTATTGCAGTGATGCCTCAATATTGAGGCATCACTGCAATACCTTGAAAATGGCTGGAAGCAATCAGGATTGCTTCCACCGTTTGAAACCCCTAAGGACGTACATGGTACGCCCTTGGTCATTAACTGACCTTTTTTGTAGGACGTACCCTGTACGTCCTTGGTCGTTAAGGGGTTAAAGTGGCAATATGGTCACCATATACATGTCTAAAGAAGTAGATGTTCATATGTGTGCAAATGTATTTATGTATTTATATGTGTATATATGTATTTACAGACTTAGGGCTCGCTTACATTGAGCCATAAAAAATGTAGCCATAATCTACTGAAGTTGCAGGCAACTAAAAGCAGTGTATGGCTCCATTTTAGTAGCAGGTTTCCAGTGAAATATTTTGCGCAGTGCGTGCATTTGCTCTTTTTGTGTAGGTGTAAGTTACCATTGTGCTAACTCTTCAATCAGATGTCGGATCTCTTGAAAATCAATTAGTTGCTATGGAAACCAACCTTCAACTATAAAATGTACGTTTAACGTTGGCGCTCTTTATCTGTAACAAAAACAAAGAAACATTTATTATACTATAAGCAAATACTATTTTTTGCTTATAATTATATTTTATTTATTAATATATGTAAAATATATTGCTGCTCTAGGCAAAGGTCTAGATTGAATTTATATATATATATATATATATATATATATATATGACTAAATAGAACATATTCTGCTCTGTGAAGAACATTGGAATGTGAAATATTCATATTTTCATGTCGGGTTAGCACACTTAAAGGGACAGTCAAGTCCAAAAAAACTTTCATTTTTCAAAAAGGGCATGTAATTTTAAACAACTTTCCAATTTACTTTTATCAACAATTTTGATTTGTTCTCTTGGTATTCTAGTTGAAAGCAAGCCTAGGAAGGTGCATATGATAATTTCTAAGCCCTTGAAGGCCGCCTCTATTTTATTTACTTTTCACAGCAGGGGGGAGCAAGCTCATTTAGGCCATATAGATAGCATTGTGATCACGCTCGTGGCTAGTGGCAGACACTGCACTAATTGGCTAAAATGCAGGGGTCCAGCAGGAGCAGCGTTGTCTCTCCTGTCTGCCGTTTTTAATTTGCTTACCCTTGTCTAAATTAGATATTTCTCTTTAATAGTCGTTTATATGGTGCCTGCTTAGATTAAAAGTTAACCAGCCCTCGGATTGTAAGGGCTTAGCTTACTTCAGATATTTGCTAGCAGGCACTAGTGAATTTACTGATTTTTCAGCATATTAACCATTTATGACTGGGTTCAAGTGTTTTTAACTTTCTTTTCGCTACTATTATGTGAATGTTGGTTCCTGGGCACACTAATAAAGATATAAAGGTATGAATAATATGGACAATTTTAAATATATAATATAATCTTTATCTGAATCCACTATTTGGAGTTCATATGATATAAAATTTGTGGTAATCTCTGCTGTGAATCCTATTGTATTCCTTATAGAATTACAGCTAGATTTAGAGTTTTGTCGGTAACGACCCGCGTAGCTAACGCTGGCTTTTTTTTCCCCGCACCTTTTAAATAGCGCTGGTATTTAGAGTTCAGAGAATGGCTGCGTTTTCAGTGCGTTAGGCTCCAAAAAAGGAGCGTAGAGCATAATTTACCACCACTGCAACTTTCGATACCAGCGGTGCTTACGGACGTGGCCAGCTTCAAAAACGTGCTCGTGCACGATTTCCCCATAGGAAACAATGGGGCAGTTTGAGCTGAAAAAAAAAACCTAACACCTGCAAAAAAGCAGCGTTAAGCTCCTAATGCAGCCCCATTGTTTCCTAAGGGGAAACACTTCCTAAGTCTGCACCTTACACCCTAACATGTTCCCCGAGTCTAAACACCCCTAACCTTACACTTATTAACCTCTAATCTGCCGCCTCCGCTATCGCTGACCCCTGCATATTATTATTAACCCCTAATCTGCCGCTCTGTACACAGTCGCAACCTACATTATCCCTATGTACCCCTAATCTGCTGCCCCTAACACCACCGACTCCTATATTATATTTATTACCCCCTAATCTGCCCCCCACAACGTCGCCTCCACCTACCTACAATTATTAACCCCTAATCTGCCGACCGTACTTCACCGTTACTCTAATAAATTTTTTAACCCCTAAAGCTAAGTCTAACCCTAACCCTAACACCCCCCTAAATTAATTATAATTTAAATCTAACGAAATAAATTAACTCTTATTAAATAAATTATTCCTATTTAAAGCTAAATACTTACCTGTAAAATAAATCCTAATGTAGCTACAATATAAATAATAATTATATTGTAGCTATTTTAGGATTTATATTTATTTTACAGGCAACTTTGTATTTATTTTAACCAGGTACAATAGCTATTAAATAGTTATTAACTATTTAATAGCTACCTAGTTAAAATAATTACAAAATTACCTGTAAAATAAATCCTAAAGTCTTCATGCTATCCGGGCAGAAGAGTAGATCCGGACCGGCAACCATCTTCTTCAAAGCGGTGACAAGCGGCTCCATGTTGAAGACCTCCGGCGCGGATCCATCCTCTTCTTGCGACGTCCTAAGTCCGAATGAAGGTTCCTTTAAATGACGTCATCCAAGATGGCGTCCCTCGAATTCCGATTGGCTGATAGGATTCTATCAGCCAATCGGAATTAAGGTAGGAAAAATCTGATTGGCTGATGGAATCAGACAATCAGATTCAAGTTCAATCCAATTGGCTGATCCAATCAGCCAATCAGATTGAGCTCGCATTCTATTGGCTGATCGGAACAGCCAATAGGATGCAAGCTCAATCTTATTGGCTGATTCAATCAGCCAATCAGATTTTCCCTACCTTAATTCCGATTGGCTGATAGAATCCTATCAGCCAATCGGAATTTGAGGGACGCCATCTTGGATGACGTCATTTAAAGCAACCTTCATTCGGACTTAGGACGTCACAAGAAGAGGATGGATCCGCGCCGGAGGTCTTCAACATGGAGCCGCTTGTGACCGCTTGGAAGAAGATGGTTGCCGGTCCGGATCTACTCTTCTGCCCGGATAGGAGGAAGACTTTGGAGCCTCTTCTGGACCTCTTCAGCCGTCGCTTGATAGAAGACTTCAGCCGGATGATGGATCTCCAGCCCCCACTTGGGCTTGGATGAAGATTTCGGATCCTGGAGCGATCGGTGATACCTGGCATGGTGAAGAAAAGGTAGGAAGATCTTCAGGGGCTTAGTGTTAGGTTTATTTAAGGGGGGTTTGGGTTAGATTAGGGGTTTGTGGGTGGTGGGTTGTAATGTTGGGGGGGTATTGTATGTTTTTTTACAGGCAAAAGAGCTGAATTCTTTGGGGTATGCCCCGCAAAAGGCCCTTTTAAGGGCTGGTAAGGTAAAAGAGCTTTTCTATTTTAATTTTAGAATAGGGTAGGGCATTTTTTATTTTGGGGGGCTTTTTTATTTTATTAGGGGGCTTAGAGTAGGTGTAATTAGCTTAAAATTGTTGTAATATTTTTATTATGTTTGTAATTAATTTTTTTATTTTTTGTAACTTAGCTTTTTTTATTTTTTGTACTTTAGTTAGTTTATTTAATTGTATTTATTTGTAGGTATTTTATTTAATTTACTTATTGATAGTGTAGTGTTAGGTTTAATTGTAGATAATTGTAGGTATTTTATTTAATTTATTTATTGATAGTGTAGTGTTAGGTTTAATTGTAGATAATTGTAGGTATTTTATTTAATTAATTTATTGATAGTGTAGTGTTAGGTTTAATTGTAACTTAGGTTAGGATTTATTTTACAGGTAATTTTGTAATTATTTTAACTAGGTAGCTATTAAATAGTTAATAACTATTTAATAGCTATTGTACCTGGTTAAAATAAATACAAAGTTGCCTGTAAAATAAATATAAACCCTAAAATAGCTACAATATAATTATAATTTATATAAATAGGAATAATTTATTTAATAAGAGTTAATTTATTTCGTTAGATTTAAATTATATTTAACTTAGGGGGTGTTAGGGTTAGGGTTAGACTTAGCTTTAGGGGTTAATAAATTTATTAGAGTAGCAGTGAGGTCCGGTTGGCAGATTAGGGGTTAATACTTGAAGTTAGGTGTCGGTGATGTTAGGGAGGGCAGATTAGGGGTTAATACTATTTATTATAGGGTTATTGAGGCGGGAGTGAGGCGGATTAGGGGTTAATACGTTTATTATAGTGGCGGTGAGGTACGGTCGTCAGATTAGGGGTTAATAATTGTAGGTAGGTGGAGGCGACATTGGGGGTGGCAGATTAGGGGTTAATAAATATAATATAGGGGTCGGCGGTGTTAGGGGCAGCAGATTAGGGGTACATAGGGATAACGTAGGTTGCGGCGGTGTGCGGTCGGCAGATTAGGGGTTAAAACATTTTATTAGAGTGGCGGCGATGTGGGGGAGCCTCGGTTTAGGGGTGCATAGGTAGTTTATGGGTGTTAGTGTACTTTAGAGTACAGTAGTTAAGAGCTTTATGAACCGGCATTAGCCCAGAAAGCTCTTAACTCCTGGATTTTTGCTGCGGCTGGAGTTTTGTCGTTAGATTTCTAACACTCACTTCAGCCAAGACTCTAAATACCGGCGTTAGAAAGATCCCATTGAAAAGATAGGATACGCAATTAGCGTAAGGGGATCTGCGGTATGGAAAAGTCGCGGCTGGAAAGTGAGCGTTAGACCCTTTCCTGACTGACTCCAAATACCAGCTGGCGGTAAAAACCAGCGTTAGGAGCCTCTAACGCTGGTTTTGACGGCTACCACCAAACTCTAAATCTAGCCGTTAGTTTCTCTAGTTGTTTAGTTCTGCTTTCTGAGATCCCACATCAGATATGGATCCCACTTGGCAATATTCAATATAACATATAGGTATAAATATATATGTTGTAATACTAATAAAAGGGACCATATCTGTTACTACTTAACTCCTATTATCCCCCCATAATCTCTAATTCTAATGGCTAAAATGCAAGTCAATAGATGATAACTAAAAGTCATGTGATTAGGGCGGTCAGAAAATGCTTAGATACAAGTTAGTCACAGAAGTAAAAAGTGTATTAATACAGGGAGTGCAGAATTATTAGGCAAGTTGTATTTTTGAGGATTAACTTTATTATTGAACAACAACGATGTTCTCAATGATCCCAAAAAACTCATTAATATCAAAGCTGAATAGTTTTGGAAGTAGTTTTTAGTTTGTTTTTAGTTTTAGCTATTTTAGGGGGATATCTGTGTGTGCAGGTGACTATTACTGTGCATAATTATTAGGCAACTTAACAAAAAACAAATATATACCCATTTCAATTATTTATTTTTACCAGTGAAACCAATATAACATCTCAACATTCACAAATATACATTTCTGACATTCAAAAACAAAACAAAAACAAATCAGTGACCAATATAGCCACCTTTCTTTGCAAGGACACTCAAAAGCCTGCCATCTATGGATTCTGTCAGTGTTTTGATCTGTTCACCATCAACATTGCGTGCAGCAGCAACCACAGCCTCCCAGACACTGTTCAGAGAGGTGTACTGTTTTCCCTCCTTGTAAATCTCACATTTGATGATGGACCACAGGTTCTCAATGGGGTTCAGATCAGGTGAACAAGGAGGCCATGTCATTAGATTTTCTTCTTTTATACCCTTTCTTGCCAGCCACGCTGTGGAGTACTTGGACGCGTGTGATGGAGCATTGTCCTGCATGAAAATCATGTTTTTCTTGAAGGATGCAGACTTCTTCCTGTACCACTGCTTGAAGAAGGTGTCTTCCAGAAACTGGCAGTAGGACTGGGAGTTGAGCTTGACTCCATCCTCAACCCGAAAAGGCCCCACAAGCTCATCTTTGATGATACCAGCCCAAACCAGTACTCCACCTCCACCTTGCTGGCGTCTGAGTCGGACTGGAGCTCTCTGCCCTTTACCAATCCAGCCACGGGCCCATCCATCTGGCCCATCAAGACTCACTCTCATTTCATCAGTCCATAAAACCTTAGAAAAATCATTCTTGAGATATTTCTTGGCCCAGTCTTGACGTTTCAGCTTGTGTGTCTTGTTCAGTGGTGGTCGTCTTTCAGCCTTTCTTACCTTGGCCATGTCTCTGAGTATTGCACACCTTGTGCTTTTGGGCACTCCAGTGATGTTGCAGCTCTGAAATATGGCGAAACTGGTGGCAAGTGACATCTTGGCAGCTGCACGCTTGTCTTTTCTCAGTTCATGGGCAGTTATTTTGCGCCTTGGTTTTTCCACATGCTTCTTGCGACCCTGTTGACTATTTTGAATGAAACGCTTGATTGTTCGATGATCACGCTTCAGAAGCTTTGCAATTTTAAGAGTGCTGCATCCCTCTGCAAGATATCTCACTATTTTTGACTTTTCTGAGCCTGTCAAGTCCTTCTTTTGACCCATTTGCCAAAGGAAAGGAAGTTGCCTAATAATTATGCACACCTGATATAGGGTGTTGATGTCATTAAACCACACCCCTTCTCATTACAGAGATGCACATCACCTAATATGCTTAATTGGTAGTAGGCTTTAGAGCCTATACAGCTTGGAGTAAGACAACATGCATAAAGAGGATGATGTGGTCAAAATACTCATTTGCCTAATAATTCTGCACTCCCTGTATAACAGTGTTGGTTTTGCAAAACTGGGGAATGGGTAATAAAGGGATTATCTATCTTTTTAAACAACAAAATTCTGGTGTTGACTGTCCCTTTAAGAATATGTGGTTGTGTTTGCACACAGGTAGTAGCTTTTTTTTCCCACTTTTCGCACTCCATTGAAGTCTATGGGAGAATATGATAACACGGTTGTGATATTCCAAGCTCAGCTCAACTTTTTTCCCACTTTTTTTGCTCCATTGACTTTTATGGTGGAATAAGTTATTGCACACGCAATATTTAAGTTTGGCTTTTTATGCTTGTAGGGTTTAACGCACAAGCGATAACTGTTTACTTTACATAATAACATAGTAGATAAGGTTGAAAAAAGACCGAAGTCCATCGAGTTCAACCTATACAATTCTAAAATACTTACAAAAAGCTACAGTTAAGCTTAAATAACCACACTAAAAGGTGACCCATTTAATAGTAGCAATCATATCCATGATTTTTATTTATATACAGAAATGTATCCAGACTATTTTTAAATATATCTAGGGTATTGGCATTCACTACCTCCTTTGGTAATGAGTTCCACAATTGTATTGCTCTTACAGTGAAAAAATGTTTCCGTTGCAGGAGATTAAATCTTCTTTCCTCCAACCTTAAATTGTGACCTCTTGTCACAAACAATTTTCTTGGAATAAACAGAGCTTCTGCCATCTCTGTATATGGGCCTTGAATATATTTATATAAAGTAATCATGTCACCTCTCAAGCGCCTTTTTTCTAAGGAAAACAGACCCAGTTTGGCTAGCCTCTCCTCATAGGTTAAATTCTCCAATCCCCGTATTAGCTTTGTGGCCCTTCTGTGAACTTTTTCTAGTTCTGCAATATTTTTGTGATTGGTCCCCAGAACTGCACTCCATACTCAAGGTGAGATTGTACCAGGGCTTTATATAGTGACAGAACTATGCTTTCCTCCCTTGAATCAATGCCTCTTTTAATACATGCTAGTATCTTATTAGCCTTTGCAACCGCTGCCCTGCATTGTGCACCCATCTTTAGCTTATTATCTATTACTACTCCCAAATCCCTTTCCTCCTCTATTTGGCTAAGTCTTGACCCATTTAAAAAATACGTTGCCTGCTTATTTTTACTTCCAAAATGTAGAACCTTGCATTTTCCCATATTAAATCTCTTTTTCCATTTACTTGCCCATACTTCTAATTTTTGCAAATCCCTTTGTAACGAAAGTTCATCCTGCTCTGACCTAATGACTTTACTTAACTTAGTATCATCTGCAAAAATAGAGATATTGCTATTTAATCCTTGCTCCAAGTCATTTATAAAAATATTAAAAAGAACAGTGCCCAGTACTGATCCCTGGGGGACTCCACTGATTACCTTTGTCCAATTTGAGTATGATCCATTTACTACTACTCGTTGCTCCCTATCTTTTATCCAGTTATTTATCCATGAGCTAACATTTTCAGCTATTCCCAGTACCTTAATTTTGTGCATTAATCTCTCATGTGGCACTGTATCAAATGCCTTTGCAACATCTAAGTATATCACATCAACTGATTCCCCTTTATTTATATTTTTACTTACTTCCTCGTAGAATCTAGAATTAGATTAGTTTGACATGATCTATTTCTCCTAAAACCATGCTGATTAGAACTCATAATCTTGTTTACACGAATATGCTACTTTCAACTTGTAATATGAGCACAATCCAAAGTAAGCAAAAAGCTCACTACTGTAGCAGGCAATGCTCAAGCCACTTGTAATCTGGCTATATATTTGAAAATTCTAACTCAGTGTTACCTAAAATTCTAAAATGTAAAATGTATCTATCATTTAATTCTTGTATTTTCTACTTTTTCTATTGAAAAGATCATTTTGGTTGTAAATGGATAAAAGACCATCTTAAAAATACTTATTAAATTAAAAGCATACATATGCACCCTGCACATTTCTGTGGTTCTCAGCAATCATTGATTGGGTGATCCACATACTGTACAGTATACACACACATACATATATTATATATATATATTTTTATTATTACTTTTTTTAACATGGCAGCAGAGAATCACAGGTGTTAAACACATAGGTAGAGGTAATAAAGGAGTTTGTTACTTGATTTTTATGTCATTTTAAAAGTTTCATGCATCAAGGACACATATACAATCAATTCTGCTTGGCAAACTATCATCTTGGGCTATTATAGTAATTTCCAATCTCATCATGTGTCATGTTTTTTTTTTTTTTTTTTTTTTTTTTTTGAAAGTCAGTATCTTAATATTTATATTACTCTTGCACCTGCCAAATGTTTATTAAAAGTTTACAGTTTAATATTAGTCAAAAAAAATTCTGTCACCAATAGAATTCATCTGTTGTATTCACCTGGCTTCCATGAAAGCATAATATCAAACGGTTTTGCAGTTTATGAAGCATGATTCCTTTTACCTTCAGATTGTGTTTTTAAATCCACTCAAGTTATAGGTGCAATTATTTACACCCTGGAAGATGTATTAAGAATGTATAAGAAATGCAGCTGTTATTGTGAGCTAATAGGTTGGAAACCATGATTCGCATGGACTCCCATTATATGCCTAACATTAAAATTCAGATGATCCTAGCTTTTGCGTGGGTATAATCTAGATTCTTTTAAAGACACAGAAACAAATATTTTGCATAACTTTTCAGTTTACTGCTCTGACAGCTGTTTAAAGAATACAAAACCTAATAAATATATGAGAAATAATACCATAAGCAGAATGACCAATGATTAGAGTGCAGCAGAAACCAGACAATGGAATTGTTCATAGTATCCATAAACAGTCCAATCCTTCTTTCTAGTTTTATGCAAAATGTAAGTACAAAAGGGAAACAAAAAGGCAAAACAATACCAACCAGTAATAAAAATTCATTCACAAATTCAAAATCATTTGAAATATTTTCCTATTTGAGAGAGAAGAACTCTTGAATGTTGAATGAAACTTATGAGATGCAGTAGAAGGTGGGACCAATGATGAAAAGGAAGTCATCCATATTTAGCTGAATGGAACTCATTGGCTTGATGAAGTTGAAAGAACAAAACATGTTAAATATAGCATTAAGAAACCAAGAAGAAAAAAAAAGAAGGGGGGAAATTTGTTTCTGTGGCCCCTATTTAAGAAAGTCTGGTGGACCTGATCCAACAGTGCGGATCAGGTCCGCCAGATCTCCCTGAATACGGCGAGCAATAAGCTTGCCGTATTCAGCATTGCACCAGCAGCTCACAAGAGCTGCTGGTGCAACGCCACCCCCTGCAGACTCACGGCCAATAGGCCGCCACCAGGGGGATGTCAATCAACCCGATCGTACTCGATCGGGTTGATTTACGGAGATGTCTGTCCGCCTGCTCAAAGCAGGCGGAAAGGTTATGGAGCAGCGGTCTTTGTGACCGCTGCTCATAACTGCTGTTTCTGGCGAGCCTGCAGGTTCACCAGAAACACGGGGCATCAGCTCCATTTGGAGCTTGATAGATAGGCCCCCATGTCTTTAATAAAACCAAAATTCACCTATAAAAAAGATAGGATAATCTCAATTTGATTACAAGAACAGAGGCTCATATTTTGCATGTTTAACACAAATCAATTATCTTATAAAAAAAAGGATGCAGAATCATTGATTGGTTTAAAATAAAACTGAACTGAAGTAGAATCAGATGACCAGTCGGCAGCATTAAAAATGTCTTGAAGGGTGCAAGATTTAAGATGGGCTTTAGAGGCAGAAGTTTCCCGAACAGAGTGAGCAGAGAAAGAATCTTCCACTCCAGCGAATAACATAATCCACTTGACCAACCTGGCACTGGAAGTAGAGGTTTCCATTTATGGGTGCACGTTAAATAACCAGCCATTACATGTGGCTGGTTAAAACTACTGTAAGTTCACAGGTTCACATTGTACTAAGCTCAATTAACCAGAGGTCAGACCTCTAGTCAAAAATAAGCATTTTATTATTAACCCCTAATGTGCCGCTCCGGACACCGCCGTACCACACCACCGCCATTATCGCTATGAACCCCTAATCTGCTGCCCCTAACATCGCCAACACCTATATTATATTTATTACCCGTTAATCTGCCCCCCCAACGTCGCCGCCACCTACCTACACTTATTAACCCCTAATCTGCCGACCGTACCTCGCCGCCACTATAATAAATGTATTAACCCCTAAACCGCCGCACTCCCGCCTCGCAAACACTATAATAAATTGTATTAACCCCTAATCTGCCCTCCCTAACATCGCCGCTACTGTAATAAAGTTATTAACCCCTAAACCTAAGTCTAACCCTAACACCCTCCTAACTTAAATATAATTTAAATTAATCTAAATAAATTTACTATAAATAAATAAATTATTCCTATTTAAAACTAAATTCTTACCTATAAAATAAACCCTAATATAGCTACAATATAACTAATAGTTACATTGTAGCTAGCTTAGGATTTATATTTATTTTACAGGCAACTTTGTATTTATTTTAACTAGGTACAATAGCTATTAAATAGTTAATAACTATTTAATAGCTACCTAGTTAAAATAATTACAAAATTACCTGTAAAATAAATCCTAACCTAAGTTACAAATACACCTAACACTACACTATCAATAAATTACTTAAATAAATTATCTACAATTAGCTAAACTAAAATACAATTAAATAAACTAATCTATAATACCAAAAAAAACAAACACTAAATTACAGAAAATATTTTTTTTTACAAGAAGTTTAAACTAATTACACCTAATCTAAGCCCCCTAATAAAATAAAAAAGCCCCCAAAATAATAAAATTCTCTACCCTATTCTAAATTACAAAGTAATCAGCTCTTTTACCAGCCCTTAAAAGGGCTTTTTGCGGGGCATTGCCCCAAAGTAATCAGCTCTTTTGCCTCTTAAAAAAATAAAAACCCCCAACATTAAAACCTACCACCCACATACCCCTACTCTAACCCACCCAAACCCCCCTTAAATAAACCTAACACTAACCCCCTGAAGATCTCCCTACCTTGAGTCGTCTTCACCCAGCCGAGCCGAATTCATCCAAGCAGAGCAAGAAGAGGTCCTCCATCCGGTAGAAGTCTTCATCCAAGCGGGGCAGAAGAGGTCTTCCATCTGATTGAAGTGTTCATCCAAGCGGTATCTTCTATCTTCATCCATCTGGAGCGGATCCATCTTCCATCCAGCCGACGCGGAGCCATCCTTGAACCAACAGACTAACGACGAATGATGGTTCCTTTAAGGGACGTCATCCAAGATGGCGTCCCTCGAATTCCGATTGGCTGATAGGATTCTATCATCCAATCGTAATTAAGGTAGGAAAAATCTGATTGGCTGATGGAATCAGCCAATCAGATTGAAGTTGACCTCGCATTCTATTGGCTTTGAGCGGTAGACCCTTTCCTGCCTGACTCTAAATACCAGCGGGCATTAAAAAGCAGCATTAGGACAACTTAACGCTGCTTTTGACGGCTAACGCCAAACTCTAAATCTAGGCGATAGAGAGGTGGTCACAGTGTACCACAGTGATCACAAATGTCTTATCTGTTGAAAATGGCAGTCCATGTGGGTCAACGGAATATACTATCTGAAGTTGGAGATCCCACAGACAATTCTCCTTCAAGTAGAGACTCTGTGAATGAAATCACAAAACAAGGGCGCCTCCTAGTGTAATACTGACAGGTGTGCTGGGAAACAGACAGAAAAGGCTGAGAAATGCATTGCTATCTTTTTTTTTAATCATTTGGGTTGCATTTATACCCTGTATTTTACAACTATTTTATTAAAATCAAGTTACCAAACTTTGAAAGCTGCAGCTTTGATTTCACGTGTACCTCTCCTGTATCCCCGGGGAATGCTGCACCTCACCAGTGACCAGTGAGTTGGGAAACTGTGAGTTCCCAGCCCACCACACTTAGCACAACTGTTGGCTGCCACACTTGTGAGTACCTGTACTTTTGTGTGCTTATACATTGTGACCTGTCAGTATTACACTAGGAGATGCCCTTGTCTTTTGATTTCATTCACAAAGTCTTGCCTAATAACCTCAGAGATCCTGCCATGATCAGAAGATGAGGGTTTGGGAGAGGGTCTTAGATGAGATGAGGGGAAATAGGAGGTAAGATTGAAGGTGAGTTTCAGAAAAGAGGGGTACCAAGGTTGTGTTTGCCAGAGGGGTGTAAGCAGGAGAAGGGAGATTTGATTCCTGTAAAGGAAGACAATAATCTGTGGAATCAGGGAAAAGGGAGAAAAAGCATAAACTCCTGAAGGAGGCCAGGTCTGAAGAAAGGCATCTAGGATGCAGCTTCTGGGTCTGGTCTCAAGCTGAAATAGGTTTTGATCTAGAAATTTGACAGAGAAGCAAATGTGTCTTCGCAAAAGAGACCTCTGCAAGTGGAAATTATATAAATAAATGATTGTGTATTTTCCAGTTGCTGGAGTCCTTTAGATAAAGAGAACGCCAGTCCACAACAAAATTTAAAAAACTGGGTAATTTTTCTGCTTATATATTGTTGTTCAAACATTAATGAATGAAGTCCTTGGTAAGGACTGAGAGGATTTTGGACTTTATTCCCCTGAGGCATTTAAAACAATTGGCCACAGAAACATTGTCCATATGAAGAAGGACTGAAACAGGAATGTTGGATTTTAGGAAACTTTTGATTGCAAAGGAACCTGGGAATAATACCTTGTAGTTGATATGAAGATACTTCTCTGAAAAGATTGATTTGCCTTCTGTGATGGACGGCCACAAAGAGCACCCTAATGATAGGAAGCCGGGAAAATAGCATGAATCAAAGACAAAAGAAGTCCTATGACTCGGGCCAGGGATCTCAAAGGTTTCTTCAGAAGAAAGGCAATTTCTTTTTATATGTTTTTTAGTTTGTTTAAGGCAAGACTAAGGCCTGATGATTAAAGATTCTCCATCTTGGAGAAAAATTGTAATTCATACTTCATGGGGGGGAACTCACTGAATGCTTAACAATAGAGTTCCCAGGGTATGTCTGAAGCTCTTTCACAATTATTGAAATGTTGTAAGCATTTTAAACAAGCTGTTCTCATTGGTTTATCTTGCCAGCTGTATGCAATTGCAGTATGTTTAAAATTCAAAATACACATATTTTAACTAAAAAAAAAGTAACATGTACTAAAATATGGATACATGCAAGTTAAAATGTAGTGAAAACATTTCAGTTTAATTTGTAATTGATAAAAATCAAACCTTTATATCAACCCCAGGTGTTCTCGGAGCTACCTTCTTTCTCCTATGTGAAATTTTGTATCCCAGAGAGCTTTATTACTTTCTATGGAATGTATCTCTCATTTTTTGGGACTCCCAGGTTTTACCCTTTTTCTTAGAAAATTCATTGAGCTTAACCCCTGTGTCTGTTTGATAATTCCGCTTGACTATCAGGTCTATATAAGTAATGGAGTTGACAGATTTTCAGTTTTATTTTAAATAGAAGCAATGCAAAGTGCAATGTAATTTGTAAAAGATACACATAAATATATAAAGTATGATCTTAATTTGTTAAAGTTACACAGAAACTGTGAAAGCATGATCAGAATTTGTAAAATCACAATTTTAAATATACTGCTTAACACAAAATAAAATACAAAACATGAAGTGCAAAGTTTAAATATAATCTGAAGTGTAAAGTAATATAGAATACAAAGCACCATGTATAAATGCAGAAGAACTGTCATATAATACAGTGCTATATTGAACTTTGCTTGTCTCTCCTTCACATACAGAAATGCATGGCATGCCCCTTGGAGAAGTATAGCAATATATGCCTTTTGAAAATTTTTGCTAGTGATCTCGCAGTGCTGGAGGATCATTTTATATCATCTCAACTGAATAGATAGCTTTTGATCATCACCAGTGCCTTAGAGAAGAATTTATAGTGCTGATTGATTAGGAAACCCAAAAAGGTCAGTTTCTGACAGTGGAAGAGAACCAATTTCTCTTTGTTGATAATAAAGCATAGGTACTCTAAAAATATAGATGGGAAACAAGGATCAGGATGTCCTGATTAAAAAAAAAGAATGTCGTTAAAGTACACAATGAGAAAGATTCCACTGAATCGTAACCAAGTTATTACTGGTTTTCGTGACAATCCATGGAGCGGAAATTAGGCTGAAAGGAGGCAGGTGAACTATTAAACAGTGTGATTTTAAAAGAAATAGAGATATTTCTTGTGGTTTTGATGAAAAGGAATAGTCAGAAAAGCATCTTTAAAGTATAGACAAACAAGCCAATCGTTGTCTAGAAGACAATCTCTGAGGAGGTGAATGCCTTTCATCTTGAAGTGTTGTTAGATTACATAGTGAAAGAGAGTTTTTAGGTTGATGACAGATGGAAACTGACTGTTTATTCTTTTTGACTAGAAAAATTAAATTTATTGCTTGAATGCCTGAGGAGGGAAAAACTTTGGTATGGGGCCTAGTAAGTTGGATGGTAGTGGAGATGAAATCTATGAGAATACCAGAAATTTCTTGTAACACCCAAGGGTCTGATACTATGGGGTCTATTTATCAAAGGTCCAGCAGCTCACAAGAGCTGCTGGTGCAAAGCCGCCCCCTGCAGACTCAAGGCCAATGGGCCACCAGCAGGGGGTGTCAATCAACCCGATCGTACTCAATCGGGTTGAATTCCGGAATTCCTGTCCGCCACAGGGTTATGGAGCAGCGGTCTTTGTGACTGCTGCTTCATAACTGCTGTTTCAGGCGAGTCTGAAGACTCGCCAGAAACATGAGCCCACAAGCTCTGTTCAGAGCTTGATAAATGGGCCCCTATATGTGACCAACTTGAAATGTATGTGTTTAAGTTAATTTTATATATATATATATATATATATATATATATATATATATATATATATATATATATATATATATATATATATATATATAAAATAGAGAAAAAGATCAGCACTCACCAACTGTTGTAACCACTCAGTGCCAGGCCAGTAAACATATAAAAGAATATACACTGCAAAGGGACAAGACCTGGTGGAGATCCGTAGAGTCCCACAGCAAAGAAAGCCAGCACATGAGATTTGGAAAATCACCCTCTTTTAATGCCAAAGTAGCATAACGTTTCAGCTCCCACTGGAGCCTTGGTCACATGCAGCAATTCACAAAGGAAAATCAGGCATAGAAAAAGAAACAAGAGGTGGAAGAGGCAGTATTAGTCACATGGCGTTCTAGTAAACTGTCTTTTAGCATCATATCCACAAAGCAACACTCTGAAATGGCCACAGGAGACATTGTCCAAGCACTGACACAACAGTGCGTTTCAAAATGCTTGCACTTACTTATTGAACTCCTAAGCAGGAACGCGTTTTTATGAATATGAGTTATATAATGTAGGCTCAAGCACTTTGAAACACACTTTTGTGATCATGTTTGGACTGAGGGGCCTAGTTATCAAGCCGTCAACCTCAAATACGCTGGAATTCCGCAGCGTATTTGTGGCGAGGCTGATTCGACTTAGTTATCAAAGGCTCGAGACCGGCAAAAGTAGAATTTTGTGACGTAAGCATCGATCCGCCGGACTCAGTCCGACACAGATCGATTCTTACGTCACTCCAGATGTTCCGCACACAAGTGCGGCACATTCTCACTACTTTTGCTAGCTATCAAAAAACTAGCAGGTACGCTCGGCACTTTTACGGCCCAGCGTACCTGGTTTTCAATCCGCCACCCCTGGAGGCGGCGGATCCCATAGGAATCAATGGGAGTCTGACCATAGCGAAAGTACAAGTTCGCTGCTGACAGACATCCCATTGATTTCTATGGGAGCTGTCTACACCTAACACCCTAACATGTACCCCGAGTCTAAACACCACTAATCTGACCCCCCCTACACCGCCGCAACTAAATAAAGTTATTACCCCCTAAACCGCCACTCCCGGAGCCCACCGCAAGCTACTCTATACATATTAACCCCTAAACCGTCGCTCCCGGAGCCCACCGCCACTATAATAAATGTATTAACCCCTAAACCGCCGCTCCCTGAACCCGCCGCAACCTATATTAAATGTATTAACCCCTATCCTGCCCCCCCTACACCGTCGCCACCTATAATAAATTTATTAACCCCTAATCTGCCCCCCCTACACCGTCGCCACCTATAATAAATGTATTAACCCCTATCCTGCCCCCCACTACGCCGCCGCCACTGTTATAAAATTATTAACCCCTAAACCTAAGTCTAACCCTAACCCTAAAGCCCCCCTAACTTAAATATTAATTAAATTAATCTAAATAAATTAACTCTTATTAAGTAAATGAATCCTATTTAAAACTAAATATTTACCTTTAAAATAAACCCTAATATAGCTACAATATAAATAATTATTAAATTCTAGCTATCTTAGGATTTATTTTTATTTTACAGGTACCTTTCAATTTATTTTAACTAGGTACAATAGCTATTAAATAGTAATTAACTATTTAATAGCTTACCTAGCTAAAATAAAGAGAAATGTACCTGTGAAATAAATCCTAACCTAAGTTACAATTACACCTAACACTACACTATACTTTAATAAATTATTCCTATTTAAAAATAAATACTTACCTGTAAAATAAACCCTAAGATAGCTACAATATAATTAATAATTATATTATAGCTATCTTAGGATTTATATTTATTTTACAGGTAACTTTGTATTTATTTTAGCTAGTTAGAATAGTTATTAAATAGTTATTAACTATTTAATAACTACATAGCTAAAAGAAATACAAAATTACCTGTAAAATAAATCCTAACTTAAGTTACAATTAAACCTAATACTACACTATCATTAAATTAATTAAATAAACTACCTACAAATAACTACAATTAAATACAATTACATAAACTAACTAAAGTACAAAAAATAAAAAAAGCTAAGTTACAAAAAATAAAAAAATAATTTACAAACATGTTACAAATATTACAACAATTTTAAGCTACTTACACCTAATCTAAGCCCCCTAATAAAATAACAAACCCCCCCAAAATAAAAAAATGCCCTACCCTATTCTAAATTAAATAAATTTCAAAGCTCTTTTACCTTACCAGCCCTTAAAAGGGCCATTTGTGGGGGCATGCCCCAAAGAAAACAGCTCTTTTGCCTGTAAAAGAAAAATACAACCCCCCCCCAACATTAAAACCCACCACCCACATACCCCTAATCTAACCCAAACCCCCCTTACAAAAACCTAACACTAATCCCCTGAAGATCATCCTACCTTGAGTCGTCTTCACTCAGCCGAGCCACCGATGGAACTGAAGAGGACATCCGGAGCGGAAGAAGTTAATCCTCCAAGCGGCGCTGAAGAAATCTTCCATCCGATGAAGTCATCTTCCAAGCCGGGTCTTGAATCTTCCTTCCGCCGACGCGGAACCACCTTCTTCACCGACGGACTACGATGAATGACGGCTCCTTTAAGGGACGTCATCCAAGATGGCATCCCCTCAATTCCGATTGGCTGATAGGATTCTATCAGCCAATCGGAATTAAGGTAGGAAAAATATGATTGGCTGATGGAATCAGCCAATCAGATTGAGCTCGCATTCTATTGGCTGTTCCGATCAGCCAATAGAATGCGAGCTCAATCTGATTGGCTGATTGGATCAGCCAATCGGATTGAACTTGAATCTGATTGGCTGATTCCATCAGCCAATCAGATTTTCCTACCTTAATTCCGATTGGCTGATAGAATCCTATCAGCCAATCGGAATTGAGGGGACGCCATCTTGGATGACGTCCCTTAAAGGAGCCGTCATTCGTCGTAGTCCGTCGGTGAAGAAGGTGGTTCCGCGTCGGCGGAAGGAAGATTCAAGACCCGGCTTGGAAGATGACTTCGCCCGGATAGAAGACCTCTTCAGCGCCTCTTTGAAGATGACATCGGACGGATCGAAGACTTTTCTTCAGCGCCGCCTGGATGATGACTTCATCGGATGGAAGATTTCTTCAGCGCCGCTTGGAGGATTAACTTCTTCCGCTCCGGATGTCCTCTTCAGTTCCATTGGTGGCTCGGCTGAGTGAAGACGACTCAAGGTAGGATGATCTTCAGGGGATTAGTGTTAGGTTTTTGTAAGGGGGGTTTGGGTTAGATTAGGGGTATGTGGGTGGTGGGTTTTAATGTTGGGGGGGGTTGTATTTTTCTTTTACAGGCAAAAGAGCTGTTTTCTTTGGGGCATGCCCCCACAAATGGCCCTTTTAAGGGCTGGTAAGGTAAAAGAGCTTTGAAATTTATTTAATTTAGAATAGGGTAGGGCATTTTTTTATTTTGGGGGGGTTTGTTATTTTATTAGGGGGCTTAGATTAGGTGTAAGTAGCTTAAAATTGTTGTAATATTTGTAACATGTTTGTAACTTATTTTTTTATTTTTTGTAACTTAGCTTTTTTTATTTTTTGTACTTTAGTTAGTTTATGTAATTGTATTTAATTGTAGTTATTTGTAGTTAATTTATTTAATTAATTTAATGATAGTGTAGTATTAGGTTTAATTGTAACTTAAGTTAGGATTTATTTTACAGGTAATTTTGTATTTCTTTTAGCTATGTAGTTATTAAATGGTTAATAACTATTTAATAACTATTCTAACTAGCTAAAATAAATACAAAATTACCTGTAAAATAAATATAAATCCTAAGATAGCTATAATATAATTATTAATTATATTGTAGCTATCTTAGGGTTTATTTTACAGGTAAGTATTTATTTTTAAATAGGAATAATTTATTAAAGTATAGTGTAGTGTTAGGTGTAATTGTAACTTAGGTTAGGATTTATTTCACAGGTACATTTCTATTTATTTTAGCTAGGTAAGCTATTAAATAGTTAATAACTATTTAATAGTTATTGTACATGGTTAAAATAAATTGAAAGTTACCTGTAAAATAAAAATAAATCCTAAGATAGCTAGAATATAATTATTATTTATATTGTAGCTATATTAGGGTTTATTTTAAAGGTAAGTATTTAGTTTTAAATAGGATTCATTTACTTAATAAGAGTTAATTTATTTAGATTTATTTAATTAATATTTAAGTTAGGGGGGCGTTAGGGTTAGGGTTAGACTTAGGTTTAGGGGTTAATAATTTTATGACAGTGGCGGCGGCGTAGTGGGGGGCAGGATAGGGGTTAATAAATTTGTTATAGGTGGCGACGGTGTGGGGGGGGCAGATTAGGGGTTAATAAATTTATTATAGGTGGCGACGGTGTAGGGGGGGCAGGATAGGGGTTAATAGGTTTAATATAGGTTGCGGCGGGTTCATGGAGCGGCGGTTTAGGGGTTAAACTATTTATTTAGTTGCGGAGAGGTGCGGGATCAGCAGGATAGGGGTTAATAATTTTATTATAGAGGGCAACGGTATAGGGGGGGCAGGATAGGGGTTACTAGGTATACTGTAGGTGGTAGCGGTGTCCGGGAGCGGCGGTTTAGGGGTTAATACATTTATAAGAGTTGCGGCAGGGTCTAGGAGCGGCGGTTTAGGGGTTAGTAACTTTATTGAGTTGCGGGAGGCTCCGGGGGCGCCGGTATAGGGGGTAGAACAGTGTAGTTTAGTGTGAGTGCTTAGTGACAGGCTAGCAATAAAGCTGGGAAAAAGCCGAAGGGCAGCGAGATCGGATGAGTGATAACTGTCACAGTCCGCTGCTCATCGCCCCGCGGCTTTTTGACAGCTTTATTTGATAACTTAGGCGTATTTTTTCAGGTCCGTGGTGGCGAAGGTAGGCGAGCTTAGGCGTATTGGGCCGGCGAAGCAAGAAAAGTAGACGGCTTGATAACTACCCCCCATAGAGTGCATGTAGGAATTCCCCCTATTAAAAAAAAAAAAAAGGTCACAAAGGTGCAATCTCATTTGAATATCTCCTAGATAGATACAATGGTGCAAGTTTCATGCTTTGCAGTTTCAGATCTTGCAAAATCCAGCATAAGAATAAAAATTCCTTTCCATAGAATCCCATAGTTATCAACTTGTTTAAAGATCACTACAAATGGAAAGGGTCTTTTAACAAACTAGAAAAATATTTTTAAAAACATTTTAAGAATGCTTAAAAGTAACAATATAATGATTAAAAATGTATGCTCATTATGCCAAACATGCCAACATTCAATTGGCATTCAGATAGTTTAGCAGTGGTGAGGATAGAAAAAGACTGTAATAGGTTCATATGGAACTTGTAATTGTGTAATCCTGGGTTTAAAACCCGGTTATGAAGGCGCCTGTACTGTTAGTGACAAACATGAAAGGCTGAGTGTGATTCAAACATTAAATAAAAAATATTAAAACACACCAACTGTAGATGTTGCGGTCCTGTTGTGACTTTTGAAGTATGCTATCATCATAAGATACTAATGTCATTCATATGGTTAATCAGTGATGATCATGGGTTTTGATTACAATAGGTTAATGTAACATATGCAAATGAGTATTTCCCTTTCACAGTGAACAAAAGGGTTAATTAAATAGACCTTTATTGTAACCTTAAAAGGTGTGAATGGGCTATTGTTTCTATCAATTTCAGATGATTTCCCAGTTTCTATTTTAAAAGCAGGTATTAAACACACAAAAATGCCTTTTCTGTTGAAAAGGTGTTCACGGACGCGGGCTTAAAGCATTTTGCATTGTTATCAATCACAAAACTCGATTACTAATTTTGGGAGCAAATTACGGTTAGATTGTAAATGACCAATAAGTCACAAGCACCATAAGTATAGCATTTATTAATTTAAAAATATTAATATTCATTAATATAATAAAAATAAGAGAGGTGTTTGTACAGCATACAGCTCCCTACAGACACATATACATTTAGACATCATAATTTTATAACACAAAAGAAGCAAGGACACTATCCTTAATCCCTAAAATATCTGTACTGCACTGTACTACTGACCTATAACTAAAAAATCTTAGACTGGTTAATATTAAAATAATGGGAGCTAGTGAGACATACTAATAAAGGATCCACTTTGTACCAGATACTGTGTTCTACTTCCTTTTATTTAGCTGCTTCTGTTGAACATGGGCCATAAATCTGTGACCATCACTCTGCTTAATGCCTCAAGCTCTGTTTTTTAAATGATGATCTTCCAGGTTTTTCATCTCTAATGACAGTTGCAGTTGTATCTGCTTACAAATGTGCATTTTTATCTTAATAAGTGTATCCATACAAAATAAAAGTACAGAAATTCATCATCATAACCACTTTATTTGAAGATGATGGAGAGGGTATGAAGAAAGGGCTGTATGACCCTGCAAAGGATCCAAAGCATTATCCTCTGCTTAGCACATGAAGCCCAATGTCTAGTCATGGACTATTGATGTTGGATTTGAATGTATATACATCACAACAGTATTCAGAAAAGTTTTACATTCTTGGAGGGTTAATTGAATTGAGTAGTGATATTAAAAACTAAAATAATATGATACAAGTGAGGGAGGTTGTAAATTGCTGCAGAGTACGGTACAAAAGACTAAAATGCATATATTGACCCATACTGCCATAAGTATGTTCAAAATCACCGTTCTTTTAAAGATGTGCATATACTTTTTTATTTTTTTGTAATTGTTTATTTTATAATTTTTTAATATTGGTGATTCAGAGAGAGATTGATATCTGGTGCTAGTTATATAGAGCTATAGAGTTAGGAGGCGCCGGCATAGTCTGTGGCTGGTGACTGAGTGATGACATCAGAGTTGGAGATGGTGCCTGAGCAACCGTACAGTAGGTAAGACTTCATTGTTTAGAATGTGTGCAATTTTATGCGCAGACACCATGATTAAAAATGAGTCTATTGTCATGCACCCTACCATGGCAAGGTCTGCTATGACACGTTTTCTACTCTCAGGGGTGGGGCACCATTGGGCTTATGACCTATGTGCCGTGTATTATCAATTGTCCCACTGGATAATGCCAAGAACAAAACAATATGAAAAGTGTAAATATATATATATATATATATATATATATATATATATATATATAATTTACACAATATGCTACTTTCCAGGAATAATAGATTTGTCTGTGAAGCCTAACAATTGATAAGGGTGATATCAACCATATAGATCATTTGCATCTGCAATGAAAGAATACAGGGAGATCTCCCCAAAATGCAGAACATATATTATCTCTCCATCTATACCACTGCATGCTACAGAAAAACAAATATATTTAACAGTTCACACTAACGATCACTGGCATCTGTTTCTTCTAGTAGGATGAGTAGTAAACATGAAAACTGAGCATTGTATAAGCAAAAGCAATAGGTATGTTGCATATTTATTTTCTATTTAGTTTCTATTTAGTTAAGAATAGATGTGTTAGTTTGAAATGGCTTTGCTTTAGCGTGGAGCTAAATTTTAAAGATGTGCTTAAACCTGTAAAGAAAACAAAGCTAGTTTTTGATGCACATTAATATTTATATGGTCTTTAAATGTGCATCTGGCCAAATTGTCTAAAATCTCTTTGTGAATTTTTCAAAAATACACATCTGTGGGGTAGGTGATTATATACTATATAGTTTTATTTTTAATGCGATGATGAAATGCATTCTTAATTAATTTTACATGCAACTTATCATGAAATGTAGGTATATGGATTTTACATGTAGTCCGTTTTTCTAACTATTATAAAATAGTTTTAATCAATCGATTAGTAGGTTTTTTAAAAAAAAAAAAAAAAAATTGTTATGTGCTTTTTATTTATTTACATATGTTGTGTGTTCATCTGAAAAGGTTGTGCTGCTCTTTGTGTTTTTTTTCATATATCATCAACACGATGCTGCATACGGATTGCCGGAAGTACATTGGTAACCTAAGCAGCAGGGACCTCAGAAGGCGGATTGGCTGCTTGAATGAATACGTCAAACGGAGAGGCCGAACAGCAGCCAATTGGAAGTACGCAGCAGGTTTTTAAAGGACTCATTAGGTAATTACAGGTATAACCTTTTTTATCCTCTTGAGAAAGTCTGCTAAGGGCAGACAAAACGTGTTGCGGGCGGAGCTCTGGTAGCTCCGGTTTAATCAATCAAACAAAATAGGACGGTATCCTGTGGCGTGTATCGTGCTACACGAAAATTGTGACAGCTTGACATTTGGATGCTTCTTAATATCCCTAAATGGGAGACATGCTTGTGATTACTTTCATTTTGTGTTTTTAACCGTATGAGTGTATTAAAGTGTACAAAACGTCTACCTTGATGGGCCTGCGTTTGTCTCTCCTCTTCTAGATTTTGATTATATACTTGTTGAATATACATTAAGAATATTAATTTAAGGCACATGTATATATATTCAGTTTGGCATACATTTTTGTGATATATGTGGGTGAGAGAATATGTATGTGTGAAAGGTAGACATATGCAACGCTAAAAAAAATGTTTAGTTTCGTTTTTATTAGTTAAATAAATATTTTCATTTCAGCAAATTAGTTAATTTAAAAAATCGTTTTTTCGGATCAGTTCGTTTTTTCGGATCCATTCTTTATTCATATGCATTATTCTATTCTGAAGTTTAGAATAAAATAATGCATATGAATAAAGAAAGGATCCGAAAAAATTATATAATTAACATAAATTAATTTGCCAGCGATTGCCAAAACAAAATGATCTAAAACTGCTGCCGCCACCCACATCACCGACACTAAATAAAGCTATTAAACCCTAAACTGCTATCCCCCCACATCGCCAACACTACCTAAACCTATTAACCCCTAAACTGCCATCCCGCACATCGCCGACACTAAATAAACCTATTAACCCCTAAACTGCCGTTCTCAAACATCGCCAAAACTAACTAGACCTATTAACCCATAAACCGCAGTTCCCCGACATAGCATACCTAAGCTAAATAAACCTATTAACCCCTAAACCGCCATTCCTAAACACAAACTAAACCTATTAACCCCTAAACCACAGTTCCCAAACATCGCTGACACTAACTAAACCTATTAACCCCTAAACCGCAGTTCCAAACATCATCAACACTAACTAAACCTATTAACCCCTAAACCGCAGTTCCCCGACATTGCTGACACTAACTAAACCTATTAACCCCTAAAACACAGTTCCCCGACATCGCCAACACTTACTAAACCTATTAACCCCTAAACCGCCGCCCCCCACATTGCAACAACCTAAATTAAACTATATTAACCCCTAAACCTAACACCCCCTAACTTTAACATAATTAAAATAAACCTAAATAAACCTAAATTAAAGGTACAATTATTAACTAACTACTACTATTTAAAAATAAATACAAGCTTACCTGTGAAATAAAATTAAAACCTAAGCTAGCTACAATATAACTATTTACTAACTACCTAGTTAAAATAAATACAAACTTACCTGTGAAATAAAAATAAAACCTAAGCTTACACTAATAAAACCTAACATTACAAAAATAAAAAACCTAACATAACAAAAATAAAAAACAAACATTAAAAATAAAATTAAAATTACAATTATAAAAAATAAGAAACACTACAATTACAAAAAAAAACTACCATTACAAAAAATAACAAACAAAATGATCCAAAACAAGAAAAATTATTCCTATTCTAATTCCCAGTGTTTTTAAAAAAACACCCAAAAATAAAAAACCTTAATCTATAATAAACTACCAAGGGCCCTTAAAAGGGCCTTTTGTAGGGCAATGGGTAGATTAGGTTTTTTTATTTTGTGGGTTTGGGGGGGTGGGGGTTTGTAATATTGGGGTGTTTGTTTTTATTTTTTTTTATAAAAGAGCTGTTAACTTTAGGGCAAAGCCCTACAAAAGGCCCTTTTAAGAGTCCTTGATAGTTTATTATAGATTAGGGTTTATTTATTTTGGGGTGTTAGAATAGGAATAATTTTTATTATTTTGGATAATTTCATTTGTTAATTTTTGTAATGGTAGTTTTTTTTATTTTTTGTAATTGAAGTTTTAATTTTTTTTGTAATGTTATTTTTTTATTTTTGTAATGTTAGCTTTTAGTGTAAGCTTATGTTTTATTTTTATTCCACAGGCAAGTGTGTATTTATTTTAACTAGGTAGTTAGTAAATAGTTATATTGTAGCTAGCTTACGCCTAGATTTAGAGTTTGGCGGTAGCCCGCTCGTATTTGGAGTCAGTCATTAAAGGGTCTAACGCTCACTTTGCAGCCGTGACTTTTCCATACCGCAGATCCCCCTACGCCAATTGCGTATACTATCTTTTCAATGGGATCTTTCTAACTCCGGTATTTAGAGTCTTGGCTGGAGTGAGAGTTAGAACTCTAACGACAAAACTCCAGTCGCAGAAAAAAAACAGGAGTTAAGAACATTTTGGGCTAACGCCGGTTCATAAAGCTCTTAACTACTGTGCTCTAAAGTACACTAACACCCATAAACTACCTATGTACCCCTAAACTGAGGTCCCCCCACATAATAAAAAATTTTTAACCC
The DNA here is from genome assembly GCF_027579735.1 of Bombina bombina. Classification (NCBI taxonomy): domain Eukaryota; kingdom Metazoa; phylum Chordata; class Amphibia; order Anura; family Bombinatoridae; genus Bombina; species Bombina bombina. Next base: position 763,876,552 of record NC_069501.1, read on the forward strand.
GTAATCTGCCGACCGCACACCACCGCCGCAACCTACGTTATACTTATGTACCCCTAATCTGCTGCCCCTAACACCGCCGACCCCTATATTATATTTATTAACCCCTAATCTGCCGCCCCCGACGTCGCCGCTACCTACCTACACTTATTAACCCCTAATCTGCTGACCGGACCTCACCGCTACTCTAATAAATGTATTAACCCCTAAAGCTAAGTCTAACCCTAACACTAACACCCCCCTAAGTTAAATATAATTTAAATCTAACGAAATAAATTAACTCTTATTATATAAATTATTCCTATTTAAAGCTAAATACTTACCTATAAAATAAACCCTAATATAGCTACAATATAAATTATAATTATATTATAGCTATTTTAGGATTAATATTTATTTTACAGGCAACTTTGTATTTATTTTAACCTGGTACAATAGCTATTAAATAGTTAATAACTATTTAATAGCTACCTAGTTAAAATAATTACAAAATTACCTGTAAAATAAATCCTAACCTAAGTTAAAATTAAACCTAACACTACACTATCAATAAATTACTTAAATAAAATACCTACAATTATCTACAATTAAACCTAACAATACACTATCAATAAATGAATTAAATAAAATACCTACAATTACCTACAATTAAACCTAACACTGCACTATCAATAAATTAATGAAATAAAATACCTACATATACCTACAATTAAACCTAACACTACACTATCAATAAATTAATTAAATACAATACCTACAAACAAATGCAATTAAATAAACTAACTAAAGTACAAAAAATAAAAAAGAACTAAGTTACAAAAAATAAAAAAATATTTACAAACATTAGAAAAATATTACAACAATTTTAAACTAATTACACCTACTCTAAGCCCCCTAATAAAATAACAAAGCCCCCCAAAATAAAAAAAAATGCCCTACCCTATTCTAAAACTAAAATAGAAAAGCTCTTTTACCTTACCACCCCTTAAAAGAGCCATTTGCGGGGCATGCCCCAAAGAATTCAGCTCTTTGCCTGGAGAAAAAAAACATACAATACCCCCCAACATTACAACCCACCACCCACATACCCCTAATCTTACCCAAACCCCCTTAAATAAACCTAACACTAAGCCCCTGAAGATCTTCCTACCTTATCTTCACCACACCGGGTATCACACCGATCCGTCCTTGCTCCGATGTCTTGATCCAAGCCCAAGCGGGGGGCTGAAGACATCCATCCTCCGGCTGAAGTCTTGATCCAAGCGGGCAGAAGAGGACATCCGGACCGGCAAACATCTTCATCCAGGCGGTATCTTCTATGTTCTTCCATCCAATGACGAACGGCTGATCTTCAAGACCTCCAGCGCAGATCCATCCTCTTCTTCCGACGACTAAACGACGAATGAAGGTTCCTTTAAGGGACGTCATCCAAGATGGCGTCCCTCGAATTAAGGTAGGAAAATTCTGATTGGCTAATGGAATCAGCCAATCAGATTCAAGTTCAATCCGATTGGCTGATCCAATCAGCGAATCACATTGATCTTGCATTCTATTGGCTGTTCCGATCAGCCAATAGAATGTGAGCTCAATCTGATTGGCTGATCCAATCAGCCAATCCGATTGAACTTGAATCTGATTGGCTGATTCCATCAGCCAATCAGAATTTTCCTACTTTAACCTTCCTACCTTAATTCCGATCGGAATTCGAGGGACGCCATCTTGGATGACGGCCCTTAAAGGAACCTTCATTTGTCATCTAGTCATCGGAAGAAGAGGATGGATCCGCGCTGGAGGTCTTGAAGGCCGCTCGTCATCGGATGCCGCCTGGATGAAGATGATTGCCGGTCCGGATGTCCTCTTCTGCCCGCTTGGGTCAAGACTTCAGCCGGAGGATGGATGTCTTCAGCCCCCCGCTTGGGCTTGGATCAAGACATCGGAGCCAGGACGGATCGGTGTGATACCCGGTGTGGTGAAGATAAGGTAGGAAGATCTTCAGGGGCTTAGTGTTAGGTTTATTTAAGGGGGGTTTGGGTTAGATTAGGGGTATGTGGGTGGTGGGTTGTAATGTTGGGGGGGGGTATTGTATGTTTTTTTCCCAGGCAAAAGAGCTGAATTCTTTGGGGCATGCCCCGCAAATGGCCCTTTTAAGGGCTGGTAAGGTAAAAGAGCTTTTCTATTTTAATTTTAGAATAGGGTAGGGCATTTTTTTATTTTGGGGGGCTTTGCTATTTTATTAGGGGGCTTAGAGTAGGTGTAATTAGTTTAAAATTGTTGTAATATTTTTCTAATGTTTGAAAATATTTTTTTATTTTTTGTAACTTAGTTCTTTTTTATTTTTTGTACTTTAGTTAGTTTATTTAATTGTATTTATTTGTAGGTATTTTATGTAATTAATGTATTGATAGTGTAGTATTAGGTTTAATTGTATTTAATTGTAGGTATTTTATTTAATTAATTTATTGCCAGTGTAGTGTTAGGTTTAATTGTAACTTAGGTTAGGATTTATTTTACAGGTAATTTTGTAATTATTTTAACTAGGTAGCTATTAAATAGTTATTAACTATTTAATAGCTATTGTACCTGGTTAAAATAAATACAAAGTTGCCTGTAAAATAAATATAAATCCTAAAATAGCTACAATATAATTATAATTTATATTGTAGCTATTTTAGGATTTATTTTACAGGTAAGTATTTAGCTTTAAATAGGAATAATTTATTTAATAAGAGTTCATTTATTTCGTTAGATTTAAATTATATTTAACTTAGGGGGTGTTAGGGTTATGGTTAGACTTAGCTTTAGGGGTTAATGCATTTATTAGAGTAGTGGCGAGGTCCAGTCGGCAGATTAGGGGTTAATAATTGAAGTTAGGTGTCGGCGATGTTAGGGAGGGCAGATTAGGGGTTAATACTATTTCTTATAGGGTTATTGAGGCGGGAGTGAGGCGGATTAGGGGTTAATAACTTTATTATAGTAGCGGTGAGGTCCGGTCGGCAGATTAGGGGTTAATAATTGTAGGTAGCTGGCGGCGACGTTGTGGGGGGCAGATTAGGGGTTAATAAATATAATATAGGGGTCGGCGGTGTTAGGGGCAGCAGATTAGGGGTACATAACTATAATGTAGGTTGCGGTGCTGCACGGAGCGGCAGATTAGGGGTTAAAAATAATATGCAGGGGTCAGCGATAGCGGGGACGGCAGATTAGGGGTTAATAAGTGTAAGGTTAGGGGTGTTTAGACTCAGGGTACATGTTAGGGTTTTAGGTGCAGACTTAGAAACTGTTTCCCCATAGGAAACAATGGGGCTGCGTTAAGAGCTGAACGCTGCATTTTTGCAGGTGTTAGGTTTTTTTTCAGCTCAAACTGTCCCATTGTTTCCTATGGGGGAATCGTGCACGAGCACGTTTTTGAAGCTGGCTGCGTCCGTAAGCATCGCTGGTATTGAGAGTTGCAGTGGCGGTAAATTATGCTCTACGCTCCCTTTTTGGAGCCTAACGCACTGAAAACCCAGCCATTCTGTGAACTCTAAATACCAGCGGTATTTAAAAGGTGCGGCCAAAAAAAAGCACGCGTGGCTAACGCACCCCTTCTAACGCAAAACTCCAAATCTAGGCCTTAGGATTTATTTTATTTCACAGGTAAGTTTTGTATTTATTTTTAAATACAGGGAGTGCAGAATTATTAGGCAAGTTGTATTTTTGAGGATTAATTTTATTATTGAACAACAACCATGTTCTCAATGAACCCAAAAACTCATTAATATCAAAGCTGAATATTTTTGGAAGTAGTTTTTAGTTTGTTTTTAGTTTTAGCTATTTTAGGGGGATATCTGTGTGTGCAGGTGACTATTACTGTGCATAATTATTAGGCAACTTAACAAAAAACAAATATATACCCATTTCAATTATTTATTTTTACCAGTGAAACCAATATAACATCTCAACATTCACAAATATAAATTTCTGACATTCAAAAAGAAAACAAAAACAAATCAGTGACCAATATAGCCACCTTTCTTTGCAAGGACACTCAAAAGCCTGCCATCCATGGATTCTGTCAGTGTTTTGATCTGTTCACCATCAACATTGCGTGCAGCAGCAACCACAGCCTCCCAGACACTGTTCAGAGAGGTGTACTGTTTTCCCTCCTTGTAAATCTCACATTTGATGATGGACCACAGGTTCTCAATGGGGTTCAGATCAGGTGAACAAGGAGGCCATGTCATTAGATTTTCTTCTTTTATACCCTTTCTTGCCAGCCACGCTGTGGAGTACTTGGACGCGTGTGATGGAGCATTGTCCTGCATGAAAATCATGTTTTTCTTGAAGAATGCAGACTTCTTCCTGTACCTCTGCTTGAAGAAGGTGTCTTCCAGAAACTGGCAGTAGGACTGGGAGTTGAGCTTGACTCCATCCTCAACCCGAAAAGGCCCCACAAGCTCATCTTTGATGATACCAGCCCAAACCAGTACTCCACCTCCACCTTGCTGGCATCTGAGTCGGACTGGAGCTCTCTGCCCTTTACCAATCCAGCCACGGGCCCATCCATCTGGCCCATCAAAACTCACTCTCATTTCATCAGTCCATAAAACCTTAGAAAAATCAGTCTTGAGATATTTCTTGGCCCAGTCTTGACGTTTCAGCTTGTGTGTCTTGTTCAGTGGTGGTCGTCTTTCAGCCTTTCTTACCTTGGCCATGTCTCTGAGTATTGCACACCTTATGCTTTTGGGCACTCCAGTGATGTTGCAGCTCTGAAATATGGCCAAACTGGTGGCAAGTGGCATCTTGGCAGCTGCACGCTTGACTTTTCTCAGTTCATGGGCAGTTATTTTGCACCTTGGTTTTTCCACACGCTTCTTGCGACCCTGTTGACTATTTTGAATGAAACGCTTGATTGTTCGATGATCATGCTTCAGAAGCTTTGCAATTTTAAGAGTGCTGCATCCCTCTGCAAGATATCTCACTATTTTTGACTTTTCTGAGCCTGTCAAGTCCTTCTTTTGACCCATTTTGCCAAAGGAAAGAAGTTGCCTAATAATTATGCACACCTGATATAGGGTGTTGATGTCATTAGACCACACCCCTTCTCATTACAGAGATGCACATCACCTAATATGCTTGATTGGTAGTAGGCTTTCGAGCCTATACAGCTTGGAGTAAGACAACATGCATAAAGAGGATGATGTGGTCAAAATACTCATTTGCCTAATAATTCTGCACTCCCTGTAGGTAGTTAGTTAATAATTGTAACTTTAATTTAGGTATAATTTAATTATGTTAAAGTTATGGGGGTGTTAGGTTTAGAGGTTAATATAGTTTAATTTAGGTTGTTGTAATGTGGGGGCCAGCGGTTTAGGGATTAATAGGTTTAGTTAGTGTTGGCGATGTGGGTGTAGGGCGGTTTAGGGGTTAATAGTTTTAGTTAGTGTCAGCGATGTTTGGGAACTGCGGTTTAGGGGTTAATAGGTTTAGTTAGTGTCTGCGTTGTTTGGGAACTGTGGTTTAGGGGTTAATAGGTTTAGTTCATGTTGACGATGTCGAGGAACTGCGGTTTAGGGGTTAATAGGTTTAGTTCATTTTGGCGATGTTTGGGAATGGCGGTTTAGGGGTTAATAGGTTTAGTTAGCGTTGGTGATGTCGGGCAACAGTGGTTTAGGGGTTAATAGCTTTATTTAGTGATTAATTTAGTATCAGCGATGTCGGGGAACTGCAGTTTTGATTAGAATAATGTAAAATTCCGAATATGAATAAAGAAAGAATCTGAAAATTCGTAAACTGCTTTATTCATTTTTCGGAATTTTTTTGAATTTTAGTTATGGTGCCGGAATTCGGATGCATTCGAATCTCCGAATCGACCAAAATTTGGTCTAAAACAAAATTCGTCTGAAAGGAAATGCACAAGTCTAGTGAAAGGTGTGTGTATTTGTGCATGTGTTAGAGTATGTGTGAGAGTGTGTGTATGCATGGGAAAGAGAGAGAGTGTGTGTTTCTGTGTGTGTGTGTGCAAGAGTTTTAGTGTGCCTGAAAGAACATGTGAGAGAGTGTGTGTATGCAATATGAAGGAATGTGTGTGAGTGTGTGTTTGTGTGTGTGTGATAGAGAGTCTGTATATTTGCACAAGTGCGTGAGTGGGAGAGTGTTGATACGCTATAGCATATCGGTTTGGATCGGGATGATTGCAGTCTGTCGCCTAAAAGGTGGGGAGTGTAGGTAGCAGCATCCACTGCTTATTAAATCTACCCCATGAGAGAATGTTTGTGTATTTGAGGGGATGTGTTTGTCTGAGAGTGTGTGTGTGTGTGTGTATGACATCCAGATTGTGTGTGTGGGTGATGTGTGAGAGTGTTTATGAGTATGTTATTGAGAGTGTATTTGTGTGTGCGTGCGAGAGCCTGAATGTCTATGGGGAAGATTTAATCTACCCCCATAGTTTATGGCTCAGCAAAAACAGAAATTAAGAAGCAGCAGTCGTAAGACCGCTGCTCCTTTACTTCTCCCCCACCTTTTAGGTGGCGGACTGCAATCATCCCGATCCGATCTGGATGATTGACTCCCCTTGCTAGTGACCACGAATGTGCAGGGGGCGGCATTGCACAAGCATTTCACTAGAAATGCTCTCGAAATGTTAAATGCCAACAGCATATGCTACAGCGAATCATGTCTGTCCAGCGTTTAATAAATTGACCCCTATGTGCGTGTTTCTGTATGTGTTTTATTACCTTTATATTTTCTAGTTTTACAACACTCAAGAATAAAATGTAAACACACATTTTAGTCACTCGGCCAAAATTTGCACAGGTAAAAAAAGTTTTGTGCACAGTGCTCAAAAAAATCAGAGGGAGCACTGATATTAATGTGTTGACTGAGTTCTCCTGCCCTTAAGAAAGCAGAAAAAAAATTGAATAAATAAAGTTCCCATGTGAAAATGTTTATAAAGTTTTGGAGCAAAATTAAAACCTAGGAGATATATTTAATATCAATATACTGTATATGAAAATAAAACTTTGCTGAGGCTGCATATGTTGCTATCACATAAACTAGAGAAAAAAGATATTCAATCCAGTGAATGCTGACATCCCATCTTCCCCTTGTCTCCCTGGAATTTGCATTTTATAGAAGCAGAAGGGAACACTGAAAATATATGCGCATTTTCTTTGCTCTAATTATACACTGTGAAAACTTTTCTTTCATGGTAACTCATTTAAATTCTGTTACTAACTTGCCTTGCCTTTAACCACATTTGTCTTAAATGTAAAAGGATAATAACAATAAAATATAACCTTTATTTAAGTATGTTATTCTACATTTCATTCTTCATACTTTATAATTACCATTTAAATATTCAGTTCTAAGAACAATTTTATTATATATTTATGTTTCTTTTACATCTTTGTTCTCAGTACTTAAACATTTAAGACCCCAATAAGAACTTTTGAATGAATTAAATCAGTTTCTACTGTGTAATCTGCAGTTGGTGATCTAGGGTATTCGCCCCGACCTTTGCTCATGTAAGCTATTTGTTAAGAGTATTTGAGAATTTACTGTGAAAAAATATCTTATCTTTGTGGTTATTCCACAGTAATTTGCTGAAAAATAAAATTACTTTTAAGTAGTACTTATAAGCAGTGACAGCTGGTGAATTTTAAAGTTTGTGGGGCAGTTGTTCCTAACCTCCACCAATTTCCCAGTCCACAAACTCTTCCCATTTCTTTGTCCAACATTTACACCTTAGATATGGCTCTAGCCTTTAATTGAACTAATAGAAAACACAATTAATATGGAGAAAAATGCAGGCTATATTGAGATTAGTCTGAAAGAACTACATTTTGCAATTATATCTATTTTATTACACACACACACAATATTGCTTCATAGATAATATAGCTAAACAATTTAAAACACAACTTAAACCTTAACCAAACAATGGAATAAAAAAATATATATGCACACACAGATAATTACAACCACACATCATTTGCCTCTAAGGTAGTCAATCTTCAATTAACTATATACTTTCATTGGTAGCTATTTATGTACTTCCCTAGTGACTACATATGTGAACATAGCCAATGGAGTTCCTGATCCTGAATAGGGTACACAGAAAAATACATTACTCTTGTTGATCAGTTACTAATAAAGTGCAGTGATATAAAATAGTTATTCTATACCAAGAATAAGCAACCTGGACAATAATGGTTGTTAACTGACCTACTTCTTTATCCCCAGGAAACTAGAAAACTAAACTATGGGATGTGGGAAGTTGCTATAATAAGTAAAAGGAAGCTGTGGTAGTTTAAAGTATGCATGCTTTGTGTAAAAAACAATACAGATATCATGACCACTGTGCTTTTATTTCTGCTAATAAAACAAGTTAGTGAGAAGCCTGTAAAATCAGGGTAGTAGAGGGATGTACATATATTATAAAACAACACTATCCATCAAGTTGGTGGACAGTTGGGAGATGTGGCATGTACACAGCAGAACATAAACAAGTATCACATATACAGAGATCAGATTTTTTTTTTTTTTACAAAACATCAGAACAACTTCCTGACACATACATGTACAATTAAATAGATATACAACAGAACAAGGTCACACATGCATGCATACATACATGTACAATACATATATACACATCAGCACAGAAGCTCACTCACACATACCTATACAATTAAAAAAAATACACAGCAGAGAAGCTCACTCACACATACATATACAATTAAATACATACACAGCAGAGAAGCTCACTCACACATACACACATACCTATACAAATTAATGCATACACATCAGCACAGCAGCTCACTTACACTTACACACATACATATACAATCAAATACATATACATCAGCAAAGAAACTCACTCACACATACACACATACATATACAATTAAATACATACACAGCAGAGAAGCTCACTCACACATACACATATACATATACAATTAAATGCATACACATCAGCACAGCAGCTCACTCACCAGGGCCGCCATCAAGGGGTGACAAGGGGGACTACTGTCAGGGGCCCGGTGAGCCTGAGGGGCTTGCTTAGGACCTGTTGCACGCTGTAAGTGTAAGAAGGTGAGTAGATGCGCTACACTGACTGACTGGCTATCAGTGCCTTCAAACTTGCCATTTCAAACTATTGTGAATGCGAATTGCAAGAAAATGGACATGGGGGGTGATTTGGCCTGTGTCTGACTGCTGATGATGTCATAATACATGCCCACCTAGTCTCCACTGTCCTGCAGACTCTGTCATAAAAACTGGATTCTCAGAACATTCCCTAAGGCAGTCTGACAGAACGGGGCAGGTGGCAGCTGAATTTGGATTGGTGAGGGGGCAGGGAGGTAGGTAGGACAAAGAGTGCGCGGGAACTGGAAATGACTGGCCCTATAATTGAGGGGCATGCAGGATGAAAAATTAACGGTCACACCAAACTGGAGGAAGGGATTTGCTGCTTCTCTGCTGCCATTGAGAGGGCAAAGTTAGGCCAAGGCCAATAGCCTGGAGTTACTTTTGGAGAAAGATTATTGAACAATAGTTAAGAATCTCTTTGCTAAGGGACAGGGTACTCAAGTGTTTTTTTTGTTGTTGAGTGTAGTATTTTGATATTACTCTTTTACTTGTTGTATAATCCCATTACAATGCTACTAATAGGAAAAAGAGGTTAGGAGGTAGTCAGGACAGCAGTCATTTAATGCAGTAGCATAGAGATGGATGTCATAAATACTATTTCAGGCTATTCCTCTTTTATTTTTGATGTTATTGTATATATTTCTTCTATAGAAAATTTTACAGAGGAGTAATTATTTTACTATTCCTAGGTGAGTTGTTATCCAAACTGTTTTTATCTTATGCAACTAGTCATTAATACGTGTTAACTCCTGCTATTTGCTGTATTCTTTAGCATGTATTAACATATATTTCCCATCCTGGTCTTAATATAATGTTCTATACATTATATATGGGGGTTTTCTTTTCTTTTTTTATTTTTTCTGTGCAATTGGTTATCCCTTTAAGATGATTTAAGCTAAGTACCTATTCTAATTCCAGAAGGTGGTGTTCTAGTTAAAGCTCCTTTACCTATTACCAAATTATTTGCACTTGGCTTTTAAGCATTTAGGATTTGATATATATGTTTGTAATAGGGCGTGCACACATTTGTTTATTAATAGGAAGCCAAATCTCTCTCTCTTTCTCTCCGTCTCTCACTTTCTTCTCTTTCTTTCTTTCTTTCTTTCTTTCTTTCTTTCTTTCTTTCTTTCTCTCTCTTTTTTCTTTCTTTTTTCTCTCTCTCTTTTTCTCTTGTTCTCTCTCTTTCTCTCTTTCTCTATTTCTTGCTCTCTCTCTCTTTCTCTCTCTCTTTCTCTCTCTCTTTCTCTCTCTTTTTCTCTCGCTTTCTCTCTCTTTTTCTCTCGCTTTCTCTCTATCTCGCTCTCTCTCTTTCTCGCTCTCTTTTTTTCTCTTTCTTCTCTTTCTTTCTCTTTTCTCTTTCTTTTTTTTTTTTTTTTAAATATTTTTATTGAGGAAGAAGAAAAACAAAAATGAAAGCACTACATTGTTGCTGCATAAACAGCCAGTATGAAACAGTAATAAAAATACAAATGGTCATTAGAGTTACAGCAGTGTAAGATGTTCAAATTACAGTAGTGCACATATACCAAGATATAGCTAAATCAGCCTCAGTTTTTGACAAATAATTTTAACCATCCATAAAGCTAAAGAAAACATACAAGATATAATATACAGTGTAGGATGTAATGAGTTCTGTATAATATAGTAGAATAAAATATAAACTCCCCTAGCTGGAGTGGGATCTATAGTATAGCCATCAAACTGGCAAGTGGAGGCACGTACAGGCTTTGCTCAATTCTCTGTGGTCTTAAAGGAGGCCCCGAAAAATGAGTGAAAAATGAAGACTTAGATGGTAGAGACTGACGATCAGACCTGCTTATCCGAGTAGCGAGGATGGAAACTAGAATATGGCCTTATGTAAGAGAGAGTAGGTGCTAGGGGAGTAGTAAAAGTTGCGGTATAGGCAAGAAAGACCGCATATTTAGTTCTCCTATTGCTAGGAGACTCATTGCTTGGGGGGGGGAGGTTGTAAATTAGTTGCAGTAATTTGTAGGGATAAGAAAAAGCTTGAACTAACTTTGTAACTAGGGTAACTAGGGTATAGTAAGACTTACTTGGGATTGAATTTATCAAAGTGGCATACACTTGAAGAGGAAGAGATATAGAGCTAGTGTTGTAGGGCTGAGGGAAAACAACTCCCATTCAAACAAAAGACCCTGGTGGATTTGTTGTGCTATATCTGTGTGCAGTTGAATAAAATCACAATATGTATAAACTCGGGAAATAATATAGGGCTATAGTTTCCTTACAACAGGGTAGTATTGCCGCAATATGAAAAAACTTTGGTATTCATCTCAACCAAATTTTTATTGTCTATTTTAAAACAAGAGATACTGGTGGATCCGTTATGTAATGTCTGCATGCAGATTGATAAAATCAAAATATGTGAAGCTTCAAGATGCAATCTAGGGCTAGAGCTCCCTCAAAACATGGTAGTGTAGTTTCAGTGTAAATTTATGAGACCTGTTGTCAGGGCACGGGCCCTATACCCCGCAACAGGAGCCTGTTCTAAACAGTAAAAGAGTGTTAGCACGAGGGGTAGCAGTTAGATCACCTAGCCGAAAAGCCACTCTCTGATCCAGCCATAACTCCTATAGTTGTGTTTATAGCGATAGATTAGGAGTTAAGACTCCTAAGTATACATAAATAAAATAAAGTATAGGAGAACATAATATAGATCTATACGCTCTGGGATATAGCTAACTTCATAACCAAAGCAAGAAATTCTGCGTGAGACTAGCACTCCAAAGCCCCTACATAGTACCTTAATAATGCGTTAGGCAAAGGGTAGCATTAATATAGTAAAGGTGTGTATAGGTTGGTCTAATTAGAACTAACAGCATAGGTGGTGTGAAAGTATGTTCGGCAAACATTCAGTGGAGAGAGCCTACACAGGAATAATGTAACTGTAATGGAGACTATGTTAGGGTTGCCACCCGTCCCTTAAAATACAGAACACTTATAAGTTACACATGCTGCAGGGTGTGCAGGGAGGAATATGAATAGTGCTGTCCAGACACACAATACCTGTTCCTCCCTGCATACCCTGCAGCATGTGTAACTCATAAGTGTTCAGGAAAACATGGCTGAGGTGGCAACCCTAGACTATGTAGATCTCAATAGTTAATCATCCATCTGTGTGATGTTCCATACAAACACAATAAATGGCCCAATTACGTAGAGGAGTAGTACATTGATATAGGTATGCAGGCTATAGGAAGCATGTATTTGAATAAGACCTCTGCAGTGCAACACCCACTCAACCATGGAAGGCTGCATTTATTTATTTATTTACATGATAGAGGGCCCTGCAGTTTGTAATAGCCCATGGTCACAATCTAGTTATTAGTTATGTCCAACAAATAATAAAATCTGAGGACTCTCCCACGACTTGTTAACACAAGAATCTGGATTCGTTTAATACAAGTAGCCTTAGTAAAAATTGCATATAGAGGCACACCCCCGGCCGCTGGAAGTGCACCCCTAATCATGAAATACAGGAATACATCTAGTGAATATATGCTTCAATCTATATAACCCTATTCTCTGGGAGTATATTAAACTATATGTTTGCTAAAAGGGCAGCAGCAACTTTTTTCACAGGTAAGAAAACTGTATGTATATTTGTATATGTAAATCTAGAGATCATGAACTCTGTTATATCCCAACTAAAGCATCAATGAAAGCATTAGGAGTTGGTTGCAATACAAATATAAGAAATGGTAGTGGGGTATGTGTCTGCAACGAAAAACTTAACCTAAGTGTGTTAGATCAGGTCAATGACCGTCATTAGTACCTAGGTCGATAATAAATGCAGAAAACACTCACCTGAAAACACTCACCTGTAATTGAATATATACATAAGTAATACACATAGTAAAACATTCAGCTAAGGCATAATGATAATACGTAGTGTCCAATACCTAACATGAGCCAGCTGTAGAGACCAGTGAACTATAACTATAAAGTCTTCTAAGAAAAACTGTAATAAGAGAGTTCAATGAAGCAGCGGCACAAGATGTCTCTGGTTATTCGGCATCATCCAACGCCCACTCGCCAGGTTTGATAGCGTCCCATATTTTGCTTAAAGTTGAAAAGAAATGAGCTAATCAGCCAATGCGGGGCTCCAGACCTATGAAAGTCCTGTGACACAGGAACGATCCTTGCTACAGGATCTTGGTTTAGCATTCTCAAGTATGTAGGGACCTTTCCCGGTCGCAGCGTGGTAATGTGTGAAGGTACATCTCGATCATGATCTCCGTGATGAACCCCCTCACATGGAGGCCTTTTTGATTGACAGGGTGGCGATAGCCGCGGTCTCTGAGGGGATAGATCTGCTGCGAGTTGAGGATATCTCTTGTTCGTCAATCTTTGAGTATTTAGTAATTCTATGTCAGCAGCCATACTTGCTTGCATTCTCAGATCAGGCATAGGAACCTGCACAGGGGAGCACTCTTCCCCCTGCTTCTCGGCTTTCTTGTCTGAATTGGTAGTACAGTATACTGCGTCAGAGGATTTAGACGCCATTAGGTGTGATTGTTCAAATGCTGCTCGATATTCCTCTAGGAGGTTACCAATAAATAAATGATAATAAAAGTCGCAATATCCATGGTAAGGTTCACCTGCAGAGAACTTCACTAATAGTAATAGAGAAACAGATAGCGAATTCCACTCTTTATTCAGGCTCTCCCACAGAAGTGAACATGGCCGCTCCCGGTATCGTTGACCAGCAGAATAGATAGGGAAGCATTATAAGAATCTGCAAGGAGCGTCCTGCCTCTTAAATTTTCAGCATGTAGGTCTCTTTAGCCTCCAGGGTCACATTAACAGAAAGTTAGAGAGATCTGAGAGGTTGCAGAATTTGACTTTTATGTAAAAAGTGGCTGGAGCTATTGCGATGTGCAACCTCTCAGTCTCAAAGTTGGCTCCTCCCCCTTTCTTTCTCTTTCTTGAAACAGACATTAAACATAAAACATTTGGAGATAACTATACTGAGTGAGCAATTCTCAGTGTTAAAAGTGCTGGTTATGTGATATTTAGCAAAGCAAATACATTCACCGTATTGGTCAAAGACTGTATCATTATTTAAACTTAAAGGGATAGCAACCCCCCAAAAATCATGATTTGAATAAAACAACTTTTCAATTTACTTCTATTATCAAATTTGCTTCATTATCTTGTTATGTGCAATTAGTTAGCCAATCACGAAAGACAAATGTGTGCAGCTAACTCCCACTAGTGTAGGATATGTGCATATTCTTTTTCAACAAGAGGTACCAAGTGAACCAAACACATTTAAAAATAGAAGTGAATTTAAAGGGATACTGAACCCCCATTTTTTATTTCATGATTCAGATAGAGCATGCAATTTTAGGCAACTTTTTAATTTACTCCTACTATCAATTTTTCTTCGTTCTCTTGGAATCTTTATATAAAAAAGCAGGAATGTAAGCTTACGAGCCGGCCCATCTTTGGTTGAGCACCTAGGTTGTACTTGCTGATTGGTGGCTAAATGGTATTCACCAATCAGCAAGCGCTATCCAGGGTCTGAACAAAAAACTGTCCGGCTTGTAAGCTTACATTCCTGCTTTTTCAAATAAAGATAGCAAGAAAACTAAGAAAAACTGATAATAGGAGTAAGTGAGAAAGTTGCTTAAAATTGCATGCTCTATCTGAATCATGAAAGAAAAAATTTGGGTTCAGTATCCTTTTAAGTGTCTTAAAATTACATATTCTTGCAAATGTAATTTTAATTTTCCTATCACTTTAAGAGATCTGGTTGCTGGTATAAGTTGATGGCACTAGGCATTCTATTGGTAAAAATGTACAAATTACAGCTGTTTTTCAGTGGTTTTTCTTTTATTTAGTGCACATAGTAGGAGATTAGTGGATGTGGACAGGGTACTTTTGGCTTTTGGGAATGTGTATCATGTAATCTGACATAATTTGTTTCCCCCTTGCTTTCCCAGTTAGTAAAGGCAGCATGGAAATGCCAGGTAAGTGTAGGGTCCTCCTCAAAAAGTCTACCTTGACGTGGTGGCAGACTTGATATTTTCTGAGCAAAATATAAGTAAATATGGAGGGAGTTGGGGGGCTAACCACTCGCCAAAATTTCTAGTGGCGGGCGTGTCACTCACACATACACACATACATATACAATTAAATACATATACATCAGAACAGGAGCTCACTTACACATACATACACAATTACATACATACATATCAGCACAGAAGCTCACACATATACAGATACATTGACAATTAAATACACAGAAGGGAAGCTCATTCATACATATACAAAAAAAAAAATATGCATTAGCAAAGAAGCTCACTCACACATACATATACATAAATAAATATATATATGTATTAGCACAGAATATATATATGTATTAGCACAGAAGCTGACTCATACATACATACACACATACATACATACATATACAATTAAATACATGTATATCAGAACAACTTGATACATACATGTACAAATAAACAGCACACGGTCACACATACATACATATCTACATGTACAATACATTCATACATATCAGCACAGAAGCTCACTCATACATACATACATATACAATTAAATACGTACACATCAGCAGAAAAGCTCACTCACACATACACACATGCATATACAATTAAATACATATACATCAGCACAAAAGCTCACTCACACATACAAATTTAATTAAATACATATGCATTAGCACAGAAGCTCACCCACATATACACTTATACATATACAATTAAATACATATACATTATCACAGGATCTCACATTTATACTGATACATTAACAATTAAATAAATACACAGCAGAAAAGCTCACTCACACATGCAAATATGTATATACAATTAAATACATATGCATTAGTACAGAAAGTCACTCACATATACACACATACATATACAATTAAATACATATACATCAGAACAACTTGACACATACAGGTACAATTAAGAATTAAATAAATATACAACAGCACAAGGTGACACATTCATACATATCTACATGTACAATACAGAAGCTCATTCACACATCCACACATACACATACATATGCAATTAAATACATACACAGCAGAGAAGCTCACTCACACATACACACATACCTATACAATTTAATGCATACACATCAGCACAGAAGCTTACTCACACATGCAAATTCAACTAAAAACATATGCATTAGCACAGAAGCTTACTCACGCATACACACATGCATATCACCACCTAAAGATTAACATGTCCAAGACTGAGCTCCTTCTAATCCCCCCTCAAGGTTCTACGCCGACTTCTGACTTTTCTATCCTTGTCGCCATGTCCTCATCGCCTCGGAGTTACACTTGACTCAAATCTATCCTTCGTCCCCCACATCCAATCCCTTTCTTCATCCTGCCGCAACCACTTGCGCAATATTTCCAAGATTCACCCTTTTCTGAGCACTAACACCACAAAGCAAATAATCCACTCCCTTGTTATTTCCTGACTTGACTACTGCAATAACCTACTTACTGGTCTTCCTTTTTCCTGCCTCTCCCCTCTTCAATCCATCCTAAATGCCTCTGCCAGGCTAATCCACCTTTCCCGTCGCTCTGTATCTGCTGCACCTCTCTGCGTTTCCCTTCATTGGCTCCCCATTCACAGCAGAATGAAATTCAAAATTCTCACCCTTACATACAAAGCTCTCACCAACGCACTCCCCATTACCTATCCTCTCTACTCAACAAGTTTACTCCAGCCCACCCACTAAGATCCAATAATGACCTGCTCCTTGCATCTTTGACTATCACCTCTTCCAATGCTAGACTGCAGGACTTCTGTCGTGCAGCACCTACCCCCTGGAACACTCTACCTTGTCCTGTCAGGCTTTCCTCTAATCTTTCTTTGTTTAAATGCTCCCTGAATACTTTTATGTTCAGAGAATCCTACCACCCAACTCAGTATTAAATTAATTTCACTTACCTAACATTTCCCTCATCTAACTCTGCATTAACATCTTTCTCAATCTTGCAGTCCTCACCTCCTGTTTCTTAACCTCCTACCCTTCTAGATTGTAAGTTCCCACGGGAATAGTGCCCTTAATTCCTCCTGTATGTGTTTGGTTGGCGCTTTATAAATAAAGTATAATAATAATAATAAAATAATAATATACAAATAAATACATATACATCAGCACAGAAACTCATACATACACACAGCACACATAAATATACAATTAAATACATATGCGTTAGCACAGAAGCTCACTCACATATTAATGGTATGCTTGAAACTGAAGTATTGTGGATCACAACTGCAGAAACTTGCAGGCCGATTTAACAAAGTCTGGCGGACATGATACGCTGCAGCGTATCATGTCCGCCAGACATCACTGAATGCGCACAGCATACGCTGTGGGCATTCAGCATTGCACAAGCAGTTCTAGTGAACTGCTTGTGCAATGCCGCCCCCTGCAGATTTGTGGCCAATCGGCTGCTAGCAGGGGGTGTCAATCAACCCTATCGTATGAGATTGGGTTAATTGCTGTATGCCACTCCAATGCGGCGGATCCAGTTAAGGAGCAGCAATCTTACGACCGCTGCTTCATAACTCCTGTTTCTGGTGAGCCTAAAGGCTTGTGCGGAAACAGGGGGAGTTGGCCCTGTTCGGGGCATAGTAAATCGGCCCCAAAGAGTCAATATTTAGAGTATATCATCTTTTCCAATATATAGTTACTGTACATAGATTAGGTGAGACAGATAAATAATAAGTAGGATCAGGAGAAGATGTTTACTACTTAAGTAGTTTACAAAGTGTGCAGAATAAGTAATGATATTCCTAAGTATGGTATTTGACATGAACAAAAGTTGGTAATATCTGAGCAGTATAGACTGTAATAAGTAAGTGCTGAAAAGTCTAAGAACAGGAGAGTCCCTTAATCAGACAGTGGCTGTATTGAGGCAGACAGGAGAAGCAGGCTAGCAAATCTCAGTACTGGCCGAAGGTGGTGCAGTGACGTGAGAAGGATGGGAGGAGTCTGTGTCCGTTCATTAACAGAGACCGCAACTTGGAAGAGAGCTAGTAAGCAGATCTTGCAAGGATTATGTGCCAAATTCAGGTATCAGTGGTTAGGTTACGGCAATCAAAGGAAGTAAAGCCTTTATACTGTTGTTCAAGCAACATTCAGTAGGACGCTGCTGAAGAATGTTCAGTTACTTGTTGTATCACAAGGAGGAGTGAATCAATTGGGATTAGGTTAACGCTATAATGTAGACTGAAGGATATCCAGTAATTTGAAGCAAAACACAGCAGCTTGATACAAGTAGGGAATTTTCTTCTCAGATGGTATCAGGTAGAGAAATCCTAGAGCTTGTAATTAGAGCAGGTTCTGCGAACTGCAGACGCAGACAAATTACTAAGCACCTGTGTGTAGGTGTTTGGGAAGTTTATGCCAGACACTTAAAGGGATAGTGAGAAGCTGGTAAAAAGGGTAATACATGATACATATACACACATACATATACAATTAAATACATATACATTAGCACAGAATCTCACAGATATACAGATACATTAACAATTAAATACATACACAGCAGACAAGCTCACTCACACATACACACATACTGTACATATTCAATTAAATACATATGCATTAGCACAGAAGCTTACTCACGCATACACACATAAATATACTATTAAATACATATACATCAGCACTAGGGATAGGCGAATGTGTAAATTTTCGAATTTCGAATGTAGAACGAATGTTATTACCGAAATTTGAATTCTAAATCCGAATGTCGATAAGAACGAATATTCTTAAAAATTCGAAAATCGAATGTTATTTACAGTTTTTGAATGTCACTTTTGAATTCAAATGTTTATAATTATATTGAATGTCCACATTCGAAATTTCGAATTTAACATTCTATTTAACAAATACTATTCAGAAGTTCAATAGTTCATGTGGTAGGGCGGGAATCTAGTAAATTGATACATAATAGATACAAATATATAATTTCGAATGTTTCCATATAGAATATTGCATAATTCGATTATTACATTTAAAGAAAGCATTAGAAATACTATAACAAACATATAAATTCGAATTTTTTGAATTCGAATATAAATTCGAATTTCCGAATTCGAATATTGCATAATTCGAATATTACATTTAAAGAAAAAGCATTAGAAATACTATTACAATCTAAATTCGAATTTTTCGAATTCGAATATTGCATAATTCGAATATTACATTTAAAGAAAAAGCATTAGAAATACTATTACAGGGGGGCGGAGCCGGAAGCTGCCATGAGAGCAGCGTAAAACCGGAGCTCCGTACAAGCAGCCCAGTAAAGTTCTAAATTCTGGCAAATCCAATAGATATTCAGGCAACAAAGCATGGGATATATCGAATGAAACCCTCGTGATCATAACAAGGTATCTTGCCCTGCGAGGCGGCGAAAAAATCTGGGAGAACTTGGCTGTTTTCACCGAGCTCATTATCTGGTATACGCAGACCTCCAGACCGGAAGTGAAGCCCGACCGCCGTTAGATGACATTGAATAGCAGGGTAACACGGCCCGCAATAGAGATCCACTTCCCACAGTACTTCCATATCCCATGGTCCAGCTACGACAGGAGATCGGCCAGACACTAAGTAAACTGTGTCCACGCTCCCGGGTAAGCAAGTAAGCCACGTGGTTGTCACGACCCTCACAGCACCAACACTTTTTTGACCCCGGGGGACATATAAACACCACGCTAAACAGTAGCGGGCACACTATCTTCACCCAGTAAACTGGGCAAGCCAGTTGTCAGCAGAATTTAGGAGTGAGAGACCCGCAACAGCATTACAGATGCCCTGTTAAAGTAACTGCGTCACAACTGCCCCGTAACTTCAACAGCTCCTTTAATAATAATACAGAGATTGGAAAAGGTGGAGGCAGTTTTCTATAACACAGGTCTAGAGAAAGATCTTGCAATTGAAGTGCTTCCCTGCCTGGATAGATACCTCTTTTTAAACTGAGGGACACATCATTATCACTCAGCATATAAGTGTGTGTAAAAGTATATCTGTACTGCAGACTCTCAGATATCACCTCTGACTGCCTCTGCTGTTTTATTGGTTCTATGGGATATTATCACTGATTCACTTCACCTGCAATTGGAAATTTATAAAGTACTGAGTATTTGAACACTAGATATCACTGACGATATCAACTTGCACTGGACATTTTGCAACCTTCAGAGCATTGGCTACCTCAAACATGGCCTCCAGGCGCTCTGTAAAACCTGACAAGGCCACGAAATCTACTGCTATTAAAACACTGACTATGTCCTCTTTCTTGCATGCCACAGACCCTGCAAACAATGTGCGCCTATCTACCAACACGGGGAAAAAATCTCCTATTTCAGGCTCCCAACAAGATGATATTGTCAACCCTCAAACTGCTGAGCCCCCACTTTCTGTATCAATGCTGCAAGACCTACCATCTAAAAAAGACATAGCGGAAATAGTACGCACATGCATTAGAGAAGAACTAGCCACAATGGCACAAGACATTCATACTCTTGGTTTTCAGGTAGAATCTCTGGAAAACAATCATGACCAATTAAAAGAGGAAGTACATGTCCTGACAGAACAAGTCACATCGCAGCATGATATTATACACAGTTTGCAGGAAAAGTTAGAGGATTTGGAGAATCGCAGTAGGCGAAAGAATTTAAGAATCAGAGGGGTGCCTGAGGATGTGCTACCTCGAGACTTTCCAGTATATTTACAAGCATTGTTCCAGCACATCAAAGAATCCTCGCATACAACAGATATACAGTGAGTGAGAGCACACCGGTCCCTTCGCCCCAAGCCTCCAGCCACGGCCCCACCAAGGGATATAGTTATTAGGTTTAAAAATTTCTTGGAGAAGGAAATTCTGTTGAACCAATCTCGAAAGAACCAACCAATTAGATTCAGAGACACAGTAGTCCAGTTTTATCAAGACTTATCCTATGAAACCTTACAGAAGAGGAAAGAATTTGCGCCTCTCACGACATACCTGAGGAACAAAAAGATCCCGTACAGGTGGGGTTTCCCAGCACAAATTTGGGTCCTAAGTAATAATAACAGACTTATCTGCAAATCACCAGAAGACATTTTTGCTTTCTTTCTATCCTTGGGACTGGATCCTATAGAAACAGAACCAGCAGCGGACATGACTTTACCCACTACCAAGAGACAGCTTGGAAAAACTCCAGCTTGGCGTTTGGTGTCTGCCAAGAAAGGAAAGATTGCGGCTGATATGCCACAAAGGAACATTCCCCCCAGTCCAAGCAACTCTAGCACATCCCCTTGACCTAGACTCAAAACCTATATGGGAGTTCAAGAAGTGTTTAAGATCTAAGTGAAAATCTGAATTTTCATGTTGTATGTTTGCCAGTTGTATGAGTCTTTATAAAGTGTGACTGAATAGTCCATACTGTTACTGCCAGAAAGATAATTTCCAGTTAGTTATGACAAAAGGGCTTGCGATTACAAGTTGTTGAAGAATCCCCCTAATAGTACTCTCAATATGCCCTATATTAGGAAGAGAGTTTTGACTTTTGTTCAAGTTATAGTTTCTTACTATGTTTGTTTGTTTATGTTGATTGCATTTACTGTTTACAATGCCTATATCACTATT
Organism: Bombina bombina; assembly: GCF_027579735.1. Taxonomy (NCBI): domain Eukaryota; kingdom Metazoa; phylum Chordata; class Amphibia; order Anura; family Bombinatoridae; genus Bombina; species Bombina bombina. Next base: position 763,898,360 of record NC_069501.1, read on the forward strand.
GATCTATTTTCCAGAATCGTTGCTTCTCTACTGTTGCAGTGCATAGACTGCATGTAGTCTATGCAGTCTATGCAGTGCATAGACTGCATGTAGGTCTCCTTAGCCTCCAGGGTCACATTAACAGAAAGTTAGAGAGATCTGAGAGGTTGCAGAATTTGACTTTTATGTAAAAAGTGGCTGGAGCTATTGCGATGTGCAACCTCTCAGTCTCAAAGTTGGCTCCTCCCCCTTTCTTTCTCTTTCTTGAAACAGACTTTAAACATAAAACATTTGGAGATAACTATACTGAGTGAGCAATTCTCAGTGTTAAAAGTGCTGGTTATGTGATATTTAGCAAAGCAAATACATTCACCGTATTGGTCAAAGACTGTATCATTATTTAAACTTAAAGGGATAGCAACCCCCCAAAAATCATGATTTGAATAAAACAACTTTTCAATTTACTTCTATTATCAAATTTGCTTCATTATCTTGTTATGTGCAATTAGTTAGCCAATCACGAAAGACAAATGTGTGCAGCTAACTCCCACTAGTGTAGGATATGTGCATATTCTTTTTCAACAAGAGGTACCAAGTGAACCAAACACATTTAAAAATAGAAGTGAATTTAAAGGGATACTGAACCCCCATTTTTTATTTCATGATTCAGATAGAGCATGCAATTTTAGGCAACTTTTTAATTTACTCCTACTATCAATTTTTCTTCGTTCTCTTGGAATACCAGGTACCGTGCCAAATTCCAGGCAGCTCAGTCCTTTATATAAATTAAGATGTCGCAGTCTGTAGGTAAGAACACACGTTCACTCACATTATTGACACAGAACGCCAAAGGTCTAAACTCACCCCACAAACGCTCTAAAGCACTATCTGATTTGTCCAGAAGAGGAGTGGATATCCTTTTCCTACAGGAAACACACTTTCAACATCACAAGGAACCCAAATATTTTGGGAAAACATTCACAACACATTACCACACTTCTGGACCAAATAAAAAAGCGGGAGTTAGTATTCTATTTAGAAAGGATCTCCCATTCACTATATCTAACGTTAGTAGAGATAGAGATGGCAGGTTCCTGGGATTAGCAGGCCTCCTATATGGTAGACCAGTAACTCTAGTAAATATCTATGCCCCAAACCTATAACAAGCTCAGAACATATTTCGGAAAATTTTAGATCTAGCAGTTGGCCCCATATATTTAGCTGGTGATTTTAATGTCCCCCTGCAACCGCAAAAATATAGCTCTAACCCTAAAATTTTGGTATCAAAAAAAGTTTTCACGACCTTGTGGAAAAATCTCAGAGACCTTAATTTATACGACGTCTGGCGTTTCATACATTCAGACAAAAGGGATTACACTTTCTTTTCGAATCCTAATAGGTCTTACAGCAGATTAGATTACGTATTCACCAATCAGAAAGGTTTAGCCAACATACGCCGCTGTGAAATCTCACCTACATCATGGTCCGACCACTCAGCGGTACTCCTACATTTTGTATGGCCAGAAACACAATTAGAACCCTTTCACTGGAAATTAGACGAAACCTTACTAAACAACTCAAATTCTCTAAATAAACTGTCATCTCTCATTACAGACTATTTTACCCACAACATTAACTCAGTCACAGATAACTATGTTGTATGGGAAGCCCATAAGTGTGTGGTTAGGGGAGAGCTGATAAAACTAAAAGCCATTCAACAAAGACAAACCCGCCAACAGTACTTAGATCTCACAAACTCATTTACAAATCTAGATCATGCTTTAAAGTGCAACCCCAATGACCCAACACTAATTCGAGAATACCAAACGGCCCGCAAAGCGTTAGATAATTTCTTAGAAATAGAGTATCAAACTCTACATAAAAAGACTAATAGTAAATTCTATTATGAGAACAATAGGGCAGGCAAATTATTAGCACGCGCACTGAAAAAGAAAAGATTTAAATCATATATCTATGAGATCCAGAAGCCAAAATGTAAAACACCCCTGTACACTACCAAAGAAATTCTTCAGGTCTTTCACGATTACTATAAAGAGCTCTATAACATCTCTAAAAAACCCCCAACTATGGAGCATCTCCTTAACCTTAATGATTATGTAGACCATTGTCAGGTCCCTAAAATCACCTCAGAACAACTACAAACACTAAAAAGGCCCATAACCGCACAGGAACTCCTTTATGCAATAACCAACTTACCTAATGGCAAGATCCCGGGCCCTGATGGCCTATCGGCCAAATACTATAAAGCATTCTCCTCACTTTTAATCCCATATCTTGTCCAACTCTTTAATGAAGTGACTGAAGAGAACCCATTCCCGCCTTCAATGCTTGAAGCCCAAGTAACGGTACTCCCAAAACCTGGTAAGCCTCCAAACACACCAGCCAATTTTCGACCAATTTCCCTACTTAATGTAGATATTAAAATATATTGCAAGATCTTTGCGACCCGTATTAATTTGATTCTCCCAACCCTGATACATACAAATCAAGCAGTATTTACACCCACTCGTGAATCTAGAGACAATACCACTAAAATCCTGACACTTATGGAATACGCCCACAAATACCAGACCCCCTCCGCGTTCATTTCTATGGACGCGGAGAAAGCCTTTGACAGGCTCGATTGGGCATTTTTGAAACAAGCCTTATATAAATTTGGATTCGACCGGGAACTAATCATGAAAATATTTGCGCTTTATAACGCACCTCAAGCGAAAGTTAAATTGAACGACTCCTTCTCACACCCTTTTCAAATTAATAATGGCACCAGGCAAGGCTGCCCCCTATCTCCATTACTCTTTGTCTTATCAATAGAAATACTTGCTTCTTATGTCAGGAATAACAACACTATCGCAGGAATCCAAATAGGCCCAATAGAATACAAAATCACGCTATATGCTGACGACGTGTTCCTTACCCTTACGAACCTAGACTCCACCATCCCAGCCCTGATGGATACACTACAGGCGTACGGGAAATACTCCAACTTCAGTATAAATATTTCTAAATCGGAATTACTACATATAAATCTCACACCAAATACCTTAGCTAATCTCCAACAACAATTTCAATTTAAGGCACAGAGCAAAGCAATTAAATATCTAGGAGTATACTTAACCCCACAAATACAAGATGTCATAACTTTAAACTACGATAGCCTTCTTTTAAATATGAATTCACTACTGAGAAGTTGGAATAATAAATTCCTATCCTGGTTAGGAAGACTACACGCACTAAAAATGATCATATTACCCAAAATACTGTACTTATTACAGACCCTATCTATACCCCTTCCTGACTCGCTTATACATAAATTACAAAAAGTATTAAATAATTTCATCTGGGCAAATAAACGCCCGCGCATAGCCACTGCTACACTATATAGGCCAAGAGAACTAGGAGGCATAGGCGCACCTAACATATACCTTTATTGGACAGCTACTTTCCTGTCTAGAGTGGTAGACTGGTGTAAACATGCTATGACTAAAGAGTGGGTTCAGTTAGACAACCATTTGACCAATAATAACAATATATGTGGGAACTGTTGGATTCCCCCTAACCAGAGATCGCTACAAGACACCACATCAGTCTCAATCCGAGAAACCAATAAATTATGGGACAAAGTCATACGTCACCATAAGAATATTTCTACATTACACTCCCCTCTAACTCCAATTGCAGGCAATACAGCCTCTCCATTAACTATTAACATGCGTGAATCACAAATGGTAACCATTCTAGACACTTTTCCTGTTTATACTTTATATAAGGATAGAAGGGTCCAATCACAATTAGACCTTACAACTAAGTTGGGGCCTAAACTTCAAAATTGGTTTGTATATTCACAATTAGCACATTTCTTATCGCAACACCCGCATAGAATGCATTATACTCGTTCCCTGACCCCTTTTGAAAATTTGTGTATAACCCCATTGCCAAACAAAGGGATACTCTCTATTGTACATAAACAGCTCCAATTATCCCACTATAAAACCCTCCCATCTTATGTTAACAAATGGGAAAAAGAACTTAATAGCTCAATCCCAGAACAAACATGGTATGATATATTTAAACATATGAGTAAATCCTCCTTGTCCATCTCCATGTTAGAAATGAACCTCAAACTGCTGTGCCGGTGGTACTATACCCCTGTACGCTTACATCAATTATTCCCTAACACCCCTGTGAACTGTTGGAGGGGTTGTCAAGACGTAGGAACTACACTCCATATCTGGTGGCAATGCCCAAAGGCCACATGCTATTGGGGAACCATCCGGAAAGAGATAGAGCAGGTGATGAATATTCCTATCCCTCTTGAGGTACAGGTCTTGCTATTTAACCACTTCCCCAAGATTAAGTGTAAGTTAAGACTGGCATTATTGACAATAATGGTTAATACAGCTAAAAGATTAATACCATTACACTGGAAAAGTATGGACCTCCCCACTACAGAGGTCTGGAGGCATACAGTCACTCATAATCTAATGTTAGAAAAATACCATTATACACAAACATATAGACAGGACGACTATCACTCAATGCAATTCCTGTGGGAAGAATATCTGAATGGGATCCCTGCTAATAGCTAGACCAGGTATCATATGCACAAACAGTCAAGACACAAGTCCTTATTTAGACGTAGCCGGCCTTATATAAGTTGAATGTCTGTTAGACCCTCCATAGCACATGTCTGTTTGGACCCCTTAATCACAAGGTTAAGATAAATATTCTGGGTTAAGGCCGATACTCTGGTACGATAGTAGCCTTTGTAGTCTATATATGCATTCAATAATATATATTGCACTATGATGTAGAAAAATCTTTTCCACTATTGTATGTTTAAAAATTGTATACACAGTTTACTGACATGCCTAAGATATATATGACTACCGAATGTATGCAAAATTATCTTCTTCAATAAAATTGTTTAAAAAGAAAAAAAAAAAAAAAAGAAATACTATTACAATCTAAATTCAAATTTTTTGAAAATAATATTTTCCAATGTAATCGTAAAATTCAAAACCGAACATTCAAAAATCGAATGTTAGAATGTTACGTAAACATTCGAAATTCGATTCAAACGAACAAATGTGTTAAAATTTGTGCCATTTTTCAAATGTTGCGAAACATTCGCCCATCCCTAATCAGCACAGAAGCTTACTCACACATACAAATTCAAATAAATACATATGCATTAGCACAGAAGCTCACTCACGCATACACACATACATATACAACTAAATACATATACATTAGCACAGAAGCTCACTCACATATACACACATACATATACAATTAAATACATATACATTAGCACAGAAGCTCACACATATACAGATACATTGACAATTAAATACATACACAGCAGACAAGCTCACTCACACATACACACATACATATACAATTAAATACATATACATCAGCACAGGAGCTCACACATATACAGATACATTGACAATTAAATACATACATATCAGCACAGAAGCTCTCTCAGACAAACATAACAAATACATACATGTAAAATTATATAAACACATGTCAGTACAACACCACAGGCTTACACATACGCACATGTACAATTAAATACATATACACCCAAT